>NC_139483.1:91261553-91861553 GCF_008360975.1 Lichenostomus cassidix | reverse complement strand
ACAAACTGAAAAAAAACCCCACAGGAAAATGGACAGTTTTGGAACAAATTTAATCTCAGGTCTTCTTTCTTTTTTTTTTTTTAAATTTCATTTAAGTGACATAGACCTTTCATTGTTTTATCTGGCAAGCAAGTTGCTTGAACCAAAACATTTTTTTTTTGTTTTGGAGAAAGATGAAAAGCAGATGAAATGTGAAAGCAATTTACAAGCTGTCAGATGCAGTAGGTTGGAGCACTCATCTGGGAGACAGGAGAGAGGCAATCCCCTTTCTCCTCCTTGCCATCCATGGAGATTTGAATCAGAATCTCTGACTATCAAGGGTAGTGCACTAATGCTGAGTTTAGTTTGTATTTGCTGCTTCGATTTATCTTTTCTTTTTTTTTTTTTCTTTTTTTTTCTGTTTTGTTTACCTGGCTGGGTAAACAGACTAGACCTAGATTTCTCTGCTAGATTTCAGAGGTTCTCTCCATTTCTTGTATTTTATCTTAATTTTCAGTAGTCAAGGAAGGATTGAGGGCATGGTACTGTAAACTAGTTAGGAACCTGATGGTTTGAACAAATAATGATGAGGGTGGATTCACTGTAGTTTCTAATTCCCTAAGTAAGAAAGACTGCAACCCTCCTTTGCAACTCACTCATAACTGTGAGAAATCATGATAAAAAAACAACAGACCAGCTCTGGAAAGGAAACATCTTTATTAAAAATGCTTTGATTTTAAATAAAAATGTTTTTGAAAGATTTTTGTACCCAGAGCAAATGAACAGTGAGTTTATGTTTAAATACAGTACAAACATGCAGGAGTTATACTGAATGGCGATGAAAAATAATTTTTTGGGGTGAAAACTTGTGGCTAGGTGTCCACATTCTGTATCTGGTCATTGAATGAATGTGTCCAAGAGGGTTAAAGACTGAAGAACATAATATTACCATGAAGTATTTTAATTAGAAGATTTTAGGACACAAAGAAAAGTATGGATTTATCATCCAAGTATCTGTAAAAATAAGAAAATATATTTTTATAGGAATCTGTCATTGCAAGAACTTCAGCAAGTCTGTCAACAGAAGAAACAAAATTTTCTTCTATTCTAATTTCTTATTAAAGGCATTTAAGGTTTTCAAAATCTTACTATAGCAGGCTTACAAAACATCAGAGCCAGTCTCCTTAGCATACAAAGTGAATATCAGCAGGAATTTAATATTATTCTTATCTCCTTCTACAGTACACAGGTTAATTTTAGCTGACACTATCAAATTATTGCATGTTGTGGCAGCTTTTCAGAGGTATCCTTGGGCACAGGAGACAAGGTTAGTCTCATCTCTGTTGTACCTTTTTCTGGCCTTCTTAGTTAAGCAAGTTTCACTTATTTCCTTCCAGGCAAACAGAAATAATTTATTATGACAGCTAATCCTCTGTTGAAGTATAGAAATTATCATTCACAGGAACATTGTATTCAAAAGGCTAAGGACTTCCTAGAAACTCTTTCACATATTTCAGTGTTCAGTGTACCGTTGGTTCCTTTGTACACATTTTAAAATCTTGTTATCAATGCTAGGAAATGAATTGGTTCAACCCTGTTTAAAAGGGCCTGTCTTTTCAGAGTGAACGTGCACCTAGTTGCCCAGAGGGGCAATACAATCAGATAGGTATTAGAGGGTCAAAACCGATGCTTTGGTAATCTATGGAACACATGGTGAGGCATATTAACAGTTGCACACGCTCTCCACAGACCTGGAGTTAGCATTAGTTTAATTAATAAACATTTGAAGGGGCAAACCAAGAATGTAAGATTAGCTCAAGAAGGTCTGATGCCAAATTAACCTATTCACACTGAGGTCAAGGCAGATGGACTCATTTATACTGCATGTGAATCTAGTCTATTATTTTTACAAAACCAGGAGCCCATTAAGGCGAATTAGCTGTTTCTGTTACCTTTAAGAAGAAATGTTTCTATTGGAATGATTTTCTGTCGCACTGGTGAGTTTTGTGTTGTCTGAGTTTCATGTTGCGCCTTTCTGGGCAATGCTAGCGTGAAATGGAGCATTGCCGACTTGTCATGGGAGGCAGATAAGATGTCAGCCAGTTGTGCTGATGGGCCAAAGTCGTGGCTGTGCCTGTCATGTTGGCATTCTGCTACAAGGCTGGCAAGGCTGCCTTTTCTCCAAGCACCTGCTTCCTTTGAAGCTGCTTTGATATGTTGCTGTTTATTTTCTGGAAAACAAGTTCTATGAAAATTCCTCCTCAGGCCAATTTACAGGTGCTTTTTATGAGGAAAAGATTTTTTTATGACAATATTTGCCTCTAGGATAAATATTACTCCAGCCCATAAATCTCACTTGCATCCCATAGCTCAAAACCTTGTACACACTTCATTAATTTGCTCTTGTATGGAGACAGTAGTTCAGTGATAGTAGCATCCTAAGTGATGTTAAAGTGCAGACAATTTTTAAAGGAAAATTTGAAATATAATAGAGCACATTATTTTCTTTCTTTGTAAATCTAACAAAAAAACCTCTAGATGGCACCAGAAGAACAAGATAGAAATAAGCAGATCTTAAAAAGTTCTGCTAGTTATAGCATATTCATCATTTTGATACAAACACATCACTTAGGCAATGGGAGATTATTAAAAGCATTATACTTATGCCAGTGACAAGGACAGGTCCAGCAAATGACTGTTTCCCGGAAATAGTAGGTGATTTTGCAAGCAATAACACTGCCTCTTAATCTTCACATGACACACATTAAGAGGTTAAGAATGCCTTGTAAAATATTGCAAGACTCATTTTAAATCAACTTTTTTTCTTGGGTTATGAAAACCCCAGTGTACTGACTATATTTATGGAGGAAGATATGAGTTCGAGCTCTGAATGTAAGCCTCTTAGACTTAGCAAGTTCCACAGGTTTCCAAAACACTGTTTTCAATACTGCAAGGACCATGCCCTACAATTTTAATTCCTTTTTTTACAGAGGAATGATTCCATTTAAAATTAATGTGAGATGTGTGAACAAAGAGCACAGGTCTGGCTCTCAGCACTGCCACTGCAAGATTCAGTGATGTCAAGACCTGTGTGAAAGCACCACTAGCCTTCTGGATTAATATTTAATTCCTCATTGGAATGTGTATGTAACTCACTACTCGCTTTGTCCTCAGGTAGCTCAGGGTTTACCAGATTGTTGCATTTTAAAAATAGAGGACTTCTCTTCACATAATTTCATTTGCGAACATTTGAACTTCGTGTGGGTGCAGTAAAGAACTGTTAACTTGTAATAAATGTCTGCCATTTTTTAGGTTAATGTAACTTCATTTTATGTTATTATTTCTCCTCTGTTACATTCATGTTGTACAGCTGACATCTGACAGGAAAAAGAGACTTGGGCACCCTACTGCATTTAGAAGTGATATGGTTAATAGCTGCAGCTAAGGCCTTGCCCATGGTATCCTAAAATATCCAGCAAGGTTATCCAATGCAGATTTCACCAGGCACCATCACATGCCAAGAGTGAATTTGCCCTCCACCCTGCTGAGGGCCTCTGTGGGAAGCCATTATCCATCCAATGACATTGGTGCACACAGCATGGAGAAGAGAGGCAGATGGAAAGAGCTACAACTTCTGTTAAAGACAGAGCCTGTGTAGCTCTTTACCATTTTAAATCACAGTACAAATGATGATCAAAATTTTAGTCTGCTGGCTTAGTGACCTCCACAGGACCATTTTGAATGAAGAAGTGCACTAAAAGCCAATCCAACAATTGTAAATCAACCCAAAGCTGGCCCTCCTGATTGCAAGATAGTATGTGAAAAAGAGCCCCATATAGTCATGTGCCACTTTGGCTGCCTGGGAAAGAAAACTCTTTCCACATATGAAAATGGCAATCAACCCCCTGCATGGTGCTTAATGGGAGGTAAAACACAAGGCGACTCCCTGGCTGGGAGTTATGAGGCCACATGCAGATGTCTCCATCTGAGCTAATCACTGAAACTCCCTTCCTGGAAATGGAGAGAAACAAGTACCAGTAGGGCACAAGCCATGTCATTCTAAACCAGGTGTCTCAAATAAGTGAGATGAATCGTATATTCTTTCCACAGACTGTGAAGGGAGTTTAATATAAACTGGTTGGATGGGAGACATCTGCATGGCTGATGTTTGAAGTTAGGTGTGATAAATTCTGCACCATCTTTCTCTAATTAAGCTCTTTAGTTGAAGAATCTGTTTACATTGCTTCTTAATAGCTGAAATTTTTGCTGAGTTTTAACAAGCTGTCTTCCTCTACTGAACTCCTGTAATCTACCCCCTTCTCTGTGATATCCATCTTATTTCAAAATCTCTATGCAAGCATTTGTTGAGTTCCATCAGTCACTTGGTCCCATCTCAGAGTTGACTCTCATCATTTGGCATTTATGAAGACATTGCATTAAGCCTTCAAGTTTTTTGAATATGTAGGTCTTCTTCCCAGTTTTTGGTTGTCTGTGATGCTGCTGTTAGTGTAGGACTTGTTTCCTATGCCTTTGCTCCTCTCAGCGCCATCTCTCTGTGGCAACATCTCAACCAATGGATGCCATAAGCCTTTCATGGTCTGTTTTGTGTCCTTTAGCTAAGCCCATAAGATGTGCCTTGTGCAGTTTCTCTGTTCTGCTGGCAAAGCACACCCTTTGGCTGGAGAAGCACCATTCTGTGGTTTTCATAAGTCCAAATTTTTCTGCCCAAGGCAGCTCAGTAACTGGCAAAAGCTCTGAATTCTCCTGCTTCTGGGCTGGAATCTGTCTGCTTTAGTCTTCTGTTTGTCTCTGACTGGTTCCAGTTGTCCTTCTGTTCAGCTCTGTTATCCTCTATGTTTTGTGATTTCTTGGTGTGATCTGTATTCCTCTGTCATTCCATCTGCTATCATTTGATCCTGCTCTAATGGCAGAAGCTGTCTCAAGAAATAGCAGAGCACAAGGCTTACTTTTCCAGTCCCTAGACCAACTCTCTGTACATATCACATTAACCTCTTCTAGTGCCCACCACAGAGTGCAATGCCGTCTGAACTGCCCACTGGAGACAATACTTACCCAAACTAACTTCAGATCAAGAGCTTTTTAGGAGTGTGTGAGCTGACCTGCACCAAAATTTTGCTAAGGTCAGTCCAAACAAATAAAAGTACCAGCTAATTAAATTCAGTGCTGATGCCTTAGCACTGGTTAATTTACTTGAAGAGGTTTTAACTGAAGTGTCCAAGCACCAGTAACCATATGAAATGTGTATGTGATAGCATCAAGGCTTAGTGACTTATTAGTAAGTAAATAATTGAGTCTACATGGCCTACTGTTCTAATAACCACTTTACAGTGAGCAAACCTGTCCTAATGAAAATTAAATGTTTGGTTCAGCAGCCTGTGAATCTTGTACTGTTGGTAGCTGAACTCAGCATTTCTGGATGTTGACTCTTTCCTGTTCATGATGCCTTTTTTCCATCATTCACCACATATTATCCTCCCACTAACTTTTGGGTAGCTTAGGGGAAAAATGTGTTATGATTAACTGGCACACTTGTACTTTAACTCATCTGCAAAGTATACAGAACTTTACAAGCTTAAACCTTAAACTTCCTAATTTTCTTCTTGGCTTTTGGATAGACCTCCAGGTCACGTACAGTAAACACCTGTGGCAGCTGTGGCTGTTAAAGGTTATGTTCTGACCTTTCAGGAACATGTTGGGCCCTTGTGAGATCATTTTCCTCATCTTGGTGCATACCCCCTGCTGCTGCAGTCTGGCATTTATGCCTTGTCAATGGGATTCCAATTTTTCTCAGATGTGTCTTTTTCTCTAAGCAGGCCATGCAAACCTGTTTCACTTTGTCATGAGGTCTTAAACCTGCTTTTGTGCTCTCCTTAACACAATCATATTTTACATGTACAGTTCTCCTATTAGAAAGGCAGCCAGATTCCTATGCATCTTGTTTCTTCCGACTTACTCATATGAAGAAAATCTGTGTCCCATCCTCTTGTGACTGCTTGAAGTGTCCTGCCACAAATCTGAGAGTATCTCTTGCAGAGATACTCTGTCTTCTGAATTCTATATCATTAAGTGTTGTGGTTTACCACCAGCTGGCAGCTAAGCACCATGGTAGCTGCTTGCTCACTTCTCCTAGCCCCTCACCCTGGTGGGGAGGAGAATGGGAAAGAAAAGGTAAACTTTTTGGGATAACTACAGTTTAATAATTTAAAAAAATAAATACCACTGCCTCTAATAATAATTGTAATGAAAAGGGGTGAGAGAGAGAGGGGAATAAAATCCAAGAGAAAAAAGCAATGCCCAATACAATTACTCCAACACATGCTGACCAACATTTAGACCATTCCTGGGCAGCAATCATCACCCCCCAGCCAACTCCCCCCAGTTTATATGGTGATCATGACATTCTCTGGTGTGGAAAATCCTTTTGTCCAGTTCAGGTTATCTTTCCTGGCTATGTTCCCTCTCAGCTTCTCGTGCACCTGCTCGCTGGCAGAGCATGAGACACTGAAAAGTCCTTGATTTAGAGTAAGTACTAGTAGCAACAAAGAAAACACCCATGTGTTATCAACATTATTCTCACACCAAATCCAAACCACAGAACTTTACAAGCTATTAAGAAGAAAATGAACTTTATCCCTACTGAAATCAGGACATCAAATCACCTGTATTGTAACCCATTTAATTAACCAAGATTTCCCTTCTCAGAACTTTATCCTTACCTTGCAGTAGCAAAGATTCAGAAACATAATTTCTGTCATTTTCCAAGCTCTGCGCAATACATTCTGATGGGCTCTGGTCAGGCCTCATGTCCATCCCATGCCAAAGTGAATGACTATTTCATTCCAAAGAACATAGCTAGTAATTCCCCTTCCTTCAGAGCACATCTCGTTGGGCCTGACAGGCTTTAATTGAAAATGCCATGGGCTAATGACTTTGCAGTAACTGTGCTCCCTAGTCTCCTCCTGAGGCCTCAGACTGTAATTAAAGATGCTCCACAGGCATTTCAGGACTGGCAGCTTGCTTATATTTGTCTTTATTCTTTCAGATGGTCCTCTATTTTGATGTTAAAGAGACAGAACAGGGATATTCTGAGTGGCCAAAGGGACTTTTGTCTTTAGTCCAAGCAGTTAAACAAGTTGAGCCTCTAAGGGGTAACCCATCCAGAAAAATGCAGCCAAGACTTGTAGTGTTTTCCCCAGGAATGACACTGGGAATAGTACCAGCACACTTTCACTAGAGATTGGGCTAACCTTTGAAGAATTGCTTCTTCTTGTGGAAGCAATCATTTGCAGAATAAGCTGAATCTGGTTCACATGTCAACAAGCTTGACCCACAGTGTGGAGACCTCACATAATACTGACAGCCTAAATGAGCCTTCTTTGAGCTCCCCCTGCTTAGCAGCCTGGCTGCGTGGTGATGATCTCCCCTGGAGTTGGGGTACCTCTCACAGTTTCTACTTGTGACAGAGAGGATTTACCAGGGACTAATTTTTGGTAGCAACCAATATTGTGCATAAACATGCAGTATGGTAACTTTGATTTGACTGACTAACTAATTTTTGTCTTGATACGTTTTGAATCAGAGCTCAAATGATTGTGCTCTACAGTAAAAAAGTGAACCTTGTCACGGAAATTTGTTACACCAGTTTTACAGCATGATATTAAAACTGCTTTTGATAATACCTTTGGCAGCAGCTCTTTATGTGATCTAAATTCATGATGGATTGAATGGAGAGCAGCAGGAAAGAGGATCTGCAGAAGAAAATTGTCTCTTGCTATCCTCTTCAAAACCTGTGTAAATGTGGCCAAGTTGGTAGATTTTAGTTTGCGCATGAGTAAGGATTCCCTAGAGGTAAAAGTGTCTGATGGTTCTGTGCACACAGGTCAAGCTCTAGCCAAGAGCTGCTTGCCCTTTCCCTGAGATGACCCCTCTGGGATGCTAGAGGCAGTGCCTTCTTTCCCCTCAACCGCAGTGAAGAGCATCTCTTTTCTTCCCCCTCCTTCCCTGCGGTTTCAGGCAGGGCAGGAAGACAGAGATGTCTGATGCTGTTGCAGAGCAGATGAGGATAGATTGTTGTGGAAAGCCTGGGATTGGAGGGAGCCCAGGGAGGAGAGGAGAAGGGGGACTATGGATGTGCTGGAAGGCAGCGGATAGAGCAAGTGACAGCTCCAGAGAGCATCTCATCCTGGGGATACTGGTGTGGCTGCAAAAACAGGCAAGAGCAAGTAGCAAGGAGAGTTTTAAAAGTACAAGGGGGAACATGAGGTAGAGGGGAAAGAAACTGCAGTGAAGGGGGTGGACATGAAGCTCAGATTGGACAAAGCAATAGTGAAACAGAGTACAGCTGGATATGAAGGCCCAAAACTAGTAAAGGCAAAAACATGAGCCCATGGTCTGGATGACATGTATTTATCTCCAGGGCTTGAGATCATAGGCACTTCTGTGTATCTGAGAACAGTGTTTCATGAAATCTGCTGTTGATTAGCCCAAATTGTTATTGGTGGCAGCTTCTAAGCGAGCAGTGCATGTCAGGTGAGTGGGATAACCAGGGCTGAAAAATCAAAAGATCTAAGCAGTAGGATAGAGTGACAGGAGAAGAAGATTGGTGAGAAATTGAAGGAGAGCGCTGCTCTAACTGGAGACCACCATATCACACCACAAGGGCAGTGATATGCATAATGCTAACTCAGATACTAAACCAAAATTCAACAATAACACCCAACCATATTATGAAGGGAAAAAAGAGAGAAATGAAACACTCAGTGACACTTGGGAGCTGAGGAGATTGCTAGTGGGTATGTTCATGGCCCTATGAGGATATTTGCAGTAGTAGTGTTAGACTTTCAGTTAAGTGGCAGAATACACTGCCATCAGAAGCAGAGATGTGTGATTGAGCTGCACAAGAAGATTCAGACTGGTCAGATGACCATAACAGTTGTTATTTTAGATATGACAATTATATCCCCACACAGTGCTGTTCTCAATATGGAGACTACCAAGGTCACTAAGGGACTCAGCTACACGATTCTAAACAAACAAAGGAAAGTCTGTGACCAGATCCTCAAGAAAAATTTGCCAAATCTCTACCTGAGAGATATTTCTGGTAGCTGTCACCTTCTCAGGATCTCTGTGCAGCACCAGACCTGCTAAAATTAATACATAGTGTGAACTAAATATATTGTTCATGATAAGACATGGGACACTCTTTTATCTGAGGAGGTGCTAGCTGAGAATTCTTTAGTTTGAAGAGTTTCTTCTCCATACCAGCTGCTCAGATACCAGTAACAGAGCTGCCACAATAGAAAGATTATGTTTGGGCTACATAACCTGATTAAATGTTCTTTTGTGGTTGACTGGCAGTGGGATGGATCTCAAATGGGGCAGAGCAAGAGCTGCATGGCTATCAGTATTCTCTCTGCAGTGATTTCATCTGTCAAACTCCATACAGATTTTTGCTTTGGTTTTATAAAGCCAAAATCTTTAATAGAAAAACAATAAGGGATCCCATGACCTGTCAGTTTCACTGATGTGTCCCTGGTTCTCTGTACCCAGCTCCAGTGACTCATTGTGGCCATAACCTCTGTGTTTATGTCTCTCTTGCTCTTCTGGCATGGTACAAAACAAACCCCAAGAATCTAGCATATATTTTTCTTACCTCTAGAGGTACTTTGTTTTCAAAATTCTCTCTTGTTTTCATTGCTTTTCCATTGGGGTCAAAAGCTACTTTGTGAAGAATTACAGCTCTGCCTTTGCAGAAAAAAAAAAGCATATTTTAACTGCCATTTTCTCATTTTTAAGCTCTGCTCTGTTTTCTTTACTTTTCTGAATTATAATAAATGATTCAGTGATGAACCTACACCTAATTTGAAAGACAAGGAGAAGCTATTTCACAGAGCTCTTATTTTCCTTTTTATAAATTTTATTTTATTTTTGATGACTAATTCCAGATGGGCTATGACTATCCCAGCCTTTTTTTTTTTTTTTAACAAGGATTTGATTGAGTGCATAAACTCTCATGCAGTATGAATCATATTGGAGAAGCTTGATAACAACTGCTGCAGTTTTCTTATTCAACCCAGAATGGCAACACCTTAGTTATCAGTTACTGGGAGTACATTTTGTAGTGAAGAACTTTATTAGACCAGTGTTCAGACTCTTCATAGAAAAGCAAAATTACGAGGATAGGACAGCAGAGAAAAGGTATTGCACTTCAGGCATAAGAAATATTATGAAAGAAATATCATGGGCAACTGAGGCTCTTGAAAAAATTGAGGTGGTGATCCAGAGTAAAATTAAGAAGTGGGAATGTAGGAAACTCTGGCAACACCACTTGAAAAAAATCAATGTTTTTTGACTTGTCCAGCCTGTCGTGCTCTGCAACTACCTGAAAAAAGGTAGCAAGGTGGGGTTCATCCTCTTCTGCTAGAGAATATGGCCTCAAGCTGCACCAGGAGAGGCTTAGGTTGGAAGTCAGGTAGAATTTCTTTATGGTAAGTGTTATTAAGCATTGGAATGTGCTGTCCAGGGAGATGGTGGAGTCAATATCCCTACAAGCGTTCAAGAAATAGCTGGATGGAGCTCTCAGTGCCATGGTCTGGTTAACAAGGTGGTGATTTATCAAAGATTGGACTACGTGATCTTGAAGGTCCTTTCCAACCTAATTGATTCTGTGCTTCTGTAAGACTTTAAAGGAAAAAGTTAATAAAAGCTGAGCACTTCTATACAGTGACCAACCTACCATAAAAATCTCAATTTCTCAGGGATAAATAATTTGTGATAAGTTTTTCATAGGGGCTACAGGACATATACCTCTAGGGACAAATAGATGGTTCTGTGTCTTATATGATGCAACATGGATGAAAGCATGAGAAAAAAGCAGTGTGTGAAAAGATGGGCACTGCTGTAGTCCAGCCATCCTTTTGTTGCTTGAAAAAGATAAACATTGTTGAATGGATAAACATTCAACAGCAGGTATTAGAAGGAAGTAACCCTCCTTGAGGGCAACAGAATTCAAATTGGAAGCAACTAGCTAATTTTCAAGAGTGAGATTTAATTAACCTGTGGGACATAGCTTTCAACAGCAATTGAGAGACAGAAGGTCTTTCTGAATAGATACAGATCAGTTAAATTACAAGTTATTTAATACTTTCTAGTTGACTTCATTTTTTGTTTGTTTGTTTGGTTGGTTTTTGTCTAGGAGGGAAGGGGGAAGGTGGCAGTTTTTTGTCCAGGCTGGTGAATGGCTTTCTTCCTGCTTTAAAAATCTACAAAGCTGTTGCAGTAGTCCTATATAATCTTGCCATATTAAGTGCAATCTTAACTCTCTCTTCAGATCACAGATTTAGGGACAAGGTCTTGAATAAAAGAATGAGAATCTGTCATTATGAAGGGTGTACAACTCAACAGCAATGAGGCATTTCTTCCCTTACTGGGGAGGCAAAATGAAGCGTTTGTCACTGTAAAAGATAAGAGACAATACAGCTGTCTTTGCATTCAGAAATGGTGATCATTAAAGACCTTGAGCTGGATGCAACCCTTTGTATAACATCAGGCTGAAATTCTGAGTCTCAGGCTTGTCATATTATTGAAACAAATAGGGTCATACTAAGTGACACGTTCTTGGGCACTGGGAAGGTTTGATCCCCAAGGACTTTATTTGCCTGTGCTAATTCTGCTTATCAATCAACTGGGCATTCACATTTAATCCTGGTGCTGAAACATTCTTGCAGGAGAATCTTAATTTGTGAGCTCTTTGCATTCTCTTGTGAGTCAAGAAGTTAAACTAATTTGATGTTGCACTCCCTTGATAATGAAAAAGGTTGATGAGAACAAGACAGAGTTTACAGTAGTGTGTCTCATTAAATCATTTGCGTTTCAGTAGAAAGATAGTTTATCTTTCAAGTGGTGCTTGTGATAAAGGACTGATAAAACCTGTCCAATGATCATATTAAAAATGCAAATGTTCATTATTTTTTGTTACAATAAAATTCAAATTTCTGCTAAAAATCATGGCTGAATGGTGCTAGAAGATGTACAGAAAGCCTCAGACCCATCAATGAGATGCAATATTGCCAGTGGCTGGAATTTCTACTGTATCACCTCATAATTTAGACTCAAAGTCCTAGACTGATGCAAGTATCTCAGTTTTAATTTAAAACACAGGAATTCAATTCTAATATGGTGGTTGTTGTGCAGAAAATCTAGAGAACTTAAACAAGAAAAGGTTAGAAAAATTAAAAGCAGCAAATAGAAAAGTTTGCCCCTTAGGGTCAGGGGGAAGTCAAGTGCATTTAACACTTCTCAGGAAAACTGGGCTTATTCTGTCCACTTTAACCACATCATTCACAAGTGTGGTCTCTCCAGATGCACCCAAAGAAAAACATGCTGGAGTTGGCTTCTGCCATTGGAGCAACCTGGCAAGCTATCTGCTATCAAGACCCTTTCTTTGGAGGTGTTATGGAGTGGGGAAAGACTGGCTACATGAACTGTCCTTGTTATGACTGAAACCTGTTCCTCACCACCATTTTCCCTTGAGATCCTTCCCTCACGACACAATAGAAGCAAATCAATTTATTAGAATTAATGCCTACTCCTTGGTGGCTGCTGAATTGGCTGAAGAGAGAGGGGTGTTGAAAGGAGCTGTATGCTGGATTATTTTTTGATGGGCTGCAGGAAGCCCCACTGGGTGTGAGGGGAGCATTCCTGGGTTATAATTTTATCATAAACCTGAAGACATACTTCATAACATATGAACACAATGAGATTACTTCTGCATCACCTGTAATTAAAACGGTGTGAGGATCGAGAATCTTCAGAAAAGAAACTGCTTAAAACCACGCCCAAACCATCCTTCACATGGGAGCTTGATTTCCAGGTACAGCAGTGTGCTTATCTGTGCTAGAAACCTTCTTGGACATATTCACATAATAGTCTGCAGCACACAATAATGCAATGTAAGGTTCACGTGACAGAATTGTTATCTTTAGCTATAAACTCATAAATATGTTCTTTGCACAACCAAATATGCTGTTCTTTTCATTGTTGCAGCTTGCTACTCTAAAGCAAATTTTTATATGCTCATTAACATAATTATCGCATATCACTGCTCTTGAAAAGAGAAATGCAAGCGGTTCTTCTTCACAGTTTTTGAATAAAAAACAAATGTTCTTGAAGTACTTTTATAAAAATGAAGATTATCTGGAATTCAATTCACATTGATCTTTAGTATTTACTGTTTATAGGGAGAAACTAATGTCTAGGAAGTACCCTAGTTCTGGATGCGCTCATTAAAAAGATGCATAAATCAAACAGTTTAACTCATACACACAGGTAAAACCTCCAACTCATCAAAATCTAAAATTATCATTTACAACTTCATGAAAAAAATGTTGTTTTAGCCTGAGGGTGAAGACAAAGAAGAGAAAAATGAGCTGATTTCCTATGAGAGTATGAGTAGAAACACTCTCATGATGCCAAAGAGGTGTGCAAAATGTTTCCAACAATGACAAAAAGCAGATAATGTACACAGGTGCTTAAATCCAGGCTAATGAATATTTGGCCATGTGTGTCCTCTGTGCAGTGCTGCAGTGATCATGAATCAAAGAATGGCTGCATCTTTGGAAAATGCTGAATCCTAGAAATGCTAATGAGGCAGTATGCAGAAGTCATCACTGTTGCCACTGTAAGTGGCCATGAAAATGATTATCTGTTAAGATACTGGAGGCAGAGCTACTCTCCTCTAAATTCTCATGGAATTCATCTGATTTACTAACTTATCGTTGCATCAAGATTTTTAGTTTGTCATGGCAACCTGAGAACAGAGAGGAGTAGGATGCCATCAGGCAGCAGTCATAATGCAAGCATAAGTTAAATGCCTCTAAAGTTAATGATCCAAACTCCTCATTGCAGGCGCAGGGCACACAGCGCAACTTGGGGGAGGTGCACAGATGCTGTAAATTACTTTGGATGTCAAAACCATGACCCTGGGCCAGCTGTGTGTCAGACCAGACTGGTGGCATAAGTTACCATAATATAACTGCTGCTGTGAGTGAACCTGAGTGGTTGCTGTGGCAGACATGTAATATCAGTGTCATGCTGAAGCATAAGCTCCTTTTTTTCCTTTTCCTTCCTTACTCTGGCTGTAGGGTTGAAGTTAACCAGGGAGCTGCTGCCTTTTCTCTGCCCCACTAGGAAATCATCCCACCCTAAATTATCTTTACATTGCTGCTGGCTCTTATAATTCAGTAAAATGCTGTAAGTCATCTTGAACTCATGAGACAAGCCAAAGCAATATACTCTCCCTTGCTTAGCATATTTTTCTGTTTTACATTCTGTTTTATCATAATAGCATGGACACTAATTTTGCTTTAATTATAAATCTTGGATCCAAGAAAATGCTTTTAACAGTATCAAATTCACCTGGGTAAAAATGGTAACTGAAAAGCAGTGTTATTGACAAAATTATCTGTCAGGGCAATGGCATCCTCTCTTCAGCTTTTGCAGTGTGATGTTATTAGTGCATGTGAAAGCTGCCTGCCTGCTCTGCTGCCTGCTTTTTAGTGATAAGTATTATCTATTGTATTGCAGGGACTTTTGGTCAAAGCCTTGTATATTTTGCAGTTTTCTGAACATATTCCAAGATCTTCAGGTTTTATCATCTGCAGATAATTGTTACAGACAAATAGATATTATTCTAGTGGAAGAACAGGAAGAAACATCTGCAGCCAGGAACACTGACAAACAGAAGTTTGGAGGTAGCAAATGAATCATGTGAAACTGGGACAGACCTAGCAAGGAACAGACACTGTTCATCTGTGCAATAAAACCCATCTACTTCAAGCCACAGCTGTAAAATTAATGGAGTCTTGGTAAGCTGCCACTCCCTGGGGATAATAGTGAGTTTATATGTCTAGTTTTCTTACATTCTCTTTTCCTTATCCTGGTAACCCAGGTTGCTGAAATCCTTTTTACACTGCCCTCCTGTCCTTTTTTTTTTTTTTTCATGGAATATGCCAAGACCTCTCATAAAGCAGTCACTATATTAGGAGACAGAAACTCACAAAGCCTGGGTAAATGTCAGCACCGTGGAACAACTTTCACCCCGAAAGGTCACAGACTGCAGCTCCAGCATATTGTGGTCCAGTCAGCAAGCAACCAGTCAAGCAAATCAGTTCAGCATAATACCACATTATTACATTTATCTGGCCAGCATTAAATGTGCTGCAGCCTCGTGCTTTGTTTTCCTTGACTTTGAATGAATGAAGGAGCTTTTGTAGGGCATCCTAAAGCTGTTCATTCAAAGATTAGGAAAAGGCCATGGTGTCTGATGGGGGATTTAGACTGAATGAAAACACCTAACACCAAACCCATGATCCTCAAACTGTCATCCAGCTTCTCTCTAATCCTCACCATTTATATTTGCTAAATACCTAGAATAGAACACTGCAGTTACCTGGTAGCACCATAGTTGTTGTGGGAACAGGGAGCTCCTGGCACAAGCTTGCATCTGTCGAAGTCTGCCTTTTCCTCCTATGTCTCTGGAAAGTATTTGCAGAGTGCTGATTCTTATATTAGACAATTCCACCTACAAAAAGCTGTACCTTGAGAGAACTTGTTTGATTGGTTTGTTTTGGGGGTAGAGGGAAAAGGGTCTAAGAACTCTCTAGGCTGCAAATCCCAAATGGAAGACTGTGCTGCCTGGTAGTGCCTGGGCACTAACTCAGTGTAAAGCCTTTCTTCAGGACTTCTTCCTCTTATTCTGCTCTGTGCTTGGTATACTGTTTCTCGTGGGGCTAGCTGTCCTGCATTAGAATGCCTAAAGGCTAGGTACAACACTGCCTAACAGTTTAATTCCTGAATTCTTGTGGGACTGGTTGCTGTGCATGAAGCAAATACTTTGGAAGTCTTAGTTTTCTTATCTGTTTATAAAATTTGTCAATTTTTCAATTGAATTTGAAAAAAAAAATTGCCAGGGGCAGGTGTTTAGTTTGCTTGAATTTACATCTATATGCACATACATATTTTTTTTAACCAAACAGCAGCACTAGGAAGACATCAAGGGTGTATGTTACTATGCTCTTATTGATTACACATTACAGTACAGTAGAGATTATATATTGATTCCATAACATTTTTAATGAAGCTTTCACAACCAACATGACCAATAATTTAGAAAACTAGTGATAAATCACTCATCTGATGATTGCTCAATGCTTATGACTTCTTTTCCTTGGATGACTATTCTGTTGGAGATTATTGTACAACCTATAAAAGTTTCTAAAGCTGTGTTTTGTGTGGGTGAGCCAACATTTCATTGAAGGACTCTGCGTGTTACAACTTTGCTGTTTCCTAGGGCAGGCTGCTGATCTCTGCCTTCATTTTTCTGAACATTATCAGAACATCTAATTTCTATTCTGCTTTAGGGTCATGTTAAGTTACCAATTTTAAACAGTTTCTGTGATGTTGACAGTTTTAATTTGTTCCACTTGCTATGTTAGTAGGCCTATTGTTTGTTCAAAGTAGATTTTTCTGTTTCTGAAAGAGACAGTTTCTGTATTTTCTCAATGCAATGCAATTTGTACCCATATTGCAGCTCCAGACATCTCCTTAAGGGCAAGTCTAATTGAAGTTGCTTGATTTCTGCTACCAATCAGAGTTTTTTCAAACTGGGTTTCTTTTCATCTGTAATGCTTTAAGCTTCTCCTGTATTAGCAGGCTCACTCAGGTGTAACATTTTCTCTGAATCTCTCTTCTTGACCACAGCCCTCTGGTTCACTTTAGTCAGTCTCCAGCTAACATTTAAAAAGCAGCTGATGAGCTCTGAGACTGATTAATACTTATGAGAATTTACTTGTCCTTTCTTAAAATGATTGCATCTAAATTAAGCCATAAATCTAGCTCTGACTCACCTTTCAGCAAGTTATGCCTTAGCTCCCAGAAGAGCATGACAGGATTCAGGGCAGATGCAAGGACCACAGCTTGGATCTCTGTCATTCAGTAGTCATTTGAGGGTCATTTAGGTAGCCTTTAGGATAATATTTCAACAGTTACTAAGCAAGTCACTTTGGTGGAATTATATCCATTTTTTCCTGGGAGAAGAAGAATTTGTTAGTTTCAGCTGTGCAGTGTGTTTTGCAGGGGAAATGTAAGTTTGTATGCACTAGAATTGAAACGAATAGTTTATAAAAGGGGGAAGAAAGTGGAAATTTTCAGGTTATGTATTATTTGAAGTTTTTACTTACCTCTTTGATTTCAGCAAAATGGATATTGCTTAACATTCATGTATCTCTTCTATATCCAAGCATAAACCAAACTTTGCTAAATTTGATTATCTCATAATTTATAATATAATAATCTTTGGCCTTTTGGATCTTAGTGCAATGTGCATTTTAAATATCTTTTGCCTGTGATGAATTTATTTAGCCTTTTGTTGTAGATATATATCAAAATGACTTTCCTGTCCAAGTAAATCACTAGTCACACAAAGTTTTTTTTCCTCAGCAATCAATAAGTTGTTTTTACCACTTGGTTTTCCAAGTACCCAGAAGACTTATCCTGCCTCCATTTCCTCTTTCAACATTTTGATTTTTTGCATTTTAGAAACAAACAGTTGAATTTGGTTGTGTCTTTACTGAACAGCTGTGAAGAAGAGAGACAATGAAGGCAGGGGGGCAAGAGAGACTGACTGGACGACCAGGAAATGTGCATGAGTGTCTTCAGCTTCCCTACCACGAGCACTCTTTGTAGCTGGGGAAACCTCTGTCCCTGGCCTCCCTTTTCTTCCCCCAGTGCCAATTTTTCCCCACTTGGAAAGACATTTAATGAAGTGCCTTGAAATTGGATCACACAGAGGAAGGGGAAGGATGGAACTGATGACAGAGATGGTCAGGGTGGTTGGCTGGAGAGTTCTTGCAATCTCAGCATGGTGGTATGTTCTAGCTGCAAAATCCTACCAGAGCCAACCAATATTTACTTCTTAATATAAACTTTCAGTCCAATAGTTGCAGGTGGAAGATTTATGAGTCCTGTCTGTCATGCAGTTTCCATATGCTGAAACATTTTCCTGGTTACTGAGTGTGTAAGGTAGTAGTAAATTGCAAGTTTCCTGAAAATTGTACAAGGTCTGTCATATCATCTTTGATTTTGATATAGGAAAATAGGAGAGAAAAAATTATTTACTTGTGGGAACAAACATAAACAAACTAGTAACAGTAGAAGAATTAAAGCACAGCCACTGCCAAGTTTTATCTCTAGTTCATTTATGCTTTGTTGTACAGAGACTTAAAAATTAATTTCTTTTGTAAAAAAAATATTAGGATACTAATTCAGACCTTTACTAGGTGAGTATAGGTGCTGTGAAGGCAAAGACTTCTCAAATATTTTTGGGTGGCTCAGCAGCAGGTAGATAATTGATCATGAATTAGCTGATATTTAAACATTGTGGAAACAATCTAGACCCAGGCCCAGAGCTAACACAGACCCACATAATTCCACTGGAACCACACTCCCTGAGCAAGTTCTGCATGACAATATTTCCCTAAGTAGTAATATATGCTAGGTAGACTATTTCAGAAATTACAGTATAGACATTATGAAAAAAACTGAAATGAATAAATCAATATTTTTAGTTTTTAATAAAAATATTATATGCACAAGGGTCCAGTTGTACACCATAAAGAATGTTCTATTTTGAAAGTATTTTTAGTGTGCAGTATTTTCATCCCATATGTAGCATTATAAAATTTTCCAATTAAATAAAATCCTGCATACAAACATAATTTTTATACAATATTTAAACTGAAAATTGTAAAAAAGACAAAGACTGAGAAATTATATTATTTTTACTCCTTGTAAATATAAAGTTATATAAGGAAAGCTTTGTCCCAGAAGATTGATGAATTTTGAATGGATTATAATGGGAAAGAGAATTCCTCAATAGAAAATGAGCATTCAAGATAAGTTCCTGAGGATGCATTTGGAATCTGGTAAATTTTTGCTGATAAAATTCTATCTATCATGTTTTTATCCAAAATAATGATTCCTTGTTTCATTTCTAAGTTGTTCACTAAATCATTGTGTGCTAGAAACTCATGGAACAGTTGCATTTTACTAAATCATGCTATGAAAGATTAGAATTGTTCTGCAAAACCTCAGGAGACCTGGAGTAGTCCACAAAGCTTTCATTAAGCATTTTCTATTGAATTTTTCATCCATTAACTGATAAAATACATGTACCAACAGACTGCTAGCTGTGTTACAACCTCTCAAATCCTCTAAGACGTGAGAGAAAACTGTTGTATACTAATTTTCTTGACAGAAAAGTTTTCGGGATGTTCAGCTTTCTCATTTACATTAACTTCTAGCAAAGAAAAGTACTTTCATAATGAGTATTTTATACTTTCAATACCTGGTAACTATACTACTACTGCCAATGTCATGAACAATGATAATAAAGAGTATCATTCCTCAAATGACACTGGAAAGGAGAGATATTTTTTCTTCCATTCAGCAGAACTAAAGAATTTTTTTCTAGAAAAGCTCTTTGCCATTAATATATAGTTTACATATAGTACAGCTGTTTTAAACCACTGAAACTGTTTATGATACATTTATTCATTACTGTGTGGTAATCAGCATAACTTTATTGGGTCAGCACACCAGATTGTAATGTATATTAGTTTGTTTACTTTTAAGTGAGATTGAAATGGCGATTTTATAGTCAGAGATAGTAATGATAATATAATTTATTAGCCTTTACATCAGAAGTCGACATTTGAAATCCATAGTCCAATTTTATTAATTAAGCCCAGGAGCAGAGCATTATATTCATCTTACTGTTGACTCCTAGAATTTATTGAAAAATGATCTTGCTTCACCTTATGTATCAGAATCAGTTTGCAGAGAGCTTTTCTGCTGCAGAGGCATCTCTAATAAATTTGTACCACAGATTAAAAGAGAAGGAAATGTTTAAAATGCCATTAAAATTGAGCAGTAAATCTTTCACTTTAAAAAAGAGAGGAGGAGGAGAACTAATTTCTCATTTCTCATCAGAGGTAGGCAACTAATTAGTCTCACTCCAATTAATACTTGGGTTATATAAAAGATGATTGATTCTGTCTAGATTTTTATCCTTTGAACATATGGCAACAAGGAACATGCAAAGTTTTCATTTGTCATATTTGTGCTTGTACCTTAAAGTGTGAATATCTGGGCTATGCACAGGCAGTGGTTTAGTATTTTGGCTGCAGAGATAAGTGCATACTATTCAATCACTTTTATTTCCACTGTTTACAGCTGATAAGAACAGATCTTGGCCATGCAGAAAGCATGTTGACCACCTATATGGTCTGCAGATGGCTTTTGAAAGTGTATCCAGACTGGTGATTCTAGAGCAGAGCTGACAATATAACAATAATGGTGACATGTAAAATTTAGGCTCATGGTGAGATGCAGAGTCTGGACACAAAATGACCTTCCAAAAAAACCAGCCAGCCTGTCTCAATTTCCTACAGCTAATCCCATAACATTTCCCACTCACTGCACCCCTTCCTCCCCCTTGCCCACATCCTGCTTGCTCTCCTTCTTTCATGTCTGCTGTTTCTATTTCCACTCCCATGCACAAGCAGACCCTGACACAGGCTCAGCCGGGGAAGGCTTTGGTACTCCAGCCTTTCTCACATAGGAAAAGTTCCCATGTGCTCTGCAGAAATTGCTTGCCCAATATAAGCTTGTCTGGAGTTATGTGAAAGAAGACCCAAGGGAAATTGGTGGAACAAAAGCACTCACTGAAGATGACATATGGGATAGTGGAGGAGAAGGGTAATGGTCAAGCTCAGCAGCCCAGGAACACGGACTTTTGCACAATCTCTTGGACTGCTCTTTTCTAAAGCTTTGCCTGCCACTGGTAGGAGGGGTGCCAGAGGAAGTTAGGCACTAAAGTTGTTACTTGTGCTGTTTCTAACAGACTCGTTTCTAGCCTCCCTATTTTGGGTAAGATTTTACTCCCCTTGTCATCCTCTCAGCCTCTCATTTGAGAGGTGGTGATTTAGAAAAGGAGTTTGCTAACCTGGGTGTTAATTTACCTTAGGAAAAGTTAAATATGAGTAGCTTGAACAGGTGGATATTTTAAGTTCTGTCATGCTCATTATGGGTTAGAATTTCATCTGCTTGCAGAGAAGCTTTTGCAGGAATAGAGGGCAGATCTCTGACACAAAAGATGCATAACCAAGTTTCCTAAGTTAATGAATGCTGATCTTAGCATACTGTCCTGTCTCAGTTGCTTTTTATGACCTCTCTGCCTTGGTCTCTCTCTGCATCCTTGATGCATGTACCTTTTTTCTCTTTCTTTTTTTTTCTCTCCTCTTTCCTGTTTTTTGTTTTCTCTAAATGAAAAAAGGAGAGATGAGACTATATTCCAAGGGACTGGGTAGATCAAGAGCAAATTCTTACATACAGAAGGACTAGAAGGTGAGGCGATTCAGACAAACGCAAGTTTCTCAGTGTCACGGAGCACTGGCCCGCTGCAGACTGCAACAAGCACTGGGTCAACCACCTCAGTGATTTTCTTCATTTCTGCTGTTCAGAAATATTTTCTGGCACAGGTCACAGCAGCACATACTGCAGCTCTTTTCTAACTGCCTCTGTACTGGCCTGCTGCAAAGGGAAAGTATTGCTGAAATATGGACTTTCCACAGCTAGACTTCTTTCCTCTCCTGCATATTTTTCTCATTTTTCTCTTCCACATGTAGGTGCTATGCAGAGGTAGTATAAAGGTAGGCTGTTACTTAAATACAGTTGCTCCCTGAGCCAGCAAAACTGTGGTTAGGCACTATTAATAATTAGTCACTGCCTGTTCAGTGACATCTTTCCAAAATCTAACCTGTTTCAAAATATCCTTTCTAGCATGATGATGCTAAGAATGCACAGAAAATGAGGCAAAAGTAATTAAGTCATCCTGAAAAAATAATACACTGCATAATTCGAGCAGCATATAATTGATTAACGTTACTTCTGTAAGCAGTTTTTTGTAGCTTGTAAATTAAATCAATTCCTGATAAAGAAATATGTAGAAATCCAATATCATTACTTGTCCATATACTTTACTAGAGAATTATTTTTTCTGTAACAAAGCATATTTTCTGCACTGTTGAACTACATCCATCTTAATGGGATCTGCCTCTTTCAGGTTTTTATGTTTACTTGACTGGGTGGCTTCCCTGCTTGAGAAAGGCAGTTTTTTGAATTATGAAAACAAGAAAACCTCATATCCACAAACTGCTCTCTATGATATTTATGATACAATATAAATGTTAACAAAAGAATTATTAATTTTCAAACATAATTGCCAG
Organism: Lichenostomus cassidix; assembly: GCF_008360975.1. Lineage (NCBI taxonomy): Eukaryota > Metazoa > Chordata > Aves > Passeriformes > Meliphagidae > Lichenostomus > Lichenostomus cassidix. The sequence goes on along the minus strand of NC_139483.1, from coordinate 91,839,210 downwards.
TAGCTATTCAGGTATTTCCTTCCTCAAAGTAGTTTGTAAACAAGCAGTAAATCTTATATTGTTCTGGTTATTCACTTGAATCTGGGAAGAGAGATTTCAGTGAACTGGATATGAAACCACTGTCCTTTCTATTTTTTCCCAGTATTTCCAAAGTACTTCTGCTTTTGCAAACTGCACCTTGAATGGCACCAACTGTGAGCAGTTTGTTTCTCTGTGATGAGGCACTTTGCTTTCTTGGACTGAAAGGGAGCTTCAGGAGCCAGATCCTCAGCTGGTGTGAATTTATGAATATATGAATAGTGTAGAAGTAAATACACTGCCATTTAGGCTGCCTGCTGATGTTCCCTTTCATTCCCTCAGAATGATGTCTGTCATCCCACTCACATAAACCTAGCATGGCTGATGTTATTCAAGATGTTATTTGCAAAGCAGAAGGGCTTTGCTCTCTGTAAGGGTAAAGGAGCAGTGGTCCTCCATCCAGTTCAACCTCTCCTCCACTAAAATCTGTTCACAGGCTATTGGCTCAAGAAAATCACCACAGTATTTACTTGCAAAGTAGAAAGCAATAAGCTGCTTCTCAAGGACACATCAGTAAATTGAAAACAATGGAATTATGTTAATTTAATCTGTTTTTTAAGGGTATATTTTTAACATTGACCAAGATTTTATTTTTAATTCATTGGTTTCTATTGAAAATAACTTGTGCTCCTGGTGCCCAGCAGTTAAATTCAGGCTTCGTTATGTGCCATGCATAGCACTGGACTGGCCCTGGACACAGAACTCCAAGATACACAAAGTAGGTTTGCTGATCACACTAAATTGGGAGGAGCTGTTGACTCCTTTGGAGACAGAGAGGTCCTGGGCAACAAGGTCTAGGTGACCCTGCTTGCACATTAGGTGACCTGGTAAAGCCTCTTCCAAACTCATTCTCCTTTTGTAAATAACACATTCGATAATAGAGAATTAACAAATGTGTGACACTATTTTACTGAACAAAACACCAGCACCTAAGTATCTTGTTGCTAGGGATCTAGAAATGTTGAAAAGACTAAACTGACAGCAATCAAGACATGTATTTCTCTCACAGGTTTAGAAAATGTGTCTCCAATTAATTATGTTTTCTTGTCTGAAGGACAAATCAAAAGAATACCCTATATTATAAAAAAGCCTCGGGTTACATCTAGTGATTGTACATAAATGTGATAAAAATAAAACCAGCTTTTTCACATTTTTTCTTTCTCTTTTCAGTCTTTGAATCGTGTAGCTAATAACACATTCAAAAAGTATTAGAAGTTTAATGGAGTTTACTATCAGTTACAATCAGACTTTTTTATTCCTAAATGATAATTACAATTATTTGAATTCTTCTCTTCACTAAACACATTTAAAATGAAGTTAAAGGAAGCATATGAACATTCTCTCAAGGCTCCATTCAGATATAATATTTGTTCAATGAAACAGAACCCTTGCTTTAAAAAAACCCAAACAATTCCTCTGTTCTTTATTGAATTATGCATTTTTTGATTATGCAATATCTGTATTGATATGGTTAAGGGAAAAATTGTTTAATTTTTTAAACTGATTGGTAGATACTCTGCATCTCTGTCAATTGTTCAGAGGAGAATGCCCTCCTGAGCTAATTAAAAGAGGCAAAATAAACCAACAAGCAGCCTAGTTTCATCTCAGTTGTTATAAAAGGGTTTGGACTCTGGTAAAAAGCCACAGTAAAATTTACCACATAAACCTACTACATATATCTACCACAGAAAAAGCAGGTGTTGGTAAACCAGAACTTGTAACAGTATCAAATGTAAATTTGTAGATTTTTAGAGGTATAGAAAATATAATTGTAAGTTAACAAAAAACCCTGTATCAATGTCTACCTTCTATGAATCCCTTGAAAGAAGACAATCTTTGCAATATGCTGTATTATAAAAAGAAAGACTAGTTTTCTTCTGTCTATTCATATTGTAATATAGAGGCATCTGTCATCAAACAAACCTTTTCATGGTCAATTTGTAGTATAGCAACAAAACAGAAGGACTGCCAAAAGGTTTATAGGACAACTACTCTTTAATTTTGATGGCACAAATGGTGTGTAGGTCTGTATAAATGAAATAAACCACTATAAATATTGCTTGTTATGCCCAACTTTTAGAAATAATCTGTGGCATATGGTCTAAGGCTTCTGGAGTGTCTTTTCCTAAATGTATCCTCTTTTTCTGTTATAAACTCACAGAGTGCTTTGCTCCTTTTTTTTTCTTTTCTGCTTGTCCCCTTGTGTTTCTTCATTCCTAGCTGAATGAATAATAGAAACAAATTCTCTCTGCTGCAAGAGCGTGCTCTTACTGTTCCTTTTCCAGTTTCAAAGTCTGCACTCATATTTAGTTTCTATGGCATGTCTAAATTGTGGGATTAAGGAGAGATAAAACAAACTGCTTGGAAGCGGTTTGGCAGCACAGCACATCACTAAATGAGGGCTAATTTACTCAAATGAGAAATAGGGTGTGTTAGTACACAGATGCAATATGTGTTGGGGATTATCTGTGAGCTTAATTTTACCACAGATCATCTGCTTTTAATCTTTTAATCAAATTTAGACAAGAAGAGTAGAATTGGCTTTACTTATCTTGTATATATTAGTTGTACAGAGACATACTGAAAAATGTGCTAGTCCTCACAATCTTCTCAGCCTAAACAGAAATGATATGATGGGCAAACATGTGCATGCTGTTTGCCACTTGCAGGCATTGTCTGTTGAAACAAATTATTTATTTGGAATGGCACGTCCCACAGCATCATATTAAACAGGCAAACTGTGTCACTATACCTCATAGCTGCAATACAGAACTACATAGTATTTCCACAATGCTGTTAAATATATGATGATATTTCATGGTTTATTTTGTCTGCTCTAAGCAACATCTGAGATTCAGTGTTATTTTTGTGGTAGAATTGTTTTTATAGGAGTCTTTTGGAAAAATATATGCCTGTCTTTTGATCTCTACTAAGAATGTTGGACAGGTCTGGTTATAAAATATTTATTCTCTAGCACTTTTAGTTTATAGTCATTATTTCAGTTATATATTACCCTCTTCATGCACTTAACTGCTTTTGTGTTTTTGCCTTGTGACAAAGCTCTGTGAAATACTTTTGTTGACATTAATTAGAGAAAGAGCTAAGTTTGGATGTTTATGATAAAATATTCAGAAGACAATGGGAACTTGGCCTTAAGTGCTGTAGTTTTTACTCCACATTTTAAGATGACCAGATGTTCTCACTCCTAACGGAGTGTTCAGTATTTGTTATTGCCACTTTTTCGAGTTGACTAGCTGTTTTATTGAATGTATTTCTGAATCAGCAGCTGTCAATAAGCCTTAAAAGAGTTGTTTCTGTGGAAGGAATCTTAACACTTTTGGAGATGGTAGGTCTTGGGACCTTTGAGACCTCACTGGTTTTGCAGCAATATTTTTGTCCCTTAGGAACACTGTGTAAACTTGAGGACTGGATTATTATACTTCTTCTGGAAGCCAATGAAATACAAGCAACAAAAAATAACAGCAGTGACTTCCCTGAAAATGCACTGCAAAACAAAGTAAACTTTTCTATTCTCAGTTCTTCAATTAAAAAAAAAATCTCCAAAAGGTTCTTGAGCATTACCAATACTTCAAGGAACACTAATTTTTGCACTCAAACGAAAGGTCAGCTTTAAGCCCAGACCCACAGGCAATCTCCAAGAGCTTCTGAGCTAGACCCATGCCTGCTGTTCAAGGAGATGATGCAAAGATCATGGTTGAGAGCAAGGCTTTGCCTCTAAGGCATCCAGCCCCACTCCGCAAACTCTAAGCACTACAACGCTAAATGACAAACAGCAGATCTCTTGCTCCTCTTTTCCTGCTCCTTAAAGATGATGATTATTTGATTGGTTAAAAGTAGAAGGCTGATCTTTAGAATGGTATTGTGAGAAGAAAAGGATCCGATGTTTCTAGAAACAATATTTACGTAAATTAAGGTATAATTAGAGAAGCTTCATTGAACCTTCCTTTACTGCTTCTGTTGAGCAGGATAAGCTAGACATCTACCATTCCAGGTCTTTCTGGTTGGTTGCGTGTGCTCACATGCACTATGCTGTCAAAGGGCAACATCCACTGGAATTTTTATACTCTCTTTAGAACAAAGTTCTTATTCTGAGAAAGAAACTAAAAACTATGCATAAAATAGGAGTGTCTCCTAACAGTGTTACTGATACTGTTCCAAACAAACTGTAGTGAACACACAGTCAAATCACTGATCAAGTGTGCCCTTATTGCATACTTGGGAGATCTGAGGTTTCAGGGATCTAGATCCATATCAGAAGCTTCTGGTCTGTGCAGACTGGCCTCCACTGGCAGCCAAGGCCCTGTGTGGCCACTCCTCCCTCCTTTCCTCCTTCCCTTCCCTCCATGGGACAGAGGAGCAAATGGGTCAAAGAAGAGTGAGAAAATCCATGGGTTGAGATAATGACAGGGACATCACTTACCAATTACTCTTGTGGGAAAAACAAACTCAATTTGGGAAAATTAATTAAATTTGTTGCCAATTACTATGAATATTTAATTATTAATTTGGGTATTGGAAATTAGCAACAAGACCAAGAAACAAACATTAAAGCAGTTAGGGAAAACACACAGCTCCTCCTTCCCCAGGTTCTAGAAACATCCCCTCTTGACCCCCGTGTTATTGCAGCAGGCACCCTCTGTCCCCTCCATGACAGAATAGGGGTTGCACCATGGGCTGTGGTCTGGACATTTTGGGGTTTTTTGCTGCTTCATCCTTCTCACCTTTTTTGTGGTGTTTTTGCTTTGTGACAAACTCTTGTGAAATACTTTTGCTGATATTAATCACAGAAAGAGCTAAGGAAGTTTGGATGTTTACAATAAATCTGTGCTCCCATTCAGGTCTTCCATGGCTGCAGTGCCTTTGGGAATACCTGTTCCTTCCCTCCTCTTCCTCCTGTCCCCATCTCACAGGGCTGTTCCTCTGACTTTTTCCCCTTAGTCCTCACTACCACTGTAGCATTTTTGTCCTTTCTTACATACACTTTGCCAGAAGCACTCCCCCCTCATCCGTGGGACTTTGCTGTCCTGCAGTGGGTTGGTTGGAGCTGGCTGGAGTGGGATCTGTCAGGCACTAGGTAGTCTTGACCTCCCCTCACAGAGCTCCCCTGCACCCTCTGCTGCTGCTGGAGCCTGTGCAGGCAACATTACGTACATACATATATATATACACATATATATGCATACATACATGCACACAAAGTTGTCATAAAAGTTAGTGCAAGAGTCTCCTGTTTGCATTTCAGTTGAGGACACTGAGATGCTGGGTACTGTATGAATAAACTTCTAGTCCAGTTTTAAAAAGAGAAATACATAGAAGCTGAATTCTTCAGTGTTTACCAGTCATCTTGAAATCACAAAAGCTGCAGGTGAAGGTGTGTCTAGATGCACTGAGATCAGAGCTGAACTTCAGAGTGAATGCATCAAATGGCATCTGTGTGTTCCAAGCTTGAAGTCAGTGTTTTAAAAGTGTGTTAAACTGGAACAAGGTAAATTTGAAACACGGGAAAATTCACATATGCTGGGCAACCCTGATTAAATAGAGAGCATAGAAACTTGTCTCCTACTCATTGTGTTGTTTCTTGACAGAGTCCCTCCTCTAATCTTTTCAGTCTAGCTTTTGTCAGTGGCTTTCTTGAAAAAATACCAAGAAGTATCCTGAGGATTTTTTAAAAAATAGTCTTCCCATCACCTCAGAGCCTTGGATGTGAACCCTTGCTGCTGGCAGTATTCACTCAATCAATGTGTTACCTTCTCCAAAAACAGAGCAGGTAGTAATTCAGGTAAGTTATGTATTATAGTTCTTATTGGCTAAAAAGAGAAAGACTGAAGGAAATATTAGAGACTGATGGACTAAAGACTACTACAATGTATGACATATTTATGGAAGCACAAAAGCACAGAACAATCAAGGTGGAAAAGACTGCTGGAGATCACCCACTCCAAGCTCAAGCAGGGCCAAATCAGATTATCCAGGACCATGTCCAGCTGGGTTTAAGAATCAAGACTCTGCAACCTCCTTGGCCAATCTGTTCTGCTGTTTGACCATCCTTACAGTAAAAAGCAGTTTTGCTGTGCCCAGGTGTAATCTCAGGTGTTGCAGTTTGTGCCCATTGCCTCTCTTTATGCCAGTGGAAACTATTGAGAAGAGTCTTTGCTCCTCTTGTCAGGTGTTTATGCACAATGGTAAGATCCTTCCTGAGCCTTCTCTTGACATTCTAAGATCTCTAAGCCTCTCCCTATATGTCAGGTGCTCTTTATATGCAGATGCTTCAATCATTTAATCACCTGCATGACTCTGAGGTGTACTTAGCCTATCATGTCCCTACCTTTCTTATTTGTTTCCCACCCCTGCTCAATTGGATAACATCTCAATATTTCATGCAGACCTCCCACTGTCTTCTCTTGATTTCCTGTTTGACTGAGATTTAGAATTTAGTGAAGAATTTTAGTGCGTAAAAGTATTATTATAACCCTATAGTAAGAGTTGCTTTTGGATGGATTGTGCTTATTTATATTGTTAATTGTGTGATACAATATGGTATCCAATGTCAAAATAATTAAAAAGTTTCACCTAAGAAATAATGAGGGTTCTGTCAGATGAATTAAAGGCTTGTGTACTGCAAATCTCTAAATTTACTTTTTATTTGTTGCAAATAACAGAAGTCTACCCTTGGAGTATCATTTTAGTATTTATTTACATAGCATTTTCTTTATAATGATGAAGCAATTTACCAGGCACGTCCAGCCATGGCATGACTCTTTATGGAAAAATAAGCAATGAGGACTGCATATTTCCATGAAGAAATACAACTGCCAAAGTAAGTGTTCAAATGCCCCCAAAATGCACTTAAATGCTGAAAAAATAAGTTAGTCTAGGTAAGAACTGAAGACAGTTTGCAGGGAGAGAATGTAAATCTTGGAAAATACGGCTTTAAGATACCCAGAATAGCCAGCTCCTCGTGTCTTCCACAATGTAGTGCTGGGAGCAAGGACAGGTAATGTGATCCTTGTATAGGTAAAGAGTAGAAACAGGGTCATGAGCTTGCCTCTAGCTGCACCACTGTAAGGCTGAAATGATAATCCATTGCATCTGCCTCTGTAATTTAAGGGGGATGTATAGGGACAGCTTGAAGGAAGGCACTCAAAATGATCTATGAATTGCAAAACAATGTGAGACTTATAGCACTCAACCCTTTGAGCTTACTGAAAAGCAGGCTGAAAGATCATTTCACACATAAGTGAATCTGATGGCTGGAAACTTTCTAACATTCATAGAAAAAGTCAAAACAGGATTCAGTGGCTGGTGGTTAATATTAGAAAAAATCAGCCTTAAGGTAAGATGTATTTTACTTGCAGTGCAGGTAATTAAATACTGGGGAGGTTCTGGACTCACCATAGTTCACAGAAATATAAATGAGTTGGGAGAGTAAAAGAAGAAAAAAAAAAGAAAAAGAAAGAAAGAAGCTTTACTTCACCTTTTGAGAGCATTCATATTGCTCAAAGAAGGGCAGCTCTGCATTAGGGCACATGGTATTAAAAAACGCCATTTCTAAAATTTTCTCCGGGTTTGCAGGAAACTTTTCCTCTAGGCACAATCAAGGAAGTTTTGTTTTGGTTTTTTTATTGTGTTTTGTGTGGGGTTTTTTTGTTGTTGTTCTTTTTTTGTGGGGGGTTTTTTATGTGTGTTGTGGGTGGGGCTTTTCTGTGTTAGTTTTTGGGGGTTTTTTTTAGTTGTTTGGGTAGGTTTTTTCTTCTTGTTTGTGTTTTGGTTTTTTGTTTTACTTTTTTTTTAACATTATCTTTATTTTGTTTTCCTTTCTCTCACCTCAGAGGTGACCAAGACTGTGTAAGGCAGTGCCCTGAAGCTAACCATGTCACCTGTCTGGGGAACAAAACAATCATTTGTATTGAGAAAAATACGGTCTGAACAACCGTCAGGGCTAGAGGTGGAAAGAAATATTTTTGCCATTCATATTCACAGGGCTGCTGAGTTCCTTCTTTTTTCCTCCTTGGCAAACTGAAACAGAGAGGAGGATTATTGACGTGTATATCCTCTATTTTATTCTCTGCTACTTTGGGGCCCTGAAGTGATACTGAGCTTCCCTGCTTCATCGTGGTGCTATGCAACTGTCAGCCTCTATGAAGCGAAGTGCTTTAACGTAAAACATTTGGGAGGGTTTTTTTTTTGGTACTAATAAAAGGGTTGCTGGGTGAAAACAAATGGTCTGTGTTATCCAGGAAATCAGTCTAGATGAAGCTCCCTGAAGCCTCAAACTCCATGAAGCGATGGAAGGTTAATCAAAGCACTAGATAAAAGCACAATAAGACCCATCCATGTTATGACCCATGGGATCCAAATAAAAATTCTGAGTAGCTCTTGTTCCTCCTCTCCCATTAGAGGGCAATGTTTGTATAGGCAAAATTTCCATTAAAGTCATCATCAGCCATTTGCATATATATTCACAGGATTAAAAACTAGCGTCGGATTTATCTGTTTAAACCATCAATCCATGTCTGCTTAATGTTTCCTCAGATGACATTGGAATAAAGGAGTTTGTAAAAGAACAGGCATCAGTGATACTAATAATGACTTCTCCTACACCAGTACATACAAATGTAGAGAAAGTTGTGTTGTTTGTGTATTTTTCAGTGAGCTGGGAGTTCATTGTAAGGCAAAAATGCCAATAAGTTTAGAAACTGATGTTTCTAATTAAATGTTTACTTTGTTTGCCTTGGGCTTGGAAAAGAGATAAGAAGCTGCTTCATGCCGATAAACAAATATGTATGCAACATGAGGGGACAATGAGATCACTAACTGCTTTGCAATATGTGGAATTATTACTTTTTCACTTCATTTAAAGAAGAATTATAATACTTAAAAGAACTTCTGTTTATACAGGTCTAGGGCATGCTCAAGGTTACACTGATGAAAATGGAAATCAAAGTTGAAAAGGTGGTCTGTTTGTTGCTTGGCAAGTTGTGACAGATAATCACTACCATATTTTCAGATGTGGGACCTGTAAATTATTTGTAAATCCCTGTGTTTCATGAGTGCTACAGGTGACCTATGTGTGCAGGTTTTGTAAAGTCCTCAGCTGAGAAATCTTTGTCAAAAAAACTTGCTGTCTCCTCATTAGGACTACCGTTGCATCTGAGTTTCCTCATTTTACTTCTTCCTTATTTTTGCAGTCTTATATGGGTTATCTTGGAGACTTAATAAGCAGGGTGTAGACTTTATGTCTGTATGCTGAAGTTTGAATTTCCTTTACAGCTAAATTAAAAATTGGAAACATTCTAGTGCCTCTAAGTGCTTGATCTTTCTGTTTGTGTTTTTGACTGTATTTGGCGTAGATTTTGGAGAACTAAAGCTTACAGTCCCCGGGTGAAATTATGTAAGGCTTGCAAACACCCAGGGTCTTTTTTTGTTGAGAAGTGTGGTTCAGCAATGGAAAACAAGAACAAAAGTCAAACACTGAATAAAAACCATAACTTTGTTCTTTTATTTATGTTGCTTTAGGCAATCACTAATGTTTTTTTCAGCTCAGTTTGAGCCAAGAAACTATTTCTCTTGAATAGTTTGCACATTATAAAGCTACGCAGAAAATAGAATATGTAAGTGGAGCAAATTATTTTGTTTCTTGTCCTTCTCCATGTTTACAGATGACCTGTTTGGGGAGGAAAGTTTTAAAGCATGTGAATTTATCTATAAAGCTGGTAATTGAACATCAGAAAAAAGAATCAATTTTTTTCATTTGTTTACTTTTCTTGTCTAGTGAAAGGTTATGGTATCAAAGTGTGATGAAAGAATATATCAAGGAAAATGTAATAGAAGTGAAATTTGATGCTACCCCTCTACTCTGCTCTCATGAGACCCCACCTGAAGTGGTGTGTCCAGCTCTGGGGCCCCAAAAATAACAACAGCATGGAGCTGTTAAAGCAGGTCCAGAGGAGACCACAAAGATGCTCAGAGGGGTGGAGCATCTCTCCAAAGAGCACAGGCTGAGAGAGCTGGGGCTGTTTAACCTGGGGAAGAGAAGGTTCCTTGGAGCAGCATTTAGTGCCCAGTCAGTACCTAAAGAGGGCTTACAAGAGAGCTGGAGAGGGACTTTTACAAACACATGTAGTGACTGGACGAGGGGGACTTGCTTTAAACTGAAAGCGGGTAGGTTTAGATTAGATATTTGGAAAAAAATGCTTTACTTTGAGAGTGATGAGGCACTGGCACACGTTGCCCAGATAAGCTGCACATGCCTCATCCCTGGAAGTGTTCAAAGCCAGTTTGGAGAGGTTATGAGCAACCTGTTCTAATGGAAGATGTCCCTGCCTATGGCAATGGGGTTGGATCTAGATAATTTTTTATGTTACTTCCAACACAAACATGGCTCAGGCTGAATTTTCAGAGCATGTTTCAAGTCGCTCCAATAGTATCTTTTACCCCACACAATGCATCTGTGTTTACCACTTTCTTTTGAAGTTCTTCAAAATCAATATAACTCCCTTCTCACCTTCTGTGTTCCTGCCTGTGATCTACATGACAGTGTTTGAACCATGAGGAAATGGCCTTTTCTAGTTAGAAAAACACTGCTGTCTTTCCACAGAATTGCACTTTCTGCAATGTTGTGCAAATGTGGTAACAAGATTTTCCAGGTAATAGTACCACAGAAAAATAAACATGATTTTGTAAGGAAGAAAATTCCTGTTGGATGGATAATGTGTCTTCTTTTCCTTGCTCACAGCATTATTCCTGATTTTTATCCTAACATTATGTAACATCAAACACAGCTTCAGAAATGGGAGACAGAGTAAGAAACGGACCTCTCTGAGGTTCAGGCCTGCATTACTGACATTGCAGTTGAACCTAGCTCTTTCTGGTGACACACTTAAGCACACTCTTCTCTGCCATGTATCTCACTGGATATTGACCACGTGTCCTTACAGTCAGATACTTCCGAGATACTTAACCCTTCTCTCAGACCATTGGAAAATCACAGCTAACTAACCAAACATTAATCCTGCTGAAAGGCATGAAAGTTGTACACCTTAACTACACCTTTTTGCTACTTTGGCTAGTAAACATGATAATCTCAAGGAATATTTCTGCATGCTGGAATTTCTTCCTGTGAGTTGCCAGAGCAGCTCATGACATGCTTTTGGATCTCATACTTTCTCAAAAGATTTCTTGGCATGGTTCAGGGTTAACATGGGCCATGGACCACTCTCACTAGACACCTTGCAGTCAGCTACCTTATATTGGAGGATAATTTAATAGAATAGATGAAACCTTTTTTCCTAGACAGGTCTTTCATAAGATTGTTGCTTGGCACATCTTGTGCACTAGTAAAGTCAAGGTCTTAAATGTTGTCTGGGTCACGCCCTGCTGTCTACAAAGACCACTCTCAGCAGGGAACCTTCTGGGCTCTAATATTCCTCTTCCAAGTTTAATTCTGATTCAGGGAAAAAGAAGCCAAAAAGACAATCACTAGGTATTTGGAAGCTGCAAATAGTTCAGAGCACAACAACAGACTCCCCTAAGTAGGGTAAATCTGACTGCTAGACTTTAAACTGCCTTCCTCTAGAAGAGAATCAAAGCCCTTCGTTGCCTCTCTGTTGGTCTTTTGCTTGCTCAGCTCCAATGAATAAAATGAATTCTTGTTTTATCCTATAAACATAATCACTGAGAATTTTTTAATGGCTTCCTCCTTAGTTCCTTTGTTATAGATGCACATCTGGTACCAAGAAAACTTGGGAATATCTGGATTTAAAAATCATTTTGCGTAGTTTACACATAGATGTGGGCTTTCCTTTATTGTTCCAAGACTTTTCTTTTCAAATATCAAGGGTTTATTGCAAACCACAGGTATTAAATTTATTCTAAAAAGTTTAAATAATGGCAACAGAGTATTTGTTTTGCTCACTGTACTTAAAAGTTGTTGAAGTGTTTTCACCCGTGACACACAAAAATGCCTTAGGCAGAAAGCAGACTCAGAAAAATGTTTTTATGAAAGTTTGAAATTTAGTAAGTTTGAGTGTAGGTATAAACAAATAATTTTCTAATATAAACACATGTAGCCTTAGGTAATGAGGCTGCTACATAATGCAGTTTTAGTAAGAGGTGATTATCAAAGAGATTGTATTTTGCTAACTTTTAAGCTAATCTTAGCCCAGATGGGTCCTAAGCAATGGAGCCTCATATTTGCTTTAAGGCACTGCAAACGGATGAAAGTGAATTCACTGTTAGTAGGGTGACTAGAAGCAATCAGCATGGTCTGATTGTGAAAAAATAAGTGTGATTGTGGGCATTGTCAGGTAATGTCTTTTCCCAGGAAAGATAAAGAAGTGTTAATGATACAAAAGGCACTGTTAAAAGGATTCAGTAAAGATGATTCTAGAATTCTGAGATGGTAAAAAAAAGATGAAAAATATATTTTATGAAAGGAAGGTAATAAAGAAAAAGTACCCATGGTTTGACAATATTGAAACTTGAAAGTGTTGTTTAACACCTCTGATTTTTCCCTCCAGCCCCCAGAGAGGCGGCAGTGATTTAGCTCAGTCACTATTCTCTGGCTTCATTGTCTGTGAAGAAGGATCAAAGGACTCATGAGTAGAAGCTTCCCAAACAACTTTTCTTACACAAACTGCTTACTAAGTGCAGGCTTTCTAACATGAGAAAGAATATTGTTGTTGCAGGGAATGTCAGAATGGAATTCACAACTTAGAAACAATGTATACACATATATATATATATACACATACACACACACATATATATTCACACACACACACATATATATATATACATACACTGATAACTACACGAGAAAGACGTGGACCTGATGGAACAAGCCCAGAGGAGAGCCGCTAAATAGATCAGAGGGCTGGAGCAGCTCTCCTGTGAAGACAGGCGAAGAGAGTTAAGGCTGTTCAGCCTGGAGAAGGAAAGGCTCTGTGCTGACCCCTCTGCTCTGAGTAGCCTGGTCTCATGAAAGGTTCCCATCTATGGTGGGGTGATTAGAACTAATTGATCTTTAAAGTACCTTCCAACCCAAACCATTCTACGATTCTATAAACTACAGGAAACTGAAAAATGACAAATATTCAGAACTGAGGCATGCCCTTGGTAATTTTTTCACTTCAGACAGAGAGATGATCCTGCCCCATGCTCCTAAATGCTGTTAAGCCAAACCCACTTCCCTTAGAACTTGCAGTCTCTCCTTTCTCCATATAATTAGCATTGCTGGTCAAAGCTGGGAAAGAGCTGAAAAAAGGGTCTGATTTGGATTTCTGGACTCTGAATGTACAGTGCAGATAACCAAAAGGCAGAGCACATGACAACTCCTCTGTGGTGTGGAGGGAAAAGAAATGTGCATAGGAGGCATCAGACATCACGTGTGGGGTAAGACAAATTGGACCCTAGGATGTATATGGCACTGTCTATCTGCACACATATTTTTTTTCTGCCTGTGGTATCAAAGTGTTTCAATGCTAGAGAAATTAGTTTTGACCAGAAAACTAAAAGCAGATATTTAATCTGCAACATCAAACAGGCTTTCTGGATGCTTTGCTTCAGTGTTAATCTGCCTGGAGCCCTGCTTACTCCTAACAATGAGGGTGAGACTCCCTTGAGTGATATTATTGGGAATCCTGTAAAGTTTAAAGAGCGTTTAAAATTCTTCTCAGCTGTGTGGCTTTCCTTTTGACAAGACCTCAGGTGCTTTTGGTTGTAACCTGATGTTCCAGGTAAATGAGAGGGCTAGTAATCTTACTACTTGAAGGCAAGCAAACACTGGTGTGTCATCTTCAGACACAGAATATGTTTGAGTTTTAATGACTGTGATCCTTTTCCTGCTTGAGAGTGTGTGGGGAGGCCAGTTTGAAGTTGGGCATTGCTGAGTTTGGCTCTTCTGCAGCATAAACACTATTGTGCTGATCTTGAGAGCAGGCAAGAACCATGGCAGTCAGGGAATTAAAGTTCTGAAACACAGCTGAAACTGTTCTTACCAGTCCAGGTGCACCCTCATAAAGGCTGATAAACACTTTTGCAAAGCTGTAGAGTTTGCCAGCAAGAATCTACATTGCCTTGCTGTGTCACAGACTTTTATCAGCTAAAGTCAACTCTCAGAATTTGAAGCATGAAGGGTTTTTTTTAAACCTTCTGCTTTCATTCCTCCAACAAAATAAATAAAGAAATGTATCTGAAACTGATTATAAGGAAAATAAAGAATTTAATGGGCAAGAAAAACTGTTTCATGTTGTTTTCAAGGTCTTGTAAAATTTAATTAACTGTATGGTAATTTTGCCCATTAATTTTAGTTTTTAAACAAACAATAAAAAATCGAAGCATGTAATTTTTTACCAAAATTTGCTACGTTTCTCAAAATCGTACATATTTTTTAAAAGTCTTGCTTTCTTATTCTGGTATACATTTATAGTTGTTAGCAACCAATTTGTGATTTTTATTCTAACCTTTAGTAAGGATAATATCTTTAGTAAAGATAATCTATACAGACTCCAAGAACTTAAACCATTTCCTTTTGTATGAGAATATCTTGCTTCTGAAATCCTTCTCTCTTCATCTTTTTATCAAATACAGGAGAGTACTCAGTTCCAGTCTGAAGCTGTAAGGATTGTTGGGTATTTCAGTATAGTAAAAACTAGTTGTGCAATTTCTACATGCTGTTTACAGTTAGGTGCACACATTAGAACCAGAAATAGCAGTAATAGCTCAAGGTACAACTGTAAATTAACTCCAGATACATATTTATTTTAATTATGTTTGCTGCAATTACTGTAATGACAGGAAATTAACATATGTGTTTACATCATACAGGAATTAAAATCGATCACAAGGTTGTTGATGTTGACATTTGTCACTCTCTGAAAATAGTTTGGAGGTTTTGTTTTTTTTCTCCTTTGAGCAAAAAGCATAAATTACAGACTGAGCTGGAGTGCTCCAGATGATGGAGTAGCATATGACCATTTCATCAATAATGTCTGTATCACTTGTTCAATAAGGGGATAAGAGAAAAAAATGAATCATCTGCAGGTTTGATAAATTGGAATGTTACTAATTCAATGGCATTTCATTTCTAAACTCCCTGTCAGAGCTGTTTGAGAGAAGTGGAAATTTCCTGCAAGCCACTGTATAGACTGCAGTCCATGGCACCATTGCAGGATTCTGCTGGAGATGATTCTGAAGCATTTTAAAGAAGTTTAGAAAATAACAGCAGCTAATTTTTTTTTTTTTTTTTAAATTTTAGAAGGAATCTCTAATTTCCACCTATTCATTATAATTAAAAAAAAAAAAATCAAAATCCACAACAAAACCAAACTCTGAACAATGCAACCAAGACTACTGAAAATGTTTGAACAAAAAATTGCTTGCTGTGTAATTCAGTTAATGTTTTGGCACTTTATTGTGCACTTGGGAATGACTTTTTGTAGTTCATGTGACTGGAGACAATGGTGATTACATGATTATCATGTAATTAGAACATTAAAGTTGAATGTTGATTAGGTTTCCCTTCTTTTAAAATCCTTAATGAACTCTATTTTCAAATTTTATTATTCTTTTGCAACCAGATCATTCCCTTATGCCTTCACAATCCCTATAAATGTGATAGAAAATAGATTAATATAAATGAGAAAATATACTATTATTTTTCATAATTGCATCCATTTTCCCTAACAAGGCTCCAATTAGAAAATGATAAAGACTGTTTTTAGGCACAAAGTACTTTGCATATTGAAACAGTCATGAGATATTTTAGCTGTCAGATTATTGTATAATATATGTGCATTGTATCCTTTTCCCAGAATTTGAGGAAGTTTAGAACGAAAAAGAAGATTTGTATATTGTGGCTGTCTAATACTTATCAATAAATATTGTTTCTCCTGTATTTTTACTCAGGCATCAGACAAGATGTTTCTCAATAACAGAATCATGGAATGGGTCAGGTAAGAAAGGACTTTAAATTTCATCTAGTTCCAAGCTTCCTGCAGTGGACAGGGACAAGTGAGGCTCAGAGCCTCAGCCAACCTGGCCTTGAAGAGAAGAGCTTGAGCACATTGGAGCAACAGTAGGTATTGATTATATTATTACCCTGAATTTAATTATATCACCTATATCTATGACTGGAACACCTTTTTTTTTTTTTTTTTTCCTTTGAAAAGAGGGTTCTTGTGGAGACTTTTGTTATAAGGTAACAAAAGGAGGTTTTCAAAAGATTTCTTCATCATGCAGTCCTTGTGGTCCCTCATAGAATGCTTTCTCCTGGCTAGGGCCCTGAACCTCAGAAAAGTGTATAACAGCTGCTTCTCTCAAAAGAAAAGCATAATTTTATCATATGCTCTGTGAGTTTGGATTTATTGATTGCCTACATTGCACCACACCATCAAACCCAGCATCCCTCCATGTGTGGGGATGGAGGTTTGAGCAGTAAAGCACCTCCACCCACTGCGAGTTGTCTGACAATGTGACACAGAAGATGCTGCAGTCATCCTGCCCACCATGGGGAAGCAAGGATCTGTGGGTCTCTGAATCAGGGAACTGTTTGGGTTGTAAGTCCACAATATTGGAAACAACTTACATGTTTTGGATTAATGTTAAAACATATGGTAAAAACATGACATCTAATTCTTGTTAGAGTGAAAAATAAAGCCTCAGTGTCATCAATATTTATTTTGAAATAAAATGTAAAGAGATGTAAAATATTTTATCTCTTATAAATAATATTTATCAAAAAATCCTTCTACAGCAAATAACTGGCATGCTATTATTCAAGGTCTGATACTTAAGATGCTGGAAATTATATTCTTGCTCAACATTTAAATTTAAGCACTTGTATTTTTTTTTTTTAGCTCCAGCTATTCAACTGAATGAACATGTTTATAGTTACTATTGAACTATAGTATCAGTTTACAGTTGTTGGGAGCTTTCTTTCTAGATAAGATAACTGTTCATCTGAATACCTTTTTGATGAAGCTTAGATTTCCTTAATTTCAATTCCACTTTGATCTTTGTAGCAGAGAATCATTCCCATTGCATTAATTTAATGTCATTGCTTATATAGTATCAAAGACTTTCGTATTAACATAAAGTATCTTTTTTTGACAAACATTTTAGGAAGTTTATATTTATTTATTTATTTATTTATTATTTTTATTTCTATTTCAGTTTAGTAATTGTAAAGATTATTTAAATGTGCCTTTTAATGTTTTTCCCCTCTGGGATATTACATATGATATAAAACAATATAAGAGTTTCTTGCTGGCCTTATAACAGGTAGAATTAACAAATAATAATAGTAATAATAATAATAAAAACTCCACAAAATAAAAATCTCTATCTTAAAAAAATCCAGCAATGTAGAATTAAATCTAATGCCATGTTTCATAGCAAAAAAAAAAAAAAGACACATTTACTAAGAAATTTATTTAAGTATAGCGACTTGCATCAATACTAATGATAGGAACTGAAAAGCAATCAGATATAGCAAATTCTGCAAAAATCCTGATGTCAGACAATGTTGCATCTTCTTCAAGATTTTTTTTTTAATTGCACCAATTCTTCAGCTGTTTAACTCCTGGGATCTCAGTAAAAACTGTTTTAACTGCCAATCAGGAATTTTTGCTCCTAAATGGTAAAGAACAGGAGTGACAAGTGATGTACTGACATGGTATTTCTGTTCAAATAAACCAGGTTTTCTGTTTAACCAGTAATGCTATTCAGATAAAATTATTTAACCAGTATTGCTGTTCAGATAAAATTATTTGCCCTTATCCATGAGATTTTATAATATAATCGTAGATCTTGCTGCTACATTGAAATGCTCCACAAAGCATAATGTGACTAAACTTGCTTTAATTGAGGATGTGTAAATGTGCTGGTCAGTGACCTAATTTAAAAGCCATTGGACTAAAATTAAAATAGATCCAAATCAAATAGCATACCCAAGTTTTGAGTAACAGTGTAGTCTCATTAAACTTAAATTAATAGTCCAAGCTGTTATTTACAAAAATTACATCTTATTTCCCCCCAATGATAACCAAAGTATGTAAGACTGAACAAAAGCAAAGTCAAAACCATAACATGGAGCAGTGTACTCTTTGTGAGGAATGCACCTGGGTTGTGTTTTAAAGTTTTGCACTGACACTAGATATTGATGTTCCTCTGTTTCTTAACTTTTACATCAGAATATTCCTTCACACTGAGAGGTTCTCAGGCAGCTAACATATATTGACTGGAAAGATAACTTTAAATATCTTTGATCCTAGCTCTGATTTGAGGAATGCTCTGTCTGTGTAATCATGTGGTGTGATCAGAGAACAGATGCAATGATCAAATGACTGGTGCTGAGAACCTGACCTCCACACTGCTGAGAGTTTCCTCCTGGAGCAGTTCGAGAGTGCTCCTGTGGACTGCAAGCACATTAGCAACTGGAAAATGTTATGTGCACTCAGGAAGTTCAGTTTCATCCAAAAGTAATTGAGTTTATACGCTCCAGGACTTCTCAGAGCATGAAACAAAGTGTAGCAAGCGGAGGAAATGGAGAAATTGAAAGCCTGTTCAGTCTCTTAGATAAAAAATATACCACATCCTAGAGATGATGATTATTAATATAATGGTGATATTCTCTTAGAGATATAATGAGGTGAGTTTTTCAGGGATCACAAGGCTTGTTCTCTCTCAATCAATTTTATTTTTCTTTAGTCTTTATTTTACATGTAGCTGACTGGAAAGTGAAAAATCATTATTCAGAAAGATACTTACGAAATTTCTTCCTGTTAACCACATTTTTACTGAAAATATGAAACAAAATGTCATAACTGGAAAAACTTGAAATATCTATCTGCTGTTTTTCTTAGCTGGTTCTGGATTCTTGCTGCCATGAGGTATCATTACAAAATAATTGGGAATTATGAAAATAAAGACTTACACTTCTAAAAGGTTTAATTTTCATCTTGTGCATCCTGTGGGCTAATACTTGAACCTCTTTATCATTCAGCCCCTTGCAGTGGTCAGTGCACATGCAGGAGGATAGTCTGGATAGCTCTGGTGATTGTTTTTGTCTTCACCTTTTATTTAGCAGCAAACCATTGTAGTTCTTCCTTCCTTCATTGGGAGGATATGAGCCACTACACTAAAATCAATCTTTAGCTCTGCCTTAATATACCCATTCTTAACTTCAGGTCTGAATTTTTTTCAAACTTTCAGGCTACAGATGTTGAATAAAATGCCGGAGTTGGGCCATCTCCCCTCTGTGCTGTGCCCAGTTGCTGTCAAAGGCCCTGGGAAAATGGATCTTCCTGGGACCACGGAGCTGATGGGGTGTCCTTGGCTCCAGCCTGAGCAGCCAATGGACCTGGGGCTGAGAAAGAAGTTCAGGGAGGCTGGGTAGGAGTTAACTACATGCATGTTTGTGGAGGGCTTCTGAATTTTTTTTGTTTGTTTCCCACTAGAATGTTCTTCTATACCATAAATACTAGCTTGATCTCACTGTGCTGCATATGAGTTCCAAGTGATGGAAAATTTTTGCCTTAATAAACTAAACTTGGTTTAGTCATTATGAAAATGAAAGGTCTGTGATAAACAAGTAAATTAAATATTTTCTTTCTGCATCAAATTTCTTGAAAGCCACTTAAACGGGCTTTTTTAGCATTTATTTAAAACAGTGTGTCTGTTTTTTGTTTGTTTGTTTGTTTGTTTTACTGTGATCAACATTTCAATTTTCTTTTAAGACAATGTTATTTATTTGGGAATTGGGGCATATTTTGGGTTCACTCGAGATTCTTTGCAACGCTTCTATTTTTGTTTCTGTTTCTATGATTTCTATTTATATTTGTGTTTAATTTTGATTTATAATTTATTTGGGTGTCCCTTCAATACATAAAGATTTCTTCATCATTTTTAAATGTCTGAAGAGATCTTGACAAAACTGCTTCTCTTCAGTTCTAGATACCAGTTTACCATATGAGTAAATTTTCTGATGCCAAAATTAAATTATGCCTTTGATAGCCTGTTTAAAATTTCATTTTAAGTCTGCCAATAAATAACTGCCGTATTTCAAAAAGCAAGTATCTGGGATTTTTAAAAGTCTCCTCTGTTCTATTCTCTGAGATTTTTCACTCTTTTTGATTCAACCTGAACCTTTGATATATGAGATATACATATTAAAATAATCAATGAGTTAGCCAAGTTCCCACTGGAATTCACAGACTGACAATGTAATTTTACTGAAGGATATAAATCCTCAGTATCAGGTGATATGCTGAAAGTATTTTATCAAGTTGATGTCAACCATTTTGTACCTTTATGTCAAATTTCTGTCTTTCACTAGAAGTATACTATGGAAGAAGTAGTACTTTTTCTTGGCAGAAAAGTTGGATCAGAAAAGCTATCTTCATAAAAATCAAAGTGCAGCCAAATTTTGTTTCTTATCTGTCCCTACTTCACACTTCATTATGTCTTCTCTCTATTTGTTTCTTTAAAATCATTCCACAGGATAATATCTTTTCCCCTGTCATTTCTGAAATAAGGCATAAATATCTCCCTAAAATATTGATGAACAGGTGATTATGATTTTGGAATGGTACATTTTGTGCTTTCTTGTAACTCATGCACAAGGGCATTGACATCTGCTTAATCCTCCTTCCTTACCTTAATTTAAAATAGTGCATTAAGTCTAGGAACTAAAGTTTGCATGACATAGCTCCCCAGACAAATGTCTAATTCAGAAGCAAGGATGTTTGGCCTGACCCTAAATGGGAGGACATCATGCAAGTTTGCTCCTACTTATTCTGTAGAGATGTCATGAAATGTGTTTTTGATTCAAAGCATTTCGCTGATCATACATAAACAAAAGTCAAAGGAAGAAAGGAGAACAGGCATAAACAGACCTTCTGTCATGGCCAAGTCAGTTCACACAGAGCCCCCAGTGCAAGAAAATGAAATGGTAGGAGTGAGGAACTGGGAGCAAAAGGCAAAGGTGGTATAAGGAGGTTTGTGAGGAGAAATGGTGCTTATGAAAGAAAGGAAAATAGGAAACTAACTCCTTAATAAGATGCATCCAGGGGCAAGAAAGGAGTGAAGACTTTCCAACTAGATTGTAACTAATGTAACAGGCCAGAGACCATCCTTTAGTCCTGATACAGAGATGTAGCTGGGCTTCCATCCATGTGCCCCAAATCTTTTTCTCCAGATGAATTAATTTCAGGCTGTGTCCCAACAACAGTCTGTAGGAAGCTTACCGAGACTTTATAGTAGCCATATGTACTATATGTAGTTGAAACTGTATAAACTAACTAAACTCCACCATAAAACTGCTGTTTGCATTTCTGTATCCAAAGAAAAGGTGTTCCAGAATCTTGCAGTTTAATCTTATAGCTCCCAAGAAACTCCCAAAAAAGTCTCAAGTTTCAGCATTCATTCTGGTTATATCAGACAAAGTTGCTTTAATCTTCAAAGTTAGAATTTATTTGCTTCCTTTGCTCCCCCTATCATATTCCAAGACAGTAGCCATATTCTGGTCTTCATTTGCTGAATTAAACCATTCTAAGTTCTTAGAAGAAAATGTGTTAAAGTGTAAATTCTTTAAAGAACCTAAAAATCCTCTTTCTTTTAGTATTTAAACAAGGTAAAACTCCAATTAAATCCTGCTTCTGTCTGCAGTCTCTTGCCACAATGAGAGTACAAATAAGTAATAATTGTAGCAAGGATATTTTTTGTGTTTATGGCATGTTTTGAATTTTCATCTTTTTTATTCCAAACAGTGTTATGAAAACTATGAACCAACTGTATTGTGTGAGGAATGCGAAAATTCCGCTGAAAATTCCTCTGAAAAGACATGCAAAGCAACAGACATGTTCAAAAACCCAAAGTATTGAATCACAGAAAAATGAAGGCATCTAATTACTTTTTATTCTTTTCAAGAAGATATGCATCAGCTTTGAAAGAAACACATCAAACTAAGAGAGATGGCAAAGGAGCACATAAATCTAATTAAAATAGTTTGGAAAAAGGAATAAAGTATATGTGCTCAGGTCACGTGTGAAAAGATCACTGTAAATTCCCCTTTTCCCCTTGGAAAGCAAGTGGCTTTAATACTTGATGCGGAATTGTTGCTAACTGGCTGATGTCAAATGCTTTCTTAAATTCTCCATTAACTCTTCCCAAGGGGAGGGATATTCTAGTGAATTAGCTGTATGTCCCAGATTTCTTTTGAATTTTTGTGAATCTTGCCAGTTTCTGGGTACTTGGAGAACAAACTGAATGTACTGATAGCCATGACCAATATCTAAGATTGCCTATCCTTAAGAATCAGAAGAGATAGCTTCAACTGGAAATGACAACTAAAAAAAAGTAATACTAGTAGGAGAACAAGTGCATGGGTCTGAACAGGAAAAAAAAAAGGGAAAGAAAAAAAAAAAGGCAGGATTAAATCACAGCCTCTGGGATTTTGGACACAGGGGATAAAGTTTTATGGAGAAATGTCCAGCTGCAGATAAGTAGTTGGAATAACATTCCCTCCATCATCTATACAAACACAAGCATATATAAAATAAGATAGTACAAGTTGTCCCCTAGATGAGATAAGCACTTTAATTAATTCCACTCCATCTTAAAATGTTTAAAATCTGGCCTGTAAGCCTGTGATTGCCTAAGGAGCTGATGTTTTTCCTCTCTGAATGTAGCCCTCATGGTGACTGTTCAACTGTGTCACTTCTAAAAACGCACAAGAGATATATTTGCAAAAACCTCCAACCTATATATCACAGTTGTAATTCTCCCTCTCTGTCTTAATTGCCCAAGCATCATTACACTTTCTGTCTAAGCTAAAGACAATTTATATCCCATGATATTAATATACTTTTATTGTTATAGTCTAAAAGAATTCTACTTAGGCTCATTGTATCACACATTTATTTGTATGCAGATAACTAGACGGACTTTAATAATCTTCTATTAATGAGCTTATGTCCATTTTTATTAGTCTCCATAAATTCAAATTTAATCTCTTATTTAGCTCATTTCTATCTTGAGTGCACACTTGAGTTTTATCTTCATTTCTGTCAAGTTCTTTACACTATTCCTCATTTGCTTTATCCTGCTGTGTTTGCCTTTTTGTCCTCTGTTCATCTTTGAAAATATTTTTCTTTTTTTTTTATTACCAGTCCACTAAAAAAGTTATCCACTGTTTAAATTCTTTCAGTATATGACCCTCTCAATTCCAAGTAACACCTCATGGCTTATATAAAACTGTTTTCCTTCTGTCACTGTATCAAGATTTATAAATCAAATGCATGTTTGATGATTTCTCTTTCCATCTCTTCCTATGATCTCCTTATTTTACACTAACATTTTCTCCTTCTCTACTTTCATAATACAAAAAACACAGAAGAGAACATCACTTTGGGACTGTTGTCTTCCTTTTGCAACCTCTCTCCCTGAAGTCTGGCTGATTTTGAGTAGACAGGATAGCTTTGGCACTGTTTACCACAGAGTCAGCTGTAGCATGGGTTTCTCACAAATGCAGTGAAGGCAGAAAGTGTTGGGCCCTGCTTACCTTCCAGCAGCATCTGTGACCTCCCAGCAAAATTACAGTGTAGGTGTAGCCAAAGCACATGGAGAGAGGCATGTTTTGTTCCACCTATTTCTTTCAGATGAATATGATACCATCTTTGCACCACTGACAACTAAGTTCAGAGATCTGAGCATAAATTAGAGCAGCAAAACACCACATGCAACCAAGCCAGAAGGAACACTCTATCAGAACTCAGAAACATTTCTGACCCCTGTATCTTTATAAGAAACAAATCTACCTAATGGACAGGCAGACATCAAGGAGACTCCTCAACATTTTGGCTCATCAAATCAATGTCGTAGCTACATTCAGAAAATACAGAAGTGTTTCAGGACACTTCATATGAAGGAAAACCTTTCCTCTGTAAAGGAGGCAAAGAAAGATAGAAGGTCAAATAACCAGACATATCGAGGGGTATAGCTCTCTGTGAATGGCCCAGTTGGTGGTCCTGTAGCTTGAGGTCTCTGGACCTTCCCTCTCAAAAGAAATGGTAGGAACAGCAAGAGAGAGAATGGAGGAGTCACTGTCTCTTCTGAGTTTGCTAGAATGATCTTAACTAAAACCAACAGAGGTCAGTAGGAAGAGAAGATAACCAAGGATGCAAAAAAAGGGATCACCTGGAGTTAAGATAAAAATATTTGCATACCGGGAAACAAGAAATTAATATGGATAGGTGGACTTGTAACAGTGCTGATTCTCATTAGAAAGGTAGATCTAATTGTTAGGTCTTGATTGCTGAGTCAGCAGGGCATAATTTCTAAATAAGGAGGTTGCTCACTACTCACGATATCAGTATAAAAACCATGGAACCTGATGTGAAGGAAAGTGAAGAACACTCACAGAGTAGTGTTTTGACAAATCATATATGATGTTTGTTGCAAAAAGGATACAAAGATTAATGTGATGAATTTGAAATGTTATCATTTCTGTTTCTTGTCAAAACATCTTTTACCAGAGATTAAGTTTTGCTTAGCATACTGCATCCTTGTTGCAGAATATGAGTCTTAATGTGATCTCAGTTATATTCGCTATGTTACATGGTTTCATTTTCTATAATAGTTAAATGTTCATGTAATTAAATAAAATGATTTCACATGGGACATTCTATGCATCCACATACAGATTTTGTGCATGAATATGTCTCTGATGTCTATTAAAAAGTAACCAAATCTTTTTAAGAGTGTGGAAATTTAAAGTAGAGAGGGCTTAAATCTGTGGGTAATGATTTCTGGCTGTCTTTGGAGTTAACTTTAAGTAGACTGTACCTAAAATCAGGCATATAAGGAACATGATTTACATTTTCAGTTTATTAATTGATGATGCAACAGTAAGAGAAAAATATATCAAAATGAATCTCTTATCCATATCAATAATTTTCAGGATTGGGGATTTCATATTTTTAATAACAAACTTTCTACAATACCTCTAACTCCTCCTCAAATAACAAAATATTAACATGATTTTATTTCATTATTATCTTAAGACTTTAATAAATGCATCTTTAACTGTTTGCAATTGAAATGTATATGTGCTGTGATTAATAATTTCGCATGGTACTTTGGTCACATTTTACTGCTTGATGAAAATTATGATTTAATTATGATAACTTGATGAGGCATGCATTTAAAAAACTCTCCAGAGTTGGGGTTTTTTTTTCCCTAAATTCTTGATTGGGACCAAGGTCACTATTGAAATGAAAGGTTATGTGTGAGTAATTTATAGATTAGTTATTCTGGTTTCAATATTCAGATTTCCTCTAATTTTGATCTGTTTCAAACATTTAAATCTCCTATGTATTCTGGCTTTTTTAGTGCTCAGTTTTACAGCATAGGGAATCTGTCATTAGAAACCACAAAGCTTTTTGAAAATGAATTATATTAGAGCAATGGGAATTGTTCTATTCTTTACCATTGTGTGCATTTTACCATATGCTTCCCCTATGGACCTGACCAACTCTTGGTCCTTTACAGAGGTAAAGATTCTATTAAGCCAATATGAGGTCAAGGTGAAAGGCTGGAGGAAAAGGCAATATTTACTGATTCCTGGGGGGAAATATGGGAGCAGAGACAGTGATAATTTTTGCTGGTGGATAGGCTAAATATCTCTTGGAGTCAAAAAGTAATGTGAGACTTTTAATTTCCTATTTTAAAGAGAGAGTAAGAGAAAATTATCAGTGCTTTTCAGAGCTGGCTTGAATAAAGAAAATTAGAGAGCTATGGTAGGACCCTTTTTGGGAATAGCTAATAAATTTGATCAAGAAATTTAAATAGATGAAAGGAAAGCTAAACATGGCAAAAATACCTTGGGGGATTCAGCTACACATATCTGCACAGAAAGAATGATGACACAGAAAGGCTTACAGCAGTAAGGAGATGAGAGAAAGCAACTAGACAGTCATCTTCCTCATATGTTGAGTTTTTTCTTAAACTTGAAGAGTTAACTGGGAAAAAACCTACCTTTTGAATAATGCCATACAGATTTTCATACTTTTTTTGGGGATCTATACTATTTCTCTGGAAATTTTGAAAAAATGAAATATATAAAACTCCCTGATCCACACATAGAAGTTGAATAGATTCCTGTAGAAGGATCATTGTATTAAAAAGGATAAAATTTCCAGATGTGAGCCAACAATCCTGTTCTAAAATTCCAAAAATGCTCAGTCTCATTATACTACCATACCACTGGCTTGCAGCTGTCACTGAGAAACACTTTTTCTATTAAAAACTGTTTTTTTACTTTCATGGAATACCCTTCTCTCTCTGTCTTCATACTCTGCCGAGCTTTGAGATTACATTTGAGTTTAGCATCTCTCCTTATTTTCTCTTCTGTCCTCACACTGGTTCCTGATCAGGCTCTCCACCACTTCATTGAACCACTACTATTTTCTCATGTCATTGAACCTGCATATTTCACACTTTCCTCAACACAGTGGAATATTTTCTTAAGTACTTGTGAAGGTCATGTCTTTTCACTACAAATCTGCTTTTTTCTGTTCAGTTCTACCATCTGTTTACCTAAATATCTATTTCCCAAATAGTTAAAACTCCTTATTTCCATCTGGTTTTTTCCCACCATTAGCTCCAACTTCAACCCTCCTCTGTCTCCTTCCCTCCCTGCCTCTCTATCTCCATCTCTCCCTTTATCCTTCTGCCCTTTCCCATTCCCCATATAGGACCCTGCTGGTTTCTTGTAAGATTGTATTATTGAAATGCAGCACAACTTTCCTCTCATTTTCTTTTCCTCATTTTCTTCCTGACATTCAGTTCTCCTTTCTCCCTGCTGATCTGCATACTTTTTATCAGTTCTCCCCTCAACTTTGCTCTCGTTATTGTGACCTCTCTCCAACTCTGAAACTCTTCCACACCACTTTTACCTTTGCATTTATTTTCCACAGAACTTCTCACTGTTTTGTGGATCTTTTATTTAACAATATAAAAAGGGCAGTCTCTGCTCTTTGAAAGATATCCCACATTTATCTTAAATTTTATCCTCATTTCTTGTGCTATCTTGTTCATCCCTTTTATTTCAAGCTCATTAAATGCAGACTGGTTTTCCCCATTTATTTATGCTCAATTTATCCCTTACATCGAAGGGTGCGATTTTTGTTAATATCTTTAGTGACATTTTAGCAAGACTTTTATAATATTTCTTCATTGTCTTTGACCTCTACACTGCCTTTTATTTCATCTGAAATAATTTTCTGTCCTTGCTTCCGCAACTGCTCTCATCTGTGTCTCTCTTTCTACCTGCCTAATCATTCTGTTGATAGATCTTTTAGAAACCCTTCCACATCTCTGCTTCCTGCAGGTTTCCCATAGGTCATGTCCTCCATTCTTTAGACTGATGTTTCTACACTGGTAAATCTTTCCTTCTGTGCAAACTAAAGCTAAATAAAACTACAGCCTCAGCCAAAAGGCTAGGAGTATTTTAATGTATTTCCTGTGTTTAGATGCATTGATTCTGGGAAAAAAATTTCAGCAACACATAAAGAAGTTTTTTCTGGATAGCGAATGAAATACATAAGCACTTGACTAAACCCAGTAGTGAATAGAGCTTTTACTATGGCAGATTTTCTTTTTTTTCTTAGGTCTTCAAAGAATAATGCTCTATTAAAAAGCTTGTTTTATTCATAACACCACATTGTAAATTGTCAGAAGAAAGAAGGAGAAAGCTTACCATAGTTGCCAGTTGCCATAATACTCTTGATGAATGATTTTCAAACCCCTTTTATAAAAAAAACCTAATATAAAAATGTGGGGAGGTGAGCTCTTCTGGACTCTTATTTAGAGGTATACAGAGCTCTGAGTGAGTAGGACTAGAGTCAGTTGTGTGCCACACTTGTGCTACTGCAGTCAGGCGGCTGTTCAGATCTCACCAATACTCTGGCAGCTTCTTCAAGAGTGTAATTATATAAAATAAAGAGGGGGCTTGACTGATAGCCAGTTTTACTGTCTGAACATAACTTTTTGGTTTTATATAGAACTGTGCATAGTGGTCAATATAAAGACCTCTAGAGAAAGAGAAATGGGAAGAAAAACAAAGGCAACAATATAAAAACCATCAAATAAACCCTCTAATAGAGGAAAGGAATACAATTCCCCAAAGAGAAGTGAAAGATACTCTGAAAAATGGGTACTCTCAGGCCCATGGTGTGATTCTTGGGAATAGCCCTGTGCAGGGTCAGAAGTTGGACTCAATGATCCTTGCGGGTCCCTTCCAACTCAGCCTATTCTGTGATTCTGTAATAAAAAGAATCTGAAGAATGAAAAGCCAGGAAGAGAAAACTGTTCTGGCACATGGATGGAGTGAAATTTTGGTCAAAATTGGGAAGACTCAGCCAGACCCACCCCTCTATCCTAAAGCTTCCTCTGAAATCAGAGTACTAATGCATGTCCCCATTGTTTATTAAGTTGCAAACAATAAGCCATGGAATTAAAAGAAGGAACTCACAAGCTGGGATATGCAAACATCATAGTTTTGGTCATAAACTTCACATTGTGATGAAAGGAGATTATTATGTAATTTTTAGGTTACACATTGTAATCATTATTTATTAGTCTTTTTTCCCTATGTCATAAATTACTGATTTCCTATCATTCCCAACCACTGTAACCATCAGACCTCAGGTCTCTCTTGTTCATGTTAAGTGTGATAACTGATATCTCAGCACCCAAAAATAAGCTGGATGCTTCAAAGAAGGATCTGAAATACATGGCTTCTTTACAAAAAATTGAGAGTACAGAGAGCAGATGTGAGGCTACTATATACAGCAACAGAATGGCATAATAACTTACTGTAGGCATCTAAATATATGTGCTATTTCATTAAATTTTTTCTATTTTTTTTTCTGCTGATAAGAAAAGAAAAAAAGAAAGTGTAATAAAGTAGTGGAAAACTACAGTTGTTTGCACAGGAAGTCCTTACCTCACACAGTTTAAAGATGCATTAAATTTTGACCAATCTGAAACATCGATTTTCAGAAAATGACAAACTAAATAAATCTTTTATTGTCCAGTCTCTTTCTCCCTAAATCACAAGTTGCTAGCAATATTTTTGGTCAGACAAAGTCTAATCCTAATATTAATTTAACTAATTTAACATCAGGCACTCACTAAAGATGTCCTGAGTTTGTATTCAAATCACAGAAAATTGAGGACTATCCAGAATAAGGCATAATACAGAGATATTTAATTCTAAATATTTTTTTGTCAAGCAATAGGGGAAAGAAATAGTATTGATGTAAGCTATTAACTATAAGTGTGTGTTTCCTTATGCATTTAAACTATCTTACAGTATTATTATGTCAACATTTGTTTCTGGCATCAGATATTTATGTTGTGGACCCAAAATTTTATTATATCACAGGTTTTAGTCTGCCTTCTGAGAGAATAAACTATAAGTTAGGATGGTCATGAAACAGTATCATTAACTTCTGCCTATAAACAGCACTAGAATATTTATGATCAATTTTAGTGGAAATCATAAAATCTAGATATGTCTTAATGTAACCTAACCTAAGTTATATTTTTATTGAATCTCTGCCTTTGGGAATTGTCTTTTTTTAGCAATATTAGAACTTTTGATAATCATGTAAAGGAGTGGCAATTTCTGCTTTTCTGTTACAGAAGTTGATCAAAGAATCTGCAACAAAGCAGATTTGTTACTGTCTGAATACAATGTGTGCATGTGAAGGTATTTCTAAACATTTAGACACACGTCTCAAAGACACAAATAGTGAAAACAGATACCACATGGTGTATCATTCCTCCCCATATAATTTTTTTTCTCTCTTATGCCTGAGAGCTACCTGGGAAAGATGGATGAAAAAGAAATACAAGTGAAAAATCAAATTTCTGGGGCGAAAAGACTACAGAGTGGGAGGGAAGCTGGTTAAGTTTTCTTTATGCATTCCAGAATTTTTTGTTGAGCATAGATCTTGAAAACCAATACGGATACTGTCTTTTCAAGTTTTTATTTTAAATCAATATAATTAATCAAATAATGCAATTTCTAGTTTTACAAATTCTCAAAATAATCACCATATTAACTGTCACACTATTTTTCTTGTATTTAAATATACAAAAGAGATTGTGGAATCCTCTTCATTCTATCTCTTTTGTATTCTAGTCCTTCTACTAAGGGACTTTACAAGTAATGATCCCCAAACAAGTCAGTGTTCCAGCTCCTGGTTTTATTCCCATTACTTGTAGTCTATCAGTTTGCTGTCGCATCCCAGTGCACACAGACAAGCAATCATTGGTCAGGCAAACCGAGCAGAGAGCAAGCCTGTGCACCTGCCTAGTCCTAGGGCTGCAGTTTGGGGCCTGGACAAACTTTCTGGAGACAGCAGGAATCCCCTGGAGTATCTGTAAACTTGGTTACACAGGATGAGTTTAAAATAAATTTCTAGCACAGAAAACACAGAAAACAATGCACATCTCAGTGAGGCAAATATCAAATAATAGACCCTCTTCCAAGTTCTCTGTTGTTTTTTTTTTTCTAAATTTCCTACAGATTCTTGTATTTTCTGTCTTAAAAAAACTGGCCTTTCAGTGTTTGTTTAAAATTCTAATGAATCATTCTCTTACAGGCAAAAATATTTAACTTTTCATTCTTTATTCACTCAAACCTTTTATGAGGAAGTCTGCTTTGGCTCACTTTCAGTCCTGTCAGTATCTGAATGTGTATCTGAACAGGTTCTAACCAAACCTGTTCAGATACACATTTATTCTTAAGCATACCTGAAGTCTAAGTGCCCCATTGTACCAGCAATGTGAGATCCTCTTCTTTCCTGTAAGGTCCTGGTGTCTGCTCACATTTAACCAGACTCAGAAATACCTCCTTCATCCAGGATGGAATCATTCACCCTGCACAGTATTGTGTGGCTATAACAGTTTCTTTTATGAGTGATATGCAATTCAGGTAATAGAAAGGAGTATTTATAATTGTGAAGAAGAGGCAAATAAAATAGACAACATAGTTTAGCGAACAGATAAAGTCTCCCATCCCTTAACAGTTCTGAGCAAGATTCTTAGGAATACCAGCTGAAAGAACAGAAAAGTAATAAATAGGCATCGCTTCCCAGTTACTGTGTTCTTTGCTGCTCATCACAGAGACAATTAATACAACTCATATATTCCTTGTAAGTCAGGAACAAATTTCCACTGGATTCCTAGGAAGAGCCTAATACATTTTCCTGCCTAAGAAAATATCTATCTCATAGTTACGTTTTTTTCACTTTTGAGCTGTTTCTATTTTAAGATTTTCCTTACAGATTAGCATGTGGTTTTGTTTGATTTTTTGGGGGTAAAAAGAGATTTCCATATTGTGGCTGTCATTCTTGCTGTTATTTATGACATTTCTTTGCTGCCACAACAGAATCTCAGCATGCTCTGACAAGGAATCATTTTACAGATGGAGTTGCAGACGGACTAATTATAATTCCAGTAGCAAAGCCCCAAGTCCAGACAATTTGCTGTGTGTGCTACATGGCTTTAGAGCCTAAGTATCTGCCTTTATAGAGTGGGCTCTATTAATTAAAAATCAGTCATTTATCTTACTATACATTTTATATTAAATACCATGACAACCAGAGGGGCTTTTTCATGTTCTGTTGATAGATTTTATTAAAAAGTGACTCACTGCCATTAATGAATCCTTAATTCATCGGCTGAAAGAATTGAGGAGATTTAAAGTGTTTACTTTGCTTTTATCATTTAGTATATATTGTGATCCACATTTGATGCTTGCTTACTCATCTAAATGGAACTGAATGTGACATATTTGATGTCTGACTTAATGCTTATGCTACCTATCTGACTCGCTTTTCATCACATGAAATGATCTGGGATTCTAGAAAAACCTGAGCAGTTAAAAAAGAAGTCAGAACTCACTCAGAATCAATGGACATATTCACTCTTGCCTAAGCAGATGTCCTGGCTGGCACCATAGCACAGGTCCCTGCCAGCTCAAGAGGTCTTATCCCAATGATCTGGCTTCCTTCCCTATTTGCCAAGCTTTGTGGCTAAAAGCTGCCAAAAAGAACAGGGCTGAAAGTAGATTTACTTATTTATACCTTACAGTGTACTTAGGAGGAGGAAGAATTGTGCTTGACTACAAGTTTTTTGTAGACAAGTTTGCATGTTGCTTTCATATTGGGAGAAGCAAAGACTGCTGTCCAGTCTTTGTTTTTACTGTTTGTGTCTCTGGCAGACTAAGGTCTGGAGAGATCAGATTGCTGCTGCAGGTCTATCATGTGGATACTCCCATCCTTGGGAGAATAGGACCAAAGTAGTAGAGTCAGAAGAGGTGGAAAAGCTGGGAGAGGAACTTAAACTGCTGGAATGATAAATGCTGTTAACCACAGAATTTGTAATCAACCTGATGAATGAAGGATGGAAAGAGATGTGTTTTGGACATGGAGGAAGAGCTCTTCTGTCACTGAGCAGAGCACACAGGAATGGTAGGAAATGGGGGAGTTTGATGGGAAAGATGATGAATTTACCTTTCAATGTGTGGGTGAATGTGTGAGTTATTGTCCCACACCTTGCAGATTAGTACAGTAATTTCAAAACAACACATGTTGTCCCAAATATGGGCTCTGTCACCCTCTGTACAAGAGCCAATCAACACTCTGAGTCGAGATATTTGATTTTATTGCCATACTGCAGAATAGGGTGCCAGGCGTCTAACACAGATAACATATCTTTTAGGAAACAAGCACAGGTTTTTTTTATACAAAGAGATAAAGAATGAATGATGCAAAACCAAGTGATTAGTCACTCACACTTATACAACAAAATTCTTAATGCGCATGTGGTAGTCTTGGTTCAGTTCATTATACTATCATTTACATATACAAATTTCTGTGGGGGTGTGTTTTTTAGCAATATAATCACCTGAGATACTTTGGGGTTATATTTCTATCCTATCAGGCACCACCAAGTTAGTATTTAACCTTATTCTCTGTTACAGTTTCTGCTTCAATCTAAGGTGAACAATTATTTGTCAAGAAAATAAGGATTTATAGTATTCTGTTTGTGGGGACTCTTCGTTGCTTTCTGTTCCCGGGTACTCTTCCCTATTCCTCTGGCACACTGTTGTCATGGTTTCAAGACCAACCTGTAGTTGCTGTGAAATTTTGTGGATTTTAGCCTCATCTGTGATCACAGATACATGGCTATTAAAGCATAATTTTTCAAAGAAGATCGTATGTGTATCACCAGTTTGGTGATTTGTACTCATCTGATTGAAAATTTTGTGTCTTACAAATTGGTTAGATTACTCACCAATCATGGAGACTTTGCGTGATCTGAAAATACTTTTATTCTTAGGATGAAAATCTTTCATAATTTTCATTGATCATATTATATGGACAAAATAGAAATTTGGCAATACATTGATCAAAACTGAAAAAACACAGTTAAAATAAAATTTCATTAGTAGTGTTTAATTACACAAATCAACCTTATGAAACAATTACTGGGCTCTAAGTGTGACAACAAAATTAATTTGAGGGGCTTTTTTCATTTTGAACAATAGTGGCTGGATGAGTGAAACTCAGTGAATTATGGATATGAAATTTGCATAGCCAAAGACAAGAAGCATTCTGTTCAGTACCTTCTATGAAGAGAAAGAAGAGGTAGTTAGAAGTTAAGTTTTGCTAGTGCATTACTCCATCATGACCATGATTTCCTAGTGTTTCTCAAGGAACTGCGTAAAACAAATATCTTAGTAGATTAGTGTTAAAAAGAAACATTTAGCATATCTATAAATATACTATCACAGTAAAACCATAGATAAATAAAAATAATAGTTTTTATTTAACAAAGTTCACAGAAGAAGAACAAACTACACCCACAGTATCTCAAAGAATAGCTCAGAGAGATGAATAGATAGTGATAAGACTCAAAGAAGGTATTTTCTCATACACTTCAAAGCCTGAAGTCTGATATGACTTTGGTCTCAAATCACTACCTGCTCCTTCTGCCTGTCAGAATAGACTGACTTAGAGTATGCTGAGAAAAATGTTCCCCTTCACTACCATTTTCATTCCACTGCACTGAGCAACACTGTCAGTAGAAGAGTTGCTTATATAGGAGCTCTTCTAAAATATCACTTCTATAGAAAATAAATCATTACCACCTAACCAGTGGCATACATTTAAAGAAAACATTTCACAGCCATCTGGAAAAGATACATGCAGATTTTTGATTTTGGCAGACCATCATTTCCTACGGTCATTTATCAATATTCATTTTTAGCTGAACTGAGCTTTGTACAACCACTTGGCAAGTGTGCAGCAGCTGACTGTATAGGAGGTACAACTATGCTGATATATGTAGACCAGGCAGACTGCTGTCCTGCATTGTTGAAGACTGGGAAGCTGATTCATGGTGGTGGCTGGATGAACAAAAGCTCCATTTCATTTCTGCTTCGAGGCTGTCAGCCTTCGGTAGGAGAATGGGATAGTGTGCAAGTGTTGCACACCATTTTGGGAAGCATTCACCTTAGAAGCACAGAATCACAGAATGGGTAAGACTGGAGGGAACCACAGTGGGTCATCTGGGCCAATCTCCTTCTCAAGAAGGATTGTCCTAGAGCACATTGCACAGGATTGCACCCAGACAGTTCTTGAACTTCTCCTGTGGAGGGAGACTCCACAAGCTCTCTGGGCAATCTGTCCCAGTGCTCAGTCACTTACACAGTAAAGAAGTTTTCCTTATGTTCAGGTGGAACTTCCTGTGCATCAGCTCCTGCCCACCACCTCTTGTCCTGTTGGCCTGCTTGGCACCATGCCTCTGGTCCTGTTGCTTGGTCTCCATTCGATCCAAGATTCCTTCCATAGAGAAGCCACTCTTTTCAGGCCCTGCTTCAAGCAACAAAGTCTCTTTTATAGCCCTCTGTTCTTGTTTTGACTTTCACCAAATATTTTCCCTCTTATGTACTCTCATATGTTCATAAATTTTTGGGGGAATGAAGGCTCTGCCTCAAAGCATCTTCATCATAGCTAAGTAAAATCTAGACTTTTGTTCTTTCAAATTGAGAGGCTGGGAATCAAACACTGTTTTCTGTTCAAAATCATTGAAAAAGGATTCTGAGGTCTTTTTGCCAACAGGTTGAGGTATATCCTACATGATCAAGGAAGTTCTGAAAGCCTGAGATTTAATTTGAAAAACATGTAAAAGTGTAATTAAAGAGAAGGCTGCAAATTGCTTAAGCAGTATTGTTTAGAGGTGTGTTTTATTTCAGTGGAAAGCAGTAATAACAGTGAGTGGGACTCTTGATAATAACAAGAATCCAGTGATTTAAGAGATAAGGACTCAGATGAAGCACTATAACCACCCTGAGCATCACCATAACTATCCTTGAACTAACCTTTATCCTAATCCAGAAATGCAGGAACACTGGAATACTTCCCTTCCTGGTTGTCTAACAAGCATTTAGCCAGGTAAAAGATCCTGCAGGGCATAGTTTCTTATCCCATAAATCATCCAGTAAGCACTAGATAATGCTGATTTGCTGGCATGGGACAAACTTAGAACCAAAGTACTTCTTATTTAATCTGCCTGCTTCCTACTATGGCTCTCAGCAGTATAGTCAGCTGCAGAAAAAAAAAGATTTTACTTAATCGTGGTCATTTGAAGAAATCTGTGTATCAGTTCCCATCCACCTCTAAATTTGTTGTGAAATAAAGCAGATTTGATCTTTAAAACTATTATTAATATACTATTACTGTGTGCATAATGACAGGAAAATAGACAATAATATATGATGGTGTGATATATGGCTTATAAAATCTGAATAATTTGCAAAGAGTTTCACAACCTGTAATATTTTCTGCTAAATTTGATCATGAGTTGGCCTTTTTCATCTGCAATGTGGGACAAGAATTATGCAGCTGCTAGAACTGTTCAAAACATTTGAACACAACGTAAATAAAGCCTTTTGAACGTTTGTTGAAGGAATAGTAAAACTATTAGTAGATGATGGATGCTACTACTACTACTACACAATCCTCCTACTGCACTATACAATACTACTAAAACAGTACTACTATAGCTATTACCCCTGCTCCTGCTGCTGCTGCTTCTAAAGATAGGTAATACTAATACCACTATTCTGCCATCAGGAATTTTTGAAGGTTGAATACTTTTTTGTTATGAAGGCTAAAGATACTGTGGGAATAACATAAATAGAGCGGATAAGCATGCCTACAATATAAATGATGGAGATTTGGGTATGAACTTCAAACATTCAGGTGTATCTCACAAAAACTTTAAAGAATAATGACAATAATTTTTCCCCTTTGGATTCTCTCAATATTTAAGAAATAATTTTTAAAAAATCAGAGAAAAAGAATGGATATTTGTAAAACTTTTGTGAGGCAGATGGCAAAATCTCCATAGTATCTGAGAAGAGATATCTGAGAAGAGAGACTTCTTTATTTTAAATGTTGGGATGTACATCTGTAAGTCAACGTGTCTCTCCAGAAAGTATGTTTTGTGCTGGAGAAGTAACATATGCAGCTGAGGAGAAAAGACCTTGACTTTGCTTTGCCTGGGGAGATTTTTTGTTGTATAATCTGTGGCTCAGATAAACTCCCACCTCACTTCATCTTGTCTTTGATGAGGACTCAGAGATAATGAAACATACTATAATCAGTAAGCTGCAGAGAAAGGTCCCATTGTCAATAAATCTCATCAAGAAAAGCAAACATTGCTTTTCAGATTGTTGCACTGTAGATCCTGCCTGCAGTAAGAGAGCCTCATGTACCCTTAACCTCAAGATGTATGGGGAGGTCAGATTTTGTTGGAATTTGGGCACTGATAAAATCACGTCTGGAATCTGACACCCTAATCTGTCTCCATACTATACAACAGAAGGAAAAATGTTTTCAGCTCTGAAAGACATTGAGACAACCACTCCTTCACCTCTGGATCTGTATAGGAACCACAGGAGAAGTTATTACACAGTTTGAAAACTGAGACATTTCCCGAGAACTTCAAAATAGCATTCAGCTGGGTTCATTTCAGCAAGTCTAGAGAACCGTCTTAAAACTAAAAGGTAGAAATAGTGATCCGGAAAGAGGGGGACATGGCAGCCAGTTCTTCAAGAAGGGATATTCTCACATGCTTCCTCACTGCCTGAGTTTGACAATGCTCCTCATCCCTTCCTGGCAGCACCTGTGGAATGGATGAGCCATAGAACATAGATGCTGTGAAGCAGAAGAAGGAAGGTGTTTAGAGAAGGAGCACAAAAGATGGAAATCAGGACAGAAGAAGGATGAAAATCTTTGGGTCTCATGCCTTGTCTTCAAAACTGGAGTACGTCTAACCTCCAGAATTCCTTATCTTCAGCAGCAGAATGAACATTTCTCTCTACTGCCAGAAACATACTTCTTAACATCTTCTCCTCTAAAAGAAAAAATTTAATTGTGTAAATGACTATTAAGGACAGTGAGTGCATGAAAATACAATAAAAGATAAATCCATTGTTACAATTGTCCTGTAGAGAAGTAGTCTGTTGAAATTTAAACAAGTGCATCCATGATAAATGGGAGAGTAATTTCTATTTCAGTTAACATAGGAAAAATTTTATGTACAATATAAATAAATATCATACAGAGAATTGCTAGGATAATTAACAATCAAATTGTCAGAGATGAGTATACATTGGACATTATCCTTGAATAGCCATATAATTAGTAGAGAAAATTTTCTTAGAAGTATCTACTGAACAGCTACACCAAAAAATTGTCTTTATACTCCTAACTCAAATAATCAAAGAAAATGTTGCATTTTGGAATTTATGATATAGTCAATATGTGATGGAATAAATAATCACTTGCCTACAATACCCAGTTCTGTAGTGAATTGTAGTAACACATACCTCAAGTGAAAATGAAGCATGCCATTGAATAAAGTGTGTAAAGAATTTGTTTAACTATGTACAGACTCAATACACTGGCTCATTGATATATCAGGCTATTTTTCTCAATAAAAGTTGTTTTTGAATTTCATCATTATTTGAGGCAGAAAACGATTCAGAAAGAATTAATGTGGTTACTTATTTGTGACTTAGTTTAAGCAGGTGATTCTAGAAAAAGTTTTGCTCAGTTTAGCATAGCTTTTTGCATTTAAATTTAACAGTCAGTAAACTCATATTTTTTTCTTGCAGTAGTGACAAAAGTGTCTCCTGCATATGCCACTTGGTATTTCAGTAGATGGTTAGAATTTGGTTTCTTTTAAAAATGGCACATCCTTAATCCCAGAATTTGTTTCTAACACATACATTCAGGTTTTACAAACCTCCAGTGCTCTGCTTGTGTGTGGTAAAACAGAGCTCAGCTTTTCCTTTGCATTTCAATTATTTGTATTGTGTTACTGTATTGTATTTTGTGCCCCCTATTTAGTATTTGCAGCGCATAATTAAAAAGTAAGTCAGGGAAAATATTTATTAGCAAAAGTCTGCTGATGTATTTACATCCTCAAAGAAGAAACAAACTGAATTATATAGCAGCATCTTTGTTCTCAGCAATTCAAGATTGCTTTGGGTCATAGGTTCATTTTTCTCAAAGCCAAGAATTTCAAGAGTTTAAATATCAATTTGTAGCTCTTAGCTACATTTAATTACAGTATCCTGTCTTTTCACCTATTTTCTCTTCACTGTGAAGACATTTCCCTTATTCATAACACTTTCCAGCATCCTGATGGTGTCCTGCAGTGCTCCCAGGGTAATTGCATTATAGGGCTTGGAGATGGAGTAGGCTGGGACATAGCTTAGGCAGTCGTAGAGCAGTCAGCCCAGAAGCAACATATCTTCTAAAATTTCTTCTGCTGATGAGTAAAGAGTGTATAATTTCGGCATTTTTTCCTCTTTAATAATTGCCCAAGTTATTAACATGTTTTGTTATTTTTTAGCATATTTTGAGAAATACATTAATTTTGTTTAATTCATCCATAGAGGAATTGCTAAATGATTTGCCATCATTCACAATTTCATTTTTAATGAAGTTTAGAGATTTATTAAGAGCATTCTGTCTTCCAGTATTGTCTCGGAATATGATTCAAATTTCAAGGGCCCATTGTAGTGGAGCATAGGAAGTACACACAACAGAAAGATAAAGCCTACTGTGAAGAATTCATAATTTGAATTTAACCGTAAAATAAACTGTGCAGGAAGCATGGGATAACAGACAGAATAATGAGGAAATGGCCTCAAGCTGTGCCAGGGGAGGTGCAAGTTGGACATTAGGAAATATTTCTTCACTGAAAGAGGTGCCAAGCACAGGAATGGGCTGTCTAGGGAAGTGTTGGATTCATCATCCCTGGGGGTGTTCAAGAAATGACTGGATGTGGCACTTATTTTTGTGGTTTATCTGGCATGGTGGTGTTCTGTCAAAGGCTAGGCTCAATGATCTTGCCTGAGAGCCTGGAAGGATTGCTCACTCGAAACATTTCAGGGGCATGTGTGGGGCAAAAGGCAGGTTGGGTCTTGCTCTGGTGAGGTGCTGAACTGCCCCTTACACCCCATCCCTCCCCCAACCTGTATCCCAGCCCCACAGCAGCTGCCAATCCCTGGCACACTGGAGGCAATGCTCCACACCTGCCCCTGGAGCCCCTAACCCAGCTCCTCAGTGGCCAGATGACTGCAAGTCCCACCTAGGAAAGGGTCCAGGAAGCCAAGGGGTATTTAAAGCAGAACACGAGGCAAACTCATGTCTTGACCCTACCTCCTCTTGGAGTTTCTATCAGCTGAATACTGCTGGAACCAGGAGTAATAGCTGTGTTTGGGGTTTTTTCCCTATCTTTCCTGTCTCTCTCTTTCTTCTTTTAATTCCCTCTTAGAATTTTCAAGTAACTTAAAACTGAACAGGCTTAGAGTTTGCTAAGTTGAATGGGCCAAGTTAATGGTTTTAGAAGTGTTTCCTGTTGATTGAAGGGTGTTCTAAACCTTTTGCTGAAGTTCTCTGATTTTCTGAGGTTGTTAGTAAAGTCTTTTTTGTTGTTTTGACCTCTTGAAAATATCTTATTAGTGTTTCTCCCGGGAGCCTAACTCAGAGTACATGAACAACTGCAAGCCATTTTAAAAGCCTTGTTGAGTGAGATTTTGGGGCCTTTCATCTTCGAGGTTTTTTTCCAACATTAATGATTCTATGATTCTGTGTTCAGCAGTGTGGTAAACCAAAGAGGAATTCATGCCTGATCAAGTAGGCTGGGCCTGACGAGATGACAAGGCCCACCAAGACCTTTTTATTACTCCCCTGCTCAACTGGTCAGGGAAGAGAAAATATAATAGAAGGTTTGTGGCTAAGCTAAGGAAGTAAAGACAGGTATGTAAGGAAGTAAAGTAAGGACAGGGAGATCACTCAGCAATTTTAGTAATGAAAAAACAGATTTGACCCTGGGGAAAGTAATTGAATTTAGCAGTCAAAATCAGAGTAGGATAATGAGAAGTTAAACCTAATTTTAAACCACCTTCAACTCAACCATCCCTCCTTCACTATTCCCATTTCTCTACGTCCTCCCCTGCCACCAGATCAGTGAGATGGGGAATGGGTGTCACACACTGTTTCTGTCACTGCTTCCCCCTCTGGGGAAGGAATCCTTCCCCTGCTCCAATGCAGCACCCCTCCCATGGGAGATAGTACTCCACAAACTTCTCCAACATGAATCAGTTCCAAGGGTGCAGTCCCTCAAAAACAGGCTGCTCCAATGTGGGTCTCTTGTGGGATCACAAGTACTTCCAGCAAACCTGCTCCAGCACGGATTCCTCTCTCCACAGGACCACAGATACTGACAGGAGCCTGCTTCCCAAAGAGTCATAGTTTTCTTTTGGGCATCCACCTGCTCCAGCATGGGTTCCTTCGGGGTCTGTAGGTGGACATCTGCTCCACCATGGACCTCCCTGAGCTGCAGGGGCACAGCTTGCCTCACCATGGTCTTCACCATGGGCTGCTGGGCTGGCACCTGGCACCTCCTCCCCCTCCTACTTCACTGACCTTGGTGTTTTTCTCACATATTCTCACTTCTCTCTTCTTTGGGTGCAATTTTGTTCTGATCAGTAACTTTTCCCACTTAGATACATTATTCCAGAGGCACTACCACTGTCACTGATGGGGTCAGCTTTGTCCAGTGGTACATCTGTCTTGGAGATATCTGGCATTGGCTCTATGGGATATAGGAGAAGCTTCTCACAGCAACTGGCCCTAAAACTCTCCCCCTGTCCCCTGCTCTGCTGTTACTGAAAGTTTGCCACACAAACCCAATATGCCTGGAGGAAAAGAAAGACTAATACTGTTAAGATATGTTTCTGTCAAATAAATGTGTACACACACAACTTCAGTAAGAATACCTTGAATCCAAGATTTGCTCTGTATACATTCTCATCTTGACTTTCTAACCAAATTGTTTTCTTGTGTTTCAGCCCCAAAGGAGCGCTTTGAAAAGAGCAGACAGCAAACAGTTTCCTCTATAATTCTGGACTCTAACAGAAGTGTCAATTGAAGGTGATGAGAACATATTACACTCTCATAGTAAAAGCCACAAAAAGCATTTTGTGGCAAAAAATTAGAGAAAGCAGTGGAGATATTTTAGTTTTCCTGAACTTATTGTCATACACCCTCACACACATAGCATGCCTACATAAAACATGATTATGCACATTAACAAGCACCAAGTTAATTGTATGTACCCACTCAGGATTCCAGCATTGCTTTGGGAACTGTGACAATGTGGAACTTCAAGGTTTGGAATAGGCAATGATGTTAACAGTTCTAAAAATTCACCCAAATTAGACTAGTTTCTTGAGGGTGGGGCCATTGCTGACATATTAATTTTGCAGGAACAAGTAGAAAACATGCCTGACTCTATTACTGACATTTACCCTAGCAACTGAAAGCTCCTGAAACAACTGTTGGTGCCTGTAGGAGGGATAGCCACTTCTAAAAAGGGATTAATCCCATTTTAAGGCAGCTAATTAATCTTTGTAATTAATCACCCTTAAAAAAGGTTAAAAATAAGAGAGAGAAATTTTTTTATTAAGACCACGTGCATTACCTCGTAAGAAAACACAGTATGATTTGACACTAAATGTGAAAAAAGCAGAAGTAATAGATTGCTTATGTTTAGAAAAATAGTAAATATTGGTGTGTTAGTGTCCTAAAATTTCCTCTTTCAAATCTTAATTTTCTTTTCATTTAGGCTAATCTCTTGTACTTCACTTTAATGGGAAAAACTTACTCATCAGTATAAATGAAATATGCTTATTTTATGATCAGTGGGGCCCAGTGCATCAGTGTTCTGTATACTTGAAGTGTTTGCTCATGCAACAATTGTCAGATGTCAGTGGGACTATT
Source organism: Lichenostomus cassidix (assembly GCF_008360975.1). NCBI lineage: Eukaryota > Metazoa > Chordata > Aves > Passeriformes > Meliphagidae > Lichenostomus > Lichenostomus cassidix. The sequence continues at coordinate 91,796,671 of NC_139483.1, read as the reverse complement.
TCCATCACTAAATGTTGATGGATTTGGTTTGAATTTTTTTGAAATGTGTTTACTTCATTTATCACCACTTGTTCAGGCCTCTATAAAATCATCTAAGGAAAACCAAAATAAAGGAGTAATTTACTTACAATGTTTTCTCAATGGGAAATCCCTTGTCTTACTAAAACTCATTTATTTTGGTATTTTTCTCATCTGTCCAATATATTTTACTGCACAAAGATTTCCCTAAATCCACTAGAACTTTGACAATAATGCTTGACAATACAGAGCAGAAAAAGTATTCACTTTGAAATGCATGATGCAGCAAAAGAGAGCTGCTGATTCACCTCTCTTGTTATAAACTCTATTATTGGCAGCTGTTTTAGCAAGGCCATCTCCATCTTGTTGTACCACCAATATAGTATTCATTCCTGACCAAATTGAGATAGTAGTTATTTTTTTTTAACCTAGGGTGAATCCTGCATTTGGCCCATCAGCTTCACTACATGCTCCTGAAAAATAATTTCCTTGTTTCATCCAACTTTTTAATTTTAATTAAATTCTTTTCCACCTGGCTTATCTTGCTCTTTTGTTCCATTTCAAGTAATGTGTTCATTTTTTATGTCCTGGAAATAATCTTTCTTATTTTAATAACTCATCTTTCTAGATTTTCTTTATTTGTGCTATTTGAATAAACAGTTCCAATCTGGAGAGCATGATAAATGTTGCTATAAAGGGGGAGAAATTGCATCCCCATCCACCAAATAATGGTGCTAATCATCTCAGCAGCTATTCACATGATTTAAAGATCCAAAAAGCCAATAGAAGCATTTATTTACATCTAGAAGGTACTAAATCTAGAGTTACCCTTAGCATTTATCATGGAAGAAACCACATGGGAGGAACTGATTGCAACACTTGGCACAAAAATTCTGCTTCTTGATGAACATACAGCAAATGAATGTTCTGGAGGATTGCAGGGACCACTCTGTAGCATAACGGCATTATGAAATAGTTACAATGATGAGGCAAGATACATGCAGTGCCCAGGGATAATGGCAGAAGCTGAGTAAGCAAAGGTGAATTTTGTCTGTGTTTTCTCAGTGCTATCTTCCTTGTGGTGATATACAGGCTCAAGCTGTTTCATTTAGATCTGACCATGTACTGTGGCTCCCTGAGCTCTTATTCTTAAGAATATATATGCTGGATCACATCTAAAAGTGAGATAGAATGCATATGATCACCAGGGAAGCAAAGACAGCACATGGTCAAACTTTTTCTCTGCCCCTTTTTCTAAAGGTTGAGGTCATCTATCCCCTCAGAAGAGTCCAGGGTTTCAGAACATGTTTGAAATCTTTAACTCATGCTTCATTATGATGTTACTGTTGCCCAGAATTGAGCAACTTTACAAATGATATTAAAGTGGTAACATAAAGAGCAGTTCTTTAATGAAAGCTTTCATGTGGACAAAATATAGCTATGTGCACATCCGGCACCAGATTTTCCCAATTTTTATAAGTTTAATTAATTAGTATATCTAGCAAGTACATCCAATAGGAGACTGGTTGCCTGGTAACCCACCCTCAGGCCTGCCCCTTGGATCTTACAAGGGTTCTTAGAGCTATATTTTATTATGTCTCCTGGATGCTGGTGCAAAACAGGGCATCCTTGTTAGAAATTCTTTTCTTGAAAATAAGACTAAACAGAATTTCAAGAAGATGGGGCAATGTGTGAGAAAGGGTAATCTATTATTCTAAAGTGTAAGAAAATGCTAGAATCTACACAGATATATATATAAAAATTTACAAAGCTACAAATATATTAAAAATGTATAAAAAAAGATCATGTAGGCATCATTACAGGTGAATAAATTTCTCATTTAGGAGGGTGGATCATGAAAGAAGAAACTGTCTAATTTTATCTCACAAAAATAACTACCTCATAGCCTGTCCTCTTCAGTTATGACTTAAACAACCAAAGTAAGGCAAACATTCATGATTATGAAAACAGGAATGAATCTCAGTGATTTGCCTACCTCAGAAGCTCTATCTGTAAAATAGAACCAACTTTTGTTTTGATCAGGAAGAATTCTGTAACCTTTATGTTTCTGAACAGTAAATACAAGATATTCTGAGGTACTATAATCCCACTCATGCAGGACCCTATTTAAATCAATTTCCACAAATCACCTAATTTTAATTTCTATTTGACCCTCTTTGTTGAAACAAATTCAAGAATACCGATTTTTCTATTAATATATCAAGTGTCTGGTCGTACAAATTACCACCAATTCTTTTCTACTAATCTTCTGTTTAAAAAATGCATAAGTTTGAAACTTGTTAATATTAAATGTTAATGGTCTATCTTAATTAAAATATTCAGTTTAAAATCATCCTCAGATAGAAACTTTGGCTAAAGCCAAGGAAATAATCTGAATGGTACAGATTACATTTTATAAATCAATATGTGATGAAAATTGCACTTTATACCATTATTTATTTTCAATATAAAGTTTTAAAAATTGTGTTTGGATGTTCCTTGAAGAATTAATCTTCATATCAAGGAGTCTATAATACTGTGATTTTGCAAAGACAGTAACACCTGCAGAAATACTTTGTTGGGATGAAACTGCAAAATTAGACTTCTAATGCCATCTTGTTTGAATCCTCATGTTCTCCAAAGGATAACACACACACAATTTTATATTCAAGCAATAAGATTTAAAAAAGAAAAAAAAAAAAAGAAATGAAAGGGGAAAAAAAGGGAAAGAAAAAGTAAAGAAGAAAAAAATTGTTTTATGGGGGAGAACATAACCTTATGTCACCACACAGTGATGATGGGGTGTGGGGTATCTATGATTAACATCCCTGAAAGCAAAGCTTTTGATATCTATGCACATGAAATACAATGAAATTAAAGACACAAAGAGTACCAACAACCACACTGAAAACACTGCAGGATCTTATTAAATAGATTTTCACTGAATCTTCAAATCCTTTACGGTGAGCAGGAGGAAGTTGTGCATATATACAAAACTGTGTCTTTTCTTGCATATGAGAATTGATTAAGCCTTCCTACATTTTGCTAGGAGTGAGTAATATGCAAGCTGTGGTCCAAACAGTGTACTTTGTAAATATCTATCATCTAAAATACTGGGATAGATGACTGCCCAGGATCTCTTATTTAAAGAAAGCAATGCTCAAGTTTTGTGAAACTTTTAGGTGTCTTATTAGGAAGTGAACTGAACATTTATAATAACCAATATTTTGACCTTTAAGAGTCTATTACGTTTGCTCAGCTGGTAGATTTAGCTGGAAGTGATTGATGAACTATTTTATTTCAGGGTCATATATGAAGGAAATAGCTCATATTAGTACTTTTCCATTAAGAGGTCTGTTCTTGTAATCTGAATTGAAAACACTATGCATGTTTTATGTGCACTTTTTACTGTTGAATTTTATGAACCAAAATGTATATAAGCAGTAATGAAAAGTACGTGCCATACAGTGAGATGAATGTAAAGGCCATTCTAATTTCTCTTATTTTTTTTTCTGTATATACTCTTTTCTGTTCCCTGCTCAGTAGCTCATTTTGCTCATATCAGCATAGAGTAGTCCACGAATTTCAGTATATTTCTAATGGTGCCTAAATTAAGCCTTTGAATTTTTCAGTGCTTTTCTCCTTGAACACAATATGTAAGGACAGAGTTTTCAATAATCCTATTACTTGGTACAGAAATAGCTAGGGCTAGTAGAGCCTCTGATGCTTTCAGCTTCCAATTAGTGACTGCAGTTCCTGCATATAAATTTGCAGAGTAATTTAGCTGCAGTTACATTTATCAAACCAGAAGCAGAAACATTGCACACCTTCCAAGAAATCAGATTTTAAAGCTATTACCACCCATAAATGATATTATTTACTAAAATCTGCTTCCCATCACAAGTTGTGAATATAGAATACCTTGTGCTTCTTTAAGATTATTTTCTAAGAAAAGCAATGAGAATACCTCAGATGATGCTTAAATAGTTATTAATTACTTTATTTGAAGTGGCTAAATATTCAAATTAGATTGTGCTCATATTGTTTTATTCCAATGGTATTTAAGTGGCTTTTTTTTTTAATTACAGTTTAATTTATACCTAGAATTTGGCAAGTATCAAGCACTTCAAAACTCTCTCATCCTGTCTTTTAGATACTCACAGACTTAATTTCTTAGGAAGAAGACATAAAATAAGATCTCAGTTATAGGTAAGCATATGTATGAGTCGAGGAATGAGAAAACTGAACCTAATCCTCCCATTTATAGAGTTAAGTATCCAAGAATGGAACAACTTTTGCATTTGGAATGCATTGGATGCTGCTAACTGTAAGCATTGTAACTTGGTAAAACCTTCTGGGGGGATTTTTTGGATTCATTTATTAAGATAAAAACCACAACAATTATTTCTATTATGGAGGGAAAAAAAGAAAGCTTCACACATAACGAACACCTTGCTGAAGCACTGTTTAGGATTTGTACTTATGTAGGGTTTTGCTAAAGCATTATTCCAAGTGTACTTCATAGGTCTCTTGGAGTGTACTCCATAGAGCTTGTGCTCTGCAGCTGGTCTGTTCCCAAGGGAATGGGCTGAGTGGGGTACAAGGTGCACAGCTCTGACAGAGGGGAAAACGGAGAGCAGGCAGGTAAATGTGGGAGGACCCAGTGTCTTCTAGATAGATGAAGGGCAAGGACATTCATTTCAGAATGCACCAAAAGTTCAGAATGTCTTGAGAAACAGGAAAAACCTCTTCAGGAAGTGTTTTAAATAGTGACTTTTCCCCAACTCTGTACAAAATAAGGGAGTCAGAAACAAATAAGGTTTGTATCAACTTAGAGGATACCATTCTGTGCCAATGCCATGCATAGGCATGCACATGGTAATGACATCTTTTGAAGTGTGTCTGACTGTTGAAAAAATAACCTGAGTGTCCACCATTTGTGGCAGGCTAGCCTTGTTCAGCAGCCAAAATACCAACCCTGTGCTCTCTCACACCACCTCAGTGGTATAAATGGGAGAAAGCAGGAAGATGGGAATAAGAAGGGTCCATGTGGAAAGACAGGAAGATCTCCTATGAGTAAGCACTACTGGCAAAACTGACTCTACTTGGGAGAAAAGAACTAAATCTATTACAAATAAAAAGAAATATTTGATTACTAATTCAAGTAAGGTGAAACAAAAAGACAAACATTAAGGCAATAGCTTTCATTTCGCCTTTCTCAGGCTCACTTCAAACTCCTCTACGCACTGCTGGCTTGTCCTCACACTTTTCTCCTGCTTCACTGTGAGTATCTGCTTGGCCTTGGAGCTCCCTCTCTTCCTCCTCTGACCTTGTTGTTCACAGAGCTCTTCCTAGTACTTTTTCCCTCAATCCTTTCTTACACGCATTTTCCCTGAATTGTCCCCGCCTTGGTTGTGGGCTCAGCTGTGCCCTGTGGTGGGTGGGTTGGATCTGGCTGCTTTCAGCATGGAGAAATCCCAGCCTCTCCTCACAGAGCCCCTTTCAGCCCCCACTGCTCACACCTGGGCACCTGCACCCCATACAACCCTGATTCAGGTATGTGAAACAAGGGCAGCTTCAGTCTTCCCTAGCTGTGGTGCAATCACAAGCACTTAATGGACTTTTGAAAGCTCATAACTTAAATTCTAGCTGAATTCCATAACAAATTATGGAATCTCATCAGATACATGTGTCTGAAAAACACTTTTTTCTCACATACACATACAAAGTAACAGGACACATCTATTCCTGTGCAGAGTTTCAACTGGGGTGACAATTACTGGACTTGTTGCAATGCTGAGGAGTCAGGCAAAGTAGGGCTCTGGTGTAGTTTTTAGTGATTTTCTTCAGCTCTGGAAGCTGTGGCACTATTAAGTCCCATTTTGACTTCCTTCCAGGGGAGTACAGGATTGCTCACCTCTCCTTTAACAGGATCATGATAACTTTTGTTCTCTCCTGATTATAGCATTTCAAACTTATATTAGTCTCTGAATAACCTGAGTTCTGCAGAGTTTGGGAAAAACTGGATTGGAACCTCTGCCCAGAGAGATAGCAGGGAGGGAGTAGGTAATAGCCCTGTGCTATTCCTTTCTTTGCTTCTAACAGAGGAAATACTGGGGTCTTCCACTGTTTTTGACACGGGAAATATGGGGACCTCTAATCAAAGCTTTTCAGGTGTCAGATATGGATAAATAGAAGTTTCATCCATCTGTCCAGAATCCCTGGCAATGTCCCCACTTCTCACTGCTTCTCTGCTACTCACAAACTACTTTTAGACTCCATCTGAATTGCAAGAAACAGAAATTATTTTAATAAATAGGTCTCCTGCACCCTGAATTTAATTGCTCAACATTTACATTTACATTGCACCTATACCATTTAATCAGTCTGATGAGTTTTTAAGTGAGATTCTGTTGTACTTTGAATTAATTGCCTAGTCTAAGTTTGATTTCAGGCAGGAATGCAAAAGATCCCTTTCTTTGGACACAGAGGTGCTTTTGATGCAGGATAATCATCCAGTAAATTGATGCTGGCCACTCTTCCATAATTTTTTTTTCAAAACACAGTTCTGAAAGCTTAAAAACCTTTTATCAGTCAGGTAGACAGTCAGATAGCTTCCAACTGGGTTGATTGACATAACAAGTTTGGTTGGTCTTTGACTGGTATAAAAAGCAAAGTATTTGCTTGTCTTATGAAAATTGGGAACCTAGATACTAAGAAATTCTTTATTACTCAAAAAATTGTCTCGCAGACTGATTGCCAGTTGATTGTCAGCATATAAAAATACCACCCTAACTAGCAGAACGAAACAAAATCTTTCTTATAAGACCAACCTTCATATACTATTGGAAAGGGACACTAGCATCAGGATGAACAAATTCTTGGAGAAAAAATCTCAAGGAAAAAGTTATTCTGCAGCTAAACAATAATGAGAATTTCTTTCAGAGAATAACCAGCAAATTACCTGATTTGAAAATACTGTTTTTAACATTAACAGCAGGGGAAGATATTCGAGGATTGCTTTTTTTGCAAGCAATAGATCACTCACTAGGACTTGCATATACATATTGATGCACAGTTTCAAATTTTCAAATGTTTTGGGGGCCATGGAGGACATCTGTGAGTTTTATATTTAAAAAAACCCTAAACATTGAATGAGAACTGAGTTTCTCAAACTTAACTGGAGCCACATGTCTACATAACGAATGTTAAAGAATGGGATCATCCATTGAAACTCTAAACTCTGAATAAGATGCAGCTGAAGTAGCAATAATCAAATGGACTCCTGGTTTAACACTGACATCTTTTACCATTTGCCTGAGTGTCCTTGGGAAACTAGGCATTTTATGCAGGCAGTGGGCATATGTGCAGGTAGAAACTCTGAATAGAGAGCAAGAAAACCAGGATACATAATTTTCTGGTTAGGTTCCCTGAGGATACTCTAAGCTAGATCAGCCTAAGGGTCATTTATTTAAACTCTTGCTGTAATAAGTAACAATAGTGCATGCAAAAAAAGGAGGTCTGACATATAAACCACTACCCTGGACTCCCTTCATACTGAGTACTGGAATTAATTTATTCCTCATTGCATATCCATTTAGCTGGTTTCACTGCTGCCACAGCCCTTTAGTCATTTTTAATCACAGTGTCCTCAGAGTGGTGCCACCTGTAGTGCCACCTGTAGGGAGCCTTCAGTCTCCATGGTTTCAATGTGCAAATTCTATTTGGTGGAAAGAATTGAAGCATACACACACACAAACACTCCAAAACTGCCTGTTGTCTGAACAGAGGAAGTTTGCACGTAGATTGGAAGCATAAACACATGGTAAATTGAAAATGCACAGCATTTTAATTTCAGTCCATTGAACTCCTGAGTAAGCAGGTGAGCTAACTAATACTTTTGCAAGAGAGAAAAAGCAGAATAAGTATGACTTAGGGTAATTTTTCTATCCTGCACCTTTTGTATGTAGTTCAGTGAAGTCTGAGTCAGGTCACTAAGGTCCATAAGTCATCACATAATCAGTTACGTTTTCAGTTATGCATTCAGTTATGTAAATTAAGCTTATGGTCTAATTTCCATTCCTGGTGGGCAGGGTTGCAGAAGTTTATAATAACTCTTGCTGATGAAATAGTTTAGTCTTTTGAGGATGTCAGTTCCCACTTTATTCCCAGAGGGCACCTTTCTCAAAAATTAATGTGAGTCAAAAATTAAGGCAAAAATAAGGTTTTTCTAGAGGCTTTCTGGACAGAAGGTATAAAAAAAGCATGGTAAAAGGTTATGTGAGGGAGATTCTGACAGATTTATCCTGTACATCCAGAATTATCTCACAGGAATAAAAAACTCATTTGTAAAACCATCAAAATTGTGTCAGAATCTAGCAATGTCTAGCAATGATTAGAAGTTAAACAGGTGATTCCCAAACATCAGAAAGCTGGTAACAGTGACCAGCTATCACTGGAAAAGAATAACCTTGCCCCAAAAGGTAAATACAGTTCTTCCTTTAAGTTTTGCTCTTTGTTATGAGTCTGACAATATCTGTTACACCTTGTTAATATTTTAACCAAAGCTGAAGATAAGATTGCAGAAAAAGGGTGAAAATAATCTGAACATGTATAGTCAGAGAAGCCAGCAACCTCTGGAAAAGTTTAACTGTTCAGCATCACAAAAATGGCTGCCAAAATCTTTATGCAGAAGATATAATTGGCAAAAATATCTCAAAGCATTTATGGTGAATACAGCTCAGGTAAGGAAGATGGTATCTGGTGGTCTATTGACCTGAACTGCAAAAAGTAGCATTGGGCATCTGGGTTGGAGAGGCAAAGTGTAGTGATGTTAATTATCCTCAAGAATAATGAAATTATCAAAAAGATGGGATAAGAGGGTGGTAATGAGCAGGCATCTGGAGAATATCAGCTAATAAAGATCGGGCAGATATTGGAGTCTGAGTAACTAGCACAAGCAGGATTACAATCACCCCTAGTATTTGGTAATGCAAATGAAGCAGATGAGAATTAGAAGAAACACTTGCAAAATCAGAGGGTTATCTCTAAAAGCCCTAGATCATTCTGACAGTGATTGGTAGGTAACATTTTATCTTAAAAACTGAGACCTGAAACAAAGGCTAGCAAATAAAGACAGAATATGACTGAAATGAGATGAAAAAATTGGGTTGTGAGTATTGTCAATCTAAATAACATGGGCAAGTGGAAAAATTGCAGTGTCATGTCAAATAATTTATGGAGCAAGATCCCCAGAGCATTCAAAGAGGTATTGTCTCGGTTTGTGTCCCTAAGGATGAAGTGTTAAGCACCCACTGAGAGTGGAACTTGCACAGTCCTGTAACTAGATACATTCTGCAAAAACATCTGATTTTTTGTTTCATTTTTCAATCCATTGAAATCCATCTGTGCCAGAGGTTTTAGCTGCAGAATAGTTGTGACCATACAGTTTACTTAGCAGGCATTTCTTATCTAGATTTATAATGAATGATTCTATGATTCTGGGGGAAGCTGGTGACTGTAAAGTTTGTCTGCTACGTTGTCAAGCTTAGTGATCCAGGCATTTAGGGAGACACTAGACCTTTAATGGGCTCGAATTGCTAAAACAGAGCTGTGGAGGACAGTGGTTGTTTAAGAACAGTATAGCAATGCCTTTAACTTCACAACAAATAAAGCCTAATGCAGCAGAGCACCATCAGTCACTGTGGCGTGTCACACAGGAGTGCAGGTGCTGCAAGGGGTGGTCAGTTTGCTGAACAGCAGTATCTCAGTTTTGTCACCACAGGACATTGACACTTACACACAAAGTACTTCACTGCATTATGAGATGATGTTGTGTCCTTCCCAGAGGGAAGAAATTGTGTGATAAAGTGAATGACTGTGAAGGATCCTCCTGTGACAAAGGAAGCTGTTGCTTTTCAGCTCAGATTTAGCCTAACTTAGGCATGACTTCAACCCTCAAAAAATTTTACTCCCCAATACAGTGAAACTTTCCCAGTGGTCTTACTCTTCCAAAACCAGCAATTTCACTGTTGAAATATTAGTGCTTACCTCCAGATTCTTCTACGAGATGCATTCCAATACTACAGCTTTTTAAATGTGCACTTTCTTTCATTAGAAATATCCAGACAAGGGCTCTAATTAGGCCCATGTGCATCTGTGAAGGAAAAATCTTTGAAAGGAAGAAAAAGCTTAGCCTCTGACACTAATGTAGGAGAAGACAAAAAATATTTTGAAGATTGTTATAAAAGTTATTTCTTCTTTAAAGCAGCACAGTAAGAATTGAAATGGAAAGTGATTTTCTATGAAAGGGTTAGAGAAAGAGAGACATTTCTATCAAAGAAAAGGTTACTGAGAACATATTTCTAAGCAGCCCCAAGAAATTTTAAAGAGAGAAGTTAAATCCCAACAAAATTGGTAACCAATTTAGCCCTTGCTGAGAGTTTTGACTAGAGGATAGACAGAAACTTTTTTTTTTTCAGGCAGACTCCACTGGGCTCTATGTGAGTAAGAAAACAGAATTCCCTGTGTGGTGCTTTAGTCACAGCTCCTGATCAAGAGCCTCTGGCAAGCAAGCTGCTCCCCAGACTTAAACATGACAGAAAGATCAGGGAATAAAAGAGCAGCACACTGTGGAGAAGAAGGCCATGGCAATACTTCTTTTGGGTGCTTTTAAGGCTCATTACTAAACATTCAGCACTCATTAGGCCCAAGCAATTTTGTTCTGAAATCTTCTCCGATCACATCTTCAAATTATCAGGAAATCCTATTGTTAGGAAAGTGTCTGTTCCAGAAAAAAGAATGGTGTGAACTAGCTCATTTATAGGCAAGAAAAGCTCCACCTATACCTTTTTGTTTCTGCAGTTTTTACAGAAGTCTCATTGCTGTGCCATACTGTGGGGGAGGGACTATCTTTCAGTTTTTCTCAAGGATGTAATCAATCTAGTGGGTTCCCAGTAATGGTGGCTGCACTGTGATCAAAAGGAAAGAAGGAAGTGGGGGTATGTAGTGTTTCCAGCCTTTTAAATGAACAGCATGAAGACTGCCCTAATGTGCTTCTCAGCATACTTTTCCTTTAAGACACAAACAGCTGTAGCCAAAACCTGCCTGCTTAAATTGGGAACGGAGTAGAGAAACAAAGATTTCCTCTTCCTTTGATAGCTGAGTACCTGCCTCCAGCATGCAAAAGCAGTTGTGTTTTTTCCAGAACTAGGTTCTGTATACAGTCAAGACATGGCTGTGTGTACAACCAGTTACTAGAGTGAGGTGAATTCTCAGGTCTCCTAGCGTAAGCATACCCAGAACATATTACTGTCTTAACCTGTCCTTTTTCTGTTTTCTATTGTCCAGGCCTTTTATTTGCTAGAACCCTTGGGTCAGTTGGGATCAGTTGTCCTAACTGTGAACCCTCCCAACTTCTTGTGCACCTCCAGCCTTCTCACTGGTTAGGTGGTGTGAGGAGAAGAAAAGGACAGAAAAGGCTCTGTGTAATGCTCATCAATAACAAAACTATCCCTGCTGCTTTTGGCACAAATCAAAAACACAGCCCCCTCCCTACTGGATACTATGAAGAAAATTATCACAGCCAAAACCAGCATGGGAGGAAGTATGGGAGGAATAATATAGCACCAACAAAATATATTGTTCTTGAAATAGCAAAGAGGAGTAAATGGAGGTGCTACACAGACACTAACAGCGAGAATATATATGTTTTTTTATTATTGGCAGGTAGCAAAATGTGAAAATCCTCAGATATGAGTAAAAGTTTGAACTTCTGAGCTGAATGTTTGTATTTAGTTTCACTGAGAAGACAGTGATCATTTTAGAAAAAAATATGATGAAGCGAAGAAGAGTTTTTTAATGTATTTGCACTATCAGCTGTTTACGCATTCTAGGATGGGCATTCTCATCTATGAATGCTATGTAATTTTGAACTTGTATTTGCTGAGAGGACAACATAATCTCACCTGTGTTCCAAGGAGATGTAAGCTTTAGATGATGTGCTGTCACTTACACAGGTTGGAAAGTCTTGCATTGTACCATTGCATACCTGACACCGTGATAGTCCAACTAGAAAAGGGGGCCATGTAGTGTGCTGTATTTACCACATACATCTGACTTTCAGTAGAATCCAGAGCATGTGGTAAAAGGTGAAGACATGAACTTTGCCTGGATTTTATCATACAAAGAAGAAAAGTCATAATGAACTCTTGAACCTGAGAAATCAGAAGTGCTTCCAGATCTAGTCATGTAGATGTTGCTATGTGTTTTTAAACTCATTCCAGCTGGTTAATACCACTTAAATGGCATCCTAGTACTTTATGTCTACAGCTGACTTCAGAAATCCTTCCACAAAATGGCAATCTTCATGTAAGATGGTCTTTTTAGTCTGACCACTGCTGACCATTACTTTTTAGAACTGTGATAAGAAGAAAGAAACTCTTAACCTGTGTAAAACTTTTTAGTTAGGATGATGCAAAACAGTCTCCTCATTACCAAGTGTGGATATATGATAGACCACAGCTGAATGGGAGAAAAAGAGCAATGGCCACTGAATAATCAGGAATATTACATAACCAGTAGTTAAAACAAAGAAAGGCAGTATTCAAGAACAACCTCAATGGCAAGAAGTAGAAGACTAAAACAAGGGGGTGAATGCAGTATGAATGAATAGTGTGAAATTCTGAGAGTGAATGGAATGAAACATTATAAACAGTAGAGACAAATCCCAACAATTGAAAAGAAATGTCTCAGACAGAGACATCTTGAACTGGGGAAGAGAGGTATCACTGAAAACAACAGCTGCAATCCCTGGACAATCTAGAGTTTAGCTCTAAGATGTGTTTTAGGATTGTGTTATTCTTTCTATGTGGCTGAAAGAAAAAAGATATTTTTCTGCTGGAGGTGCAATTAGTTGGGAGAGGTCTTGAACAATACACTTTCCAAATTAAAAGGAAAGTGACCTAGTCTTTTGATTAATTAGAAAGTGTAAATATTTCAAAACATATATGTTGATTCACCATATTCAAAGAAACTATATCTGTACCAGAGAAATCAGGAACTCTAATTTCAGTGAAAATGTAGTCAGGGGAACTTACTCAGCTCAGTCTAAAGTCCAATACTTAGGCTTTAGTTAATACAGGCAGATGTAAGCCACACGGGGGGGGGAACTCTGTACTGGACTGTACATTGTCTTCTTGTACTGGTGTACCTTGACACATTCCAAGTTATAAATTTAGGAAATATGAATAAGTGACCCTAGGGATGTTTAAACGTCCTTTGATAATACATCTTATTTTGGCTGGAATGGAGTAGGGAATGCTTGTACGAGAGAATTGCATGGCAGAATCGAGCGAATTGGTAATATGTAGAAGAGGAACAGGGCAGCTGTCTGAGAAAATGTATGATGGGGACACCAAACCCAATTTTCTGTGAGTTCTGTTGAAGAAAGAACTCCTCTGACAGAAGGTAATTAAACAGGACCTGGTTAAAGAATGAATATTTTCCACAGCAGTTTTTAGGCCATGAGTTTGCTTGCAAGTTCTTGTGTGTTGGAGGCTGAAAATATCAGATAAGAAGTGTGAACAGCTAGAAAAGTCATTATGACCTGAGAGTGAGCAGAATATCTCAAGACTTATGATGTTGGAAGCACTGTGAAGTCATGCTTCATAACTTAACCCCCTGCTCCCCAAAATTTGTTAATGATTTCTTTCAACTTCAGGCAAACAAATCACATTTGTCTTCTGTTGCTCCTGTAAACAGACACAAATAGACTTGTTCCCAAATGCTGACTCTTATAGCAGACTTGTGGATGTTGCAAGCCATGTTCTGTCAGAGAAAGTGCAGCAAGTCACTAGATATCATTATGCACATCAAATACTTGGATTTTGAGAAAAATTATGGTTTTCATGCTGCCTTTACTCCTTTGATTAAGAAAAGGAATGAGGCTGTGCCCTATTCTTTTTTTTCTTTTCTTTCTCTATTTGCTTTCATATATCAAATCTTTGCTATGAAATCCTGCTTCACTAGAATTTTTACTTCAAGAAGTGAAAGAATTTATTACTGTTCATTAAGGGCTGAGAGTATATAAAGCAGAGATTAGAAAAAGCACACCATCCTTTCTTTAGATATCGTTTTATTGAAGAAAATTTGAATAGAAAATATTACATTTCTTATAAAAATAAATTTTACCCCAGGCAAACACTGTACTCTTTGATAATCACCAATTTGATTAGCATTACAGAAAGAATATTTTAATGTGGAGTTTAAATACAATAGATTAATTTACTAAAATTTAAAAATGTCTTTAATAATTTAAAATATTAAAAGGGGATTAAGAAATTTATACTTTCTCTTTTATTTTAGCAGAAAATGGTTCATTTAGACTTTTCCATTTCTCTGGAGTCATACTTCAAGCAGACGATTAAGGTGTAGTATTTTTGGCATTTAATCTGTGATAAATGCAGTAAAACCAACAGTCTTGGATTATTAAACCACTGCCAGGCAAGGTTTTGTTTAAATTAAGTGAAACAAGACACAAAAACATACAAAAGGGAGACCTGATATTGGCTGAAGACAGGTAGAAAGTATTCAGAAGAGGTCATACCTGGCCCTGATCCTCTTTGTTTAGAACAGGATAATTGATCAAAAGCACTGTGGTAATACAAATAGCTAAAGGCAATAAAAAAGAAAAACTAAGAAGCTTATGATAGTGCACATAAAGACAAACATACTGGGTCAATCCAAACTGCTTTTAACCCAGAGTTCTTTCTCCCTTAGTAGCCAAAAATAGGTGCTCAGAAAAGGATATAAGGACAGCAATTTTCACTTTAATCTCCAATTTTCAGTCTGCAGTAATTTTTCACATAGACCTTGTGTCCAGGTTTTTTATTGCCCAAGAAAGTGGTGCCCAGAATTTTACCCCACTAAAATGGGTAGAGAAATAGAGCATAAAGAATGAACAGACATGTTGGAGAGGTTGGCTTTGTTCTTCATTTGAAAGAGGGCACTAAAATGTGATCCAATTGTTGTATGTATTGGGGAGCTAGAAAAAAAACATAAGTTTTATAGTGCATAGGCAACAAGCAATGGACAATGATCACAACTTGCAGTGAGAGAAATTTAAAGCAGATGCATGAAAATACTCTTACCATAAGAGTTGTTGAATACAGAACAGTTTTTGTCAGAGTGGTTGTGGGATCTTTTTGCTTGGACCCAAGTAACTTATACAAATTTTGAAGTTAGCTCTACTTTTAGCAGAAAGTTGGATTAGATGACCCCCATGATGATTTCCTACCTAAACTGTTCAATGATTCTGTGGATTTATGGCTGTCTGAGTTAAATGTGGTTTCCATGTAAAACCACAGTGGATTTCTGTACTGAATATGTGCAGTTTCCTTTGAATCTGTGTGAACTTTGAACATCCAAAAAATATCTTGGCAAGAACGTCCACTTCCTTGAAGAATCACCCCTTTGGCTATTTTTTAACTTCCCTGATGGCTTCATTTGTTTTCCTGTGCTCTTACTCTAAAAGGAGAAAATCACACAGTATCTACTCTTCATTATGCTTGTAATTGTAGAGACTTGTATTCATCTCTTTTTCAAACTTGAAGACTCAGTGTAGTTACAGTATTTTAAATAGCAGTCATCCTAATACAGTTATCAGATGCCTGTGTTTCTATATAAGTAGCTTTGTGATGATACTAACACATGGTGTTTGAGTCATAGTAATTATTTTAAATCAAAAATACTTTGCTGGATTCTCAACAGCAACATGACTGCATTGCACCTTAATATGGGCTGCTTTTTACATTCATCTTGGAATTAAAGTCCAGCTCTTCATTTTCACACTTTAATGCCTAAGTATGAAAAATACGGAATTCTGTGTTAGCTTTTGATGAGCCTTTACTGGCAGTTGTCATGCAGGACCTTAATCTGCCAGTAGTTGCAGCAAGGTTAGTACTAAACTAAATATAGTAGTAGAATATAGATACTAGGAACAATTCTAAATCTAAACTGTTCTAAATTTAAATCAGTTTTAAATCTTTTCAAATCTGAAAGAGAAGCTGTCTGTCATGGTTTGACACTGGCCAAATGCCAGACACCCACAACAGCTGATTACTCGCTCTCCCCTGACACAGATGGGCAGAGAAGAGGGGAAAAAAATTAAACAAAGGGGACATGAGTTGAGATAAGGACAGGGAGGAAACACTCCAGGGGCAAAACAGGCTCAACTTAAAGGTACAGAGACAGAGAAAGACAACAAAAAGTAAAAATAAGCCCTTAAAACACCATTTCCCCCCACAACCCCTTCTTCCCACCAACAGCGCTGGGAGCAGGGCATGGGGGTTTGGGTCAGTTCATCACTGAGATCATCTTCCACAGCTCAGGGAGAGGAGTCCTTCCCCTGTTGCACCATAGGGTCCCTCCCACGGGAGACAGTTCTCTGTGAACTTCTCCAGTGTGGGTCCATCTCGTGAACAGCAGTCATCCCCAAACTGCTGCAATGTCAGTGCCCCCATGGGCAGACAGTCCTCACCAAACTGCTGCAGTGTGGGGCACTGGTCCACGGGGTGCAGTCCTCCAAGGCCAGGCTGCTCCAGCCTGGAAGCAGGACCCCTGTCTCCACCAGGTCTCCCACAGGCTCCTCCAGGCATCCACCTGCTTCAGCATGGGCACCTCCCTACGGGCTGTGGGTGGATCTCTGCATCCCCCATGGACCCCATGGGCTGCAGGAGCACAGCTGCTTCACCATGGTCATCACCACAGCCTGCAGAGCAATCTTGGCTCAGGCACCTGGAGCTCCTCCTCCCCCTCCTTCTCCACTACTTTGTTGTCTCCATGTTTTTACCCTCATATGCTCTCACCTCTTCTTCCTCTTCTCTGGCTAGAAAAAAACTGTGTTCCCCCTTTGTTTTGATTTTCTTCTCAAATATGTTATCATGGAACTGTAACCAACATCTCTAACTGGCCCAGCCTTGGTCAGCAGCATGTCTATCATCTCCAGAGCCATCAGGAATTGGATCTACTGGACATGGTGGAAGCTTCTGGCAGCTTCTCACAGAAGCCACTTCTGCGGACCCCTGCTACCAAAAACCAGGCCATGCAAAACCAACACACTGCTTAACAATGAGAAGGGAACTTAATTAATCAAATACTCTGATCTTTACTACGCAGAAAAATAAAAATAATTTCTGCCTTTAGAAAAGGTCCTAGTTCAGCACCATTGATTCCAGCAAGAATATAAACAGCCTGTCTTGCCTGCCTATCAACAAATTCATGGCAAGGGTACTTGAGCTTTATGGATTTTCTGCAGTAACACTGAATGGAATTTTCAATTAATTTCAGAAGGAAATTTTATTTGTATGTTTATCTCTCAGGCTGATACATAATTTCCAGTCATTAGTCATTTAAACTGACTGCATTTTTTTCATTGGTTTATTTTATTCCTTTACAGATTGTTGGATCAGTGCTGGTTCATTCAAATGTACCTTTATTGCTGCCTTTTCTTTGAATTTCTAGAGTTTACTCTTGCAAGATTATTGCAATATGCCTGCAAGGAAAAGAGCATTGCTATTACATTTTCCCAATAGACATTTAATATCCTACTGAATTTGCAAGACTCATTTCTTCTTGTTCTAAGCTTCCATGAAAATAGTTCACCAATTTCTACAAAGACACAAAACCCCAGATTTTTTCCTCCTAAGTTAAGGCATTTAAGGGAAATAAATACCTTGAAGGACTTAGTCACCCTAAATTCTTGTAGACAATAGAAGGCAGTCAGCGTCTCCTCTCTCCAGAAGATGTTGTAGCTCTTCCAAGATCTGCATTTAATTCCAGAAGTGACACATAATCAGTCTGGGCTACAGTTTTCATGTCTGTGTTTTTCTCTTCTATGCAAGAAAATGAGTAGCCACTGCACTGAGATTGGCAATTTGAGTTCATTCCAGAATGTTCTATACAAAAATAACAAAGTGTTGTGATGAACAAGTCCACTCTTAAAATTTGAAATAAACCAGCAAATTATTGGCATTATTTTGGCTCATTATTGTCCTGAACTTCTACAGGCAGGGTAGGTAGACTTTATCCACCTAGAAAAAAAATATACTTATCTACAACTGGGCCTTTCACCTTAGGCTTCCTTTATATTTAGTGGGAAGGAATAGTAATTTTTAGAATGTAATACCTCATGAGGATGGGTTTTTATGATGCTTACTGAATTTGATTTCCATTAATATATGATTACTGTAATTCCATTTAAAAAATATGACATGATTTAGACACATGACAAGTTTCCTCTCTATCTCAATATTTAGTACAATCATTTGTATTTCACTAAGATGACCATCTTTTTCCAAGAACAATTTATAAAAGGAAGACCTATATGGTGGATTTTTCCATTTTTCTTGGAGCGGAGAACATTCTAAAGTTAAATATTCAATATGTCTTTAACACAGAACTGAGAACAATGGTCATTCTCAGGCAATTTTTTAATACTTATCTGTCGCTGTTGAGCCGCTAGCAGAGAAAAAGACCCGGGTTCTCAGTGTGTCAAGAAAAGAGAGCTTTATTATTTTGAATCCAACCTATATAGACTTTTCAGAGGTCACCCAGATTGGTCAGTCAGAAACCTCCCCCTAGGCCTGATTGGCCAGGCCTGAACTGTCCAAATCTCGAGACACTGTTTTTAATAACATCCAAACTTTATCTTTGTTTATAAAACACACGAGAAAGCTCTCATGGGAAAGACCTGTGCTAGCCAAACTTATCCCCTAACTAAAATAATGTTCTAAAATGTAAATACATTTGGCCTTAGATTTTTTATTGTAGTCTTATATTATACCATGCAGCAATCTGCAACATATATATATTAGAACTCTTTAAAATAAACATAATTTTCTTTTAACAAAATTATACTTATTTGCTGATAAATACAACAAAAGCATCTCACTCATGCTGCAAAAATATCTACCCTTTTTGAATGGTTGACCACAAAAATGGAGCATAATAAAATTAGAGCAGAGATGCCATTAGAAAGAGTTTGCATATGAAACATTTCCAGGTCCATTGAGTTACTGTTTGATTTTATAGTGGTATCTTCATAAAAAAGGATGTCACAACACTGAAAATCAAAATAAAATCCAGTCCTAATTATCCATCGTTTAATAGGGGGATTTGTTTGGGGTCCCATATTTTGATGCAAAGATGTAGAAAGTATTTGTGTTTAAGAAGATTATGTATTTTCACACTTGATACCGAGGGAGTATGATCACTGGTCAATGAGGGGGAGAATCACTTCCATGACACCCCTTCATGTTAATATTAGTAGCTAGTATAAAATCCCTTTGCATTAGTGGCTCAAAAGACTAATTAATTTGCCCATCATAATTAACTTAATTTTTACCACCCACAAATTTCACAGCCACTGACTCAACCGAATTTGCAGCATGGGCTGGCTATTTGTTTTCACCTCACTTGGATCATATTAAGCAAGTAGATGTTTTATCCCCAGTAGACTTAAAAAAGCACCTAAAATACATGTTGATAAAATCATCTGAGAAAACAAAACGATTGCAATTCAATTTAAAAACAACACTCTGTGCACGTTCAATATCTAATGCTCAAATAGACCATGGTTGTAATCTCTTGGCTTGATTGCTTTCATGTCACTGTAGCTTGCCTGACTTCAACATTGTGGACCCTTTTATACATCAGTTCAAATCAGAGTATAAACATGTTGATAGCTTTTTACACTTTTAATTTTATTTTGCGCTTGGCCATGTTGCAGGTGCCATAAAATGTTAATTCCAAGCTTCTCTCAAAGGTAACTACCAATTTCAAGTCATTATCTACCAATGCAGGAAAACTAAAAAGCAGAATAGAAAAGACACATGATACAAATCTATTTTTATGTTGTAAACAACATGATTGCTCTTCCTTTTTCCATGACAGATTCAATAAATGTTGATTGAATTATCTAGTATTAGCTGCAGTGGACGTGAACAAAATAAGCAATAAGAATCCACAGTAAGAATCAATGGAAATGATTTATTTCCTGGAGATCAAATCAAATAACAGGGAGGATCAAATTAGCTAGTGATCGCATTAAGTGGAAATCTTTGTACTAGTATGCTCTTTCCTCTGAGCTGCTGTCAATAGTCACATAAATACACAGTGGCAAAAAATCTTTTTTCTTTGTTTATTTCCACTGAATCTGAAGCACTGCATATCCCTGCAGACAGCAACACACACAACTACCAAACCAGAATCACGAAATACAGATGACTTCTGAACTACTTATACATCCCCCACACAATTTTTTACATGAATAGAAAACCCTCTTAATCCCTAATTCACACTTCAAATACACTATTTCCCAGGTCCTGAGAGGAAATAATAAGCATTTTAGAATAGTCTGGAATCTAACACATCTGAGATCTCTTCAGAAGTGCTCAAATCTGAAATTCAAGAACAAATTTATTGCAAAAACTGTAACTATACCACTGTAACAAAGTGATTTTATGTTCTGTGAGAACAAACTATAGATATCCATTTGGATACCTATAGTGCTATCCAGCAAAGTCTCAGCTGTCCATGTGAAGCCAGAGCTCTGATTGTAATTCAGAATCAGCTTGTGGTAAATGCTAGCTTTGAAAGATATTCAGTTACACAAAGAGAACAGTCAGGCTGTAAAAACTTGTGATATTTGACATTCAAGATGCTTAACTAATGAAATAAACCATAAAATCTTAAATTTTTTTTCAGTCTAATACTTCCTTCTCCTCCATCTTTAGTGTTGACATCATAAACTATGAGTAAATTATTAATTACTTTTAATCCATTTGACATCTAACACCTAGTTAGTTTAGAATTATGCATGGAAGTGAGATAAGCCTCACAGTTTGCCCAGATAAATTTCTGGAGTAGAATACAGATACAGACAAGCATCCAGGCACAGATATTAACTCCACAGACCCAACAACACTGGTAGTCTTCCCTTAAGGAGGTTTCACAAACATTCACATAAGCAAACCTGTGCCCATCTCTCCAGTCCTTCAGAAATAGCAGACTTGGGTACAGATGTAGCAGGGCTGAGCTGAATGCAGGAAAAGTAATTTGAAGGAGGCTTTTTATCTGGAGAGAGACACAGGCAGAGAAATGCTGGATCTGGAGGGAACAAGAGTCAGAAAAGAGAGGGGAATAAATGGGGCAGATACATGTAAGCAGGTAGTTCATACATTCAGCAGACATTTTGCTGTGTGAATGTGATCTCTGCTGCATGTTCTGTACAAGAAGCTTGCAGGCTTCAGGACAGATGAATGCGCAAGTAGTTCAGGCAGTCTGGGAGACACAGAGGAGAGCACAGGTCTGCGGGCCAGCTATGTGTTTCGTGAGACAGCAGCACATGTCAAGCTAGACAAGCTTGACATGTGTATGTCAGGAATGACACGAGATCTGGGGAGTGGCTCCAGGGAAGTCTTGGCCTGCTACAGAGTGCCCTGTGCAAGGGTACGTGTGTGGAGGGCATGAGATCTGCTAGCAACCTTTGAGACTGGCTAGGTAGAAAGTAAGAACAAGATGGGACCATTAGATCCTCTTTCATTTAGTTCCATTTCTGATCAGGCTGGTTTAAATTTATGTGATTGCTCTTTGTGGTGTCAGCTCTAAAGGCACTGTTTTCATGTTGGGATTGATCTGCTGCTTTGGTCCAGAGTGTGTATATAGCACACAGAGACTTTGTGTGCCCAGTCTCACTGTGAGCTTGACCTGGGCAACAGGAGCAACAGCACCTTCATGCCTAGCACATCAGGGATGAGCACACTATGTCTTAAGTCTGGTAAATTTTTTTGATGGAGTGAGAGGAGAAATCAGGTTGGTCTCACTAGGCACATCCTGCTGGTGCACTAGGTTTGGCTACAACTTAGCATCCTTCACAACTTAATTATGAAGAAAATTCCTTTGGGGAAAGAGGTAGTATGGAGGATGCTGATGAAAATTTCACTTATTTTCCTGTAGATATGCCACTGTTTAAAAATAAAAAAAATCAAAGTTACTCCCCAGGCCATATGTAGTACTCATCATTTATGAGGAGGGTGATGAAAGCTTTAGAAACAGCCTTAAAGCATTTTGGTGTGGTAGGAAAATTTTCATCGTATTTTTGAGATAAGGGACTGGGATTTAATTTTCAGACAGGAAAAGTTTTGTGGAAAAAGAACTAACCTAGTCTTCTATGAAACTCATTCATAAAAACTGATTCAAAATAACTGATTTCCTGAACTGCAGTCTAACCACTAAGGTTTAAAACTATCTGTTTTTCCTCTGCCATTCTTTGTTACCCTTGACAAAAGGAAATCAAATACTGTTTTGGTAAATATGCTATTGCAACATTTTCTTCTCTTTAAACATTCAGAGTCAAACATACCACTGTGTACATCATCAAAAGCTGATTTACACAGCTGAGTTTCTAGCTCCTAAGGAGAAAAGCAGTAGGAAGAATATTCTAATTAGCATTCAAAAGTTGATCAAAATAGCAAATACGTTTCTGGAACAGCTGATTTAAATAACTTGTAATTGAAGATACCCATTTCCAGAGCCTGAGGGGTTGTAATAAAAGTGAGAACAAATTAAAGAAAAAGAAAACAAAGCAAGCCTTACCCAGGCAACTAACTATTCAGGTTCAGAATATCAGTAAATTGTTCTCTCTTCTGAGCTGTCATTTATTTTTAACTTCTTGTAAAAGTAATTTTTAAAAAAACATTTTATTACAGCAGTCGTCTATAGAGGGAAGGTGATAAGGTAAGAGCTTACATTTTGCTCATATGCTGGTCTGATATACAAGGTTTCCTTCTGTGGCCCCATCACTCCTTTCTATTTGAGGCTGTGGCCATTTGCTGAGTATTTAAGAGCCTGTAATCACAGGTCTTGAGGCCATGTTTGTCCAAGCAAGACTCATTGCATAGAGAATGAGAAAACCTTGAAGTGAATAAAACTAACAGTATTCTTTTGCTTTTACTGTTTAATTCCTCCAACAGACTCTAATTGTCATGAAACAGTCACCTCACTTTCCTGAGCAAGCAGATCATGTAAAGACTCACCTGGGTAGGTTAGGGACACAAGTTCAAAATTGTAGCTTTTTCAGCGGTAAAAGGGGATTTTCTACACACGCACATTGTAACAGGAAATTGGAATTTTCCATTGTTCTGTGTGGAGACAGAACAAGAAATGACCTGAGCCTTCATTCTAGTCTTGAAGATGGTGTAGGGTGAACATAACAACAGGATTATTGTGAATATTCGTTCAAATGAACTTGTTTTACTATGTGTGCCTCCGTTTAATGATGTCTTTCAAATGAACATTCAAGGCAGGATGCTTTTCTAGCGTGAATGCACAGAGAGGCAATCTGAGATTTATTCACAAAGAGCAGAGTGAAAATATCTCTCATTTTCATCAATGATCAGAAAGAATGGAATATGGGAGGTTGTGATGCAAAGGGCAGGGTCCACTTTCCCCTTGTAATATGCTTAATACAGAGGAAATTAAATGAGCCAGAGGAAGATCTAATATATAAGCTGGCAGCTGGCACTTCCTGTGCAAATGTATGAACTACAAGTAAACTGATGCAGTTCCCTGAAGTAATTTGCAAGAGCTTACACTAAGGTCTTCAATTTCTACTCTGCAGCTGCTGCTAAATACCGTGGTAGCAAATTTATTTTAAGGATGATAACTTTAACAGTATTTATAGGACACACAACTAATATTTTAAACACATTTAAGATGCTGCCTTTCTGCTAACTCTTCCAGATATAGTCAAACCCCAGCTCTTCACTTAAACTATACTTTTAAGAACAGTTACACTGAGAAAATAAATAATGTATATTTGTAATGCAAATAATACCATAATACAAAAGGAGGCTTGATTAATCACACAATGTATTTGCTATGAATTATTAATTTAGACACCATTTAAATTAAGATTTTATAGGTGAGAAAAATTAGGCAGTTTCTCTTTGCTTTCTTCTTTTAATTTTCTTTCCAGCAGAGCTCCATTGCCTCAGAAGGATGCAGAAAATATTTGTACAACAAAACTAAAAGGAGTAGCAATAAGCCAGAAGTTTAAGGAGAGTTTCAGAGAGAAACTTGTTAGGAAATGTTGTGGTGAGTTTGTTGTTCAGGAAGCTTCAGAAATGTGTGCTTCAAAGGGGCATCCAGAGCTGATGAGTAAAGAAACTATCATTTTATTTGCTGGTGACCATTCACTGTGGTCGCATATTTCTTAAACATGACCATACCTCACATATTTTGCTGTGACCTCTTATATACTACCGTTGCCACTGAAGACTTCACAATGAAAACTGGAACTGGAATCATGTCCAGGAATTGCTTGGAAAACTGACAATTTTCTGTCCCAGAGCAGTATGAGAAAATCTTCCGGCAATCTACCCCAATAGAGTTCTATGTCTGGGAATGTTCCCTAGAACTCTCAAATCTACAAACAGAGAAAAAACTAAGGGAGACTGTAGAAAAGACTGTAACATCTGCTGTGTTCCTTGTGAAGAAGAAACAATGAAGAGAAGAGGTGTGATAGACTCAAATATACATCAGCAAATAATGGATGTGAAGGATAGGGCAACAGACAAGTCAGGCTCCTCTGACCAGAGATGTTAGGAAACAGCCATTGTTTTTTAATCCTAATCAGTCTGAGATCCTTCTGGTGATGTGAGCAGAATCAATCTGTCTCGCTGCTATAATATATACATGCAAATAAATCAATACATGCTTCACCTTGAAGACTTTTAAATAGGCAGAGCTGAATAAAAGGGAGTAGAAAGAAATTTCTCCATTTTACAGGTGGAGAACTTAAGTCACAAGGAAGTCCGCTTTTAGACTCAGTCAAAAGAGAAATCAAAAACGTAACCACAAAATTCTCAATTCTACACAACTTAATTAGATGATCAAATTTTTCTTGAAAAAAGAGGAAAGTCTTGCTACATACATTGAGTAAACTCATTGCTAGAAAATTAGTTACAGCTGTAACACAGTAATAAAGCCACAGATCTTTTAACAGAACATGTATACACCCCCACACTCTCCCCTCCACACACCTGCATGATGTAAATCATAGAAACCTTGATGTGTCACCCATTATGTTAGAATTTGTTGGTAGCTGTCTTCCTGACTAAGTCTACCAAAAGCATTCAAGAGCATTTCACAAGTAAGACTTAGATGAAACTGCAGTTTTGGTCACATGAAAAGCAGTATTTCTCAGGAATCTGCATGCATCCTCAAAGAAGTGGCTAGCATCTTAAGAGACTTAGCTAGCATCCTATACTGGTTTTGGCTGTAGTAGAGGTAGCTTTTTTTGCAGGAGCTGGTATGGGGCTGTGTGTTGGATTCTAAATGCAGTGCTGAAAATAGAGGGATGTTTTCATTATTGCTGGGCAGTGCTCACCCAGAGCCAAGGCCTGTTCTTCATCTCACCCCAGCCCACCAGTGAGGAGGCTGGGAATGCACAGAGTTGGGAGGGGGCACAGCTGGGACAGCTGATCCCAAATGATCCAAGGCATATCCCACAACATGTGGTGTCGTGCTCAGTATATAAAGCTGGGGGAAAAGAGGGAAGTGTAGGAGCACTGCTCTCATGGAGATGTCTGAACGCCCATGGGAAGTGGTGAATGAACCCCTTATTTTGTTTTGATTTCCTTGCAAGAGTGACTTCTGCTTTACCTGTTAAATTGTGTTTATCTCAACCCAGGAGTTTTCTCTCTTTTGCCATCCCAGCTCTCTCCCACTGCAGGGGCAGTAGGTGAGTGGCTTGTGTGGTGCTTGGTCTCTGTCTGGGGTTACACCATAACACAGTCCATTATGTTTTCTACATAAAGCAAAGCTTTGGTTTTTTGTCTTATAGGAGAGCTCATAGCACTTTTTAAGCCTGACTCCCAAGGATAAGCTCATGAAAAGTAGAGTACCTTTTATCTGTCCAGATTTAATGCAGGTATTTTCTTAGGTCGTGTCACTATAATGTAGCATGCCATGTAAATAAATATGACCAATATTGGATGTGGATTTTCACCATCACTTAAAAGTAAAGTGAAGAACTGTATCAGATTTGCTTTTTCTGTTCAGCTTGAGATCAGTGACTGTGACAATGCTTAAATTCCACTGCACTGTTTTCTCTAGAGGTTTTATAGAGGTTTATAATGCTTAAATTCCACTGCACTGTTTTCTCTAGAGGTTTGTAATTAGACCTTTGAAAGAAGCAGTGCCTTTTTATTACAAGTAGTCCAGAAATAGATTCAGAAGCAGAAAAATATGCAGTAGAATATCATTACATCTTCATATAAATTAATATTAAAATGTTCTGAGTCATATCTATGCAGGCTTTTGTCAATCAACAATATTCATGTATTTCTGAGGAGAGCACATGACAGAAATATTTCAGGGAGGAATGAAAATATAAATGCTTATTTAAGGCACATGGTTTTGGAAAACAAATATTTTCCTCTCTGCTTGTTTTTACATAACAATTTTTATAAGATTTTGCAATTGTTATTTTCAGGTAAATATTAAGACAGGGACCTGAAATTGCTATTTTTAAATGAAACTGAGCATTACAAAGCATTTATGTCAGGAATAGCTTTAAAAAATAACAGATGCTAATTTATTTTAATTTTGCCTGGGAATTTTCTTTCAATAGATTCATCTACATACAAGTGCTAGTTCCATTTGCTGTTTCTCCACAAACCCATCTCTCAGGCTTTTTCAAAATCTGATAATAGTGAAAGACCCCTCTTCTTCTTTTAATATGTCTTCTGCTAAGAATTCTCCAAAGAAAATTCATAGCTAAACAAAGCGAATCTGGGGGGGGCGGGGGGGTCAGTTGATAAAACAATGACCATTTACTAAAACAAAAAGAAGTTACATCAAATAATTATATACACTTGCTGCTGCACATCAGCATTCTGCAGCTGTCAGACTTGAGGAACATAAATGGGAGCAAAGTTAAGGACATCTCTCCTTTACCTGTTATTTATAGCTCGTCTCATGAGATTACAAGTTGCGTCAGGGACAACGTGAGGATGAAGAACACTGATTTTAGAAGACTGAAAAGTAAAATCAGTGATAAGACCGAGAAAACTCATATATTTTTCTGTATTTATGTGACTGTTCATCTGCAAATGAAAAGAAACCTCCCTGATGAAAAGACTGTAGGACCACTAGGTGTCATTCTTGTTCCATGTTTCCCCTTGGCCATATTTCAAACAGCTAGTCAATAGGGAGTTTCTAAAAATTTAAGTTTTTATATTCCTTACATTTTATGTCTGGTAGTTTTATTATGTGCACTACTGTCCACTAGGGATTATACTGCAATACATATTTTCTTTCAGCCCACACGTTATTATTGTTCTGGTCAAAAGTCACCACCTTACTTAGTATTGATGCTTTCATGAGTTCTCTAAAACAAAAAATTATGTAACAGACAGTAATCATGCTTTGCCCGAGCGTGAGTGTCATTATTTGTGTATAAAATGTTAAGTGCCTGTGGGTTTAACACTTATTTTTAAAAATATCGTTATATACTTTCAAATAGTGCTTGGGTGATTTGATAAAAGTAACCTGTAATTCAAGATACTTAGTGAGAACTTCTACATGTTATTTCCTAACTAAATGGTTAAAGATTTTTTGGAGACTTTACCATATTGTACCATAATATTTAAACCTTTGTCAGGTTATTTTAAACCCAAGAGTTTGCCCCTTAATTTTCTTTAATTTTAGGGTTTTCTGTTCTTCCATTCATCCTATTTTAAGACAGCCTCTAGGTATCTGTTTTTCCATTAGTTTCAATTGTTCGTGATGGTTTACATCTAAAGTTCATCAACCTTCAGTGTTTAAGCAGGACAGAATGGCTGCCGTGGAATTAGACAAATATGACAGGGCATTAAAATGACATTGCATGGATAAAAAATATTTCCTGGTATTATATACTGATAAAAGCTGAATACTGTTTAGGGTGGCTTCTCTCCCTGTATATCCAAGCAAACACAGCTGATAAAAAGACTTAAGAAACCCTTTAGACATTCAGAAGTTTCTGGGGGTTTAAAATTGAATTTCTGACAATCAAGGACTTATTTTCTAAGAGAAATCACATCAGTATTATATCCAGGTGAAACAATCTGCTTACATATGTTCTGTTTACAGACTGTCATGACATCCTTTAAGGTTTAAATAATATACTTGATATTCTTAAGTAATGGCAATGTGTTGGTTTTGCATGGCCTATTTTTTGGTAGCGGGGAGGGGGGGGCACAGAAGTGGCTTCTGTGAGAAGCTGCCAGAAGTTTCCACCATGTCCAGTAGAGCCTAACTCTGATGGATCTGAAGATGATGGACATGCTGCTGGCCAAGGCTGGGCCAGTTAGAGATGTTGGTTATGCCTCTGTGATAACATATTTAAGAAGAAATCAAAACAAAGGGGACACAGTTTTTTCCTAGCCAGAGAAGAGGAAGAAGAGGTGAGAACATGTGAGGGAAACAACATGGAGACCCCAAGGTCAGTGGAGAAGGAGGGGGAGGAGGAGCTCCAGGTGCCTGAGCCAAGACTGCTCTGCAGGCTGTGGTGATGACCATGGTGAAGCAGCTGTGCTCCTGCAGCCCATGGGGTCCATGGAGGATGCAGGGATCCACCCACAGCCTGTGGGGAGGTGCCCATGCTGGAGCAGGTGGATGCCTGGAGGAGGCTGTGAGCCTGTGGGAGACCTGGTGGAGAGAGGGGGTCCTACTTCCAGGCTGGAGCAGCCTGGCCTTGGAGGACTGCACCCCGTGGACCAGTGACCCATGCTGCAGCAGTTTGGGGATGACTGCTGTTCATGAGATGGACCCACACCGGAGAAGTTCACAGAGAACTGTCTCCCATGGGAGGGACCCTATGGTGCAACAGGGGAAGGACTCCTCTCCCTGAGCAGCAGAAGAAGTTCTTGGTGATGAACTGACCAAAAGCCCCATGCCCTGTATCCCTGGGCTGTCGGTGGGAAGGAAGGAGGGGTTGGGGGGCAAAAAGGGTTTTTTAAGGGCTTATTTTACTTCTCAATATCCTCGTCTGAATCTGTTGGTAATAAATTCTCTTTGTAACTCTTAGTTGAGCCTGTTTTGCCCTTGGAGTGTTTTCTCCTGGTCCTCATCTCCATTCCTGACCCCTTAGTTTAACTTTTTTCCTCTCTTCTGCCCAGCTGTGGCAGGGGAGAGTGAGTGAGCAGCTGTCATGGGTTTCTGGTGTTTGGCCAGTGTCCAAACCATGACAGGCATAAACATACATTTGATAACATCCAGCAAATTGAAGAATGTGCACTTTAGTTCAATAGCTCCTGTGTAATTTTTGTATCTTTGGCTGTGTGAATGGTGAGTTACTACAGGTATTCACATTCCAAAAGGTTTTTGTATATACTCTGTGCTCTTCGCTATTCCAGAAAAGGATAGCTGTTAGCCCTGGAATATCAAGGAAAGGATTTAGTAGGGAGCAGAAAAAGGTAGAGAGTAAGCAAAACTCAAAACCTTCTCCTTTGAAGTTAACTCATTTAGATCTACTGCCTTTATTTCAAAACTGTAGTGATATAAATCTAGCTGGAAAACAAAATGCTCAATAATACCAGGAGAAGGTATTAGGTAACCTGGATTGCAGTTTTATTGATTTACTGGAAATAACTACCACAGAAAGAAATTAAGTTTTGTTTCTTGTTATTAGGAAAATGAAGATTGTTATTAGAATAAGCACAATAAGTACGAGTTGTACACTAAGGCTGACCATTGCTCCAGGATTAGAACACTGAAAGGAGTTAAAATTTGGTCACTTAGCCTCATCTATTCTCTGTCATAATTATATCTTGATTAGTTTATTTTTATTGAAAGCTGCCCAACTCCACAAAAGACCCAACCCAGTCATATTCTAAGTGAACTTCGACATGCATTTTGAGGTATTGTTTTTAAGTGTGTTTAAACAAGGAGTCCAGAATGGACCTTGGGTTTGTCTTTGTGAACAGCTCCCTGGTCATGAGATTTCTTCATGAACAAAACAGCTCCCTTTAGAGAATTGTTTATGAGTTCCCATTTTGTGAGGGTACTTTTCAATACATGGTGTATTTATATATAAAGTGCACCATGAACTTTAGATAAAGTACAAAGATTCAATTTTCATAATTTGCTATCTTAATGACAGAGACACTATTTCAAAACAAATAACTGAAAACTGAAACATAGGTGCTATTTAATCGTACCACACAGGTATGAAAGTTTGACAAAGATCATAGATCTGTGATGGCTCTTATTTGTACCTCTTAGATCATCCTAATTTGTAATTTGTAGTCAGGGCACCCATATCAAACAAAGGGTGTTTGTGGGAGATGTATACGTAAGTATGGGCTACTGGTTGATGCAAATGTTTCTATAGCTGCAACTCCATGTCTGTCATATGTTCTGACACAAGGTAAATCAACATTTCTGTTTAGCCCACTAAGTTTAGAGCAGATTTTGCTGTCATATTGATGTAATCACTTCCAAGAAAACAGTGCATGGAAAGGGAGTGCCATGTTTTTGTCTGTTTCTCTTGCCATATAGCTGCAATATTTCAAGCTGGAGTGCAAGGTGCCCCGTGAAGTAATCTGCCTGCTTTTTGTAGGTGTGAGGTGTCCTGATTCTATAGACCTCCATGTTCTCCTAATGGGGGTGAGCAACCTTCAATACAGACCTCTAAGTGCTAAAACTGGAGTGTATTACATGCTCGTTAATTAACAAAAGTGGATCATTGTAGGATAATTTCTTCCATAATTAGTCAAAGGAAGCTGAAATTCAAATATCTCATGTCTGACCTAGTGGAGAAAAGTTACATCAACTTCTGAAATGCCTGTGTCATTCTGAGATTTTTGTGTGATGGCTAGGGTAAAGTTTTTGGTTTGCGGTGGTGTGTTTGAAGGTATGCTGTCAGCTCACATTTGATCTTTAAAGACATACATATCCAGAAGCCTTTTCCAATGGGTACTTATCTGTATAAAGCACATTCATCTCTGTGATACTTGACATTTTCTCAACATTAAATAATTAAAATTTTGTTCCACATTTAGTCTAGCTAAGCAGAGCACACTGTGGACAGCTGTTTGGCTGAAATGTTTGCTTCATAATGTCCAAGATAGTTACCTACAACTTGCAAACAAGTAGAAGGTTATGGACTTTATATTTCTGTAATATATTTAATCTTGAGTCTCAAAGGAGTTAAATTTAAATTTTAGTAAGATACAGACCTGTCTTACTAAAATAGGTTGCATAGACTGGCATGTAAACCTGCTTGTGTAAGCTGTGTAACATTAGCAAAAAAAATTATTGGGACTTTTTGTGAACCTTTTTTGGGGAACCAGAATCTTTTGAGCATTTGAGATGAGATTTCCTGGAGGCAGATATAGAAAAGGCAACAGAAGGTTACAGAAGTGTTGATGATGTGTTATGGATGGAGACAGAAGGCAATTGTCTGTCAGGAAGAGACTCAAGCATGTGTAATTACATCTTCACACCACTCCTAAAGTTAAAACATTGCTGGAAATCAGGCTACTCTGGATACATATCTTTATACTGACTGTATTTCACGTTAGGAAATGAGGGACTACTTTATATACTCCAAACTTTATGGACTCTGAACAGTCTGCATTGTCATCCGTAGGGCAATAGATAAAGTTAGAAATGAAAGACTGGAGTCACCTGACAAATTTCAGGTGCTTATGTCCTTCTAGTAAAATAGGGTAGAAGTTCAATAGCATTTCATAATATCTCTAGAAAATGGATTTCATATTTGAAGATACAAAAATAGGAATGTCTAGTTTCTGACATTTGGAGCTGTTAACAATAAATATATGCTCTCCTAAATTTTGTCTTTTTTTACATCCCTCTTGCTGCTTTTGTTTAACTTCAAGTTCCATCTCTTCAAATTCCTTTGCTGACTCCCTGCCTCTGCTGTGTCTAGAATTTAATTGCTGTAGTCTGGTCTCCATTTCTCATGGAGAGTGAGACGATAGTTGAGAAAGACCAACTACCAGCTATTCCTGCCAGAGATTTTCTGCTTCTGCCTCCAGTTATTCTTGGTATATGGCTTTGCATTAGGCTGTGGATAGTGGTTCAGCAATTGTCATATCAGTGCAATCATGTTCAATTCTCTGGATCTGCAGCAAAGTAGAAAGAGCTGAGGGAAAATATAGACTGCTTATATGATGTCTGCCTCAATGAAGATGTATTTTATAAAATGTAGCTCTTGCATGAAGAAAGAAGTAGAAAAGAGGAAAAATATTATTCACTTCTGTTTTGACTGCAAAAAAGTAGTAGCTCATTGGGGCAGTATGAGGAAATGTAGTACAAAACAAAGGCAAAGCATAGAGCATACAATGTCTTTTAATACTGAAGCAATCTACATTGGTCCTGTAGTCTTTAATTAGAAAAAACTGCACTGAAATATTAAATAATCAATTAAAACCAGTAGGTTTTGAGCTACTTGCAGCCAATTTTCCACTGTTAGCTAAATCTATAATACGGTCTCAGAAGAAGTCTTTACCTTTGATCTCCACTGAAATTAGAGAGACAAATCTTCGTGTGCTGAACCATGTATTAAGTAAGGCAATTAAGCCTAAATTACAAAACTAACTGCTGCTAATCACTATCAAGACTGGCAGTGTGATCACTGATATGGTAGACTTATACAACACCTTCCATAATCACAACTGTAGTTGAACAAATAAGTCTTTAATCCAGGGACAGCTTTAGTCTAGGCTTGGATCTGATATATCTCTTCTATGAGGAAAAGTTGAGAGACCTGTGATTGTCCAGCCTAGGGAAGAGAAGGCTCAGAGGGATCTTAGCAACATATATAACTCCTTGAAGGGAGGATGCTGAGAAAAATCAAGCTGGGTTATTGCCAGTGGTGCCCAGTGAGAGACCTAAAGGCAGTGGGCACAAACTGAAACACAGGATGTTCCATCTGAACACCAGGATACACTTTTTCATTGTGAGCAAGGCCACAGGTTGGCCCAGAGAGATTATGTGCTCTCCCTCCTTGGAGATACTCAAAAGTCATCTGGACAGCATCTTGGCCAGCCGGCTCTAGGTGGCCCTGCTTGAACAGTGGGGTTGATCCAGATAATATTTGGAGGTTCCAGCCAAACTCAACCATTCTGTGATTCTGTAGTTTACCTATCAATTTAATTCTCATCAATAATTTCTCTTAGTGATGGAACAAAGGGAAGGTTAAGGTGAAAGCTTGGAAAACTCAGCCTCACTTATTATGATACAATTTTAGTGATATTCATATTGGCATGTAAGAGTTGATTGGTTCGAGTTTGAGTTTTATTCCATGAGTCAGTAGCCAAAGGTCTTTTTATTTGAAAGCTCTTTCTTGCTCTATGCAAAGTATGAGTGATGGTTAGTTGCAAAGTGCTCAGCCCAGACCTGTCTCTAATCTGCTCCTATACTTTCTGTGCCACACAGATTCTGTGGTTAGAAAATATTTTGCTGTCAGGGTCAACAGATGTACTAAATGTGATGTTGTCATAGAAACAACGTAGTTTCCTTTATCTTTGGGGCAGGAATATGGTGGAGGCATGGACAGAATGCTGACCATGCTGTCTCTAATTTGTGAATAGATGGACCATGAAGGTCAACCCACTGCCCTCTGTGTGCATTAAATTATATACAAATAAATACTTGCCAATCAAAACCTACTAGACATCCTATCTCTTACCTGTCACATTACAGAAAATGCATCTCCAGAAAGTATAGTTACTTGCAATTTAGAAAACATACTGGGTTTGTGGTTATTATGTTCATAATTACAGGATTGAGGTTCAGAGAGAAATACTGCTTCATTTCAGCCTCCTGATGGAAACTACTGTACTGGCTCATTCCTAGATACATAAGTTACTCAAGATGAACCATTGGGTATGCATTTGCTAACAATTCTAAGAAAAAAATCCATTTGGAAGAGGCATCCCCCAACAGAACTGATAAATTTCTCCTGTAGTATCTCCATGAACTAGGCCTTGTGTTTATTGCCTGTTTTAAACACATAACAAATAATATTTGTTTGATTCGGGGAAAGTTAAAAGAAAAATTAAGTTCTTCCTATATGTTTATGTTTTATATTTTATACAGCTTTTTATTTCATTGGAAATTTTATTATATAATATAATATATATACTATATAATACTATTATATAAGCACTGACGACTAATAATAAAAAATTTAGAGTTTTACCAACATTTCACTGCTGCAGAAAATTGTGGTTCACTGTATTCTGTGATGGCAGCATCTCTCCATTCAGTGCTCATTTTAGATCAGTAAAACTTATTTTGGAATCTTAGCGAATTAAGAGCTTCACACAATTCAGTTTACTTAATCTAATAATTACTGTACTTAGTGGAATGTTCCAGAAAAAATTACTTTTTAATATTTTGTTTCCTCCTTAAAGAAACATTGATATAGAGATGGTATATAATTTTCAGAATTTTTATCATGTACATTCTGCAGTAATATTTTAGCAAAACTTCTACAAATATTGAGAAAGATTTTTACAGGCTTTATAATGCATTTGAGGTTCATTTTTATCATCAACCAGGCCAAACATAATATTTTCTTTTACAAAATCTCAGTCACATTTTGAGAAACCTGAAAAATAAAAGCTGCTCAGGTATGATTTTACAACATAATCTTTTGTACAGTGCATCTCTAGGCCACAATTAGCAGATAAGATAACCTGAAGAGAAAATAAAGAATGAAAATATATTTTGAATACCTAGAGCTTTTGTGACAAAGTGAGAAACACAGTGACTTTTCATTTGGAGTCACTACTCTTCATGTATCCTAAAAAGTGCAATTACACAGACCCTAAAAAGCTCAACTGTAGGCACTGAATAGGTTAAGCATTTAACATTACTGAGTTACAGGTTGCTTAGTTTCTCAGACTACAGAATTACAGAATGCTTGAGGTTGGAAGGGACCTCTGGAGATTGTCTAGTCCAATGAACCTGCTCAAAACAGGGTCACCTGTCAAGAGGAGGGTTTTAATACTTCCAATGTGGAAGATTCCAACACCTCTCTGGGTAACCTGCTTCTGTGTTCAACCACTCACTCTCACATTAAAAAAATATTTTCTTATGTTCAGATGGCATCTCCTTGGCATTGTGTATTTGTGCTGATAAAATCCTTATGTCCTGTTCTCCAGGTTGGACAGTTCCAGCTCTTTCAGCCTCTCCTTGCTTATCAGATACTTCAAAATCTTTTTCATCCTAGTGGTCCTTTGCTGGATTTGATCCAATTTGCCATGACTTTTCTACTGGGTAACTCTGAGATAGGCTCAGCACTCCAAAATATAAAGTACAACTCACAAAATTCAGTATCATCCTCTACTCTTACATGGTAACTGCACTAGGACTTTCAAAGCAACTTTTCTTATGTATAATCTTTTGTTGCTGTTTGGAAAGTTTAGAAATGGGAGAGCTGGAGAGCTCTTGTTGGTCCAAAGTATCCTGATGGGTTCTTTTCTGGTTGTTTGTTTCTTTGGTTCAGCTTTTTTTTTTTTTTTTTTTTTTTTTTTTAATTTGAGAGAAAACAAATGTATAACCCAATAGAAACTATTTAGCATGGAATCCCCCAGCACATCAGGACCCAAATACATGGTAAAAAAATAAAGCAAGGAGACTCTTACTGGTAACCATTTTCTTAGCAAAGCCTCAGCTAAGAACGATTTATCATCTCACATGGAACAATGGAACACTGAGGCTACACCCACATGACCAACAGACCTAATGAACAAATATGGATGTGCAGAGCAAAAATGAGGTGATCTTGGCACATTTTCAGGGGTTTTCTACATTGAACTAATTCCAGGCTCCCCCTCATTAACTGAAGGATGATTTGCTTCAGGAGAACATTAAGCCTGTGACCGAAGTGCATTTCCATTTTAGTTTCATCCTAAAAGAATCCACTTCACATGTCCCAAGACAGTTTGCAACGTGAACCAAATTAGCGTAGGTGGAGATGTCTGGGATGTTCACCTCAAAGATGCAAACCACTTGAAAAGTACATTCTCCAAGGCCCAGACTTGATTCAACTACAAAGGCCCAAGGACAAGAAGTCTAGGTCACTTGATTATATTTTCTTTTTGAAATTTAGCTTGTAAGACAGTTTGAGAGGAAATTAACTTCTGATGCATCATTCACTCTTTGTTGAACCAATAATAATGGTAAGATAGTTTAGTGGGAAATGAAGAACTTTTGCTGGGATTCATTCCTTCTGGCATGGTGTCGAATTATTGGTGTTTCAGACAGAAAGTTTATTTGAAATGGATGAACAACCACATCAACTTCCATTAGCAGTTAACTGACTAGAAATTCACATAAAGGAAGTGCACATTCAGAGACTTTTCCAAGCCAGTAATGTAACTTCAATTCTCTAAGTATTTTTTTCTTAAATCTGTGACCTTATTGAAAAGCCATGTGAGTAATGGGTGACTCTGGTAACTTCAGTACAGTTTTCATCAGACCTAACTTTTGAGACTTGCTCTGCATGTACATTATATAGGAGCAGAAATAGAGCAAATATTAGCAAGAATTATAGATGCAAGGAATAAGCAAGGTTGCAGAAGTCCATAAAAATCAACACAATAACGTAGACTTTCTGTGTGTTTTTAAACTTGTGAAGAGTTTGGTATGATAGGATGCACAGCTACATACTGAGAGCAGGAATAAAGCCAGGACTGTACATATCAAAACCGACATTTATTTACTGCCTTGCTCTTGATACCAAGTGCCTAATTTCTAAAAAAAGTATTAGATCTTTTAGTTTAGCTTTTTAGTTAGAAGATGTTCAGTAAGTTGTACTTCTCTAGTCAGTGTGTATCAACAGTATCATAACAAAATAATTAGCAGTTTTCAATTATAAAGTACCATATAAACCTGATATTTATATTTCTGTTTGATCAGAGAGCTCTGTGGGTTGTGAGTCAGAATATAAACATTTTTAAAAATGCAAATATTCAGGCATTTGTTTAAGCCTAACATAAATTCATAGTCAGTTTCCCTCATTGAACTGTATTATTTGTAACTAGATAACCTTTAACACTTAATATTTTGTAGTATCTGCATTTAGCATTAGCATAATATTCAATAATTTCCTCACAGAGCACAATCTGGAAAGGATGAGCTCACTGTTAGAGGTGAAAATGAAGTGACATAGGAAAGGTAGGTAATTGTTGAGATTATAATGGTATTACTTAAGATCATACAATTACATAGCATTTCAATATTGAAGCAGGGTGTCTGCAGGTTTTAGTGGAAGCAAGCACTGTAGTCAGAGATGATTGGCACTGCACATCCCCCTTCCCCTATCCCATAGAGTTAAAAGCTGGAAAATTCTACTTTGTTCCCTCTGGCCGAGTTTCCCCATTGGGTTTGAAGTTCTGTGCCTTCCCTCCTCGCACCCCTATTCCCCAGTTTATCTGCCAGTTCTGTATCCCTCTTGGCCCTATTGGCTCTCCTGTGTAAACCCCTCCCATCCCGCGGTCCCTCTTAACCCCTGGAACAGGGACCCTCGGGGCTCAGCGCCTCGGAACCCGCTGCCTCCTCCCTCCACGTTCCGTCCTGGTCCCATCTGCCTTCTCCTCGCCGCCGTTCCCACCAATAAACCCTGGATTCGGAAAGCTGAGAGACTGCATCTTCTTTCATCGCCAAGGCTCCTGCTATCCTGCCTTCGAGAAGCCAGCCCGAGCTCGGGTTCCGCCAGCCCCAGATCCGCTCCGCCACCGCAGCGTGGAAAGCACCCGGCGGGGACCTCTTTTAGTTGGGTTTTCAGGGTTCCCCTGCCTTCCAAGAGCGAGAAAACCTCACAATATCTCATAAAATATATACAACACGCACACAAAAAAAACCCATCCCGCAAAAACAACAACAACAAAAAACCCCAAAAAACCGCCAAAAACCACCAACCCCACACCCCAAAACTAAGAGAAAAGCAAAAAGGCAACAAAAACCTTGCTTGCGGTCAGCCAACATGAACTGTATGTGAATGTGACGTTCAGAAGGTCATCTGTCTTTCCCACATTGTTATTCTTAGGAACCGACCAGAGCAGTTCGACTGTGAATGAAAACACTGCTGCAGATAAAATCTCCTCTACCTATAGAGACAGCTGAAATAGTTCCCATTTTCCAAGGAAGTTCAGTTTGTTCAGGAAGATGATTTTGTAGATGTATGTGCATTAACACACCTGCTATCTGGAGTCATCTTGCATTTTAATAAAATATCAGCACATACTGCATGATCAAAGTGTGGAGTTCTTTTTCTTATCACTTCCTGAAGCCAATTGAGGTGCTGTGCTTATCTGCCATCTGAAAGAGTTGTCCCCAGATTTCTTCTACTCCAAAGTGTCATGACTTCTGGCATCAATATCAGATACTAATATTGACTATATCACAGAATGTTTTTTTTTTCTTTTCTCGCTTTTAAATCTGTTTTTGTTTTTTCTCCCAGAAGCAGAATACCATGGACACAGACATCTAATAAGTGCAATGGATGGCCACAGCATTCCCAGGCTAAGCAGCATCCCTATTGAGTGTTTCACAGTTTCCAGTAGCTGGGTGGGTGGTGTTGAATCTATAGCTCCCTGACCTGGTGGAAAACAAGATTACTTTTGTTTCTGCATTCCCTCAAGGTTTTCACTTCCTATCTCACTCCTTTGACACTCCTTGTACAAAATTTTCAGTGAGAGCTAACTGACCCTTCAACTCATCAAAAGTACTGCATCTGGAAAGTGTTGCTGGTATCACCAACACGTTACATAATGATACTGTGAGAATTAGAGTGCTATAAACATAAAAAATATAATCTTATTACCTTCTACTTTAATTTCTACTAGAATAGTTGTTTAATTATGAATACACCAGTTTTAAGCCCACATCTTTGAAAAAAACATACA
Source organism: Lichenostomus cassidix (assembly GCF_008360975.1). NCBI lineage: Eukaryota > Metazoa > Chordata > Aves > Passeriformes > Meliphagidae > Lichenostomus > Lichenostomus cassidix. The sequence continues at coordinate 91,757,666 of NC_139483.1, read as the reverse complement.
TGGTTCTTTCAGAGCACTAAAATTTACTAGAATACCTAGTTTTCAAATGTGCTTACTCATGAAGACAGTTATTTTATATGTTTACTCTTTTATTATGAGAACTTAATTGGAAGTTTGCTCATCAGGCTATGGAGAGTTTAATTAAACTCAATGAAGAAAACACTTTGAGGAAAAAAAACCCAAGCTCTTAAGTGTGCTATTTTTGTTCTAATTTTGCAATGACATATTTCTCCCTGATTATCCTATCTCATATTAATTAACAAAACAATAAAAACACACCTCTGGATTCTGCTAATTCAAATACTGGTAGCTTTCAGGCTTATTTTGTATTCTCTAACATCTCCAAGAGAGCCTGGAGGGGCTTTTTTCATTGGACTTCATATCTCAGGCACATGGAAAATATAATTTATTTCCTGCTGTTATTTTGTGACTGGGGAGGGGGTCTGCTTGCTCACTGCAGCATCAGTATCTCCTTCACCAAAGTTAATGTGAATATGCTTGTTCATCAACAAAAAGAAAGGAAAATGTGCCCAAATTTTAAGGAGAAGAGAATTTGTACAATGATATTACACTTATTAATAGAATGCTGTCTTATAAATGGAATCTGGACATGAAAAAATAGCCAAATGGTGGAAGACCTATGCACTTACCTGGTGGCACTCTGTCCTGTGGAATCCCACTCTTCCTGAGTATTTCTTCACCTCAATGAGTTAATCTTCCAGTCAGAGTGAGCACATACAGGGCTTAAACGTTGAAATTTTAGTCAACACACTGACAGAAATGTTTCATTGTTTCTAGTATTAATAAAGTTTCTGTACCAGTACTTTTCCACCAACAGTAACAACAGATTATCCACGCTGTTCAACTTGGGGTGCACTTGACCTCTTCTGTGGCATCTGTAGACATCTCCCTTGCAACAACATTTTGACCAGATTTAGGCATACAAAATCTTTTCATTCTATGGACTGGATGTAGCAGTTTTTCTTTTGCAAGTAAAGGATTTCTCCTATTAGTCTTTTGGAATACTGGAAATGTTCTTTGTCAGTTGCATACTTAAAACTAGCCTGTAAACCAACATGACTGTAGAATATCTATCAGAAGATATTCTTATATATAAGAATGTATAAGATAATATATAAGATATAAGAATATCTATAAGAAGATAAGAAGAAATAAAGGAAAATATTCTGATCTCAGTTTAGGCTGGTAGTAGAGTGGGATTTACAGTGTCATGAGACTAGAACTTGAATAATCATTTACAAATAAAAGAGAACACTACCTAAATTTTTTGTCAGCATACAATTTTCTGACAGCTACAACCTGCAGCTTATAAGCTCCCTTCTCCCCATGCCTTGCAGGAGCATGTAAAAGCCTGGAGAGAAGCTGGGGGTTAATTTAAGAGCCAGAACTGAAGGAAGAAGAGCAAGCAAGACAGCAAAGATAAAAACAGCAAATAACTATGTCGCATTGATTCTTTAGGACTGGTTGCCTAGAAGGTAAAGAACAAACCCCCCAGAGAAGTGGAAAAATCTAAAGGCAAAAAAAAAAAAAAAAAAAAAAAAAAAGACAAACTGGAATAGAAATGGCTTCAGTACACAAGGACCACCGTCAGAGAACAAAAACCAAGGAGCTGATTATCCAGAAGAATATATTCACATTAATTTCAGCATTCTACTTTCAACATTCAGCAACATTGAAGCAGTAGAAAACATGATGAACAGTAGAGATTCTTGACATGAAATTTTGCTTTGTTCATACTGCTTTAAATAGATTCGAGAGAAAAATAAAATAGTTTTATGATGATGCAATAAGAGAACTGTCAGTCATATTTTTCAAAAATATGTCTCTCTTGCCTAACATTTTCAAAGAGGCAATTTTTTATACAATCAGAAAATAGAAAAACACTGTTATCGCACCCAGTATGAGATGCAGTGAAGAATTTTGAAGTTGTGTAGGGAAAAAAATGACAACTTAAAAAGTTGCTAGAATTTGCAATAAAGATGTTAATGATGGAGGAAAACAATGACTGTTTAAAAATACAAAAGGATTTTATACATTCACTTTAGCATGAAACAGGGGCAGATCTTAGCTTCTAGTCTTTGAAACTGGAAAAAGAGGGTGAAAAGGGAAAAGGTCTCTGGAGAAGCCATGTGAATGTATGAGAGAGGAAGTGGAAGGACAAGGATGCTCACTCTGGAACCATGCTTTCCTCTGCTTGCAAAAAGATACCACAGATCTCTGTGCCACACTCAGGATTGGAGGCCATATGCTTGACTAAAAGGCAAAAAAATTCTTGAAAGGAATTTGCTTCACTTATTTTTAATATATCTTTCTGGAGAATTCAAGATCGAGAAGAAATGAAAATGCACCTTCTCAAATCAGCATAGATTTTTGTTGCAAAAAAGAATAAGATTAGTTTAAAAGCTTTTTTTGTATCTCAAGTTTTTCTTAAGCTTCCATGGTCTGATAATTTGAAATAGCTGAGAAACACATGTATAGGAGAAAAGCAACTCAGTCAGTCTGGACTGCAAGCATCTCTGTTTTTTTAAGCAGGTTTGAGCAACAAGAAGTTACAAGCTTTTCTGCACTATCTAAGCAGAGAAATGCTTATGTTAGTCCTGTTTTGGACACTCTTGGGTTGAGGTCCTCAGAGGAACATTTTTGCAACAGCATTCAAATAAATTTAAAGTTGCTTTCTCATGATAGTATTATAATGCCACAACAGGATCATTTGTTAATCTAAGCCTTGAAGTGTTCCCTTCCAACCTTTCCCATTCTGTGATTCTGTGATACTGGGCCAAATTAACAAAGTGAAGCCAGTTCATGCCTGTCTACTTGGCTCTGCCGAGATGACTTGAGAAGAAATATGTTCAGTTTTACTTTTTTCTGTACAAGAAAGTCAAGAATACCAAGACGATTAAAGTACATGTATGAGAAGAGGCCAAGGAAGTTGACTTCATTTAACTTGAAGAAGGGACTAAGGAATTATCTAATGCTCTCTTTAACTTCCTAACAGGTGTTTAAGGACACAGACAGACACTTCTTGAACATTATGAAAGAACAGAAGGTTGCAGACATTGCAGCCAGGTAAATTCCAGGAGCTAGAAGGAAAACTATTTCACCACTAGGGTGAGACAACACTGGAAGAGGTTGCCTGGTGAAGTTACCAAAGTAAACTTGGTGGTACATAAAATTGGTGAAGATTCTATAAAAGCTGTTCTGAATTCAAAGTCATTCCTGTTTTGAGTACAGATTTGACATCCAGTGTTCATTCCAACATTTTATTTTGTATTATCCATCACTGAACTGAAATCAGAAAGGTTAGGCTGTTGAGAGAAAGAACAAAATTCTCTTCTTTATATTTATATTCATAGTCCCTGTTTGCAATTTTCTGTCCACTGGTGCTCAAACTTGAAATAAAATATTTCAAAAAATGAAAAATTTCATTTAATCCCAATTAAAAATACTGTGGAGGGGAGAACAGAACAGGGAAAAGGTAGGAGTTGAAGTAATATCCTGATGCTTTTATACTTTCATACTTGAACACAGATAAAACTGTCTTCAAAGTATCTTTCATTCATTATTTCATTCATCATTAGTCTTTTGAAATAACCTACATCTATTTTCTTCTGAGCTGCAGCAATGAAGGAGTTGATTTCATAGCTGCAAAGACCACACTTCATACTAAGTAGAAATGGTATAATATTTTAAAGGTGCTTCTAACATTACATCACTTTAATTCTTCCTTTTATTATTTTCCATATTACTTTTCTCAGTCAGGGCTCATTCTAAGTTCTTCTGAGTTCTTGCTGGATATTTTATAACTTTGATAGGCTATTTTCCTGCTTCAATTATTTTTAGAATTTCTTGTACATCCCTACTGACCTTTTTTATTCTTTCAGTATTTATTACTACATGACATGCATAACCTTTGGTTATACATTAATTTAGCCTTAAACACTCTCTATTCTCTTCTCTGCATTTTGCTCCTGTGATTATTCCTCCCAAGTTGCCCTGAGAATTTCAGCTTTTTCAGGGTATGAATTCAGTTATACACTTCCTGCAAGTTCTTTAATTTTAGTATGCTATATTTAACCTAATTCTGCTAATTTCACTAATCCTTAAAACAATAGATATATATTTAAATGATCTTTTTTTAAAACAGTTTTCAAACTGTAAGCAAGGGTTGCTCCTTTAGTTTTGGTAGATGTTAATACGCTTAAATATGAAACTGCATTTTATTCTATAAGGTACAAATTTTAGTGTCCATATCTTGGCTGCAAGACCAAGTGGTATCATAAGACAATTAATTGTATCAATAATACTTACTATATGATTTGATTTTTAATTATGTATCCCTGAAATAAAGTGTTGTTGGTAACTGGGCATAATCTTTGTGTTGAGTTCACAGGATTTCGGGACTGAGACAACTGATTGATCTTTTCCTGACCTTCCTGCAGCTTTGTTTCCCTTGATTTAGCAGTGTTATCATTCTGAGAGACCAGGTGTAGTTATCCTGATGGGATGGGAAGACTGCTGAAGATGGAGGAGGTGGTGATCCACACAGCATTTAACCTGAGTGCTGAGGGCATGTGCTGTGCTCTCGGTGTGCCTTTTCTGCTCCCCTTTCTGTGGCAAACAAATATCAATGACTCCCTTTGCCTACCTTGTCCAAAAGGACACAGAGAAATCTACAGCAACTCTGATGAGAGGAGATACAGCAACACAGACTAATAAATGGTCAATGGCCTTAAGTTCATATATTGTTTTCCCTGGTCCATATGGCTGAGCAGTACTTGGCATGCAGCTTTGGCTTCAGTTCTCTTTTTTATTCTCAAAAAATCCTCCGATTTTTTTTCATATTTTTCATTCATTTTTTTAATGGCTTGGTCCTCTGCGTCAAATTTGTGTTATCACTTACCTTCTTACTCATTCTCTGAAAAGAAATTACCTCCCTTGCCTTTATTACCTTCTGGGTATATATAAAATGCAAATATGGCATATGTTTTTTGAATATGTTTGTACATATAAGTATATTACACATAGTAAAAATATGGAAGAGACCACATATCCAAAAGTTATATGCTTATAAATAGATATGTGTGTAGAATGTATATTTGTGTCTATACAGCTATACATACATGTATATATACAATATATAGAAGTGTCCATGTACAAATGTTTGTGTATTAAAATACAGTCCTACAGAATAACATTTTGTAATTTAATGTGCAATACAAAAATTAGGAAAAAAAATCTTATGTTTGTGATGAAGTCTTTATGAACATCAACAGCTAAAACATAATTTCTCAGCCAGTTGTTTCCAAATATCTCTGTTCCCCACAGCCTCATGTGTTCTATGTGTTCATATAAATATGCTACCCATATATCTGCTAACTCATTCAACTTCAATTAAATCAATTACAAATCCCCAGAGTACCCTAATTAGTGAAATATACTTAACCAAACATATCAATTAATATTTTGAACATCTCATAATATCACAGCTAGAAGAACACCCAAGTGAAAACTAATTATTATCAACCAAATAAAGAGATCTTTACGTCTTAAATACCATCACACACCTATAATTAGCTAATATGTTTTAAATGGGTAAATTACATGGTGGAAAAAATATCAAGAAAAAGGTAATTGTTCAATCTCTCTTGCAGTTAAATAACTATTATTAAAGATAATAATACAGAAAAAACCCAGTAGACAAAACAATAATAATTACAACTGATGCAATTGTGTAGGCATTGTGTATGATGTCTTTGCAGGATATGTTTGGGCATATGGGTTCGAAGTTCTCTGTCACTGGCAATGTGAGAGAAGGTTTGACCCCTCGAAGGACTTGTCAGTGTGATTTCTCTTTCTTTGTTATTTTGAAGATAAGATTATTGAGAAATAGAATTTATCACATTTAGAAATGTTCACCCTAAGAATGGGTAGGTTCTTACAGTAGTCAGAGGGATTCCACTCACGTTAATACAGTCTCCTTAACAGATTTGAACACTAAAACCAAAATTGAAATTGGTTTTTTTTTGTGTTCACATCTCCTATAGCTCCTTACTAATCTTTCTGTTTCCATTTCATTGACCAAAGATAAATCATGGATCAATATTCTCTGGTCCCAGTGATTTAAGAGTGGAGGAAAGGGGAGAGAGGTGGGGAAAGAATGTGACTTTCAGAGGCAGAATGAAGCCATTGTCAGTTAAAGAAATGTTTCTGTCTCAAAGCTCTGAAAATTCCAGTGGCTTCCAGTGCATCCTTCCTTATCTGCTACCACATCTGCCTGATGGAAAATCTTTTTTTCCATCAGACCTATTCCAACTGGAACAACAGACTACAGCCAGACTGTATTAATGCAGATGCTGCATATAGGCTATATTTCAATATTTCAGAATAGGGAGATTCTGAAATATTGGTCAAAGGAAACTTCAGTCCAATAATGAAAATTTCTAGCTTAATTCAAGCTTACTTTTCTTCCTCCACTCTTATACCCTATTTTTCTATTTTACTTTTACATTACATAAATACATTTACATAATTATCATTTTTTTTTGTCTCAATTAAACTTGCAACCTTTTCCCACCTGCACACCTACCAGATGAAATATGCCATTGAACACCAATTTAGTTACTAATTTGGAAATTATTTCTGCTACTGAGTTGTGCACAAGAACCATGCGATGTGACATTTGTATGCAAATTTAATAAAAAAATTGACTATAACTCACTCAGAGGCAGAGTACTTGGACAATGATAATTGCCTAATTAACAAAGCTGGTGGAGGAGGATAACATTAAAGAAGTACAATATTGTATATGAATATAGACTGATTTGACCTAGGCTCAGATGTACTTCAGATTTCTTTTAACAACTTACTGTTTGTCAGTAGTATTTATCCAAGGTGGAGTTAACATTAGAACTAAATTTATGAGCATGAAGTTGAATTTGAATATATTACTCATTAGAACTTTTAATCTTTAATTTGAAGGACTTTACAACAATTTGATTTTCTATTTGACAATCTGCATTAATTGAATTGTCTGATAATTTTAAAATGAGAGTACATAGCAGAATTGATTTTTTTTCCAGTTGCATTAATTTTGCACTGAAGTGATACATTAGGTGAACATTGTATAGGTTATTTGCTCTTTATATTATACAAGTGTCTTCAGATTAATGAAATGATACTATGTCATAGAGTTGGTCTTATCAGAAACGATGAAATAAAATTATGGTTAGAAGATGTACATCTAATTGATAAAACTCAATTTATAATTTTCATAGTTTAAACAAATCCCAGAGAAAATGACCATTTAAACTTTTACCATTTTGGACTTTGGGAACTGATAGTCTGAGACAAAATTTGAGATGAAATGCAAAGCAGAGACAATACCTTGTTGAAAGGAAATCAGATGAAACAAGCAACACAGGTGATGAGATAAACATTGATTCATCATGGTTTTTTTTTACTTAGGGAAACAATTAAACAATCATACATTGTTTTGGTCTCTACAAAACCAGAGAACATTTTTTCCCATCGATTTCAGATGTTTTCTGAGCATAGAACTTAACTCCACTTAATTACATAATTAAGTTTTGATTTTATTTTTTCAGGAATGGGAATACTCTCTGGAGAAAAAGACAAAAATAAAAGAAAATAAATGATTTTTTTTTCTGCCTGAACAATGCTAAGATGGTCTCAATTTTTCCCCATGGGAAGACTTTTTTCATATCAGTTAGTTTTGAACAGCATTCTTGTGCACCATTATAGACTTTAGTTTCCCAGCACTGAATCTTTTATATTTCATACAGCATGTCACAGTCCTACCAAAACTGATCAAGAGTATAGGAGAATCTAAAATCTCCTGCCATTCTCAACTGCTACTCTGAATCCATAATTTGCAATTGTGAAGAAAATACTGGTGTCAGTATCCCAAAGGAGGAACCTTACTTAGATTCCATGGGAACTGAACATTTTCTAGTGACATACCACCTGCATATATTACAAATGGTCATGTGAGGAAATTGCTATTCTTTACACAGGAACTCACTTGAAAACATTTTGATGGAGGAAAAATTTTTTACGCAGTTCTACATAGATGTTATACTAAAGACAAAGAGATCAAAACCCTGTAATTTTTCTGTTGTCATGTCTATTACAGTATGCATTATGCATTATGTAGCTGTCTCAATCCAAATTGGAGTGGTGGCCAATGCTACTAGTTCTGTTAATTATCCACTGAAAAATTAATCCAATTTTTTTTCTGTTCAAGGCTCCCTATATTAAAAAAAAAAAAGAAAAAGACAAAAAAAAAGACAAAGAATTAAAAGCAAAAGTATCTGTAAGTAGCAGAATGCATATAAGTATAGGCGGAAGGTTATTTGATGCCTCTTGACTCTAGGTAAAGCTGAGTTATTCTCATTGACTTTATGACCAACAGAAATCAGGAATTCATAGTATGGTGGTTCCAAGTTGACTAGGAAATCATGCATAGTAGAGAAAACAGTGAAAATACTGAGTTTGCAGTTTAAAAGGAAATAATTTGATAGGCAAAAAGGAAAGGCTAAGAAAGAAACTAAGGAGGCGTGCAAAAGAAGTGTAAAGTGACTGAGAAAAAAGTTTATTATTTGATTTCTCCAGTTTATCAGCATAAAAGCATGTTTATGAATATAATCAATAAGGAATTATATAAAAACTAGAGTAAGATTAAAAAATTTGTACGTCACAATTTTTGAAGAAAACAAGAGCCAAAAGGAGCATGAGGAGTTATAAGAAATCATAAAAAAGGGGGAAAAATAGAAACATGATGTTGACAGATGCACAGTCGCATGAAAAATCTGAAGTATTTATGAAACCTATTTACAAACAGTTTTAAAATAAAGAGAGGGACAAATGGATATAAAAATATTAAAATAATATTTTTGTTCTTGACAGTTGAATTCCAGTCATTTCCAGAAGTTCAAATGCAGGGTGAACTTTTATGAAGAATGGAAAAAATCAAAAAGGTGCAAGCAGGCATTAAACATATAGATTGTCCAAGGTAATGCTGGGAAAAAAAAAATCAGTGAAAGAGTTTTGTAGTCAGATGAAAGTCATGATTAAACTGTGTGGATGAGTTAAAGACAACACTATTTTAAATAAGCAGCAGGTCAGACAACATCCACAACCAAATAATCAGAGCACACAATCAGAAGTTTGAAAATTTCAATATTTCACCGAGTCCACTCCTCTGTTCAAGGCCAGATTAACTATGTGTTGTGTCATACTGATAGATGTTTTGCTCACCTGTTAATAAAGATATCTAATTCTGGAAATGCCAGGCAATCCATCCCAGTGCTTCACTATACTTCTTTCTGTAATATTTTCCTTTATATCTAACCTAAATCTTTCTTGCTGAGATATGCATCCATGAGTTTTTGTCCTATTCATCATTATCATGAAGAAGAGATTATTCTTTTCTCTCTGCAGTAATCTTTTTTGTTTGTTTTTACATACCTGAAATCTATTGCCTTATTTCCTATCCTTTTCCCTTCTTGATGCTAAGCAAAAGAAATTAATTCAATTTTCTCTCATAGATCACATTTTCAAGACATGTTGATTATTGTCATTGCTCATGACTTCAAGAAATCTACATCTTTCCTGGAATACTCTTTTCCTTTTGCTTTACCCAGTAAAAGAATTGTATTGCATCATGTATTTTGTAGGCTAAGCTAGTAGGCCATACAACCTAGAACAGTATTAAGGAAATTGTCCACTTTGTGTGCTTTTTTGCATAATGTGTCTAGTTCAGACTGCTCTTGTCCTCCACTAGAGCTAGAACTAATTTTCTGCACAAGTCCTGGTCATAGAATCATAGAATATTCTGAATTGGAATGCACACACAAAAATCATTGAAATCCAGATCCTGGCCCAGCACAGGACAGCCCCAAGAGTCACACCATATGCCCAAGAGTGTTGTCCAAATGTTTCTTGGACTCTGTCAGTCTTGGTGCTGTGACCACTTCCCTGGGGATCCTGTTCCAGCACTCAGTTACCCCCTGGGTGAAAAAATGTTTCCTAATATCTAACTTAAATCTCCCCTGACACAACTTAAGGCCATTCCTTTGGGTCCTGTCTGTCCCTGGTCACTAGAGAAAAGAGATCAGTGTCTGTCCCTTCTCTCCCATCACGAGGAAGTTGCAACTGCAATGAGGTCTCCCCTCAGTCTCCTCTTCTTCAGGCTGAACAGACCAAATTATCTCAGCCGCTCCTCATATGGCTTTCCCTCTAGACCCTTGATCACCTTCATAACCCTACTTTGGACACTCTCTACTAGTTTAATATCTTTTTCCCATTGTGTCACCCCAAACTGCCCCCAGCACTCGAGGTGAGGCTGCCCCAGGTCAGAGCAGAGCAGGACAATCCCCTCCCTTGCCCAGCTAGTGATGCTGTACCTGATGCCCCCAGGACACACTTGGCCTTCCTGGCTGCCAGGGCACTGCTGACTCGTGTTCAACTTCCCATTGGCCAGAAGCCCCAGGTCCCTTTCCATGGTGCTGCTCTCCAGTGTCTTGCCTCCTGTCTACATGAACCACTGGTTAGTTGTTCCTGTTTGTTTATTTGTTTAACTACTTCTGACTAGTATCCTTGCTCAAAACCGACTGAATGGCACCATGGTTTACATAGAACAGCTTTCTCATTTGTTAAAACAACACTGAATTCAGTGCAAATTTACTGGTATCATGATAAATAAGGTGTGTCTCTATTACACTGAATATTTGATTAGTCCCAAAAGCCAGAGCAGATCTCTTCAGGATCTCACACAACAGATCCTACAGGGTACAGTACTCCAAACAGTTAGTATACACCTTCTAATCCTTTCACTTAGCTATTCATAAGAATGTCATCTGAAAAAAATATCAAAAATCTTTATTGTATTCAATGTATAGCTTGCCTACTTTTCCCTTTATCCATAAGGGCTGGAAGCTTGTCACAGCAGGACATCTGACTGGGTTGACATATTTGGTTCATAACAAATCCCCAGTGGTCATTACTCATCTCCTTACTCTGCCTTAAGTATTTCAAAACAGTTTGATTGCTTTGCTCTCCAGCTGATATATACAGAGTCAGATTATATAAGTGTACCAGGAAACTCTGATAAGCATTCGGTTTACTTTAATACTATTGCTACCTAAAAATGGATTGGCCAAGACAGAAAACCTCATCTATGCAGCATTTTTATTTTAGATCCTTGACTTCTTTTGCATTGCTCTCATGGGTAAACTGAGAATCATGAAATCATACTTCTAATAATTTTTTAACTTCCTTTAATGTCTCTCATCTGTAAGGCAAAATATGCAAAATTATTTCATAACAAAAGCAGTTTCATCATAGATATATATGTATACATTATATGAAAGCAATCCCATTTCTTTTCCTGAATTAAGAAAATGCATAGAATTGTACCAGATCTGTGTTAGATTTCAGTATTACTTAATCAATAGCATCCATTTCCAGCAAGAGACTTGCATTCAATCCTGACATTCACTCTCAAAAAAGGAAAACATTGCATCTCAACAGAAATGCGAAGTTTAAAGTTGATCTATTTCAGAGACTGGTGTGGTCTTTTTCATGGATCTCAACACTGTAACCATAATGCCTGGGTTCTTTTAGTGGAAGTCTTTGTCATAATTCATTGCCCAAGCAAGTTCTTCAGCACTGGATCTGTGTATTTACTGAAAGAACTAAGATGAGGAAAATTTACCTCACACTTAGCCATAGAAGTCCATCTCTTTTTTTTTTTTTTTGTATAACATTTATAATCCCATTCATATATGCATAACATATTTCCAGGTCAACCTGATTTTGTTCTGATATTAGCTTTGAAATATTCATAAGTACATACAATACTGAAGAGATAGCTGTATGGATTTGGGGTTTAAAATTTTAATTTATTGAAATCCTATGTAAAAGGTCAGCATGCCTTTAAGAAGCCAGTATTTGCATGTGTTTATTTCAGCAAGGCACCCTCACAAATACATTGGTCTCAGGCCAGACAGATTACACCCCTGAAAATTTTCAGTGCAGCTAGAAAGCCACTGTTTAAAAAAAACCAGTAGTATATTGTGGAAGTTGTTCTGAGTAAGAGGTCAGTAATAGTACATAGTTAAATGGGAGGCTGTCAGGTTATCTGCAATAAAAAATTCTTCCTAACGGTAAGCTTTTAGATAGCAACCCACAAATTAACATGCCCAGAATATAAATTTTGATCCAGCAATCTACAAGATGCTAATGTCACTGAAATATTAAAAGCTTTCTTGAATTTCACTTCTAAATTACTTCCCTGTGAATCACAGTGTACATAATTCCATAAGCCATCAACAGAAGAAAATACTAGTATCTCTTAAATCTGTTACCACCACCTCATTGCAATTTTTCTTGAGTTTTTTATATTTTTTTTCCTATCCATTGCCTAGCATTTTTGAGAAAAAAAACCCCAACAAATTATGATTAACTAACCTGACTCTCAACACAGCTCTGTTAAATTTTTGTACTGGTATAACTCCCCAAAGTTATTTATAAATATAACCTCCACTTTGGAGTTTCCTTGAGAATAGAGCCAATGGTCTGCTTTGCAAGTGTGGTCAGAGGTTTAATGTATTAGAGCTTATGAAGCACTTCACCACTGTGATCATGAAGAAGCCCATACATCATATGGATATGATGGATAAACAATATATGGAAAAAACTAAAAAAAAAAAAAAAAACCAAAAAAAAACCCTGCACCTTTTAACTAGCTGGGAGTAACACAGAAAAATCAGAATTATAGCTCCAGTTGAACCTCTCCCTCTTACAGAGAGAATGGTTTGTGCAACCAACATTTGCAGGCAATTTCAGACCACATCCATTACAACAATGTAGTCTAAGTAGTGATTTGGGGTCAGACTTGTAAGGCCATGTGACTGTACTGCCAGCTTGCAGCTCTGTGCAGGGTCTTGCATGGTCCATTCTGCACTAGATGCTCTTCAATACAGCAAAATGCCACCTGCAATTCCAATGAGCATATTCATGGGCCTAGTTTAACTCAGATAGAAATGAGAAACAAAAGAACAGGTTAATCAGCATTTGACCTCTCTGCATCATCAGAATCAGCTCTAACATTTTCCATCCAAGCCAGCAAAAAATACATCAGACTAATTTTTCCAAATTACTGAGCAAACCTGTACAAATACACAGAATATTTAGTCCTGTTTTAAGGTCATGTATTTAATTCAGGGTGTGTTTTTAACATGTGAAGAACTGATAACAGAAGAGATTATTCACAGTCCTCTCTGTAAGGTAAATTGGAATAACTGGAGCCTCTTCATAGCCCTGTCATGAATGCTGCTTGCCCCATGTGATATATTAATGTAAATAATTACAAAAAGATTGCAAAATGCTCTGAAGGGTCTAAAAACTTAGAGAAAAACAATTTATTAATCACTTAAAAGGAGTTAAGATTTTAAGGGCAAGGCAGGAATCTCTGCTTGCCCCGCTAGCTACTTCCATCTGTAATACAATCCACACTACTTTCCACTTATCATTCTTTTAAACAAGGTGAATTGGCTTCCATTGTGTGATATGCCACTGTTGGCTGCTGTGTCCTTATCTCATTTTCCTCTCACTCAGCTTTTTCCCCTTCCCCTGAATCAGCTATGGAGGTCATCCCAACATGGCTACTGAGCTGAAATAGCAGGACTCAGCAGGCACAGATGACAGAGCAGTAAAGAGCCATTTCATTTTCCCCATTAACCTGTCTCTTCCATTCCAGCTGAGTTCCCTCTGCAACAAATAGCTGTTAAAAAAGACAGCAGATGGACTCAATAGTAATAAGTTTGGTTTACCCACACAAAGGAGAGATTGTGGCCTGGTCTGGGCTAGTGAAGATTTTTGCTTCAGCAGCACTGCATGGGAAGAAATATTTAACACTGAAAGCTAGATAGAAGGGATATGAAAGGAAATTATCAAATTCACTACACCATGGTAAGGAATCCTCTGCGTCTCTGACATTTTCGTCAGCTGCCTCTCACATACACATTGCACCACTAAATGTTCAAGGCACCATCATGCCATTCACAATTTGTTAAACTGATTCATGCTCAAGACCATCTATAAATGTAATTCTCTAATTATTAAAACGGTAAAATACAACCTTTTTTTATACTGAGTAACTTTATCTCTTATTACATAAAGGTGTAAGTAAAAAAATCTGTTTTCCTATAGCTAATAAAATATAAAATACTCAATAGAAGTCAAGAAGACAGAAATGAGAATCAGTTACAAATCTGTAACTGAACATTAGAGCTTGAAGGTTTGCTGAAGCTTATTATAAGTTAAGTGAGCTTTCTCCTTCACTTTTGGTTGATACTGTTTTTTTTTCCTTTGTAATTAATTAGATAAAAAACGTGAAAAGAATTTTTTGGTATGGCTTATAACATTACATAACTTAGTATGCACTAATGAAGAGACCCTGACATGCACAAGGAAGAAATTTTGTGCAGCAATGGCAACATAGTTTATAGCATAGAATCTACTGGAAAAGGAATTTATGTTTCCTCAGTCTCTATGTATTTTATCCTCTCTCCTGAGGTAAACTGTAAGCAAGAGGATTTTATCTTCAGAGTCTGCAGCCATGCCAGAGTATGTGAGTCATACAAATGGGGGGGGCAAACATACCTCTGTCATGTTGGCTTCTTACAAGACATCCAGTAGCAACCAGGCTGGGGCACATGGGAGATCTTGCAAGATTTGGGTTTGCTCAGTCTGAAGAAAAAAGATCTTACTATATTGCTTGGGACTACCCAATGCAAGGAGGGATGTAATGAAAACAGACTCTACAGTGTTGCATCGTGACAGGAGAAGAGGCAGCAAACAAAGCTTAGACATAGAGTAGGCAAAGCTTTTTCATCATGAGATTGGCCAAACCGTGTCACAGTTTGCCCAGAGAGGCAGTGGATTCTCCACCTCTGCAGATATTTGAAACAGGATAGGATGTGTCTCTGAGCTCAGCAACATGATCTCACTCAGCTCTGCTTTTAGAAGCTGCTTGGGCTACAGAGTTCTCTTGTAAGATGCCTATTTCCTACATTCTAGGGAAAGATGACCCTGGCTGCAAGCTGAAGGTGGAGTGATATTACCTTTTGAGCTATTTGAATTCTTATGTTGCCTATCTCTGTACAAGCAAAAGGAAAGGTAATGCTCAGGTTTAGGTTCTTGTTGGGTGCTGCAGGAAAGGGAGCAGGCACCAGCAGCCCATGGGAAAATCTAGGAGTCCTGGAGCAAAGCATCACTTTTGTCAGCTCTTCAGTTGCCCTACAACAGCATTTTTGCACTTCTACTAAGCTGATATTTTTCTTGAGTGCTCTACTGAAGAGACACCTGGTCAATTAATCTTGTAGCAAGGATATGGCTTTTCTAATTCCTTTAATCTGTAGTGATAGCTATGAGCCCAGGCAAATATGCTGTTTATTATGCTCTATTTTCCCTTCTAATTTGGGACTTTAAATAATGCCACACTTGCAGAGATTTTTTTTTTAAAGCTTTTATAAAAAGCTGTGACTATTAGGCAGCACTATTGGGCAAAAAATACATACATACATACATACATACAACTGAATTCAGATTATTTTCCTAGCAGTGGCAGCAGAAAATAAGACTATAATAAGGAAGAAAAGAGTTCATTGCCTAACATACAGTCTGCTGAGAAATTTAAATTTGAAGGGTGAAGTCAGGCAGGGTGGACTGAAATGTAGGAATTCACATACTGCCATTGTTTATTTGCATGAATGTGTATATATTTATATATATGTGTATGTTTATATTATTTACAGAGATGAAATTTTTCCCCTTTAGAAACTGCACTCAGAAAAGATAGGAAAACTAGGTGAAAAATGATGAGAGACAAAGAGTGGGCAAAGAAAGGAAAATGTGAGAACTAAAAACACTCCTACAAACAGCAATGACAATCTGTAATTCCCAATTTAGTATAGTTTCCTTTAGCCTTTTCCTTCTAAAAAAAATGTAAAGAACTATGTATGAATTTTTGTAAGGCTAAGTTACCAGCTAAAATTAATGAGATGATAATCAGATTTTAAATTAGAAACTGTCCTCTCAAGAGGAGAGAATCTTGTTTGCATTGAATTTAGACGGTAAGTGGGGAAAAAGTTATCTTACTGGTGTTTGTGCCCAGTCTCCAGAGGTCTCATGAGCCTCAGTTCTGATTTGCTTAAATTGCAGGGGGAGATGTTAAATGCTTCATGGGACTGGATTCTCTCAGTGTGATATTTTTAAAACAGTAGCTTTAATATAAAATAAAATAATTCTTAACTATCTAAATAATCAGAAAATCCTAATAGACTTAAAGTAACCTACAAATATCCTAATGACAGCTGATAATATTTAGGCTTATACATAGCACTGATATAAAGTAGGGTCTGGAAAGGCAGTGGTTTTTAGCCAGAAGAATAGCTTACAAAATTCATTGAGTCAGTGTCTTCTTAAAAAGATGCTCAGTTCTAGTTAATTATGTGCCGTGAGGGTTAATTTTATCAAACTGCTCCTCCTCTCGACCCAGTGGTAGTTGTTTCCTCTTTAGTAATGTCTCCTCCCATGTTAAAAATTTAAACCAGAATTAATTGCTTTGGGGCATAATTGATATAAACATTTTGAAATTAGGAGGGGTTTATTTTCTTTATACACACACACACACACACACACACACACACACACACACACACACACACACACACATGTTTTTTACTATGAGTTCACGGGTTGAAAACCTGGCCTCATAATTTCTACACATTTTAGTTTGAAGTGATTCTTTAAGTATGATGAGCTGAAGAATGCCTCCTATAATTTTGGAGAAGATCGTACCAGAAATCCCCATCAACAGAGTTCTATCCATCCATTTCTGTCTTCAGGGACAGAAATAATATGGAAAGAGAACAACTGAGTCAATTAACCCAATCATCCAGACAGCCCCACCTACCCTGCTTTCCCCAGTTTATGTAAAAGTAACTCCTGCTCCTTCGAATGCTCATGTGGCATTCCCCATGTCCATCTTCAGGCCTTGAAATTGGATGCAAAACTAATTATTTCCATGAAGTTCTCTACTTCATGCTGTTTTTCCTCTGGGCACGTTTCTGTTATCAAGGAGGAAAAAGATGCCACACTAACAAAAAGACTCATGTCAGTTTTTTTCTATGTGTTGCCTGATTTTATTTTTCGATGTCTGTATAGCTAGCCAAGGATTCAAAAATGGGGAATTCAGATTTTGCTGTCTCCTTGTTTCAAAGTTTTACTCAGAATGTACCAACTTTCATAGCAGTGCTGTTACACAGGCAATGGTGAGAGTGGTAACCATTCAACCAGTAGCTACAGGGATAATATTCAGAAAGATCAAAAGTTGAAATGTAACAGTGATACTGGTTGAAGATTTTGGCAGAACATATGTTCTTTCATTCTCACAAACATGGCACCACCGCAGGAATTATTATATAAAATGACTAAAATGAGTTATCTAGAACAGTCTAAGAAAGCATATCATAGGATACTTTAATATGAGCGGGGGAGAATGTGTTTTATTTGCAGTGAGATGATTATCAACGCATCATTATGTGCTCTTAAATTGTGCTGATGTGATGCTTGAGAAGAAACATGATGGTAATAATATTTGAAAATGCATTAAGGAATATTATGTACATACAAACTGCAACTTAAAAGCTATAGGAAGTTCAAGAACTGTGAATGTTTTAGCTCCATTGCTGCTGCTCTTTCCACTAGTATTAATCACAAAGTTGAATCTGGTTTCAGATCATGATAGAATAACTTAAAAAAAAAAAAGTAGAGAAAAGAGAAAAAAAAGGTTTCATAAGTAGGTAAAATGTTGATCATGTACTTCAGATAGGTGCTAAACATGAATAATTAAATATAGATGTTTTGTCATCAGCATCTACTTAAACCTGGGGACATCTGAATAAGTTCATGTTTTTATAAAGACTGCATAGAATTAATGTTTTAAGTTATATCCTTTCTTTGAAATTTGATAAGACAGTAAAGACTCTTACAGAGAGATAAAATCCACCATTGAATGCTCTGAGTTTTATCCTAATCAAAGCTATCAGTCCACAACCATGCCACAGGATTAATGTACATTAGCTAAAACAACAAATGCATCCAAATATTTTTAAAAATATCAATTCACATAAATTAGGCAAATTTTGACTGTCCAATACTCTATATTTAAGCCTATGAAATGCTATTCAAAGTATCTTAGTTGCATCCTTATTAAGTGGGATATATTTATAAATAAATATATTTTATATTTATAAATAAAAATTTATAAAACCCAACAAATATTTATAAAAAGATATGTTTAAATCTTTTGAAGGCTAAGAGTGGTAATTCAGGGTCAAACCCATCATTTTATCACTATTTAACAATGCATACCACAGTATTAATTTTAATTATTTCAAAGTGAAGCTAATTTTATGCTATATTTGCACTTTTAAAGTTTGAGTTCCATTGAATTATAGTTCTTTTTCCAAAATGATTTTGTTAAGGGTGTTTTGACATGGTCAGGATTCTAGGGACCATTCATCTTTTGATTTCTATTCCTTATTTTCTTAAAAGACTAGTTAGAAGATAGAGTCATGCAAAAAATAGAAATATTTCTGAAGTGTGTCCCTTACTTTATCATAATGAAGAATGTTCTCTGTTTGAATAAGTGCACACTAATACTCATATATCTCAGCACAGAATGATATGCAGCTGCTGTGTGATTATTGGTAAACTAAATTTTAACCTATTCCAAGATTTTGCAAGGAAAACCATAAAGAACACATCATCTACTGTAGGGTTTGCTATCTAATGTCAGGAGCCAATGGAGCACCATGCAGATTTATCCACATGAAACTCATAACAGTCAAAGTAACTGCCTTTAAAGTGCTTTCTTTAATATGAATGCAGTGTACTATTTATTAGAATGATAAGCATACCCTCCCCAGAGAGAAAGCACAATAGCTTCCCAGACTGAGTTTAATTTTTATAAGCTGAAATCACTTGTTAGCTGTATAAGGAATATCAATGAAGAGGTACCAAAAAATCTGAAAAACAAACAGTTTAAGAAAAGATTACCTTGATCAATTCATCTGAGTCATCTTTTGCTGGAGTGGGTTTTTGTGCTTATAACTCTTCTCCATCATGAATCATGCCAGTAATTGACAGCTTAATTCTCACAGGTGAGAAAGTTTCTTCAGCTCTGAGCTCCTTGATGACTGTTCTACTTCAGTAGTGTTTCAGAGGGGAATATTTACTACTTTCCATTCCTCTGCAATCTAAAGACCATGGATGAGGGCTGGAAACTATACTAGTTGCCTTTTATAGACCATTGTTCTTCAAAATGAGGCTGACCCAGGAAATCAATGCTTTTAGAGTACTTCATAAAAGTTCTCAAGTTCTTTCAAAAAATTAGTTCTATATTTAGTAGATGATCCTGTTATTACTATTAATTTGTATAATCATAGAATTATCAATCATATCCCTGAGTGATGGGGCAACACTGTGTGAAATGGGGTGAACACAGAATAAAAGGTAGTTTCTCCATGAAATACCAGTAAGAGTTACTTTGCACTGTAGTCTGTGCAGCACTTGGGAAATAATAAAAAAAAAATTGTTCATCCAGTCCTTCTGCTTTTAAGACAGGTAAAGTGGTTGGTTTTGGCCTGCTTGTGCTATTTTTTATTTCACTGAAATGGATCACATAATTGCAGCAGTATATCTAAGTGCTGATGAAAAGAATGATCAACTGAGCCTTAGAGGTTTTGGTTTGGGCATAACATGCACCTTTCCTGTTCTGCTTCTTACATGCTGCTTAGAAATATGGAATGGAAGAGTCTAAATACTACTTTAAAACTCAGTTGGAAAATTTAGAATTTGGGTGCTTAAATCAAGATAAGCCCATCGGAAATGTTTTTGATTCATTGTAAAATACAGTGCCTAAATTTTGCAAGTATGACTCTAAATTTAGGAACTTTTATCTAGGGCAACCAAGTTGTCTTTCCACGTGTAAAGCAGAAAGGGGCCTCATCTGCACTTAAGTCCTTGAAATGCCCCATTTCAGCAGGCACTCCCAAATTCCATGGGCAGTGCAGAAGAAGGCAGGAATAGTTGTCTCATTTGAAATCACAGCTAGTGGTGAATATCTTGGGTATAATAGTTTTATATAAATATTTTTAATTTTCTACTGGTGCATTAGCCAATGTGTTATTGCACAGAGGGTCTTACATGTTGCCTATGCTATTTAGGATTTACAGATGAGAGAAAAGACTTAACTGCAGATTCTACTGTTTTTATGAATAAGCACAAAATATGTCAAATTGCATTAGTGAATATCAGTGAAAATCTGTGAAAGCCTTGGTAGTGATATTTGGCTGTCTATAGCAGCAGTTTGCCCTAATGTTTACCTGAGCTGTCAGTAGGAGTCTGATGAGAGGTAAAGTAAAATTTATTTGAGTGAGAATTAATTTGTGGTGAATGAAGCTTAGTTCTTGGCAAATAGTCACTGCTGAAAGTCTTTTAAAGTTTTAATAAGGACAGTAGGGTTGGAAATGTGAACTTCAAAATACAATATTCATTCTAACATTTGAAATTCCTTCCTTGCTTTTCCTTTAGGAGAGAATAAAATAAACCCTAGCGTTTCATGAACTCTTTTTGTCATAATAAAGATGGTCAGAGATTTCCACTAGACTAGGAAAAGAAAGAAAAAGTAGTTGAACTGGAGTAGTATTCCACAAAGTTTAATTTGTCACAGGAATACTATCATGCTTCCTAGAAGACCAAACAATGGGACCATGCAGCTTGAAGACAGAAGAACAGGTAGCAAACAGATTACAGAAGGTATATTTTTTATTTCTATGCTAAGGACAAACAGGCAAACCATGTTGTAGTATTGGTGAAATAAAGTTCTAGAAACATTGTTCCTATTTGGGGTTTTTACTAATAGCTGCTTCTTTAGTAGAAATTCAGTCACATTATCTAAGAGGCACTTTTGGCTGGCTAAGGAAAAATCTTTTAATCAGAAGAAAGCATAATGAGCTAAAGAAAAAAATAGTTGATCAGAGAAAGGGACATCACACAAGGGACAGAAAAAGGACACTAAATCTTACATTATCACATGCCAGGTGGTGCTGTCTGCAAATTTCATCAGGAACTCCCTAATTCTTGTATTGTGAAAAATAGAAATCAGGATATAAATTTCCCTAAGACACTTAGATATCCTCATTTACCTCATTCTTTTCTTTCTCAATGCCATCTTTTGGCAAAAAGTTTAATTGTGCTACACTGTCTCATAGAATCCCAGAAAATATTTGCTTTATTACACCCATCTGTTCACCTGGAGTTGCTGCCAGAAAAAAATTCACCCCCACCCTCCCAAGATTATTTTAATGACCCATTGTCCTGCTAGATTGTCCACCAGATAAACCTAATTTCACTTCTGACCTGAATCACAGTTAGTAGCTTGATTTTGACGTGGTGCTTTGGTGGCATTAATAGATTGTTTCCTTTTGATCAATGCTATTTCCCACTTAGTTGTGTTTGTTGACCTCTAAGGAGTTCTGTGTCGTGGCATGCGTGAGCTTTTTGCTCCCTGGCACAACCCAGTGTTCAGGCTTCCCTAGAGCACTTCCCCATAATCACTCCTTGTCAGCAGGGCAGGAAAAACAAACTGTGCATGGTGGGGATGAGCGCTTTGAATAGACTGCAGAGCAGTGAGAAAGTTTCAAGACTTATGCAAGTGTGTAGGAACTACAGCCAAGAGGATTTAGCTGCAGTGGTTGTGCAAAAGGATGATCCAGTCCTGCAGTCCATGACTGAACAATATGTTCAATCCAAAGAGTGAGAAAAAGCATTTAGAAAAGTGATGGAAAAGAGAAAAAAGAGAGAAAAAAAAAAAAAAGCAGATAAAGTAAATGTGAAAAGTATGGACAAATGTATTAAAAAATGTTATCCTTCTTTATCCTTGGAGTTTTCTTAAAATAATAAAAGTGTCATCCACAGAGTAGGAATATTTTTCAATATGTGGTTTTATTTAAGTGCATATCTTTTTCTGTAATGCTATATATCCTTGAATTTTTTTGGGGTGGGGTTGATTTCTTTTGTTTGTTTTTTACTCTGATCTTTTAAAATAACACATAGAGAAGGTTGTAGGGGGGAGAAAAAATAAGAGGGAACACCTTGGTTTTGGAAAGGACCTTGGTTTAGTAAGGACCTCTTTGGAAGAGAAAGAGAGAAACATTAGCAGGTGAGTGGTTGCCTTTTTACTTGTTTTGCATATTCTTTCACTGTGTTGCCCTGTCCTTTCACTTCTTTGCCATGTTCCTTCTTCCTCTTTGCAAGTTCAGAGAAAAATAAGTGTAATGACCAGGTTGTGCCCTGCTTGCATTTGCTTCAAGCAGCGTGCCCGTTTGTTTCAGACTAAAAACTGTTCTTACCAGTCTGTTATTTTGTTCTTTGAATACCTCACCACTCAGTCCTTTTTAAATTGGCTTTTTCCTCCCAGTTTGCTCACATTTTCCCTTTGTTTGGATCATCTTTTATGATGTTTTTAAAATGCTTGTATCCTCTAGGACGCATTATCATCTAAGATATGGCTTTTTTCTCTTCTTTTAATATATGTTTAGGCGCTTTTTCATTTTTTACATCTTTTGTTTTTCATTCATCCCCTTATTAAGGCTATTTAAATTCAAAGTTCTTCAGTACAATTCAGATTTTCTTTCTTATGGGATATAAGCCATATTCCCTGTTGCATTTTCCCTTGGAGTTTTTTGACCTTTGAAGCTTCAGTTCAGAATAAGATTATCAGGCATTTCCTGCTTTGGGACACAGAAGTTATATTCCATCCATACTTATGACATCTAGGTAGTCTGCTTCTTCATGTCCACTGAATCAGATGGTGCACTTGCTGAATATTAATAGTGTAATTTAATTATTTAGAGCTGTTGGTGCTCAGCCCATTGTGCTGTATACAGCCAAGAAGATGAACATTGTTGTGGGAACAAGGCTACTGTGCCCTGTCCAAATTACTCATAGATAGGTCAAAGCACCTTGAGAGCTGCCCCAATTTGTACTAACTGATAAATACTTTCCGAGGGAGCATATCTGAATTCACTTAAGTCTGTTCATCCAATCATCTGCCCTTCGCTATCACCACAGCTACTTCTGCTAAGCAGCAGTGCAGAGGGTGTGCTGGAAACTGGCTGTGTCAGCGTTACAGCTGCATCAGGACTGCTTTTTCAGAGTATGGAGGCAGAAGGGAAGAAAGAGTTTAAGGATATAATAGACAGTCCCTGTTTGCTTTGCACATCAACGGTTTCAGAGGTCTGTGTTTGGTATGGGTATGGATAATAGGGGAAAAAAGTGTTGATCTTTGGTATATTTTGAGGTGCTTTTATATACTTTCTCTAAGTTGCTGCTTTCATAGACATAACGTAAATGCACAAATAATCCAGTTCAGATATGTGATTCTGTTCAGATGGCATGACTGCCCAAGTAAGAAAAGACTGAAATGAATTTTTTATTTTTGTCTCTGCCAATTTTTTTGGGTTTTGGGCTTTTTTGGAAACAGGAAAAACTCAAGTAATCTCAGTTTCTTTTGCCTTTCTGAAAATAGTACTGTAGAAAAATATTAGAGAATCAAATGCAGAAGAGAAATTATTTTATTGTCATTAATTATTTATTGACTGCATACATGGAAACCCTTCTGTGAATATCAGTCCTGTATTGACAGCCTTTTAATGGGCTTGTTTGTATATTGAGCACTAAGAGCCTGTGGCCAGGCTTTTAAAAGTGATTTTGACACTGGAACAAGCAAATAGCCACCAAAGTGTACCAGGTGGGCAACACTAACACACTCAGAACTGGCACTAATCTCCCTGTATGCCTAAACTCCCTAAGGCATCTATCCTTCTACAGCTGGCATTTTCATAGAAGCCTAACTGTTGCTGCCAACAAATGAGCTGTTGAGAGCCCTAGCACAAGTAGAAACCCTGGGGGCCTTGGGAACAAGATTTGTAATGTAGGCAGGAGAATTTCTATCTTGCCATTAATGTCTGATTTCCTAAGTGTCCTCTGAGGTTGCTGAAGAGATGTTACTTGTCATGACTTGAACAGACAAATAAGATAGACTGTCCAGAAACCTCCTACTGCCTTGGCACATAAAATGTGTGCCTGAAATCTTACATCTCCTCACAAAACACATGCTGCAGGTACATGAGAAAGAGCAGATTACATGATGGGTCGTGGGCCAGGGCTAAGCTGCTATTGTGGAAAACATTAGTGGTACAACATCCTGCTGTGTCCTGCCAGCTCCTCTCTTCTTCTCTGGCAGCTTATGCACATCTGAGCCTGCCATGGCACTGCTGCTAGATTCAGGCACTGTGGAAGAACTGGATATTCTGATAAGAGAGTGCCAGACTGAAGCCTGCAGCGAGGACTGTTCTCAGTCTATGTGCTTTTCTCAGCTTCTGAAGGTCAATGAGGTCCATGATTTTCAGAATTAGTAACAGAAGTCTTATGTCATCTTTTTTTCTTCCACAGATATGTTGTTTGAATTGTGGGAAGCAGTCCTATGTGGTATGTCATCTTGCTACTTTTTTTGGTTGGTTGTTATTACAGCAGCATTTAGCTACTGCCTCATGGAAATAACTACTTTGGGGCAGTGTGAGCTGCAACACCACAGGAACTGGAAGCAGCATCCATGCGAGGATGCAGGAGTTCCTATCTGGTACTTGGGAATCACTGCCTTGAATGTAGCAATATGCCTATTTTCTGCCCTTACCCTACTATGTCCATCTTAGTTTCCTTTTTGGTTTTGAGGATGTCCCTTGCAATTTTCAAGAATTATTTTTATAGTAATCAATAGGTTCTAGCAGTCAACCAGACACAATGAGTGCCGTTGATTATCTAATTTTCTCCCTATGAAGGTAATTTTTCCATCTATTTCTGAATTTTTTCAGAGACTTGCTAGTTCCTCAAAGCTGACATTGGGCAGCACTTTAGCTGATGGACCTGTTGCAGCAGTGGAATGGGTATTCTTGTACAGAGGCCTTCTATCCAAGGTATAAAATGTTCATTCAGTGAGTCTGCAAAAATAATTCATAATGTTATTTAAATGGTATTTTCGGTCCATGAATAAAATATTTTGTGTCATCATGCAAATATAAATATTTTAGTATTTTTTAAAAAGTAGATTTTGACCCAAGAGCAACAATTCCTACAAAGATGTAAATTTTAAAATTCTTAAATTATTGACTTAAAGTTTCATTTGAAGAGATACTGTAGATGTATTAAAAAAAAGAAAAAACAAGAAGAAAAAAAGCCTAAGTGAACATGTTCATCATTACTCATCTGATTTCAAAACAAGAACAATTCTCTCATGTTTGTGTTTAAAACAATCAAACAAACATACCCTCATTCAAATCTAGGAACTGGAATCCCAACTTTAGCCTGCAGCACATTTTTAGAATTGATTTACGAACCTCTGAATTTCACCTGTAAAAGGACTTTGTGGTCTGACATATTCTTTTCCCTCCCCTTCTTTTTCCCCCCATTGCTTCTGAATTATTTTATATCCAGTTTAGACTTTTTTCAGCAGGGGATTTTGCATATGAATTTTGCACGGCTTTCAAACCTTCTTTTCTCTGATGCATATTTCATGATTTTCTTGTTCTCAAAACCCCATCCTTCCTCACAAGAAGGTCTGAGCACAGACTACAAGCCCCTGTGGTATACCTATCAAGCTTAAAATAGTGATTTTCCAAAAGAACTGCCCATGTTTTTTATGAGTGATCTGGAAAACAAAAAGAAAATTTTAAACAATTTTGAAGACTATAAAGAGTACACAATAAGGCAGTAACTCTCAGAGAGTTACAAGCTATACTCTTATGAGAACTACAGCTGGAAAAATGTAAGACTTTTATAGGTTCTTGACAGGGTCACTTCTATTCCTAAACTGTCATGTGGAATCTGTCTAATGAATTCAGTAACCCCCTAATCTCACAACCAGGGTGAATATTGATAATATTTAATGGCAGAAGCTCAGCTGCTGACCTTGGATTTGAAAAAGCTGAGCTCATTGCAGGTTCTATCCCAGTCTTCCAACTGAACAAAGACAAGTCACTTCAATGAATATATACCTATCCTTATGGGGATTTAGGTGTCTAAGTTCTGCTAAAATTAGGTCTTGAGCATCTCTGCATCAATAGATAATCAGTCACTGGGAATTACTGCATTTATCTTCTTCAAAAGTGTTAGAGGATTAATGAATGAAAATTGTGATAACAATAACTATCAAATTCTTAAACCCAAACCATTTAAAAAAAATTAGAATAAATGGGGGACTTGTAGTTGGTTTTAAAATAGAGCAGCATCCAACTCCAGAAATGTAATGTTATTAGGCCACTAAATTAATGTCTATCTGACATTACAAACATTTAGGAATATAAACATGTATGAATTCACAGGTCTAAGACTTATGTCTTGGTATCCAGTCAATGCCTACTGATTTCTAAAAATTGCTTCAGAGTTTGAATGCCTTTACTCAGAAACATCCTGGAGTTAAAAAGATTGGCTGACTTGTCAACTTGATTTAGGTCAAAGCCAAACCAAAGGAGTACTATTCCTCTCCCTCACAAGCTGTCCTACCTCACAGTTTCATGACCTTTCATATGGCAGAATTTGTAATTAGAGAAGGGAGTAAAAAGGCTGTTGTAAGTCAAAGCTTAAGGCATTCCTGATTTGAACAATGACACCGTTCCATATTCATTGTGTCACAACAACTTCCATATCAAATTTAAAGAGTTTGCACATAGAGCTTGCATGACCCCCAACAGCAGGCTCTGCAAAGTTATTCAAGCACACGAAATTAAATCTGCTCTTTCTTTTTTGGTTATTGCCAATAATTTATAATATAGCAAAATATGTGTAACAAATGTTTCTCTCCATCATACCACTTTATTGTCCTGAGTGATATTTCTCAGATATCACCGAGAAAAGTACTTGGACATATTGGAGATGAATTTTTATCTTTGTTTAGCCTAGATATGGATCAGGACCTTGGGTTGGTTAATCTTCTGGCGTCTTTCTTTTTTTTTTTTTTTGTCTAAATAATTCTAAATAACATATCACATGTCAAAAACTGAGGACTAAATAGTTGAGCAGCAATTTCTGTTCCCTGGCAGGCAGTCATACTGCTCTGCAGTTGCTTAGGTTTAAGCCATGAGTTCTCTGAACTAGGACAGAGCATTATACAGAGAATGAGGGTGCAGCTGACACTGCCAGCAGATGAATTAATCTGTTGAGCTTCTTGAGCTTCACCCTGGATGGGAAGAACCCTCTGATTCAGGTATAGCCATTACCAGCCTGAGCTCCTATTTGTCATTTTGTCACTGATGAGATTACCTCAGTGCTCGTCTCATCTGCTACTGTACAAAATCAAACAGACTTTCTTAAACCACTGTGGCTTAATCTGACCAGTCTGACTGTTCCCCAGCTAGCTAGAAGCATCCACAGAAGTAAATGACTGAGAAATATAGCCAATAAATGCAATATCCTGAAACTGTCTCATATTCGTATTGACTAGGTGATTCCAAATGCAAAACCAAACAGATTTAACAGCTGCTGAAAGTGGTCTAAGATCACTTGTTTGGCTTTGAAACAAAATGAATTAGAAGGGATCACAGGGTCATGTGCACTCAGGATTCTTTGACTTGCACTTAATTTTGCTTCCTCTCCTGAATTCAAGATGTGTTCACCTTCTTCCTGTATACCTTAATTATGTCTAGTTTGAGATACACAGTTTTGGAAATCCCTAATATTGTAGAGAAAGATGGATTAATTCTCAGTTTCTCCCAGATTAGACAGAAGCCCTGATCCTAAACACAAAGGGCATGAAAGGGTCTGTGCCTCAGAGGATGGTATGTAGCTAAAGCAGAAATCTTTGCCAAGTAGCACAGACAGAAAATTCTGTCTGTCCAGTGAGCCCTCTGCATTTCAGACAGAAGTTTCTCCTCTGTTTGCAGCCCTACCCGCCCTTCTAGACTCATAGACTTGAACAAAAGCCTTTTCATCTTTTATATTTCGTTGAGACATTTTCCACAGTGAATAGAATTTCTGCAGCAATAGGGCGCAGTCTTCTGCATAACTTCTCTTTCTGTATTGATGAACCTTTAATGGGTAGGGTTTCTCTCTTTTATGTTGCTGCAAATGGGAAGACAATCTGTCCCAACCAGTTAAAAACTGTGGTAGTATAAATTTGGGTTAGAAGTGGACTGATAAGAACTCTCAAGTTCACAAAAAAAAAATTGTAAAATTGCAATGATAAGGCATATTCAAAGATACCAATATCACAAACATACAATGTCACCTGCTTTTATTTGAATTAGGAACTCCTTTATGATGTGAAGGGAAGGACCATTCCTTAGCGACTGCTCTTCAATATGGTTCTTTGGTTGCTTTAAAAGCCCTTTGGAAAAGACCTCTCCACACTATTGTCACCATATTTACAGGTTGTTCAGAAGATATTTAATATAGGAATTCCTTGTAAAATGTTGAAGGCATAGTAATTTCCTACTGTTCTGCACTGAGGTAACAATTCTTTTGGGCACACAGTAAGAAAGACAAAAACATTCCAAGCTTCTAAACTGTTGTATTGAGCAAAAGACGGAAAATATAGAAAAGGTGATAGTAATGCCACATTCTTCCTGGTGATGGGAATCATAGCTACTGCAGCATTGGATGAACACCTCCTTGTGCATCATTGCAAGCTGCACAGAGTTCCCAACTGTGGTACTGTCCACCAGATCTAAATAATTAGCTTTTCTATAAGGTCTTGCTCACATTCATAAGTCACTGAGAGCAGCCAAGTTTGGAGTGTGAACCCAGCCTTGAAAAGACCCTTGGACAATATACGCCAACACCCATATCTCAATAAAATTACTCAAACAGGTACAAGTAACTCTTTGGTGCTGGTCCCAGGCATGAGTAAAGACTGGAAGAATTCACTGAGAGCAGCCCTGCAGAGAAGAACTTGGGGTTTCTCATGGCTGAGAGGCTGGACATGAGCCAACATTGTGCACTCACAGCCCAGAATGCAAATTGTACCCTGGCTGCACCAAAAGCAGCATGGCCAGCAGGGTAAGAGAGATGATTCTGACCCTCTATTCTGCCCTCATGTGACTCCAGATAGAGTGCTGCATCCAGCTCTGGGGTTCTCAGTACAAGAAAGATGTGGACCTGTTGGAACAGGTCCAGAGGAAGGCCATGAATATGATTAAAGGGATGGAGCACCTCCCCTACAAAGGCAGGCTAAAGTGGGATTGCTCAGCCTGGAGAAGAGAAGATTCTGAGGTAACCTCATCTCAGCCTTCCAGTACCTTAAGGGGGCTTATAAAAAGTAGGGAGAAGGACTTTTTATATGGGCAGATGGTGGCAGGAAAAGGGGCAATGGTTTTAAACAGAAAGGGTGCAGATTTAGATTAGATGTTAGGAAGAAATTCTTTGCTGTGAGGGCACTGGAATAGGTTGCCCAGAGATGTTGTGGATCCCCTATCCCTGGAAGTGCTCAAGACCAGGCTGGACAGGGCTCTGAGCAACCTGACCTAGTGAATGGCATCCTTGCCCATGGCAGGGCAGTTGGACCTAGATGATCTTTAAGGTCCCTTTTGACCCTAACTGTTCTATGATTCTGTAATTCTAAGAAAATATTTCATTTTGAGGAGACAATGCACTGTACTTATGCTTGAATACACATTGAATACATGTACATTGATTAAATACGCATTTGTAACGCATACATTGAGTAATTATACTATTTAAATAGAGCATTCACATGGTATCCATGAAACTGAGGCATACACCTGAAAAGTCATGGATTCTCTGACACAGATGGTTGGTAAGTGACCACACACTATTCAAATTACACCTGTATACATGACAAAGAAGAAAGCACATGGATCACAACCTCCTTGTACAATAGGCTTCTGGCTGCATCTCTAAGCAATCTCTAAGTAATTTTTAGCAAAGACAATATAAAAATGCAAATGCAAAAAAGTTTTTGAAAGAACAATAAAAATTATGGAGGTAGAATGTCTGCACCAATGGGAATTGTTTTATTTATCTAGTAAAACTCACTGAAGCTGTAAGAAAAGCCAGTGTGTTTTTCAGTGATACTGACAGAAATATATAGTCACCCAAGCTGATGAAACTTACAGGTTTTAGAGGCAATAACTTTAGGCACATATACCCAACCAGGAAGGAGAAAAAGAGAAATAAGTAATATTTTTTTGAGCAATGAATTCATCTTTGATGAACAGATGAATTAAGAAAGAATATGAAGCTGCATGGACAAGAAGGAGAAAAGACGGTGTCAAAATAAATAATGAAGCCTCATGGTGTGAGGACAAGTAGAGGTCAGCTGTAGACATTCAGAGGGGAGGCAGACTGATGAAAAGCCTCTTTCTGAGTATTAATGATAAAAAAGAAAATGCAATAGTTCAGTTCAGACACATTTTTGGTTAATCACTAAAGTCATTTTGAAGATGACTGGGAAGTGCAAACACATTTTTCAACAATCTCTACTGTGTATGCATTCAAATACCCTGTTTTATAAGATATACTGTATTGAAACTGACTGATACTAGAATATATGACCACTGGGTCCCATGTCCAGTAAAAGTAAAAACCAGAAACTCACACATTTGAAGAATACAGAATTAGATGAACCAGACTTCCTCAATGTACTTTACTAAATATTACTGTGGATCTACCTTTGAGGACTTTAATGTAGAGCACAGGCTTCATTCCTACCTGTGATAAACAGCCATATTCAAGAAAGAAGATCATGAAACTTTCTCTAAGATAAGATGTTATCTTGGGACTAGGCACAGAAGTCTGTATTTTCTGCTCTACTGATTATTTGGGCAACTGGTGTTGCAAAGCCACTTTATCTCTGAGGGTATCTGATCACTGCAGAAATGGATATTGTAAAAATGACAAGTTCTGTCTTCATATTGTCAGAATAAGCTTATTTACACCAAAGCTTGTACTTATGCCAGTTTTTTCCATCCAGATATTACTTTCAGCTAGTTGCAGAGATAAGGAGATGCTGGTTTGTGCATCTTATAAGTATTCAATTATCACTGTGGTTCAGGCATTTAAGCTTGTTTCCCCCAAAATACATTTAAGTAATATTTAACTGATAGAACAATGTTAAATAGCATAACAATAAATCTTGCAGGGCTCCATAGCTGAGAAGGTGGATGGGAGAACTGTTACTATAATCATACTTTAAGCTGAGTTAGAGAAAAAGATGTGATATTACCCTTTCCTTGCTTTGCTGCAGCTTTAGAAGTGGGGCCAAAATATCTGTCAATCGATATTACTGAGCACAAGGGAAGGTCTCACAGAATGAGAACCATCACCATGCGATGGAAGAACTTATGTGACCTACTGTTAGGATCTGATTATAAATCTGCCTCACTAGGCCTGGAATTAGCATCTTCCTGTGGCTGCTGTCTGTGCTTATCTCAAGTTCCCACAGTGGGAATCCTTTGTTTGGTGGCATATTTTATGGGAAGTTCCTTTGGTAGCTTTGACAGTGTTTTGAGATGGGAAACTGCATTCTTTAAATCTTTACACCTACATCCTTATAAAACTTTTCAGATATTTGTAATTGTTGCAATTATCCTCCCTTTACTTATTTCATACTGTGTGAAATCCCATGTAAATTTCTTAAATTCTTGTATGAAATCTAGGAGAATCATTAGACATTAACTGAGCTAAGGAACTTAGAAAGTACCCGTAAGTGAACACTCATGCCTATTTGTTTTCTGTGAAAATAAAATATATCTATTTTATTCTATATGTCTATGCATGAAGTGTGAAATGTTGTCTGGGGTTAGAGACGTCACTCCAAGACAAATGTTTACATCTTCATTTATATAAGCTAAAAAGGTTAATTTCTATTTCAGGTAGAGTAAATGCATTCATTTCAAAAGCATTCTGTACCATATGGCAATCTTTATGCTAAATATTAATCTTTGAAAGAAACCATGAAATTAACATAAAAATATGGAAAATAAGAAAAGCTATTAGAATAATAATGATTATTTGTTTCCTTTGTATCTTAGTAGAGGACCACGTCATTATTCTGCAGCAGACACACATGTATAGAAGTTACTCTCGGTACATCTGGGATCTGGACCAGTAGATGGCACTGCGGGCATTATAATGGTTTTTGGAGGGCGATGGGTGTTAAGTACCGTATATTCCACCACACAGACTACTAAACAATTTTTGTCTCCCACTGATTTCACCAGTTTAATCCTGTGAGTCAGATTTTCGAGGCTTACTTCTGCCAGTGAAGGATATACTGAAACTGCTGACACCAAGTACTTAATGCAGTTTATGTTATAGAAATAGTAATCTCCTATATTAAATTATTTGCTCATAGAAGATACCTTTTCCTAGCAAGTTTTCTGTCATAATATTTACCTTCAGATCATCAGCTCACATACTTATTTGGATGAGTTGTCAAAGCGACACAGAGATAGCTAGGGCTGGCAATAGTATTCATGGTGAAATTTGAGTCAGCCCTTCATCTGCTGGGCTACCAGTGAAACTAGCCCGTTTTGTAAAGTGAGGGTCTTCTTCTGTTCAGGCATCATACTCACTTGCACAGCCTAGGAGCTCACCTAAAGAGAGAAGTGAGTTTTTCCTGAGTACCAGTTTTTGAAACTCAGTCCAAGTTCGAAGAGGCAGGCAGGCTTCTTTCCACATCACAAATCATCAACAGTAACAAAGTTTCTGAGGGCTAAATTATGCCCTTAGTAGTACCTATGTGATTGTTTTGCCTGTAAGGTTTTTGAACAGGTGTAAGTATTGGGATTTAGTGAGCAATTCTGCCGATGATGCTCAAGATGAAATAGTATCCAGCTGTCTCAAATACTTATGCTACTTCTGCAGGGCTAAGAGAAATAAACAAATAAAAAACCAAAAAGGTGGGGTTTTTTTCTCACTAAAGTAAGTACATATGCATCTAAAAGCGGATGAGATTTGATCTATTCAGGAAAATGGTACCAACCATTAGTGTAATCCTTTTCTGCAGGAAAATTGTTATTTTCATTTTCTTCCTTTTTTTTTCTTCTTTTTTTCCTCAGAAAATCAGAATTTACAAAGACATATGCATCCTCTGATGGCCTTTGACCCACTTGAATCACCACACATCTGCTCACAGAAGGTTTTAAAATTCAAAGATTGAAAATATTACATATATTGCCCACTAGAAGGGTAGCCCAGGAATGTGGAAAGCCTGATGAGTAAATAATTAAAAGAAACAGCACAGCAGAGAAATGAGAAGTTGAGGACCTGAGATTTTCTGCAATGAGTACTTATACTGAGAAATATTTTTCTTTACCCCACAACAAACTTTATGTACAAAGTACTGTGTCCAAGGCTGTACTGAAAGAAGTGGGTTTGTAGGCTGAAATCTGTCAATGTGAAAAGTAAACTAGCCATGGTATCTGTACCATATTAGCAATCTAAATGGCAGAATGAAGCCTAATTGGACTCTACAGCACTCCTACTGATAGATGTCAGGACTAACTTGCCTTCACAGGCAGAGGTCAAAGATCCATCTAAGCCCAAATGGTTCACTGGTTTAATTGGTTCAGGCATACCAGTTTTTCTAGCCAGCAAAACACAAGTGTGTGATAAGGACAGCATCATACTTGAATGCCTTTGGCTCCACATAATAAGCAATCAGGCACCCATTTATGGTGGGGTCAAATGATGACAGACTTTAGGAAGAATTCAGAATTTTCAATGGACAAGACTGTGTGCAGAAGGATTCTGTAATGACTGTCACACAGCTACTGTGTCCCTAGTGGTATCAGTCATAGCTTCAGTCCTGCAGTCACAGCTTTTTACCACCTACTGTGGCCAAGTCACAGTATCATTTGTTGATCCCTGATTTTGGGACCAGATTTATACCAGGCTCCATCTGATAATAGATCCCAGAAGAGCAATAACACTATGAGGAAGATTAGAAAGCAGCCAGAGCCAGCCACTCTGTCAGTGCTCTGGTATGTCTCATTTGCAACAGAAATGGTGGATTTTGTCCTGTTCTGCCACTAAAAACCTTTTCCATCTGGAAGATGGCCTTCAAACTGGGGCATAAAAAGGAATTTACTTTTTTTTTTTCTCTGTATCAAGAAAGTCAGCCAAATTGAAATGCATAATACATTTTGGATTAAATGTAATTTTATAATTTTATTTTGCATGATAAACCCCCAGAAATTAATCTCCCATTGAAAGAAAGTGATTCACATATACATTTGAAGGTTTATGTCTCCTTAGTTGTTTTAGAAACTCTGTCTAACGTTACACAGTCTGTTATTAGCTGCTCAAAAATTAATTAGGAGAGTCTTCCTATTGTCCATTGAATGTAATCAGAATACAGTGAAATTTCTGAATAAAACATTTGTAGAAAAATTATAAAGTAGGAGATGCAGTATTTCAAAATCAATAATGACTCTCACTTGTTACTCTATCTCTGTAAAATACTTTCTTGAAATGCTCTATTCTTTGTGATTTTTCTGCAATCATTAAATACAAATCCCTTTTTTTTTTTGCAATTAGGTTTATATTAATTTCTTAATGTACAATTTCTTTACTATATATAGTATTTAGAAGCAGGTAGAAGACAGTTCCTGTAGCTTGGGACAAGCTGTGTGTTAGGAATGCAGTTGTACTCCTGGTGATCACTGAGATGTGACATGAGGGCTGATATCAGTGCAAACTGTAGAGGTCTTTCACTTCTCTCTGCCTCAGGGATTTCCTCCTTTTTTAAGGAGGAAATCCTTAAAATTCCTTGTTTACTTCTGGCTAGAATTTGCCCCTTCAGTTTTGAATCCCTGATATGTCCAGTGTTTTGCATTAAATGATTGGTATGATAGTGATGCTTTTCCTATTGTGTTTTCAAGTTATCATTTTGACTCAGTTAATTCTGCAAAACATGTGGTATCCTTCAGCTTAACGACACCTCCCAAAACAGCCAGGTGTATCTTATTTCAAAGGGTATCAATAGCTTCAGAACTGATAATTCCACCTCTTCTCTTTCTATTTGAAAAGATATTCACAAGTGAACTAAAGAATTATCAAGCTCAGTTAACTAAATCTTACTTGTATACAGCACTTTGACTTTCATTACTAGGTAATTTCTGGACACATTCATTAAGGATCTTTATCTACTTGGAGCATGACTTCACAGTATTGAAGCAGACTCAAGGTTTATCTCGCTCAGTATCCATAGCAATCACACAGTTGTCATGCATTCCTAACATTTTTGGTTTTCTAACTGCAGATCTACATTAAGCACCTTCAAATATTTTAATTTTTATAGTAATGGTAAGATATTTCTTTAAGTGCTCTTAATGATCTGATAATTAATTCTGAATCTTTTTGAGCCTTTGTGCAGCATTTATTTTCCTCCTTCCTTCAAGGAAGCATTTATTTTGTGCAGCATTTATTTTCCTCCTTCCTATCTTCCATTTATCAATGTTCAAGTGAAAAAAACCCCAAAAAACACTTTTACTTTTTTACTTTGCTTTTTACTATCATCATATTGCCCATCCTTTTGGTTTCTCTAGGCCCCTGTGGACAAACTAACAGTACATCATGGGCTTGACCCTCCTAAGCATCTTTGTGGCATCTGCCAAAGTTGCTTCTCACTCCTCATCCCCTTCCCAGATCATTAAGCATTGTGACACCTACTCTTGAGCCTTGAGGCCCCCACCATTAACCTTTTGCTAGGATGGAAAATTGATCATTTAATCCTACTCTCTGCTTTGTGTCTCCAAGCTAGGTTTTGCTCCATGTTACAAATCTTGGCTATGACATATCCCAGTGAAGCCAAGGGGGGTACTGTAAAGCCAAAATCTTGGTACATGCTCAAGCTTGCTGTTGAACTCCAGAAGACATAAGTCCTAACTTTTAAACTAAGAAACAGCCTCAGGTTATGGAAAGAGGTACTTCTGAAGTAGAGTTTCCAAAGCAGGTTGAAAAACTTTTGAGGTATTTTATTTTGTTGGTTTTTTTGCATGATAAAACTGCCTGGGTATAACTATGGCAGTAAAGTGTCTACTGCTTCAAACGGCTAATATTCTGATAGTGAAAAAATAATTGCTTTAATAATAAAAGAATTTTCCTAAGGCTCACTATTTTTATTACTTAAGGAAAGAAAAAGACAAAGAAAA
Source organism: Lichenostomus cassidix (assembly GCF_008360975.1). Classification (NCBI taxonomy): domain Eukaryota; kingdom Metazoa; phylum Chordata; class Aves; order Passeriformes; family Meliphagidae; genus Lichenostomus; species Lichenostomus cassidix. The sequence goes on along the minus strand of NC_139483.1, from coordinate 91,721,325 downwards.
TGTGTTCCAATTTTGATAGTTTATATGGCAATTGTAGTACGTCAATGGCAAATGGCTTGTGGATAACTTCTAATTCAACTGTGACTACCCCACTATTCTTTTCCTAAACTACTCTGCCTCCACCCTTGTCCCTCATCTTTCCCATAATAACTCCAGGGACAACTTCCACATTGCAGTATTCTTCTTTTGTGCAGTTAATTTCTTATGTTGGCAAAATATCGATGACTCATCTTTGTTATCTGGGACTGGAAAACAAGATTTGTTGGGATCTTTTTGTTTGAGAAGCATTTTCTTTCTGGAAAAGTAAATACACCTGGGATGGCCTAAGACTTCTGAACTGTAGAGTCATTCATGTGCCAAGAAAGGCTCCTTGGTACATTAACAGGACTGACTATTAACTTGAATAGCCCAATGCTGGCTCTGAACCTCTCTGTTAAGAGTCCGATTACAGCGAACCAGGGGATGCAGAAACCTCCTCTGTGTCTGATTTTTCAGTACCAATAAGCAAATACAGGCATTGTCTCTGTCTGAAGTTCAATTTTTTTTAATGCAAGATTTGTGTTCTTTCATTTTCTAATTTTAATTTCATTGTTTCCTGGAGAAGAGTATTTGCTTTCTATTTCCTTTGTTTTCCCATATCTAGGCTTTTCTGTTCCTTACAGTAAGACAACTTGTTCAACTCAATACAATAGTGTCTTTATAAAAAAAAAAGTCTATTATAGTTGAGTTGCTGTATTTCATATGTGTTTTTTGACTGCATTGTATGTTATGAAAACCCAGAAGAACAGTCATTCTTCACTCATGCCACGTATCTCTTGGAAACTAGGAAAGTTTAACAGCTTCAGTAAATTTAAAAAATCGGGTACCTTGAAAGATAGCAGCTCTCCTATACTAGCCAGCTCAGTTAGCTTGATGTTTGGTAAACCAGAAAATTCCCTTGTCTTATACCTTATATTTTCACTGTATTTATTAATAATATCATATATTTTAAGACTGTATTTAAGATTGTTCAGTTTTACCTAGAAGTAAAAGACTTTGCATGGGACCAATAAATGACAGTGATTTCCTACTGACAGAAGACATCAAACCCTCAGAAGTTCTAGGCAGCTCACAAGAAGAATATTATAGGTGTAGATTTCCAAGCCACTGAGTAAGTATTATGTGATGGTCTCCTGGATAAACCTCTGCTGTTTGGATTTTTCATCCAAGGAAAAAAAAAGCAAAACAACAATTTCAAGCCCCAGAGACTTCATACTTGGGGGCTGAAGTGAAGAGGCTGCTGATCTTTATGGTGACTATGCCCAGAAATTCTCGTCAAATATGGAGGGATTCCTAGAAGCAGATATATGCAGCTTAAGGAAGGCAGAGGCCACTAGGACAAGCAGTCTGTCATGGAATTGGTTAGACTTGGTTACATTTCCATGACTCAAGAGGAATCTAACTTAACCTGCTTATCTAACTCTGCTTGAAGGAAGGCATAAGGTGAGACTGGATATGTTTGCAGCCTGATTGTTTAAAGAGCCCTTTGCCTGCCATTTTGTTCCAATTGCTGAATACACAAGCAAACAAACCCTCCAACAACTTTGTTTTAAAAGCTTCTGATCGGCACTGTGGCAGTGGGATTTGAGAATGTGAGTGTCAGAGGCAATCACAGGATTTACATGAATGAGAAAAAAAATGTAGAAAAAGTTCTGTATCTATTTTGAGACACAGGCAAAGTCTTGGAAGTTCTGCTCCTAATTTAGAGAGACTGTTAAAGCTGACAGACTGCTAAAGCCAGAGTGGGACTGTGTCATTCACTTGAATGACCCATTTCTTATAATCTTTCCCTCTCTTGAATGCTGCTGGGCATGGAATACTCACTGAAGCATCTTGATATGACTAGATGTGTCAGTGCTTTATGCTCATTCTGAATAAAAAAGATTTAAATTCTATCCAAAGAAAATTAAAGATACGTAACATTTCAGGAATTTGTTCAGAGATACTTAAAAGACAAAGGGAGGTGCAGCTATATCTGTAGCAGTGGTAAAATGCCAAAGTATTGTTTTGACATGTTTTGTTGAGGCATGCTGGTACATATACTTCTACTTCACAAAACACTGCCTCTGCTGTTTGAGTTACAAAGCTCAAATTGCCCCACCAACCATAGCCACTCCCTTAAAAACCTTGTAATCCTATATTTCACACACATTTTTTCTATGTGCTCTGCATTATATTTTAGTAAAATCTTCTCTCTTTGGACCATTGTTTCTCAAATAGAATTGGAAAAAGTATTAACAACAGTTCAAGAAAAAGTCACACTGTTGGAGAGTGGAAATGAAAAACTGCCCATTTTCCTCCACGCCAGTAAGCCACTTCTTCAAACAGGTACGTGGAGCAGAATATCTAGCAACACCATGAAGCTAAGCACAGGGAGATTGAAAAGTAGTTTTATCACATCTCCATCCATGTGCACTCAGAACCTACATCCTACTCATAATTTATAAACTATATTTGACTGTTATCTTATTCATCTAAAGGTGGTGTACTTTAAAGCTGATAGTGGCAAAAAAGTATATTACTGAAATTCCTAAAAATGGAAATATAAATATGGATTCAACTGAAGTTTTTCTCAAAGTCGATATCTCCTCTTAGATTACTCAAATAAATGTGAGGAAAGCTGCTTTCTATGTTCAAAGTAAGGGAATCAGGCATCCATTTTAACTTAGATGGACTCAGCTGGAGCATAAAGGCTCTTCCTCTGTGTTCAAAGCTTTTTGTTCACAGAAAATCTGTAGTAGCTTGAGAAGATGATGGTATGTGATTCAGAAAGATCAGAACTCACCAAAATGATGAATAAAAAACAAGGAAAGAAAAGAATTTCTTACTACAGGATAAAGGAGCATAGAATAGCTAAAATCTGCAGCATTTCTAAGGCAACTATTTCTGCAAATGTGAATGTAGTTCACTGGAATGAAAAATATTTGTGAAGCTTGAATATGAAAAAATGTTATTTTGATGCTATTCTTTTGCATATTTCACCATCACACTGCAGTGCTCCATGGTATTGCCTATACACTGTTGCTTTCTATAGCATTTCTATATGAATTCCATTGCACAAACCCTACCACATTAAACAAATAATCAATTTGTAATAAATAAATAAATAAAAGATCTCCAGCAGGGGTGGGCTGTGTGTGGTGGTGTGTGTGCTACAGGGCTGGCTTCTGTGAGAAGCTGACAGAAACCTGCCCTCCAAGACAGACCCACCGCTGGCCAAGGCCGAGCCCATCAGCAACAGCAGTAGCACCTTTTGATGGAAAAACATAATTAAGGAGGGGGAAAAAAAACTGCAACAGCAATTGCAGCCCGACAGAAGAGTGAGAATACGTGACAGGAACAGCTCTGCAGACACCAAGGTCAGTGCAGAAGGAGGGGCAGGAGGTGCTCCAGGCACCAGAGCTGAGATTCCCTTGCAGCCGATGGTGCAGCCCATGGTGAGGCAGCTGTGCCCCTGCAGCCCATGGAGAACCATAGGATTGCAGAGATCCACCTGCAGCTCGTGGAGGATCCCATGCTGGAGCAGGTGGAAGGCTGATGGAGGCTGTGACCCCATGGAAGACCCATGCTGGAGCAGGCTCATGTCAGCACCAGTGGCCTGGCTGAGAGAGGAGCCCAAGCTGGAGAGGACTTGCTGGCAGGACTTTTGGCCCTACAGGAGACCCACACTGGGGCAGTTTGTGAAGAACTGCAGCCTGTGGGAAGAAGGACTTGCCCTGGAGAAGTTTGTGGAGGGCTCTTTCCTGTGGGTGAACTGGTCAAAATCCTCACTTTCTGTCCCCAGTATTTAGGCTGGAGGAGGTAGAGAAAATCAGGAGTGAAGTTGACTTTTCTTTGGGTTTCTATATTCGTTTATTACTGCAGTGAATTTCAGTTTTTGCTGCAAAGCTGCAGTTTCAGTAGGAGGGGATGGTACTTTCCTAGTCACATGCAGAGAAGTGTCTGCAGTCTAATATTTAGGACACTCACATAGGAGGTAAAAGATGTGAGGTTAAATCTGCTCATGCTGAGCAGAAAAATGACCTTGGGTCTTTTGTTTGCAGAGTGAGTGCTCTGATCAGGGAACTATAATACCAAAGGTCAGCAGGAGAACCACAGTTTCTCCATTTTGAAGAAGGCAGAAGCTGCACCTGCTTTTTTTTTTACAGCCTGGATGTGGTACAAAAGCACTGTGTATGCATAGTACGATTAGGGGCTTCATAGGATAAAGGCATATGGGAGTCCAGCCCCCATATCCTGACATGATTTATGGAGTTCCACTGCCTGGGGTGTTGTACACATGCACTGATGCAGAAGTTGGGGTGTTTTCAGGAGCTTTCTCACCAAACACTGACATGCCTGCACCCTGAAGTTCTTCCAGAACGCAGATCAGTAGCTATGCACTTTTTTGCCCCAAATTTTTTTTTTTTTTTTAATTTCTTTGTAATCTACAATACAGAAGTCCTGTTTGGTTTTCTTTTTATTCCTGACTTGTTAAGATCCTGCCCCTCACTGCTTGTAGTTCTATATTTTGAAACAGAGGATGCAGAGGAACTGGGGCCAAGTTCTTCTCATGCATGAAGAGACTTGACTAGAGAGTGTGTTACGTCTCTTTTTTCTCCTTCTCTTTTGCCCAGCTTCCCACTTTCCCTTTTGGCTGTTTGGGTAGTACTGATATGAACAGAAATTTACAGTGATTTAGAGCAGGGTCCTAGAAAAAAGGACAAAGATACCAGTAATTGCTACTTTTATACCGTTTGCTGAATTGTTTTTTGACACTTTGTTTTGTAGAGTGCAAGTTTTCAGTAAAGCAACTAAAAAGTGATTACAATCTTTTCATCTGCAGAATAACATCTGCAATCAAAAATCAATACTCATGCAATGGACAAATCAGACTGTACCTGCCCACAAATATCTGCAGCATTATGTTTTAAGCAGATGTTGATTTATTTTGTTTTGGGAAAATGGCTTGTCTGCAGAACTGTGCATGCATTTATGCACATGGTAGTTTAAGCTGTAGTGCAGAATGTCAGAACTTTAAAATCATAATCTAAAATCAAGGATGGGAGAGATTTCTAGTTTCCAAATGACAAGTGACATTTCCACTTATACTCTCAGAAGAGAGTAGTTCTGGCTTGTCTCACAGTGGAGACATTTTAATGGAGATTGTTTTAAGGCCTTTTATGAAACTCTCTGTCTTAGGTGGTTGAATACGTGGTAAAGATTGCACCTGGTTTTACAGACAAATGGCTATTAAGGACTGTATTCCCACCACCATCAATAAAAGTAAGTATAAAAATAAATAGATCCCCAACTCATATATCTGTAACATTACAGAATTAGTAAACCCACAAGCATTATGTTTCCCATAAAGTTCATACTGACATTCACTTGGCATAGCCAAGAATAGATCTTCCATTAATACATGTAATAAAAATCTCAAATTTGTGTAGCATTCAGCACAAAACCAACACCTGGATTTGACCTCTCTTCATATCCTAAATCAGAAACAAATCCAATAATGTGGATAAGTGGATTCATTCACTATTCACACCTGAAAAGGCAGGCCTGATGCAGACTTGGATCACCATCATATTAACATTGAGTGTACATAAATACCTTCTCATATGAAAAAAATCTGCGGTAAAGAACAGAGAAATAGAAATTCATTTATCTTTAAAGATCCAGCAGCTATTTATGCATGTCATTATTTGCATGTCAGAAACTTCAGATATGCATTCTGACTCTTTGAGAAAAGATTTTCAGAGGTTTATACAGTGATCTTTAGATTCCCAAGCAGAATATTTACATATCCTTTTCAGCTCTGGGTCCACATGCAAAAAAATACATATAAACCCCATAATGATTATTTAAAAATTACAAAGTTTTACATAAAATAATACCTTGAAAAAGACTTAATGTAACTGATATTGGTTCTGTGAGCATGGAGCAAGCTGCTTATTTTGATGCTATTCAGAGTTATTGAGTTCATATGTTAGATTTCTATGTCCCATCATTGCTGCTAGACTAGGTATCAGTGTCTGGCTGCCATCAGTGCTGGAACCACTGAGTAACATTTGGTGTAATGACCTTTTTCTTTTTTCTTTTTTTTTAATGGTTATTAGATTCCTCTGCAAATAATGTGAACTGGAGAGAGACAATGTTCCAGCAATGGTGTCCAGTTACTGGCACAGCTGGCATCAGCAGGACCAGGGGAAGGCAAAGACAGATGGAGGTTTTGAAGGACAAGCCAGAGTCACTGCCAATCAATAGCAGAGTATCAGAAATTGTAGCAAAGTATGTCTAGCATCTAAGGCAATGAAATGAAAAATGACAGATACACCTAAATGTAAGTAGAAGACTGAAATCTTAGTCTGGAAGGAAGCGGGCAGAGCAATATAATGCTGTACAAATCTGTGTCAGATCTCCTGCTGTAAATTACAAGCATAACAATATAGCTGGAGGCTAAATTCAGGCTGAGGTGCTGCTGAGTACAGGACAAAATGTTCAGAAAGAAAAATCAGCATCATTAACAGGAATGGTTGACATTGCATAATTTTGTTGTGTTTTTAATCAGCCATGCAGGGGCTTTCGTAGAGGCAAAGATGAACATTTTTAGAAGATTGTTTTCTGTCTGCATTTCATTCACAATTCAAGATATACTTGATCTAGGCAGTTCCAGGCATTTCGGTGGGGGGCTGAGTGTGACCAAGTCTCTCTGCTTTGTGTGTCACTTAAGCACACTCAGTACCTTGTGAGAGAGCTCTGCACCTTGGCAGACAAAGCCCTGGGGCCCCATTTTTGTGAAGTAAGCTGCAGCTGGAAGCATAGAGTAAGATCTGTCTGCAGCAGTTCAAAATGTCATTAATATGATCACATAGTTGCGATTCTGCTGCCACTTAATACCAGTCTTTAATTAGAAGTGTATTCACATTTTCCTATCCCTGCAAGAGCAGGTCTTTTACTACAGCCCTCTTAATGGAGATTAGTTGCCTGAAATGATGCATCTTACAGCCTGCAGGCAAATAGCTGCTGCTGTTTCTGTTCTCTTTACCGGTGGAAGCTGCCTGTGAAGAAAACCACTCTGCAAGGGAGGAGGTCTGCCAGGCTCCTCGGCCGCGAATTGTGAGGTGGGAGCAGAAGTTCAGCCCTTCTCCAGGGCAGCTACTTCATAGCCTGCCACACAGGGATGAAGCCTTTGATCCTGCAGCCTGCTCGAGGACCAGAGTCTGTGTTTTGCTTTCGATAGACCAGAAGCAAGCATACATTATTATTTTAGATTAAAGGTAACAGCCAAACAAGCAAGACTAAAAGAGAGATCTCCTGAAGAGAGGAATTTTTTATGCCTGGAAATGACCTAGCACACTTCTGAGTGTTGTGTATGAACAAAATGAAATATGCTTTTACAACATCCTGCAGTTGTGGTATAGTGAAGCAAGTGCATGGGCAACAGTGTTTGCAAATTATATAGGAAAATATTTAAAACTTTGTTTAGCTACTGCTTTTCATAACTATTTGAACTGTTTTGCTAAATGAAACTTCTCCTTGTCAGTTTAATATATGTAGATTAACAGTCCATAAAACACATACAATAATCAGAATTAAGGAAAAAAAATCCAGCTTTCATTTGCATTAACTCTCCATATGAAAGAATAATATCTCTGGAGATATTATCAGAAAATTATACACATTTGACTCATGTAACATAATTTCATAAGACATATTTCTAGTATATACCTGAAGAATGCATTGAGAAATTCAGGAAGCTTTTTCTTTTCGGCAAAGAATACATAATTACATTGTGGGAAAATAATTGAGTACAACAGGTGTGATTTTTGTTGATTAGGCTTGCTTCTATACACAGGCATGAATTTTGCCTTAAGTTCAATTTATTTATTTGCAAATCTGATGCTACACATTGTGTATGACTCAAGAACTGCTGCAAACTGCCACCATTTGACAGAATTTATTAGAAGAGTTGACAAAATTTATTAGAAGAATTTGGAAGAGTTTATTTACATCCAAGGATAGATGGATTCTGAACTTTATTTGCCATGAACTTTTCCACTACATTTCCACTGTAACTACACATACCGTAGCACACCATTATTTGCGAATGCTTTTGACTGTGTGTTTGGTCTGTACAAGTGAGATTTATACAATCAGTTTTATTTTCACTTGTGTATCCTTGCCTTTGCCCTCACTCATATTCCTGTAATCTTTAAGTACATGTATGAAGATGTGCACAGTTCTGTGGTGGCAGTCAGTATGAGACAGGTAAATGTTTCCTGTCATTTAAAATACAATTGATGTAACTTTGAAACTGGAGCTTTTCATTATTTGGTAGTTAATCATGTACCAAATTCTAGAACACATGTTTTGCCCTAGTTTGATGAAACTTTTTCAATGTAATTCCATATTTTAAAATAAATAGATTTGATTCTTCCTATTAATATGTGGAAAACTTATTTTCATTCTTAATTTTTAATTTTCAAAGGGAAAGACCATAATTGCCTTCCTGACTTCGTCTGTGCATTCCATTTTGTCCAGAATAGCTATAGGCTTTATAAACAGGTTGATATAATCCTGTATTTCCTTAATTCAGTAATATTTTTTCCTCTGCCTTTTTCTTGCTCTTTATTTTAAACATTCTCAATACACAGCACTATTCATCTGCTCTGTGAATTGGGTGAGTGATGTTAAAAAATCTGTGCATTTTTCTTAGGTTTTTCTTTAAAAAGCAAATGCATTGTTATGCATGTCAGGATCTGCTGAATTGGTCTGTATTCTTCAAAGAGTAATCAATGCAAACTTCTTAAATACTATTTTTATTAATCAGTGATTTCTGATTAGTTACCTTCGAATTATTTCCAAGCCATATACTTTCCCATGTGAGTAGAATTGAACAAGTCTGATTTTCTTTTTTTGACACATTGAAAGTTTTTGCTGAAGAGTGTTGAAGAATGGATTAGGCCAATAAATTAATAGCAAAAAGAGAGACTTATTTGGTCATTGACATTGTAGTCTTCTGAATAAAATAACTATACTTAAATTTCAGATAAAATCTAACAAAGCACACGGGTAGTTTTATTCATTTATGTGTTTTAAGTTCAGAGTGCTCATAAGTTCATTGTTTTCTTGGCAGCTAAGTCATTAAAATAAAGCTTTCCTGACATTTAAGTAGGCTACATATTTTCTGCAAGTTATTTATGGTGGGTGATTTTTACTGAATAAGCACAAAAAAAGCCTTAATCCTTAAACAAGTATCCCTCTGCTTCATAGTAATAAATTCAACAAACAGGATATAGTTTCAAGTTTAGCCTTTATAACCAGCTTGAAAAGTCTAGCAAAAAAATCTAGTGATCAAAAGTCTATGCTTTTATTACAAGCTCCATAGTATGAAAATGCACAATCATAAAGGTCTTGTGAAAAAAAAAATCAAAGATGAGTTTTACTAGAAGACTAAATACCTACTGTATATTGTGTTAACTGAGGGATTTCATCCTGCTGTGATGTGGAATTTTCTGATCTTAAGGTAAATATAATTAAAATCTGTAAGGAATGTCGAAAAATTTGAAAAGGTTTTGTTGTTGTTGCTCTCATTACGTAACTTTGGGGTTACTAAGACTTTAACCTGCCCAGCAGACCTGGAGAGGGTTTTCAGTGCAATTATAATATTAAGTGGAGAAGTAGAGTATGTGTTGACCACGACTTGGCAAGAACTCTGTAGTTGTACCAACAGTTGGCATCCATGGAAGGCATAAAAAGCAGTGACTGATGGAAGGAGATATCTGTCTTTGCGGGTCAGGTTCAAACATTTGCCACTGATTATATAAGAATACAGTGGAAATTAGTGATCAGGAAGCTCCATCTACCAAGGATTCCACCTCCTTTGTCTTTTGAAGATATTCTTACAATGCTGCTGTTGTTAAAAATTGAAGGGATGAAGCAAAAAAAAAAAATTAAAATTCTTCTCTGTCTTCTTTTTTGTCTTCTACTCCATTATTATTAATATTATTATTATTATTAATAATAATAACCTATTGTTTTAAATAGCTCCTCATAGTGAGAGTAAGAGCTTGGAACATCAGATCCTTCTTAGCCTTAGCAGATTGAAATCACAGTACACAGTCTAAATGTTCCTCTTGCTCTTCTGTTTGAAGCAAAGCCCTGCTGCAGCTGGTAGTGCTATGTTTGCATGGCCAGAGAGGAGACAACAACATTTTTGACTCTGAGGATGAAACAAAGTTTTTCTGCATTTTTCACTATCTAACATTGTCCAATGGCCAGCAGTAATTACTGAAGGGGAGTGTTGATCCCAACCCTTTTCCTTTGATCAGGTGCCCTGATTGTGACTTCAGCATAAGACTTGCTCCTGCCTGTTTCCTGCTGCTCTGCCTTCTCCCACTCCCTTTCAGCAAAGTGCTTCTGCACAAAATACTTCCAGGTATGGCTGTTCAGGCTTGTAGGATGTGGAAAAGATCGGAAAAATATGATTGGAGTTTCTCTATTCCCATTCTTTTTTGGTGTGTTCTGAAAGTATAACTAGCTCAAGATAAGGAATGACATCTCTCTTTGTCACAGAAGAACGTTTTGTGCTTTTTTTTCATAATGATAGGTGCCCATGCAACAAGCACATGTGTGATTTTAGGGGCTTACAGTGCTAGAAAATGCTACTGAGAGTAGCTTTACAGAGAAAGACGGGGCATTGTTTGATGAAAAACTCAACATGAGGCAGCAGTGTGTGCTCACAGCCCAGAAGACAAACCAAATCCTGCGCTGCTTCAAAAGAAATGTGGCCAGCTCCCAAAAGGGAGGTGATTCTGCCATCCTACTCTGCCCTTGTGGGACCCCACCTGAAGTGCTGAATGAAGTTCTGGTGTCCCCAGCATAAGAAGGACATGGAACTGTTGGAGCAAGCTCAGAGAAGGGCCACAAGGTTAATGAGAGGACTGGAGCACTTCCCTTACAAAGACAGGCTGAGGAAATTGGGACTGTTCAGCTTGGGAAAGGGAAGGTTGTGTGAAGACCTCACAACAACCTACCAGTGTGTGAAGGGGCTTACAGGAAAGCTGGAGAGGGACTCTCTGTCAGGAACTACAGTGAGAGGACAAGGAGTCCTATCATATAGGCAAAAACTGAAAGAGGGTGAATTTAGATTAGATATTAGGAAAAGATTCTTTACTGTGAGGATGGTGAGACACTGGAACAGGTTGCCCAAGGAGATTGTGGATGTCTCAGCCCTGGCAGTGTTCAAAGCCAGGATGGATAAGACCTTGAGCAGCCTGGTCTAGTGGAAGGTGTCCCTGACAGGAGGGGTTGGGGTTAGGTGACCTTTAAGGTCCATTCTAACTCCTTAACATTATGTGTTTCTACAAAACAAGCAGACTATATTTCTGGGTGGAGGTTAGGCAGCCTCTGGGCAGACAGAACAATATGTCAAATAAACCGACATAGTCGTCTGTGGTGCACAGCAGAATGTCCACCCCAGTTGTTAAGACTGCAGGTTTTCAAACACCCTGACATTTTCTTTAATTTTTTTCTTTTCCTCTTTTTTTTTAAGCCTTACTCTTTGAAAATAACTTTAGATGAAGAAAAAAGCACTGAAAATGCCAATCTCTTTGGGATATTTTGCATGTTTGCCAAATATCTCTTGGGTTTATTGTTTGAATAGAGTTGGGCTGAAGTCCAGAAGTCTCACATTTTGTTCTTCATGTCATACAAGGTCTTAACTCAAAAGTCTAAATATTTTTTGTGGTTCAGCTGCATTTGCTTCAACAGAAAACTTTACTTGGAGCTTAAAAGGCATTTTGTTTGTAGTAGAATTCATAAGATTCATGTCAGTATCAAACTGTGAAAATTCATTCCTCAGCAGCAGAAGCACTTTCCATAGCTGAACCAAAAAATGCTGCCCTTTAGAAGTGTTATAAGTCCTACAACCTTTGTATTTGTAACTTAGACTGGAACAGAAAGGATAATTCAATCATTCAACTCATGTCCGCAGTGCATGGGAGTTACGGGATCCAATACTAACCACTTTGTTACTGAACAGAACTCCATTTTATATAGTCTATTTCCCAAGTTTCTATTGCAATCTTTTATCTTCTTTTCTAGGTGTGATCTCTAAAATGACAAATGGTTATATCCTGCTGTTTTCAGTTAGACTCTTCCAGTTGATATGGCAGAATTCTTTTGATGGTTGCTAAACAATACATGATTGTGAGCATCTATCTACAACTTGTTAGTATAGCACCTCAAAACTTTCCTCACCATTTTTCTGGCCCACAATTGTCCCATACTATTGTCCTTGTTTTTTTAACCAATTTTCTTACCACCCCTTCCTCTCATTATATTTATATATTCTTGTTACACATAAACTGGGATTAATTTCATGTGGTTTTAGATGTCTACATCCAGAGCAGCCAAGATAAACTCTCCTAGTTGTTGAAAAGCTTTTTAAAACCAAATTGCAGTAATCTGTTATGAATAACACAGCTACAGCTGATATGACTTTGAATCAGGGAACGGAGTAGCTAACCTCTGTAATTTCTCTCTGCTCCCATCTGTTGTGATTCAATACCAGTGCATGGTGATCAAACCTGTCAGGTTTTGAATCTGTACAGTAGCAGAATTTGGGATAGTGCAGGACAAAAATTTAACACAAGTTTTCAGGTAAGGCAAGGATTTAATGAATTATTTTCTTATTAAAGTACTTGAATAGTGTAGGCATCTATCTCTCAGGATACAATTCAGTGACTTTATTTTATACAGCAGACAATGATGGGAATTCACACTAATAGCAGTTGCAAGTGTAATAACAAAAGATTGAACAGGTCTCTAACTTGCTGTGTAGATTCATGCCTTGGGAAAATTTTAGACAAAGATTTATGGTAAACACAATGATGAACTGATGTTGGATGCAGGTTTTTTTTTACTAGTCTGTGGCCAGTTCTCTCTAAACTAGAGTATTCTCCCATGCAGAATAACATACTATGTTATTGAAGCTGGTTTATGTACTCAAATAGAAACTGGTCTTCTACAAATAGATCATTTTTAATTCATTGCTGCTGCCCAAAACTAAATTTAAAAAATACTACCAAGAGACTTGAGCAGGAAAAAAGACATCATATTTTAAAAGTAATTGTGCTGGTCTTCCTTTTTTTCTCCTCTTTTATCATTTCAATTTGGTATAATCTTGCCTTCCTGCCTTGTTATCTACATCTGTGGTTTTCCTTTCAGGTGTAATTCACTGAGCAGTGGAAAGCTTAATTATTTTACAGTGGACCACACAGGTCTTCAAATATGTAATAGCTCATAAAGGATGTCAAGGAACTCAACAGAAAAAGTAATTGTATACACTAGGAAATATTTCCCCATGTTAGCAAATATATGTTATCTGTTTGGTGACCCATTTCTTTCTTATATTTTATTAAACGTCTGTGGTGGTGTGGTTTTGTTTTGGTTTTTTGAGTTTTGGGTGGGTTTTTTTACTTGGGATTTTTCTGTTTGGGCTTTTTGTCATTTGCTTGTTTGTTTGTTTGTTTTAATATTGTCTATCATGCAGCAAAAGGGTTTTGTATTACCTGAGAGGTTTTGACTGGTGTAAAATCATTATGTTTTTTCTCTCCTGCCATTATTTTTCATTTTGAATGTGGCAGAAGTGTCCTCTTAGGTCATTGCTTCAAGCATATTTTTATTCAAACAGTGAGACAAATAACAACTCAAAGGTCTAGTGCAGAGCAGTGTTCATTATCATCTTGTTCTGTACTGTAAATTACAAGAATTCAGTTTGTGAAGTAATTCCATTTCTAGATAAATATATTAACCCTGTGGGTTGTTTGGAAGACTTGTATGGAGTAGAGAAGAATGGAGAAATGTGTAATGATGATAATAATTGTTAATATAATTGACAATAATTCGAGGCAATTAAGGAAAAAGAAGATTTTACATGTAGGGATAGCTGTACTATAACCTGGAGAAAATATGAGTCACGAAAGTCACAACTGAGTAAACAATTGTTGATGGTACTGTGGAACTCATACTGGAGGCAGTACAACAGCATAATGAGCATCAGAATATAATACTGTTATTAGAGCAGACATCATTAAAACAATATTAATCAAACTGACTAATACAGTGGGGAAAATAACAACATTTTGCCCTCACTCACATAAATTAAATAAGTCTCAAACTTTCTTAGAGTAAAAATAGATGTTTAAATGCATCAAGGAAAGAGTTACAAAGCCACACACAAAAATTTAAACAATAATTAGAAAGTACATTTATCAGTGTTAGATGTAGTCATATATATTCTATAGCTGCAGAGCCAAAGGTAATTTAGCTAGGTTATATGATTTAAATGTAATAGAAAAATAACAAAATAGCAACTAGTAATCCTTCCCCTTGTATCACTGCTACATTTCAGCAGTCTGTAGTTTGAAAAAAAATGGAGTCAAACCCAAAGAGTTTTTGATCAAGATATATATCTGCATTGCTCGTACAAAAAATTAGTTTGATGATAAAACCAGTAGGTTAATAGGAAACCCAGCATCTAAAATGTATAATTCCATGTATAATTCTTGGCTCAGACTGCCATTAGGAAGAAGACAGTATTATTTATTTCCTTGCTTTGACAGTATCTTAAATAAAATAACTGTTTTTACTGGTCCTAACTGAATATGCTAAATTCTGATACTATAAAAATTTCTTTCTAACAAAAAAGTGTTCCCAAGCATTATAGTAAGACTTCTATTTTGACTTCAGTTACTTATGTACATATTATACTTAAAAACTGTCAATTCAAGTATCAATGTGAAAAAGATGCATTTTCTTCAAGCTCATTCCTCATTTCTGCTCCTCTTTTCTGAGTAAACATGTAATCCCAGACCCTTACCTCTCAAGATACTGTTAGAAAACAGGGGCAAGGACAAGAACCTGTTAGAATAAAGAGGAGAAGAGAAATTAAATATATGATAGCTTTTAGTAGCATTGCCTAATGCATTGTAGGAACCTGTTTAAAAATGTTGGATGGGAATTTTTAAGTATATGACATAATAAAAGCTACTTAGAATACTAGAGAAGGTCAAAGAAAATGAGCACTTACAGCAAAACTGGACATTTCAGTTTCAGTAATGTTTCAGTAAATGGAGGTAGATGTTTCAAAGGAGCTGTGGCACACAATTTCTCCAACAGAGGGGCATACTCAGGGCTATGTGCATGATCCAACTAGACAGGTTACAGTCTCAGGACACAATTTTCTACTACAATGAGATGAAAGGGAACATCTGTCCATGGACACCACTAAGCTCAGTTTATGAGGTGGACAAAGCAAGAGAGGAGGAGTGCCAGGAAGAGCTGGGTGTCTGTCTGTGCACACACATGTGCACATGTGTGCAGAGCTGGGGTTAGCCAAGACCTGCTCGCCACAAGCACTGTAGTGGGCTGGCACAACCCAGCCTGGGCAAACATGGCGCTCATCACAGTCAGGATCTGGCCAGTGACTTGACCCTGACACAGGCTCTCTGTTCCTAGACAATGCCAGATGTCCTTGCAGTGATATTTCCCCCAGTTTCTTTTCTTGGAGGGGCATTTGTAAGCAGATATTGGCACAGGCAACCAGTCGAGTCAGTCCACAGTGATTTTGCACTGCACCTTTTCAGCAGTCTCAGGTGTTGTTCTCCTGTCACTTGCTGTTTCAACACCCCTACCAAGGCCCAATCCAGTCAGCTCTTATCTGAATTGCCCTGTCAGCCTTGGCTGACAATGCTCAGTGCTCAGTTCTTGGTCAAGGCAAGGTCACGATGCTCCCCTGATATCGTCATTCGCCCCTTTGGGAATGAAGTCCTATTCTTCTACGCACCTTCTCCCTTCTACTTCAGACTGTGAGAAGAAGCCTATTTGACTAATCAGGCATGAAAATCCTGGATCTTGAAACCCATAATTATTGCTGATTGACTCTCAAATGATGATTCTGAGATTGCTGTTACTAGGAAAGGTATGTGATCCCAACAGGATCAGAGCTCAGTTTACATCTTTAAGTCTTATTATTAAATCAGTAATTAAATGAACACATTTGTATAGATGCTAACAACTAGTACAAACTAGGCAATTTATATTGCCTAGTTAATATATAATTTATATATATAGTTTATATATAACTTCTTAGGCAACTGCAGACTCAGCCATTATCACTCACCAGAGATGGGTTGACTGAGGATGGAATCACATGTGAGTACCACAGTAAACAAACACCTTTGATTTTCCTCTCACCTCTCTGCTGCAGATATAAGAAGGCTTTTTCTTTCTTCAGGTAAACTTCTATATTTTCTTTATGACCAGTTTTTTTATCTTTCTTATTTTGTTGCAGTCTGACCAAAAGGCCTTTTTGGTTATGGAAAATGCACTTTCTGAAGGGAAAGCTTTGTGAAAATACCTTATTCTCTCCCAACAGAATTTTAAGGGTCATTTTCCATTGCTCTGATGGGTAATGAATGGTTGCTTCCCTCTTGCAATATGTAAAGCAATGATGAACAGTCTCAGTGTATCTAAAGCAGGCAAAAATAACTTTTCTAAGTAAGAAATTATTGTCTGAGCATCTGTTGAACAGAATAACTGCACACAGCACGTAAAGAATTCAACTCACAAATAGTACAGTTAAAAATGCTTTTACGATAAATTATGAAAGCCAGAAGTCTCACTATTGTGAATTTATAGACCAGTTATTTTAATTTAATATTCATTATGGATCATAGAAATGGAATGACTATCAAGAATAACAAAATAAAAACAGAGGAATATCAAACTT
The DNA here is from genome assembly GCF_008360975.1 of Lichenostomus cassidix. Taxonomy (NCBI): domain Eukaryota; kingdom Metazoa; phylum Chordata; class Aves; order Passeriformes; family Meliphagidae; genus Lichenostomus; species Lichenostomus cassidix. The sequence continues at coordinate 91,704,503 of NC_139483.1, read as the reverse complement.
AGAGTCTGTATTTCCAGAAGGGCTTTATTGATTTACTTTGTTATAGTACTTCTGGTAGCACTGAATTAATTCCTGATGCATCCTAAGAGACAAACCTTTTGTCTGAAATTCTGTTTTTATTTTCTTTTGGAAATTTATTTTCTAAAAAAACCCCCAACTTTGAAAACTGCTGAGACTATCACGTTTAAATGAATACATTATCCGTACAATGATGTTAAGTTCTGCTCTGGTTGGGGAAAAAAAAGGTGGCTTATCATGTTAAATACAGAGCATGACATTATCCAGGGGGCTGTTAGTTTAGCATTTCCCAATCCCTTATGAGACTTTCAAATCTAGATGTTTTTAGGTTAGTGAAATCAACACTTTAATATGGGATGAAATTCATATTATTATGTCACAGGGGGCTACACAGCTTAGTTAGACATCCCAATAAACTGCAAGAAAGCTTGGATGCTCTGAAATAGGATTCTTCCCTACTGCCTTTGCTGCCAGTCGCTATTAATCTCCACTTAAAACTGCGTGGGCAGAACTGGAATGCTGTGACCAGTTAGAGTCTGAACTGCAAAAGTATCCACAGAAGAGAAATGAAAATAACTGGAACACTACAAAGTCTGATGTGTAAGCAGAGATGTTTCACATCTAAGGTTTATTATTTAAGGAAAGGAAATGGTAATTGATGGGTATGTGATAGCAACCTATAAGTGTGTAAAAGGTTGCTGCAGAAAAGAAGAAAACAATCTAGTTTGAATTGAAAAAAAAAGAAAAGTGAAAGGATTTATTCCAATAATGAAAATGCATGTTCTATTTTAGGAAAAAACGAAAAAGAAAAAGAAGATCCAAATAAAAGTGATACTGAAGCACTGAAACATCCTGTCCGGAAGTTCTGCAGTCTTTAAATACAGAATTTCAGTAATGGATTAGACTACTATCCCTGAAAAATGAACAGAAATCTATGGGAATCTCTTTTAAAGCTGGAGCATAGATTTAGATTATCTTGTGAACCTTTTGAAAGGTTTATTTTAATTATTTTATTTTAAGCCATGGTTTTCAAAAAGCACCTGCTTCGAAATAGATGAAGGACTGCAGAAGGGTTTTCTAAGATCAAATAGATGGGATAAATAATGGATTCCTGTGTGGGAAAGAATGGCCTGCCACCACATTACATTTACCCTTCCGTCCTTGTGGTTTAAGTATACATGACATTAAAAACATGATTTTAGACTTAGTCTCTGGACTTCTGAGACTTTTTAGGTCTGAGCTATTTAAATGTATTCCTAGTAGAGTCTAAGCCACTTACTTTACTGATGGAAAATAATTTTCTAAGTTTTGTCTTCAGGGCTAGGCAGCAACATTTCAGAGCATTAAAAAAAAAAAAAAAAGCTTTTTCTCATTGACTCCTGAAATGAAGGTTGGGTGTTTAAGCTATAGAGATATTTAGATACCTTAATAATTTCTTTCCTATGTAATTTTTTCCCCTTTAAAACAGATATTGGGCCTTGTGTCACTTAGAAGTATTTGAGATTATTGAATCTGTGGGCTGTTGATTTTTGCAATGAAGAGCCCCCTGCCTTGGTTCCAGTGGGATTTTGCCTAGAGAAAGCAAATCAGGACCTCAGAGTCTCACAGAGATGCTCAGGGTAGTTTGATATGACACATGTGAGAGTCACATGCCATACTTGATAACTGCCACCTCTCATCTCCCCAGCCAGCGTGGTTTATAAGACAGTCACATTTGTCAGGCATCAACTGCAAAGAAAACCTCATTAGAAAATTACAGGCTGTATAAAGTATTCTGCAGTAATTTCATTGCTCTGTTTCTGCACATGTGTTTCTTGGGTGGCAGCTGTGGGTGTAACTTCTGAGTTTGAGGCAAGAAAACTTGATATATGGTTACATGCAGAAGATGTAAAGTGGGGCAAAATAGTTTATCTGAAGAGGGAAAGCCTGTTTGAGAAACTTTTTAGTGTTAACGGCTATCTTACTTTCTTCTCTTTGAAAGTGTGACTGTATTTTTGATAGCCCTACTGAAGCAGGAAGGTGGAAAGAACTTTAAAGAGGTAGGAAACGCTCTTTAAAAATGAAGTCTGAAATTTATCAACTAAATATCCTCTTACCAACAGACAGGAAGTCTGATGACACAGTGAAGGGTGCAGCTATGCCAGATAAGATAAAAAACCAACCTCCTCAGGTCCTTCAGCACATAAAGGTAACTAGTACTTTTCATGTTAGTTGTGTTCCTCAGTTTAAAGCAGTATTTACATTATAAAGAGACTCTGGTCCTTCTGAAGTATTATTGAGCTGAGGCAGCCTGGAGACAGGAGGCTCTTCATGTTTAATCGATGTTTTCCTTTAGAGTTTGGCATCATTCTTAGCAATGTTTCTTACTCAAAAGTATGTTTAATGCATTGTAGAAATGATATGTCTTATAAGAAACACTGTGAAACATATATATTGTGATAGCACACCCTTGGAGAACTTTTGTAATTGTTTCTGATGTTGTTTAAAAAATGATGTTTTGCAGTAAGTGGAGCTAGTCTAACTGTAATTTCCATTCTCACTTGGTGGCCATAAAGACCTTCCTGACTATTTGAAAGAATAATATTGCAGATGTTTTGGATGTCACTGCTTTCCTCAGAAACCACATCTTAATGTGAGGTTATTACAACAGCAAAAGGATAGACTTAAGTCAATCTAAACTGTATCTTCAAATTTGAATCCAGTTAGTCTGAAATAAAATGAGAAAATTGAAATAAATAACATTTTTAATCAAAATTAAGATAGCAAACAAATACAAAATAAAAAAATGAATATAAACAACTTAGCATATTAACACAGGCAGTGTCATTGACAGCCCATTTTAACAGCCATACTATGACTAGCACAGGTCCTTCTCGTGAGAACATTTTGCTGTGCTTTATAAACAAAGATAAAGTTTGGATGGTTTTGCAAACAGGGTCTCAAGAATTGGGCAGTTCAGGCCTGGCCAATTAGGCCTAGGGGGAGGTTTTTGACTGACCAATCTGGGTGACCTGTGAAAAGTCTATATATATGGAAAGCAAAATAAAAACTTTTCTTTTCTTGCCTGAGAACCTGGGTTTCTACTTCTCTGCTAGCGGCTCAACAGCGACACCATACAATTTAAAAAATATTTTGTTAAACATTTGGATTTTAAATATTATTCTAGTGGTATATACATCAAGCATTCAAAATGATTGTACTTTTCTCATCATTAATTATAAATGTATCAGTTTGGTAAACCAAATGGATTTGCTTTACACTCCATCTTTCACTCATTTCAGAAAAAGAAGCACTCAGTAGGTAAAAGGGGAAAGCAAGTAAAAGGAGTTTATCTCATTTCATGGTGGAACCAGTAGGTTCCACTTCTTTTCAGATACCAACTATAAAGACCCAAACACTTTCAAGACAGATAATTATTTATTGGCACAGTGATGGAAAAGGTGATAGAAAGTTATGAAATCTTACAACCCTTCTGATGCAGGGAAACCTGAGATATTGCAGCATTGGACAGACCTCCGGTCAGGGCACAGCATTCTGCACAGATCCTATCCATTGTGATCTTTGGCAGCTCTAGGGTCATGAGGAGCCTGCTCACAGTACCAGTTCATCAGCCACTGACAGTGATCAATCCTGGAATATACACAGACTGATAACATTGCTCACATGTACTTTGATTAACTATATGTTGATTATGTGTACATTGATTAATTATATTATTTATTAGATACAATCTGTGGTTACACAGTACTCACAATGTTAGATGTACACACCAAATTTGGCTTTATGTGGATCACCAGATCCCTGCACAACAGTTTTCTAGGATGATCACTCCAATTAGGAAAGATTAAATATTTTTGTTCATGGGTCTGATACCTATAGCTTGTGATGCTCTGAGGACATTTGCTTGGTTTAGTACAGGTCTTTGGACATGCAAAGTAGAACAGAAAATAAATGTATAATGTGAACTTCTGTTGATGCAAGATGATTTTCAGCGAAATAGAAATAACGCATAATCACAGAATCATACAATTCCAGGTTAGTAGGAACTTCAAAGATCATCTGGTCCAACCTTTCTTATTGGGTCCCATAGACTTATGCACATTCAGGTTTCTCAGGTGGACACAAACATGATTTTAAATTACAATGAGGGATTTGTTCTCCCAGTCCCCATCACGCTGTCCATCTGCTTGAGATGTGTGGGAAGAGAGGTTGCCATTGAAGACTGAGGCAAAAAAGTTGTAACTACTTCAGCCTTCTCCTCATCTGTTTTTAGCTGCTCATCAGCTCATCAGAGGGTGTATACCTTCTTTGACTTTCTTTTTCTGATTAACCTACATGTAGAAGCCCTTTCTATTAATTTTTGCTTTCCCTTGCCAGGCTCAGTTTCAGTTTTGCCTTGGCCTTTCTCATCCCCTCCCTACACAATTGTACTTCTCTGTACTCTTCCCAGGCTACCTGTCCTAGTTTCCACTGCCTATGCTCCTTGCCCTTTAGTTTGACCAGCAGTGCCTTACTCAGTCATGCCAGTTCTTGCCTTCCTTGCCTGAAATGAACTGCAAATGCAGCATCAGAATTTTCTGTTACATAAATGCACAGACATTCAACTCCCTTGCTCCTTATCAACAGGTATATGCAAAAATATATGATGTCTAACAGAAGGAGAGGGAATACAAAATATGACTGAAACTGTTGAGTCTATTAAAATGTTCCTCAGTATCAAAACTATAGCCCAAAATAATTTACACTACAGATAGAGTCATGTATCCTGCTTCCATCCCTGAGTAATGGCAGGATGTGGGGGAAAATGTGTGCTACCTACTTAAGGAGAATTACGAAAATATTCATCTAAAACTGCACCATCTTGCTACCGCAAACTTTAGTATCACATCATATTAAATCAGTCAGCCAGCAAGCTCTGCTGCGAAACATGCCCTCAATGCAGGCATTTGTCCCTCTCTACTGAGGCACATTGCTGAATGTATTTCATACTGCAGTTTGGACAGTGATCCCTGGTAGTGTTTTACATCTGAGGACTCAGTTCAGACAGGCTTTTGTCTAATAACAGTGTGACCACACAAAGCATGACATTAGAAATGTCATCTTAAATCAGTAAAGAGTCAGCTCAGAATAAAGCTATTGTCATCACCGCTAATCAAATTCCAAAGTGGAACTGGAGTAACACTGGAAATATTAAATCAGATTTTTTTCATAAAATTATTTGATTTGACTCTGCTTATTTCTCTATTTTATTCTCTCTCCACAGCTGCTGACAAGAATACAAATACAGTGTGTCTATCTCAAAACAAAACTAGTGTAGAAAACTCTGTAGAAATAGAAATGAATAAACACATCACCATTTGAGCCTGGCAACATCATAATGAGACACAAAGTCAGGAAAAGTGATTTTACCATTACACAAAGGTATCAAAATATAATTAGGCATGCTGATACGGAGCTAAGACACCCAAACAGTGTAAACTCTACATCGCAATGACCCCATATAATAGCCATACCTTTGAATTACAGTGTATTAATTTAAATTATGTCCATTTTCCACAAAAAGGCATCACAAAAGCTTTAGAATAAGATCATTGTTTTCAGATGGAGGACACTGGTTGGGATTGGTTGAATTAGCTCTGTTGTTTGGCTATTCACATAAGAGTTACTGAAGTGGTTAGCAGATATTTTCTTTGCCTTATATGAGCATTAAATTTGCTTGCTACTAGCTACATAGTTTGCTTACAGGATTTTTTGTCAGATATAACTCTATGAATAAGATAATTATGCAGGCAAAGTGAATGGAATGTAAACTACTATTGAAATAATTAGTGAGTGTCCTGCTACTGTCCAGGACAGGGTTAATTTTTGCAGTAGCCAGGGGAGGGCTTGGTTTGGACTTGGAGGTTATTCTATACCAACTCATGTCGTTGCTGGGAGCGGGAAAAAGGGAATCTCTTCCAGAGAGAAGGGGTCCGTTCCGAGTTGGTGTAGCATGGCAGAAGGAGCAGTAGGGTATTGTTGCTTCCATGTGAATAGTTTGCCTCTTTCTTGTACCCTCTGTCATTAGTATTTTTGCTGTTTCTCTTGTTACTCTTCATTTTCTTATCTCATTGCTGTTTCCAGTAAATTGTTCTTATCTGTGATCTTTACCTTTTATGCCTCCAATTCTCCTCTCCAGTCTGGAGAGGCAGTGGGAGGGGCAAGTGGGAGGGAGGAGTGAGTGAGCTGCATGGGATTTCAGTGGGAGCACTAAATGGAGAATACCATTCCTAAACCATGACAGTGAGAAAGAACATACTGTAAGAACTCTGATAATTACAAGGAAATATTTGGCCTTCCCAAAGTTTCTAATTAATTTTAAATGGAATAGTTGAAAAAACTATTTTTCATTATCTACATGAAAGCCCAGAACCCAAAAGGTGCTATTTAACAAGAATACACTGTGATTTTTTGTATAATAATGAAGGTGTGAAATCTTTTCTTCATCATGGTTAGATTTAAAAAGTGGGATTTTCTAGTTTCAGTATGGTTGCTATGCTCTTCAATCATCATATAGTGTTTTCTTGTTGACGCAACTGAATAGTTCATTTCATGTTACCAATTTTCAATGTTCTCTGTCAGAGCAATAATACTAATACAGCAACTGTGCAATCAACATAATCAAGTGGCATTGAAAAATATTCTCTTTATTAGACTTCCCAAATTAAGATGAAAATATTGTGATTACCTAAGGTACTTATGATTTTGTCTGAACTTCTCTTTGCATGAAATATTCTTAAGGGTATTGGAAGGTGAATGAGGACCCTCTGATGCATTTTCTGATATGAAAAAAAAGTGAGCTTCAAGTGACATGTTTAGATTAACACTTTTACATTTGGTAATCTATCACTGAGGGAAAATGTATCATAGAGCAGTAGAGGACTGGGGAATAGTGTTAAAAGAAATGGCAGAAACATAAATTCTGGAAAGTTTTAGAAAATATTAAAACATGACCCAGAAATAAAATACCTATCAAACCCAGCTATCTGTGATAGTCTGTGTAAGGTCCTGACCCTGTCTTGGGACAATTCAAAGCACAGATACAGGCTGGAGGAAGAATGGATTGAGTGCAGCCCTGAGGGGGAGGATTTGGGGGTTTTAGTGAATGAGGAGCTCAACACAAGCACAGTTGGCTGTGTGCTCACAGCCCAGAAAGCCAACTGTATTCTGAACATCACCAACAGCAGGGTGGCCAGCAGGTCTGCTCCATTCTCATGAGTGCCCCCCTGGACCGTTGTGTCCAACTCTGAGATCCCCAACAGAAGGAGATGGACACACTGGAGCAAGTTCAAAGAAGGGACCACAAAGATGATCATGGGGCTGGAGCACCTCTGCTATGAGGAGAGAGTTGGGGTTGTTCAGCCTGAAGAAGAGAAAGTTCTGGGGAGACCTTGAGCAACCTTCCAATAGCTAAAGGGCACTACAGGAAAGCTGGGGAGGGACTTGTAGTAATGCAATTTTCAGATCTCCATGTGCTCTCTTTGTTTCCCCGCTCAGTGTACCATTGGTTCATTTTGAAATATGCATTCTGCTGTACCTGAAATCTATTGGTGGGTTCCCTATGCCTGTCTTCCCTTCAGACTCCCCGGGACTGGCTCTAGGGGAGACAGTCCCTCCCCTTCCTTTCCCTTTATAAGTTGATGTCTGGATCAGCTCGAGGTCTTCTATCTCTGAGCTGCTAGCACCTGCTACCTACCCTATCTCCCTTCCCCTTTCTCCTTCCCTGCACCCCTTTTCCCCATACCCCAAATAAACCTCCCTAGCAGAACAGAGATGGAGTCCAGTTCTTTCCTTAGCCTTACTTAATTTCCTGCTTGAATTGATGTGGTTTGGAGACCCCTGCCATGCCGCAGAACCTCGGGGGCCGGGCGCCCCAGATCCGGTCGCATTACACAGACCAGGGACCCCAGACTGGGGGGGAGCCGGCTCGTGCAACCCTCCCAGACCCTGACACATCAGGGACTTTCTACAAGGACATGTAATGACAGGAGGAATGGCTTCAAACTGAAAGAGGGTAGATGTAGATTAGACATTAGGAAGAAATTCTTTACTGTGAGGGTAGTGACCCACTGGAACAGGCTTTCTGGCGAAACTGTGGATGCCCCATCCCTGGAAGTGCTCAAAACCAGGTTGGATGGGGCCATGAGCAACCTGGTCTAGTGAGTGGCATCATTGCTCATGGCAGGGGGTTTTAAATAGATGATCTTTAAGGTGTCTGCCAGGGACTATACTTCCAGGGGCAGGGCATTCACAGCTTCTCTGGGCAACTTGTTCCAGTGCCTCATCATCCTCTGAATAAAAAATTTCCTCCTAACAGCTAATCTAGTTCTCACCTCTTTTAGTTTAAAACTCTTCTCCCTTTTTCTATCAATATCTACCCATGTAAAAATTCACTCCCCATCTTTTTATAAGCTCCCTTTAAGTACTGGAAGGATGTGCCAATGAAGATGAAAAACACGCTAAGACCCCTGCCATACTGTGCTTGATACCAGTCATAAGGTAAAGTAGATCTGTTAATGATGACCATCTGAACATTTAATGTGGTAATCCAGTCTTTTAACAACCTACATGTCTACCCATCCAGACCATAAATCGCAACTTGGATACAGACCCAGTTTTGAAATATGTCTCCCATGCTATCTATTATATAGGCATTTGTGAATTTTTGAATAACAAGAAGATTTATAATATACCATTAATGTCTAGTTTGTAATATTTGATGCAGTTACATTTACAGAACCTTATAGTTCCCCCTTTTTTTTTTCCTTTTTTTTTTTTTTTTTTTTTTTTGGCAGGGGGAGTGAGTCAAAGGCAAATGGCCAAGTTTTCAGTGGTGTTTAATCCTGAATATGTAGTCTGAGACACAGAGAGGTTCTCAAAGGTTTATAGTTGATCTAATTTGTACTCAAACTGAAACACAAATTGAGTGTGGCTGCATATGTCTTTTGAAAGCTAAACCAACACAAAATATATGCCAGGACAAGCCCAAACAAGTCCTGAGACCATGCCCCCATCAGGCTACAGATTGTGTCCTTTATGTAGTAATGAGAAAGTATCAAGTTTACTGGAGTACACACATGGCTTTAGAATCACTCAGGCTTTCATCTGACCATATCAGAGAAAAAGGTAGGTGCTCTTCCCAGATTTTCACCTTCAGGACATGCTAGGGTTCATAGGGCACAATGTGGATGTCCCAAGTGACAATCAAATACCCTAAAAAGATGCCTGGCTTGAACTAAAGCACTTACACATATTAAGAGTGAAATGTTACCAATTCTTCACTATTTTGGTATGCTTGATTCTTAAATGTTATGCATAGAGGTTTGTTTTTTTCAATGCAGTAATCATCTGGAAAGAACATTCACTCCCAACAATGAAAACATAGTATGAATTAAATTCTGCTTTATACTTTTAATTAAGAATGCTACAAACGATAATGACAACCATCAAGTTGATTTGGTGTTCCATCAGTGAAGTGCAAATGAGAAACATATGGAAAACAGAGTTTAAATTCCCTTTACTATGTTGCACATCTCTGTCACCTGCCAAGGAGCAGCAAAATGGATGATACAATGTGCATTGTAAATTCTGCTGAGCTGAACAGCAATATCTCACCCTCTGCATATCTTGCCAGCTGCAGGAGGAGCAACAGTGAGTAGCAAGTAGGTGGAAAAGGATCAACTCATGACAGTGATGGAATTCCGTGCTGCTGTTCAGTGAGATCTGCCTTTGAGAGATCTTTCACAGGCAAGCTTTTACCTAGAATAAACAAATAGACATTTAAGCTTACTGCTATAGACAGACATTGCTGTGTGCTAGGTCTGTCCTTCCCGATAACTGAGCCATGACGTGTTTTGAACTGTTGTAGAAGAGATGCAGCGGGGGAGGCGCGGCGGCAAAAGGACACACAGCACGCAGTCTGCGGTTCTCCAGAGGTTTATTGCAAGACGCATCAGGGAGAGGTCTGGGGAAGAAGAGACGGGGCAGAGAGGCAGGGACAGGCACGGGGTCTGGAGCTCTGGAGGCTGCAAGCTGTCGGCGGCAGTTGGTCTCGAAAGGACCTCGAGCACCCAGTGGCATGGGGTTTTAAGGGGAGGGAAAGAGGGAGTGGTTTGGCATGCAGGCCAACCAGGAAAACCATAGGGAAGAGGGACAGGGGTATCAACCAATGATTACAAAGAAGGGGGGAACACATAATTCAAATTAACCAACGCTGTACAACTTAAGAGGGGAACAAAGGGGAACAGTCTAGAAGCAACCTATATATGGAGAAGGGGTGAGGGAGGTGTCTGGGCCAATGATCTTCTTTGCTGGTGCATACATTGCCGCAGGGGCTCACAGGCTTATCTTCTTGTCGCTGTGACTGAGACAGCACAGGCTGTCCCTGCCCCCACGGTCGGTCCTCTGGCTGGCAACTTGCAGAGGTGAAACCTCCACATTGAACTGCCTTGGATCAAAGGACAGAGTGACCTTGGAGATGACATAATTTAATTAAGAAGCCGTAGCTTCACTTCTCCACCTGTAGCAAGCAAAAAAAAGTCCCTGTTGAATGAGTGGCATACTAAATACAGTATGAGAATTAGATGAGCATTGACTGTTATTGTCCTTGGGTATGGGCATTAAACTGAGTTATATTCATGATGAAAAAGGTGTGGGTTCATTTCAGGTAGGATTCATTTAACTAAACTACAGTGAGTGCATCTCATCTACACTTTTATTACCCCTGGGAATCCCATTACTGTCAATAAAGAGCAATAGACACCTTGAGGAGGCAGTTTATCTCATGCTAAAATGCATGCCTGAAATAGGCTGAGTCATGTCCCAAAATATTTCCCACTCAGGATGAAAATGAAAGTTTCTTTGCAGGTTGCATGAAATTGGCTAAAAAAACAACACATGGCCAACTACTAAAATCTAATGTTTTTGTGAGGAGATTTAAAGTCATTCATGGAGATGAGAAAAATTAGTGCAAAAGGTTGTTTCCATTTATTTTTCTCATAGTGTCAATCTCATTCCAAATCCTCTTTTCCCATGATGCTCCCTGTTTCACAGTTTTTCTCATTGGGTTGCCGGTTTTTCCAGGAGAACAACTTCTTTCAGCTCTAGTAGAAAAGAGCTAGTCTTGCTGCCTTCCTTTTTGTGCCATGGAGAAGCTTTTATTGTGACTGCTTAACAGATATATTGGGATATCACAAGGGATATAGAGGGGAATGCTGCTGTTGCTTACAGCGTTGCTTTCCTCCACTGTATCTCAACACTCGGCACAGAGCTCCTTCCAACACTGTTGCTGTGAGCTCTACAATATTAAGAAAAGAAAACCCCATTCTGAGAAATCCTATGAAATGGATTTTAATGTGGAGTGAATACTTTCAAGCTGCTCTCTAGCACTGACTCAAAAGAAAAAACACTCCTACATAAGTGCGTAAGAGGTAGGGGTGTCCAGCAGGGGAATATTTACACTGGTTCACAGCCAGCTCCCATTTTTGTGGATTTCAGACAGGTGTTGCCCCTTGCCATTACTGAAGCATATGAATGATAAGGGCTAAGACTTGGACCTTGGTCTTCACTCCACAAGATGCAATTTTGTTTACTTTATTAGAAAATTCTTTTTTTAATCAATAATTAATTTGAAATCTAAATCTGACCTATGATCTCTAAAATTTTTGCTTTTGCAAAAAATTTTGTAGAGATTTCAAAGGCATTAGAATTCTAGAGTATTTGCATTTCTTAATATCAAACTGGGGTTTTTTTAATACATTGAAATATCAGGATATCCAAGTCCAGGGCAGAGTCACTGATATGAGATGACCACAATTATGTACAGCTAACTCTTTTAAATATAATCTCTGCTCGATTGTGTAGGGTTTGGTTGATGTCTGCAGGCTGAAATACAAAACCAATGCTTCATATTCTAGTTTTGATGTCATACTACATTGCTTTATGCACTTTGCATAATAGTCTGCTACAAGGAGTCACAATACAGTAAGCTTTGGCATTCTATTGCAGTTATTGCTTATTAATTCCTAATATTTTTGATGGGGTATATTAATGAAGCATTGATATACTTGCATTTGTTTGAATATTATACAGCTAGTATATTGTTTTTTATTCTTGTCCTTTTGCAGCAATGATGGCAGCCAAGGTTATGGAGTTTGATAATTACAGAGTATAAGATTTATATACACTGATGCAGAGGCAATATTGGTGCACTAGCTAAACTAAGTGATATGGAGTAATAAAGGTAGTATTTTCTTTATTTTTTCTCTACATCTATGTTATTCAAATGGAAGGAATTTAATTTGAATTGTCTCAGTGCAGCTATAAATATGCTATGGAAAGTCTGTGCAAACATCAGTTTCAAAATAGATTGTCTGATCTGCAGTAGCATTACAGCAGGTCTGCAGTGAAATGAACATGCAAATGAAGTCTCAAGTTAGGGACTATCTGCCTATGTGCTTACCTGAATTGCACAGGATTCTAATACATGCACTGAAATTCTTGCTGCACTCAAATTTGCATCTGTCATGTGGATCAGTGCCCCCTTGCTAAAATATATAGTGTTAAAAAGAAGCCTGAAGGCAATATGTAGTAAGAAATTGGCTGTTTTTAGTTACATTACTTGTTATTCCACCTGGACTTCAGCTGCAGCAGTAGAGAACTTTTAGGTTTTGCAGAAACCTGAAAGGCATTCTCTTACTGCTGGCACCTGGACACCTCAAGTGGAAAGAAAAAACTGGCTGGATGGCCAGGCCTGGAGAGTTGTGGTGAACGGAGCAAAATCCAGTTGGTGGCCAGTCGCTACCAGTGATCACCAGGGCTCAGTTTTGGGCCCAGTCGTGCTTAACTTCGTTGTTGATGATGTGGACATGGGGCTTGAGTACACCCTCAGTAAATTTGCCAGTGATACCTTTGAGAATGAGAAGGCTCTGCAGAGAAACCTGGACAAACTGCATCAATGGGCTAAGGACAACTGCAATAAGGTGCAGCTCTCTGGGTCCTTTGCTTGGATCGCAGCAAGCCCCATGCAGTGCTACAGGCTTGGGGTCTGAGCCACTCACTTTAAAGAGGACACTGAGTTTGTGGAATGTGTCCAGTTTAGGGCAACGAGGCTCATGAAAAGACTAGAGAATGTGTCTTATGAGGAGTGGCTGAGGGAGCTGAGTTTGTTTAGTATTGAGAAATGGAGGCTCAGGGGAGACCTCATTGGTCTCTATAACTTCCCGAAAGGAGGTTGTAGCCAGGTGGGCACTGGAACCTTCTACTGTGGGTACAGTGACAGAAGACCAGAGGAAATGGCCTTAAGCTGAGACAGAGAAGATTCAGATTAGATATTAGAAAAAAAATTCACTGTTAGGGTGTTCAGGCACTGGAATAGGTTGTTTAGGGAGGTGTTGGAGTCAGCAGCCCTGGAGGTGTTCAAAAGGTGTCTGGATCTGGTGATGGGTGATGGTTTATTGGTTTAGCAGTTACAGTGGTGGCACTTGACAACCTCAACATTCCTATGATTTTATGAAATGCTTTTGGATATTCTTCCTGGTTGCTATACTTAGATAAGCAATATACTTAGATAAATCAAGGTACCTGTTAATAAATATTGGCATATCCATATGTTCACAGACATGCAAAACCATACTATCTCCCGCTATGTGTCTCACATGCAAAACACATAATGCTAGCATTAGGTGGGAGGCTGAGTGTACCACCCATTTTGTGTATATGCTTTATGATTGTCATAAGTTCAATTAATATATAAAGGACTTTGTGAGTAATAACTCATCTTAATATGATATGACTCATATAAGTCTTCTGAGAAATAAACCTCATTTATAAATAAGCAGAATCCTATATATTTGCACTATTTTCTACATAGTACCAATTAAAGATTCATTTAATATTCTCAAAGAGAGCCTTAGTTCTGTATATTGACCAGCAAAAGCAAGAAGATTTGAAGTTCTAGCAAACTAAAAAAAAATCTTTCAGAGAACTACCTTTTTTCCTTGTAAAATGAGTAGAGTAGATTCTACTTGAGTAGATTCTTATTATGTCACTTGAGTAGATTCTTACTATGTCATGGATTTCGTTCATGTTGCAATGGTATAAATATTTGTGAAAGAATGTACATTGATGTATTTTTCTAAAGTAGTTTCTGTGATCAAGCGATTCTGAATTCTCCTATTATGTCATCCTCCGTGAAAAACAAAAGAAAATAAAAAAAGAAAAAGAAATCCTGGCCTTGCTGCTTAGAAACAAGAAACAAAAAAATCTCTTTTGATTTATCAATTTAATATGGCTAATTAAGTTGTCTTTTTCTGATTTGTAATTATTGTCATAATTTTTATATTGCATGTTGATTTTGCAGCAATATTTTATTATGTTTTAGTCTAGGGATGTCTATTACTGACTTTTGTACTTGTTGATAAAGTTGATATATTGGTGTTTGATAATTTTTATTTCTTTCATTTGTTTTCTGCATCAATCATAGGCTGTTTTTGGAAGATACTGTTGCCTATAATGAGAGTTTAGCTTCTGAACTTAAACTGTGCCAGATCTGGTAGTGCTTTAGGAAGGATATATTGCACTTAAAGGTACATCAGCAACAGAAAAGATACTTTTGTTGTTCTGGCATTTAGTGTAACTTCAGGTATGTAAATATTCTTCACAACTCAGAATCCTCCCTTCTGTGTTATTTGCTTGTTTTGTCTCTTTCCTTACAGGAACAAGTGGAATTCAGCTAGGCTTAAGCATGTTCTTTCTTTCAAATACCATTTTCAAAAGAACATATTAATTGCTCTTAATCAAAAGCAATTTATGTATTGTGAAGGATCTCAGAAAAATTAAACACGTATTTACTAAATGCTTTTGCATTTGTTATGCCTTTATTTTCTCTTTATTTACTTTTTCAGAGTCAGACTTTGACACAATGTAGATCAACCGTATTCAAATTATCTTCATCAAATCTGTAATCGATGCCAGGATGTGCTCTCTTGTTCTTTTCTGCTGTTTTCAGC
This sequence comes from Lichenostomus cassidix, assembly GCF_008360975.1. Lineage (NCBI taxonomy): Eukaryota > Metazoa > Chordata > Aves > Passeriformes > Meliphagidae > Lichenostomus > Lichenostomus cassidix. The sequence continues at coordinate 91,689,438 of NC_139483.1, read as the reverse complement.
TGCAGTGGGTGTAACCTCCAAAGGATAACAAGAAAAAGAGCAGTGCTAAATCCTTAGACTACCATATTTGCAAAATGGCAGTGTGTTTGATTCCAGTTGTTTTCATGGACAATTTCAGGTCTCTAAATTACTCGTGGTAACTTGAACAATTACAGAAATACAAATCTCTTCCAGCATACAGAGTACTTGGGAACAATTTTCAAAAACCATTTTGCATATTCTGCATTCCAAATTTGTGGCTAATGCTAAGACACAAGACTGTTTTTATTCTATGGCTGGATGTTTTTTCAAGCTTATAGGACATTTAAAATGGCAAAAAAGAATGCTTCTGGTTTGGGCATTTGCACTAATACAAACTGCACTCCATGAATATACATAAAGCTTCTTTTTCTATGATATATTTCAAATGACTATGTAGCAGTGTGTCTGATTGGCACTGCATAGCTACCTTCCCTTTATCCCATATTTAGTTAATAGCTAGAAAGTTCTTTACCCACAGTGTTATTATTGGTTTTAAAAGTTCTGTATCTTCCCTCCTTGCACCCCCATTCCCTGAAGCCCTTGTCAATCTGTATCCCCTGCGTCCCGGTTGGCTATCCTCTCAGAACCCCTCCCATCTTTCCATCCCTCTTAACCTGATGTTCGCTTCTGTTCCGGGCTCTTGGCTCTTCGGAACCCAGCTCTCTCCTCTTCCGCGTTCCGTCCCGGTCCCATCTGCTTTCTCCTCCCCGCTGTCCCACCAATAAACCCTGGATTCTAAAAGCTGAGAGACTGCATTTCCTTTATTTTCCAAAGCTCTTATTATCCTTTTTTCGAGAAGCCAGCCCTAGCACGGGCTCTCCGCGTTCTGGATCCGCTCTGCCCACAGTAGCGTGGTAGGCACCGGGGGGAATCTCTTTTGTGGGGTTTTGGGGTTCCCCTGCCTCCCCAGAGCGAGAAAACCTCATGACTATTGCCTGATAAAAATATTTTGTAAAGAGAATCAAAGAGGTTAAAATGCCATCATACAAAATCTGCAGAATTTCGTATCGTTGTAGGTTAACAATACATATCTGCAATATAATATCTGACTATAAGATTACAGGATTCTGACCAATCTGTTTGATATTAATTTTCTGAATTCTGCCCTCAATGGCTATTTCATTTGTGGTTAGCTTTTGTCAATGTTTCCATATTTCTCTCTTTTGTTTATTTTTATGGCTTCTGATTGGTGTAGAAGTCAAGAAATTAATTTCTTTTTCCAAATTAGTTTGATGTGGTTTAAAATGGGGTGATAACTTTGCCCTTTTTATTCACTTAACTTTCTGTTTTTATTTGTCATTTTTGTTTTAGTATATGTTGTCTATCAGTGTAATTCACTAGATTTTTTAAAATAAGCTTAATACTTTAAATTATAATTTGGATAATCACATGTATGCAGGAAGACCTCAGGAAAGGAGCTTTTTTATGGAACAACAGAAATATAGCTACACATATTTAGATACTGTTTATGTTGAAAATGCATTTTGAAATCTCCACTGCTATATAATCCAAATATCCATGATTTTGACATACCCTTACATCATATAAGCTAAACTATTTTATTTCTGAATGAACATGGTTATTTGTCCAAGCAAAACAAATGAAAAAATATATATATGAGATTCTTGACAATAGACTTTTTTTTTAATGACTTCAGGATATCTTATATGTTTTCTTTTAATTTTTAACCAGCAATAAGAGATCCTTATCATTGTTTCTAGGCAGGAATATCTATCTGTCTATCTATCTAATCACCTATCTAATCTGTCTGTCATCCATGTATGTATGTATAAGTATACACAGATACGTAAGGCACACATGGTAACCCAGATTTACATGAGATGTAATGATGAAGATAACTTAGTCTGTGCTGCAGCTGTAGCCAACTTCAGTTAACTTCAGCTTCAATTTTTGTCATTAGAAAATTTCTCTGTGCTGCTTCCATGCAGTCTTCTGTGTTGCTTTATTTTTTGTTTTACATGGGCACAGAGAAAGGATAAATTCCTTGTTTACTGAATCCTGCTTTCAGTCTGAAAACTGTGTTGCATCTTGTCTTTCTAGAAATAAAATTACTAAACCAGTGCACCACTTCAGATGATGTGCTGCTGGTACATAGCAGAGGATCAAGCTATTTCATGGGTTTTGTATCCCATTTTATTCATGTAAGCATGGTTTTCCTTTTCTTGCACAACAGCATGACTTTGCAATGCAGTGTTCATCTCATAACACAGGGCATTATTTATTGTTTTGTATCAGAATTGTGACTTGTGTTTGTGCAGCAGTTTATCTTTGCATGATTTTAGTATTCTTTATTTGTCCCCACTGAACAGCAAATTTAGGAAGCATATGAAAATACTGAATAATGTTAGACCTAGGACAGAACCCTGGAAAACCCTACTTGACACAGCATTCATTCTGACAGAGAAACATTCATATTGTCTCTAGTCCATATCATTTTCATCTAGATTATGTCTCCCAAGGCTGCTTATGAGAATATCTGTCAAAGTCTTGCTCAGGGCAGGATATATGTAATCTACTTTTTCTTCTCTATTCACAAGGCTTGCTGCTCTCTACTAGAGAGAAATTATGTTTTGGTTGACACAATCCATTCATGACAAATCCATATAACTTGTCACTCACCTCCTTATTTTCTTATGTCTGGCACTAGTGGTTGTTATAGCTCCTAGTTGCAGTAGAGCTATGATTTGAAAATTGGTGCAGAAGAGCAGCAAAGATATTAGCCTCTCTGTCATTAGTTGTGGTTAGCAGCAGCAGACTGACCTTTTCCTTTGTTTTTCTCTTGCCTTGTACTTGACATTCTCTTTGTCCTTTGCTAATTGCTGTCCCCTCTTTTTTTTTTCTCTCTCTATGGTTCTCATTTTGTCCCTATATGTTCATGCTATACTTTCATGTTCATTCTTATTAGTCTGGCCTAGTTTCCATTTCCTTTTTGCTAATTTCTTTTTTAAAGCCATGAATGTTCTTCATTTTGACAAGCAGGTCCCTTAAAATATTTTCTGTCTTTCCTCTTCAGGGGAATAGTTTGCACTTGAGCCTTTTAAGTCTTTTTTTTTTTTTAAAGAGCTGCCAGAATTTTTAAATATCTTTTCTGCTCAGACTAACCTCTCAGGATATGCAGTCCAACAATTCTCTGAGTTTATTGAAGTCTTTTTTCCTGAAATCCATTGGTTTTGCTTTGCACATTTTTATACTAAAAAAATCTGTTTCACTACCTTATGATTCCTTCCATCTCAGCTTTGTACAATTGGACAGGGAAAGAAGACTGGAAAATTTTTCTCTTTGATGGTTATCTCCACCAAAAGTGGCCAAAAGTAGATTCAATAACTTGTCTGGTATATATCTCTTCTTTTGCCAGCTGGGTGTCAGGTTAGCTGGGCTACAAATCTGCCAATTTGTTAAAAAAAACTTCACTCTGTTTTTCAGGCTTAGTATAAACCTGTATCTGACTTCTTTACTAGGTGGAAACTACACTGTTATATTTTTAAGCACTACTGAAGAACATCCAGTGTGGTAACTCTATCAGTGTTCTGGTCCCCAGAGCAGACTATAATAAGCAAGCAAACATTACTTTTGCTGTTCCATGTTTAGCACTTTATATGCTCTTTCAGTAAAGTCCTATTATTGTAAATTGAATATGGCACTTGCCATATCCAAATGTGTAAAATATAGATTCTTGCTCTCATTATACAGAAAGATGTCAGGCTTCACTGCTTACTACTTTTAAAAACCTCTTTTTTGTATGCAGGCGTTTACAATACTTGGGAAGCCAACCCTGTACATTCCTTCTTGGCCCTTCTTTGGCTCTGTTGTGCATATTCATTATGACTCTTTGTAGATTCAGCCACTTCTACCACTTCTGTAGGGATGGATATTCAGAACACTTTATAGATATATATTTTATTGTCATGATTGTTATGTCATTGATAGCAAGAAATTCATTATTCTATTTCCAGAGGTACAAATATGAGCTATTACTGAACTCTGTGAAGCATTTTTTGTGTTTATGAATTTTATCCCTGTGTTTCTATCAGCAGTAATAACAGCATAGGGGATGATCCAAAGTGCGTGGAGATGGCAGTAATGCAAGAAAGAGATGAAGGTTAGAGAGGCAGAAACACTGCCCCCATATGATATTAAGTGGCAAACCCTCCAATTTGGCTAGAAACTGCATGCTGTCTTCAAACGGTGTATCCCCTTATAAGATAACCCTGATGCCACTGAGCTGTTTTCTGATAACAATAAAAAACTTGGTTTAAAACCAGCACCAAATTGCCATTCAGATGAAAGGAGCATTATTCTGTTCTTCAGTGGAAAGGTCTTGTTTCTCTGGTCCTTCTCAGTAACAATTTCAAAAAATGGTACACATACCTTTGTGCCTCCTGTTAAGCAGCCAGCAAAGGAGCTCTGTAAACACAGGGATTTACTGGTAAATATGCTGAGAGAAGTCAATGACTTTGATAATAACCACTTCATATGATGCATTGTCTAAATAAATGTAACATAAAGTCTCTTGACAATCCAAATAATTTATTTAACAAAGCCACATAGGTCGAGAATATTTCATGACTAATTTTGTGCTTTAATTTGGTTGGAAATGGCTCATGTACTATATTTTGTGATTTGTTTACTGAAAAACAGAAACCAGGCCTTTATTTCCAAACCTCTTTCATCTTTTTAAAAACTCCAAGAACAACTAGGTTGGCATACAGACTACAGCTTTGGGTTTGTCTTTTGAAGTAACCCAAATGTGACTGATTTTTGGGTAAAAAATAACAACTTGTCTAACTTAATGAATATTCATGAACCTTTAATTAAGGATATAAATCACAGCAATCCATTTGAATCTAATTGTTCATATGCCAATTCTTTGAAACTAAGTTCTTATTGATCTAAAAATTGAAATCTGTGTTGGTGACTTCTACACATTCTTGCTACTTCATAGTAAAAGTGAAGTTATACAGCTTCACACCAAACAAAAAATAACTAATTTTCTGAGCCATATTTCACCTGTACACATTAGCACACTATCAGACATCCTTCACTTAACTCACAATCTTCTATTTTGCTCAGAAAGTTTCTGACTCATTTGCCTCCTGGCTAATGTACCTGTTGCCTGCTGCTGTCAGCAGTTCCTCAGGCTGACCAGTTCTTTGCCGTGACTCTCTGGTCTCTTTTTGGATCTGCCCTGTTGTCTCTGAAAGCCCACTTCTCTGAGCAAGATCTCCAAGGCAGGAGCAATCTCCTCCTTCTTGTACCTGAGTTAGGATGTTAGAGTCTGGAAGGGTGGACTACTAAATGAAGGAACAGACTCACCTGCAGAGGTTCATGATTAATCAGTTGTATTCTGTCTGGAGGTTGGTAAGGAATGAAGCTATAGAAGGCTTTGTCCCGAGACCTGTCCTGTTAAGATCTTCCTCAATAGCTTCAAAGAAGCAGCAGAGTTCCCTCTTGTTGAGTATGTCAGTGATGCCAAATCTGAGGGAACAGCCTCTGCTCAATGGCAGAGCTGCCATCTGAAGGGACCTAGCCTGGTTGGAGGAATGGACTAGCAGGAATATCTGGAAATTCAGTAATGACAAATGTAAAATTTCTTTGCCTGGAAAGAGGAGGAATTGATATGGGCCATGACTGGCTGAATGCTGAACAAGACATCATGGCTGTGATGGAGAACAAATTCAACGTAATTTAGCAGGGCTTGGTATAAGGAAAGCCATTTTTGCCTTAAGGAAAGCTAGCTGGTGGAGTAAAGAGAGTGAGCAACCCAGAAACTGTATGGCTTCTGTAGCTAGAGTGTTTCAAGATTTGAGTAAAGACCTGAGCAGCCTGGTCTGACCCCATAGCTGACCCAGCTTCAAGCAAGAATTTAGACTAGAGGTGTCCAAAGATTCTGTGGTCCTATGAGTTTAGAAATGCCTTAACTAGCTTGCATATGTCAGATATGCCAGATATGTCAGATAAACATCCCATAAGAGCATATACAACTGATTGTTATTTTACAAAGGTAGTGCTAGAATACAGTCACAGACATATTGTTCTTGTGTTCACTATACAATACACAATACAAAACAATAAAGACTAATATTAGCTTGATAATGCAAGACTAATTGCCCATGATTGCTAGAGAAAAAAGATTTCATACAGATGCAGGATAAACACTAAAGAGCTCACTGATAGTTTCGTAGCTAGTTCTGACAGGCAAAGCTATGCCAAATGGTACATGAGACAGTTCTGGTTTGGTGGGAAGGTGTTCTGAAGCTGCTGAGATTTGTACAATGACACACCCTGAGAGAGAGTAAAATTTATTTTTTTTAATTGTAGAGACAAAATGCGAATAACAATTGAAAGATGTAGAACAGAAGCAGGTAAAACAAAACAGTCCATTTCTTGGTAATTCTTAGGTATGGCTTAAAACTTTGTATTTCTCTCACTATCTTCTTTCTCATACTGATTTTCAAGCAGTAACAAGCAAATATTGTTATTTTAAGTCCTTCATGAGATAGGAACGTCAGCAAAACATCTAATTGTCAGATACAGAATTGCCAGCCATGAAAGATTATTTTTATTTCAGAACCCTCCAGTGCATGTATGTTTCCTCTGCTAAAGGTTTTCTATATTTTAATTTATTTTCCTGCTTCATAGTAGATTCAACTTTACTTCCACAGCATTCCGTATAATTACAAACTTATTCTGATGCCACTTCTTTAAGACTGCTACCTAGAGGGGCCCTATCTCAAAGTATTTCTCTTTCAGATTAAAGTTCTGCATGGTTGATTCTAATGTTTTGAATTTAATAAAAATAAAAATAATAAAAATTCATAAAAACACCAACTCTAATGCACATAAATCAAGGATCTGAGCATTCCAGTGAGAATATCCTACAATGTTTTTCAACCAGGAGGAAAACCTATTAATTTATTTTCTATGGTCCTCTTTTGGGCAATGGACAGCTATTTCTTGAGAGGTACTGAGTTTTGCCTCTTGCAAATGATCAGCTTAAGTGTCCTCAAGAGTGTTCTGCAGGACAATGACCTAAAATCTGTATGCCTTTCCTTCATTCATCAAAATAAAAGAGAATAGTTCTGGAGTGCAATGGACTTGTTATGTGGCAGAATTTTAAAACAAGCAAGCAGAAACTTTCACCTTTCTTGACAGTAAATATTTTAGAGAGTACTCATATGAGACCTTTGCAGTTTGCTCCTGTTTAGCCCAAGAGACTGTGCACAGTAGGTTTTACCAATTATTAGGACAGTGAAGACAGTAGATCATGATTATTATTACTAATGAAAATAAAAATACAAAACCTTTTTATCCATGTTTACTATTTTTTAATCAAATCATATAATAACAAATTATAATTCTCATGTAGCCAAAACATTAGATAATTATTTAAAAATCATATTAATGGTCTAAATCATGGCCTACTGACATCAAGAGGAGGAATTAAATAGATACTAGTGATAGTGGGATCAGAATGTGATACACTACATTGAAACAATGGCCTGAAACAATTTAACTGGAAGTTTTTAAGGCCAAATACAACAAAATATGCAAGCAAGTTTTAGTGGTACACAAATTAAGTCATTCCTTATACTTTGGTCTAATAGATAACAGATACCTCCAAAATTAAAATAAACACACAGACATGTCCTGCCCAAGCCCTCCCTAGGCTCTAAATGACAGCTGATGGTTAAATGGATTTAAAGTTCAGCAGCCTGAGAAAGAAATAGCTGCAATCAAGAAGAGAGGGGCCTAAACAGCAACATCTTAGCATTTCTCAGCATCTTATTTCCCAACACAAGAATTTGAGTTTAACAGAATGTTATTCCAGCTTAAAACCGTGGGATAATATGGAGAAGAAGTTTGCTCTGCCAGAAGGGAAACAGTGATGGTTGTTTCACCTGCCATTTCCAGTAATAGTCTCACATTTGGGGCATTTGGCCAATAATGGATGATACATGTTTGATTTCCTCTTACATATTACAGGATTTAAATATGTTTCTTATTTCCTAGGTGTCAAAGTATAAAATGGCAAAGGGAAGAAATGGGCTGGGTAGACATGCTAGAAGTTTTCTGCTTCTGGGACTGTTAATGAGTTTTACAAAGTGAAGTCTAGCATAAAATTCAAAGTGAGTTTGGGAATTAGAAGACATGATATTTCTCAAAGACCTGAGAAACCACTGGGACAGCCATGAGCTGTCATTTAACTGGTGTTGCTACATCCACCATGAAATGTGATGTGCTCACTTTTTAAAGAGCAATCACCATAGGTGCTGTTCACCTCTTACATGTTAGCTTACTCATTAAAGCATTCATAGCCAAGAAGAATTTCCATGAAAAAGTTCAAGGTGAAGGATATTTCAGCTTTCAGTTTTTTACACCAAGTTTCTTGAACCAAGACATAAAATTTCAAACTGCTTAGTGTGAGAATTAAATTAGCAAAAAATTTCCAGCCTTTGTTTGAGTGATACAGCTGCCAGGTGCTTGTAGAAGGAATGGAATAGCAGATTATTCCTTCCTTTTTTAGATAGCTTTTCTTTTTTTTCTAACAGGTTGATGCACCCAGCCTCTGGACCCCAAGAGAGAAAAGTTAGGTGCCTAAACTCCAGAGATGGATGTGATTCCTAGTCTCTCTGGGTTTGGTGTATCCTATGATAATGGCAATTCTTAGTTTGCATGCAGGATTTTATAACTTCAGTGGAGAGCATTCCCTGTCCCTAGACATCATATGATACCTATTGGGACCTGGTAGCAGAGCACACAGCAGAAATTGAAAGTACTTAATGAATTTCATTCACTGATTTCATGAAGAAGCAAAGCCTGGGAGAACTATCAATATCCAGCACTGAACCCTAATTGCAATTTCTGTTTACTCGTTGCCTCATGAGAGTTTACAGGTCATATTTCCCATCATACATTCCTTCTTGTGAAGAAAAAAAAAATAACACTTGGTATTCCCACTCAGTGTTTGTGCTCTTTATATATGCCCAGTATCATGCTATGCATTTTTATTATCTGTGCTGTAATAGAAAGCAAATAAAAACAATATTATAAATTCAATAAAACAATGGGAGAAGATACAATATTGGGCCCTGGAGAAAATGTCTGGGAATAGCAGGCAGAAACTAAAATGTGAAGCACATATTGATCTTTTTGTTATGCCTGTAGAATGCAGAGTACACAAACAATAGAGGGAGGAATTGATGTGCAGTTCTTTCTTATCTGGCATGGCTGATTTTCTGTAGTCACCCTTCAAGAAGCACACAAGCAAAAATACTATTTAATCATCATGATTATGAAGAGTGAATCTCCACTGATAAAGTGTAGCTTCTCATTGTGATCTTGAGTGTTGAATCTTTTCCTAAAGTTGTTTGGTTTTTTTGGTGTTTTTTTTTTTTAATAGACAAACATGAGACTGCCTGGAATTACCTGAAGATGCCATTTTCAGATGGTTTTTGTCTGTAATGGGAAACCAGGGCAAAAAAATTAAGGCTTACAAAAAATTTTAACCCAAAATCCCATTGACTCCATAAGGGCTAGAAAAAAATTTTAACTAGTGACGTTTTGAAAATATCTCTTGAATTTATAATTTATGGGCCACCTTTGCCTTGCAGTGCTCCCTGAAAAATACCAGCAATTACCCTGAGGCATTTCAAATAAACTCTTAGCCAGACTTTGCTTCCTGTCTTCAACAAGTACAGCCTCCTCTTACAATTGTTTGGTGACACATAATGAGGATGTTTTGCTATGACCTGCATCCTGCAGTCATTATTTGAAAAATGTCAAAACTTCTTGACTATTTGTATTCTTTAAGATTTGTAGTTCCTTTAGCATCTCTTCCTATTGCAAATACAATGAAAGAGGACAGTCTCTTAATGTCATTGTGAGGTGTGTCTATGTGATGTGAGACATAGGAAGAGAATGAAACTTCCTTTTCTTAATGTGCCTCTCATGGCCTGCAAACTGTTCAAGGTACTCACACTTTCCTCATCTTCTTGTAATACTGTAAAACCAGAAAATAGAATCTAATGAATTTCTAGAAGAAAATTCCCTTTCAGACTCAATACTCTCTACAAGTGAAAAGCAACAAGTTGATTAAGCCTGAAAGATAAAAATCATGGTTTTAAGTCAGTGAAGTCCCTGTTTGAAAGTGATGGCAGAGTTTTGTAAGATTACAGACAGCAACTTCTAAAACAAAAAATAAAAAAGGTCTGTATTATAAAATTGCCAGTCTCACACATTTGCTTAATTTCTAAGGTATGAAAGTTTTCTAAACTCTTTTTGCTATTAAAAAGTTTTACAAAAACTTTTGTGAAAACTCAGTTTGTTTTGTTAAATAAACTCAGTAGTGATTCTGCCTAAAGATCCAAGATACCACAGTAATGGAAATATTTCATAATGCTAATAACATATATATTATTTACTTGAGCTGCAGCGTATTCTCCAAAATAGTGTTCATTTTATCCAAGTCAGTGAACTAAAGATATACATGGGAACATCTTTTTCCCCTTACTTTAATTACAGAAACATGTTTTGATACATATTTTTAAGGAGTTGTTTTAGGTGAGGTTTTATTTGCTCTCAAAAGTTACTCAAGACAATAGATTGATAAAGAGCACTAATTTCACAGCTGATGATTTAAATTATCTGTAGTAAAAAATGCATATTTTTTTTCTGCCAGATACTTCAGCAAGAAAAGTAATGCAAATGACAATGTTTCTACTCATTCTAGCCAATATATTAGATGTGGTAAATTTAGAAGAAAAGACCTTAAATAAAACTGTGAATTATAGATATGGAATTTAATGTTGAATTTACAATAAAATCAGAAAAATTATTGGAGCAGCAAAAAGGATTAAGCAGTTAGTCATTATGAAGTTAAACATAAAAGACAATATTGTTCTATAAATTTTAAATTGGTACTTTATTATTTTTCACAGTCCATAGAAAATGTTTACATGCTTATTTCTTTATCCATTTATTTGTTTAACTGAATTTTTCAGCCCCAAAGTGAAAAGCTTGCATCTAGCAATCTGGCTACAAATAAATTAATAGCAAATTACATTTTAGCCAGTCTTAGTCACATCGAGGATCATAACAACAAAGAAATATAGCAAGAATAATTATTCTTCCAACAACGTCTATATTATTGTTGTCAAGCTTTTAACTAACAGCTGTGTTTCTGTGAGCATGTAAAAAAATATGATTGATTTTATGGTGCGCAGTGAAAAAAGACAAGCAGATTGCAAAATTCCAAACAGATGTTACAAATGAAGACAGGAAACAGTACCAGAGACAGAGAAATGGTAACAAAAAAGATACCAACTACTTTTTCTTACATTTACTGAAGTTCAGGTCAGCTTTGTCTCATCTCAGAATTGCAGAGATGCAGCAGAAGATGAAAGACAGGTAAGTCTCTTGAATGTGTTAGTGTCCAGGAGTTACAGACCTAAACACAAATTCTAAAATTGATATGACATCTCCAGCAACAGCTAATATAGATGACAATGCACACACCTAATATGCTTTCATAAAGAAAAATCACTTCTTAGCAAAAGATGCACTCCATCTAGTACCAAAAAGATGTAGTTCTTTTTTACTGTGCCAATATAGTTTTAGTCTTGAAGCGACCAATGCATGGATGAAATGGCAAGGCTGCTATTGAAAAGAAATGAGCCCAAGCCTCAAGCAGTCTGTAAATAAGTACAGACAGTCATTCTGTCTGCAACACAAGATCATACAGAAATAGCAGAAATAACATGGAATACCTGGAGATTGCAAAACTCCTTACAATAAACTTAGGACAAATGGATCCAGTTACAGCTCTGTTACAGATGTTACCTGTCTTTTGAAGTGCTTTTCCCAGTCAGGTCTTAGTGCATAGGGGTAGATATGGGAGACTTGTTGGTCCTTATTCAAGCCTTAAGGCTTCCCAAACCATGTAGCTGACATTTCTTGTATTGTTTGTAGACAGCTGTAGATGCTACATAAAAATTATAAAGGACAAGCATCCTGAGAGCCTAGTTGTAGAACAGAACCCAAGATCTGATTATTTAAAAGTAATCTTCAGATTTTATGAAGTCTAACACATAATTTTTTAATAATTAGATTTAGTATTAACAGATGTGTACTTTCAGCATCCTGAGTTGTAGTTTTTCCATGTGTACGAGACAAAAGAGTAGAAAGTGAAATTATTGGATTAGCCATGCATTTAATAAATACAAAATTAATTATTTTTGTCAGGAATCCAAGTGTTGAAGGAGAAATAGTTGAAAGGTTGTACTTTGTAAATTACAGTTATATTACATTTTTTTTTTCCTGTAGGATTAGGTAGTTCCTTAAAGATAGTCTTTTCCTGTAGGATTAGGTAGTTCCTTAAATATAGTCTTTTCCTGTAGGATTAGGTAGCTCCTTAAAGATCATCAATTCCTGTAGGATTAGGTAGTTCCTTAAATATAATCAATAAGGGAAGTCCCGTAAGTATTCTTAAAGATTAAGGCTTTTGACACTGTCTCCCATGAGGTTCTCACAGAGAAGCTGTGTCTGTGTGGGCAAGATGAGCAGGCACTGAACAGAAAACTGGTTGAATAGCTGTGCCTGAAGAGCAGAGATCACTGGAAAGAAATCTAGTTGGAGGCCAATAGTTCACCCTAAGAGTCAATATTGAGTCCTATCCTGCTGAACATTACTGACATGGATGATGAGACAGAGTGTATGCTCAGGAAATTTGCTAAGAATACCAAACTGGGAGGTATGGCTGACATGCCAGAGTAATGCACTGTCATGCAGAGGGACAGGCTGGAGCAATGGGTTGACAGAGCCTCATGTAATTCAACAAAGGGAAGTGTAAACTCCTGCACCTGCTAAGGAACAACACCAGGCACCAATATAACTTGAGGTCCAATGGGCTGGTAAACAGCTTTGCAGATAAGGATCTAGGGGTTCTGATGGAGACCAAGTTAAACATAAGTCACCAGTGTTTTCTTGCAGCAAAACCAGAGAAATGGCATCCTGGACTGCAGTAAGGAAAGTATTGCCAGCAGGCTGAGAAAGGTGGTGCTTCCCCTCTACTGAGCATAGGAGAGGCCACACCTGGAGTGCCCTGTCCAGTTCTGGGTTCCCCAGTATGAGAGAGATAGTAATACGTGCTGGAAAGAATCTAACAAAAGGCCACAAAGATGTTGCAAGGACTGGGTAGAAGCATCTTTCCTATGAGGAAAGCCTGCAAGACCCAAGAATGTTCTGTGAAAGGAAAAGAATGCTAAACACAAATTTTGTCAGAGTATGTAAATACACAAAGGAAGAAGATGGAGTGAGGCTCTTTAACTATTCACAGTGACAGGACCAGAGGCAATGGGCACAAACTAAAACACAGCAGTTGTTATTGGAACATCAGAAAACACTTTTACACTGTGACCAAGCACAGGTTTCCCAGAGAGGCTGTGGAGTCTCTATCCTTCAAGATACTGAAAAGCTGGGGGTTGGACCAGGTGATCCTTCCAACATCAAACATTCTGTGATTCTGTGAAGAGCATAACATTTTTTCTCCTTTATTTTCTGAGATGCCAATAATATTCTATCATTACTGACCCTAAATTATACATTATGCTGTCTTCCTTGCATTTATTACATCCTTTTCTTTGGTATCATGTAAATTTTGAGGGGCTAGTCCTGATGCAAAAGCTGTTGAGGACAGCAGGGTCCTATGTGACTACATAATCTCATTTACACACTTTTGTTCTACTCACTGAACATAATAACATGAGTACAGCAGAGGAACAGAATGAAGACAAGGACAAAATTATTATGTGGGCACTTGGGAGGAAAATGTATCTGGTTCTGTATTCTTTATAAGCTAATACATAATTATTTTCTTCAATTATATAAAATCAGTAAAAGATTAACTAATCAATAACTGAGGAAAAAAACACTGGGGGAAAAAAGGCCCTCAGTACCTTAATTTCACATTATTTTACAAATTAAAGAAAGAAAAAAGAATGTTAGTTATGTATTATGCACTGTAAGACAAGCTTTCCTCTTTCAAAATTTTTCTGGGTAAGCTTGGCTTTTCTAACATGACCATTTAATTCCTTCATGAACTGTTAAAAGACTGCTTTTGGTACTCAGGCATAAAGATGCCATTTCCCATATTTTTGCCAACTTTCACCAATAGAGTTGTATAATCTTCCAAATAAAAGACTACTAGTAGATTATCTACATAATCTTACAATACTTGGAACCAGAATTTTTGAGTATTTTCATCATTGGAAAGGCACTCTTGAAAATGGTCTTGAAAACAGGTGATTTTTCTTTTTGGACCACTGGCAGTGGTATTTCCAAACTGGCTGCAAGATGATTTTCCAAAATTTATCAGAGGTACTTGACTCCCTTGGGCTTCTGCTCTCGCTTGTTGTGTAGTGAGTAGAACACAAAGGTGTCAAAAAAAAAAAAAAAAAAAGGTGCTAGATCGCCTTAGTTTATCTGTATGTATGTCAGTTAAGGCCAGAAGAAATCATTAGAACTTCTTAGCTTATTCCATATGTAATAGTCTACCAGACTGCATTCACTCTATGTAGTGCCCAGTAACATCATCTGATTTTGGTGAAGTGTATTTTACTTGGAAAATATCTGTTTTCGCATGGAGGTCTTTATTAATAGAGTCTCTGATCATTCGTATTCTGTTACAACTGCCATTACTACCCAGTTTTAACAGATGACCATTTCTTTCTTAAAAAAAAATGTTATATTTATTTTAATTTGTGCACCTTCCTATTGAAGTCATTATGTCCTTCTATAATTTTCTCCACTAGATCTGAAAGTAGGAAGATGCTATTCATCCAGACAATTCTCAGATTTCCTTTCATGAAGAAAGCAGAGGTATGTTTAAGACTTATGTGGCAGGTTATAGCTACAAACATTTTACAGATGCAGATTCTCTCCAGAGCTACTTCTCCAAAAATTCAGTGATCTTTTCTGTATTTCTTTTGAAATATATATCCATTTTCCTCTCTTAAAGATCTGCCTCTAGTTTTTCCTCACCACTGCTTAACTCTGCAGAAATTTTAGATGTGGTATATAGAGAGTTTTGTCAGTAGTCATTTCGTGGTTACTTCTAGGTAATTGATTAAAATTATGAATAGTCCTAGGCCTAATTTTGGTTCCTCTAAAATAACCTCCCTCCCTCCCTCATGAAAATAACTCTATCACTGTATTTCTTTCTGTCATTTGCTGTCATATAGTTGCCAGGTAGTTGGGTCCAGGTAAAATGCTGCTTACTGCAATGTTTTGTAAGTAATATGCTATGTAGTAATTTAATAAAACCCCAAAAAAATTCTTCATAAGTTTATATAATATAATATTATAATAAACTATATATATAATGTATGTTCTTTATTTCTGTGTGTTTAACCTATATTTTTTTCTTGAAGCCTCTATTATTAACCCCTATGTTAAGAAGCAGTATGAACTGTCTGTCCTCATTTATACGTATTTTGCCATGAGGTTTTAAGCCATCATTGTGAATAGACGAACTGATTTGTCTTTAGTGTCACTTTATTTTAACATTACAATCTAACCCCTTTATAATCCATTTAATACAAACCACAGTGATTTAATATACATGGTTCTTTTCCCCTCAGCATGTTGTGTCAAACTGCATAAAATGCTATGCAGAAAACAAATCCAAACAAATCAAAACAGCGGTCTGGTTTCAGCTCAGATAATTTTCCTCCCAATAGCTGGTACAGTGCTTTGTTTTGGATTTAGGATGAGAATAATATTGATAAGACACTGATGGTTTTGTTACTGCTGAGCAGAGCTCACACAGAGTCAAGGCCTTTTCTATTTCTCACCTCACCCCACCAGTGTGTATCACTAATTTTGTATGTTTTACTTTTTTTAATTGCTATTGTTGTTATTGTTATTATTTTCCTTTTCTGCCTGATTAAACTGTCTTTATGTGAACCCAAAGATTTTACTTTTTTCCCAATCCCACCTGGGAAGTGTGACAGTAACTGAAGAGTTATATGGTGTTTAGCTGCCACGCAGTCAAACCTGTGACTGAATAAAATAATGAAGTTTGGCTCATTATACAAAACCCATTTTATATAAAGCTTTACTGGTCTGTAATTAATTACATTCTAGTACTTGACTTTCTCATTATCTGAGTGCTGTCATTTTGTCTGATTTTTCTAGGGACTGATGTTAGTCTAATTTATTGATAGTTGCTGTTCATTTCCCATGTCTTACAAGCACAATATGATCACTTTTGCGGTCTTTGCATGTTGCCTTAACTGCATCAGCAATAACAGAATTAAAGAAAAGCTGTGATTGGAAGGGGCATCTGGAAGTCCAACCCCACCTATATCAAGCAGGACCACCTAGAGCTGCTTGCCCAGGACCATGTCCATTTCCAGATCTCAAGAATGGAGACCCTGCACAGGCTCCAATGTCTGTCTTGGAGCCAGCTGGCATTAGGTCTGCAGGACATGGGGGAAGCTTCTGGCAGCTTCTCACAGAAGCCACCCCTGTAGCCCCCCTGCTACCAAAATCTGGTCACTAAAACACAATACACTGGGGCAAGAGACCTTTCAAGGAGTTGTGGAGAACAATATGGTCTTCCCTGAACCTCATTTTCTTCAGGCTAAGTAACTCCAGCTCCCTCAGCTACTCCTCATCAGACTTGTGCTTCCAACCCTTCACCATCTCTGTTGCCCTTCTCTGGACATGTTCCAGCACCTCAATGTATTTCTTGTCATGAGGGGCCCAGGATTTGAAATGCAGCCTCACTGGTGCTGAATAGAGGGGCACAATCACTGCTGTGGTCCTGCGTGCCACATAATTTCTGACACAAGCCAGGATGCCATTGGCCTTCTTGGCCACCTGGGCACACTTTGGCTCATGTTCAGCTACTGTTGACCAGCACCCCCAGGTCTTTTTCCACTGGGTAGTTTTCCAACCACTCTTCCCCCAGCCTGTAGCACTGCATGGGGCTGTTGTGACCCAAGCACCAGACCCAACATGTGGCCTTGTTGAACCTCATATAATTGGCCTTGAACCATTGATCCAGTCTGTGCACATCCCACTGCAGAGTCTTCCTACTCTCCCGGAGATCAGCACTCCTACCCAACTTGGTGTGATCTGAAAACTTACTGAGGGTCCACTCGATCCCCTCATCCAGGTCATGGATAAAGATATTAAACTGGCTGCAGTACTGAGCTAGGGGAACATCACTTAGGACTGCTGCCAGCTGGATGCAATTCCATTCACCACCACTCTGTGGACTCAGCCACCCAGTGAGTTTTTGCCCAGGAAACAGCACGCCCATCCAAGCCATGAGCAGCCAGTGTCTCCTAGAGGATGCTGTGAGAAATGGTGTCAAAAGCTTTACTAAAGTCCTGGTAGAAAACATCCATTGATCTCTCTACACAAATGGAGAGACCAAACTGTTCATCTGTAGCTTTTTCACATGTCTTTCATAGTATTTGCTGATCAGCAGGCTTAGACACCTTAATACTAGATTACAAATTTACTTTCCTGATTGGACTTTGTCCAGACCTTTAAGATTCGTCATTCAAATACTTTGATTCAGCCTGCTTTTTTACATTAGGGGTGGCCTATGAAATAAATAATAACAAAATTAACAAAAGGTGCTTTATAATTATGTTTACACTTTTTTTCAAGATTCTCAGTAACAGAAACAACTTAGTGGAGCTATAGTGGGAATTGCAATGATAAAATAAATTTGCCAAAAGTGATGTATTATTTAAAAAAAGAGAAATTTATCTAAAGGTTCAACTCAAGCATCTAAGTTCTTTAGGAGAAATTATTGTGTGGTAATGACCAATTATAGAAGAGTTTAAATGCCAATAGGGGCTGGAAATGAATCCCTGAGAAAAGTTAAAAATATGCCACATACCATAAAGTCATCTTGTGCTACAATTTATTTTTATTAAAATTGATTCTCACCCAGGGATATGTCTTTAAATCCGTGCACTGATTTTCCTTTTTTGCCAGCTCTCATGTGCTTATGTGTATCTATAATTTGCATGCTGTACTTTTTGTACACCTTCATCTCTGTTATCTCTGAAGCACACATATCTGTAAAGCTAAGAATAAAGGTATGATTAGAAATTAACATATTGCTTCTTTTTGAATCACTTGGTTACTTTCTGGCAAGATTAATTTTAACCTAGCAGAAAACTTCAGGAAAACGCTAGGGGTGCCTAGTAAATCTAACTGGAGGGATTTCAGTGATGTGAAATATAGTATTCTCCACCTCAGAATTTCATCTAAGCCAGCTGAGATCAAGTGATTCATTGTATTCTTCTATGAGAAATTATGTATGAATCCCAGTGATGTAGAGATTAAAGCTGCCCACTTCTGTCAAAGTGGTTGACATGCCTAGTAGTATGACTTTAAATATCTTTAAATCAAAAAATATCCAAACCAATTAACATGAAAGGAAATGAAATAAAAATGCCTCTCTTCTGGCTTAGATGTAAATTGGCATGTATGAATTAATAGAGATAAAAGTGCTGTGAACTGAAGGACTTACCACCCATTTTTAAGAGCAATATTAATCCCTGTGGATGCAAACTCTGACAGAACTGTGGCTACAAGGGATTTCTGTCACTAATCACTCACGATGTATTAAAGGAATAGGAAAAATAAATTTTGTGTTCATCTGGTCTTTTTTTGAGGGTTGGTTCTGCTTAAGCTAAGTGAGCTAAAGCATTTCCTCCAAAGCAAATGTTCAAGGTAGTGCAACAAGCAAAAACCTTAAATCTGTTTAGTTACCAGAACAGATCTCTGACTTAATTTTAAATCTAATGTGATGCCATTATTTTGCTAGTTTTTGTCCATATTTACAAGAGTGGCCATAACAACATAAACTCCCCTGTGTATAGAGTTTTTATATTTCTAATGATTTTTTGAAATTAAACACAAGAGTATATTTAAAAAAGATTATGTGGAGAAAGAAGAGCAATTAAAAAAAATACAGGAGAACTCCAGACTCTGTACTCTTCTGAAAATGGATGTCCTGGAGAAAAGCTTTTGAATTAACAGGAGCAGCAGGTAGCTGACATCTCTCTAGACAAGGAGAAGGAAGTATGGCAGTGTCCAGTGATCTACAGTTGATGCTGAACAATTCACGTGCCCAGTTTTAATACAGGTAATTACTTTTTGAACAATTTATGTAGTAATTTTTGATAATATTGCCTGTGTCTGACATTTTAAAGATGCAGTTCCTTGCATTCTAATGCTGACACTCAAAATAGGTCAGGTCAGTCACAACCTAAAACTACCTATTTCTCTCCACTGACATTAGAGAGATGGAATAAGTGATTAGCCAGGTACAGGTGTCTACAGTGCAGTCAGATATCTGCTGGTGTATGAGAATAATCCAGCTGCATGAAGCAGGTAAAACAAAATTGTTTTACAAGCACTTCAGCCAGAACTACAGCATATGATTTTTCAAAAGATCAGGATAGATGAAAATAATGCACTTTATGCATTTAAAACACAGGAACTTTTGATAAATTTTGTCAAAGAAGAAAGACTTTTGTCCTCATTTACCCATTAAGTTACCCATTTACCCTGCAGATCAGGAATCAGACAGAAAATAAACTATGCATACATGATCATAATTCTTCTGCCTTCCTACTCCAAAATACTTTGCATTTTTTAGTTCACAGGTT
Organism: Lichenostomus cassidix; assembly: GCF_008360975.1. Classification (NCBI taxonomy): domain Eukaryota; kingdom Metazoa; phylum Chordata; class Aves; order Passeriformes; family Meliphagidae; genus Lichenostomus; species Lichenostomus cassidix. The sequence continues at coordinate 91,669,699 of NC_139483.1, read as the reverse complement.
TTTCAAAGTTTATCAAATACATCCTTGATTTGAGACTGTCACATTTCTCTCTTGTTTTGAACAAAGGACAATTCCCACTTTTAAACTTTCCTTTTTGATGACAGTGCATTGACAGATGTGTACATTTGTCTGCTTACTCCTCAGGCCATCTGCAGAATGCTCCACAGGCAGCTATGAAAGGAAGTCTTAGAAAGTGAGCTTTACTGCTTCCTGCTCTCTGCAGCTAGTATCAGCTAATTCAGCAGGTTTCTCCATTTCAGGTAGCATAGCTGTGATTGTTCCATTGCGGAATACTCAGTCAAGTTAGATATTCATATATCTTAAATGAGTAGCCTGTGGGATCCTGCTATTGTGCAAAGACAGGCGTAGAAGACAGAACAGGAAATGATGGTCCTAGCTTTTGCTGCACAACACTATTGCATATCTGCATGTAGGAGGCATCATTGTAAAACCAGGTACAGTAGCAAAATTTGTTGTTTTGAGTGATGTGAATGTTACTTAAAGAAATGTTTGTCTGCATGAAATAAAAGGCATCAGCATTTTGCAGTGTTTTTTCTGCATGAAATAAAAGGCATCAGCATTTTGCAGAGTACATGACTGAGTTCTGACTCTAAATCCCATTATGGGTGAGCAGAATACAAGTGCACAGATTGAAAAGCATATCCTGGAGTATAATTCCCAAGTAAATAACTCAGAAAGAAATATGTGAGAAAGACAAATGATTTTGCAAGACAGACATAGAACGATGAAATTTAACTACTGATGAAAGGAGATTTCTTATGGCTTATGCAACATAATCAGAAACTTTCTGAAGATTAGAGGTTTTTTTCTGAAAGATACTACGTACCTCTGAAAAAACCCTTATTTTTTGAAAAATACATGGTTTACAACACAGCAGCATCTCACAAATTTCATTATCTGATTTTGATGCATGTGTGAAATGAGACCTTGACTTAAAGTCCTGGGGTCAATTCTGTCCTCAGTAACATGTCTGAAGTTTCCTTTGAAGTCAATCAATAAGTTAACTGAGAGAAGAATTTCCCCTGTGACCCTTTTTACAATGATTTCTCTTTATTACAGTTTAGCTCATGGCTATAATAAAAAGAGAATAACCACAATCATGGATAGAAGAGTATAACTTTTCCCTTCCCTTCCCTTCCCTTCCCTTCCCTTCCCTTCCCTTCCCTTCCCTTCCCTTCCCTTCCCTTCCCTTCCCTTCCCTTCCCTTCCCTTCCCTTCCCTTCCCATGTTGGAATATAATTCACTGTTTTCAAAATTTTTCATTATGTAGTCATCCACTAAATGTAAAAATACAACAAGCCCCAAAATGTCATTATAAGGTGATGAAATTCCAAATATCAGTGTCTACTTTTAATGGTAGTCCAGGGGACACATCGGACAATGCCTGTCCCAACCTGCAAAACTACATTAAAAATACAAGTTTTGTTTTAAGCAAGGACTTAGCCATTATTGGATATTAATACCTCATACTGTGATACAAAAGGAGAAATGAAGCATAATTTCATAACTTTAAAGCTCATAGGAATTCACTATTGAATGCTGAATAGAAAGATTTTTAGTATCCAGTTTTCCATCCTTAATCTTCACAGTAATGCACCTCCAATCAGAAAAATAAAGCAGAGAGGAAAGCTTGCCAAATGCTAAGTAGGTGTACAAGATAAAGCACTTGACAGAGCCCAAAATGAAAAAAAAGTGTGTTTAGGGCTGCAATTCAACCAGGTGATGAGTACTTCGAGTCAGCTACAAGTGAAAAAGGACCATAAGATGGTCAGAGAGGCTCAGGAGTGGGATGCCAGGATGGTGCTGTGCAGGGCTGAATAGCTGGGAGTGCTGTTTGAGGTCCTCTTCATGTGCCAGTTCTGCTTCCAGTTCCAAGGTGAGATGGAAAGAGATGACTTAACTACAAAACACATTGAGGCCCATTTGCTGATGGCCTGCAAACACAGTGAAAAGACAAAGCTTTATTTTAATTTAATATTTATTTTTGTATTATTACTTTACGTGTGAAATTTTTCAGAGGTCTTGGACACTATTTTGAAAGGAGTTGTGGGGCAGGATTATTGTAGCATCTGAAAGAAGTTTTCACACTCACTGTGAGCTACAGGGAGCAGGTTTATTCATTTCCCCTTTGGAACGGAGTCACAAAGGAGTTGTATAAACACAGCTGTTCTTCCAGACCAAAGAAACAGAAAGAACCACACAGCCTATTGTTTATAAAAAAAAGTAAACTCCATTCCTTCAGCTAGGTACGAAGTGGTTTTTTATTCTGCTTTATGAATCTGTGAACTCTTTAGTCCATTATTATCTTTGACTAGATATATTTGCCTTGATAATTCTTGAAAGTTTTGTTAAAACCTCCCTTTTTTGTGGTGGTGGATAATATCACCTCAGGAACTGCTGGGGAGCCAAGTAGTACAGCAGGGTTTCACTGGTGGGAAAACATCCCTGTCCAATTAACACGATAAGTCCCTACCCAAATTATGTAAATCCCCCTGGCTGTAACCTAACCCCTGACTCCATCCCTCCCTTCTCCCCATTGGTTGTGGTGTTCCCCTACTTCCTCTCCCCTGACCTCAGGTGATCCCTATATCTAGGGATACTGAGGGTTTCCTCTTGCTCTTTCACCCTGGAACCCTTTAGAATAAACATGTGGAACATCCAACTGATTGAGCCTCTGGATTCTTTGTCTCTGGTAATGTGTGAGCTATCCAGCTCTCTGGGTGAGTGAGAATCTGTGCCTTACACCAGCTCGGGTGTGAGAAGGGTCTTTCTGTACACCACCAGAGCAGTGCTGGCTGGAGTGATCTCTCAATAGCCTCAGAGACACTTTCGGTAAATGCAGAGGCCTGTTTCCACCCCTCCTCCCCCCTCTGCATTACTTTTTAAAGAAAATTATTTGCAGTTAGAGACATGAATATAAAAACTCACACATTTTACACACTTTTTTAAAAGCATATAATGCAGTTTCAAATTTGGGAATTATTTTGAGAATTTCCCTGCATTTATCTTAAAGTCAGGGGATGGTGGAAACAGATCTTCCTTATAAAATTCCAAGTCACAAGAATACTATTTCAAATATTTTCAAAACAAATATTTTGGGCTTTTAGTCTCCCCTTTCACCTTAAAACTCAAGGGAAAGTAGAATTAATATACATTTCTGCCCAGCAATGAGAAACTATCTTCTTACTGTCAAAATGTCTGAAAGAGTATTTTAAGATATTTTTTATTCAGAATGTGAGTTGTAAACTATCCATGGTTTTCTGCTGAAGCAGTACTTGCTGTTTGGATGCTTGCAGTAGTTAAATTTGAATACTGTGAATATTCACACACATTGTGGAGGTAGAGGGGAGAATCCAAACCAACACCTTGCTGCAGTAGGATTTTAGTAGAATAAAATGCCAAGGCATGCTTGTCTTAACTTTACTTAACGCTGTAGAGACTTGCTCATGAGAATTATATATGAGGAAGGAATCGGATGAATTATAATTTTTAATTTATTATTTATATGAATAAAAATCAGGCTCATACATAAAGCTAATATCTACTATATGAATAATTTTGTTGTGCTTTTTACCCAGTGGAGTCTATGTATAACAAACCAGAAAAACAATCCTTACAATTTCACTCTTTTCAAAAGTTAGGTGACAAAATACCAATTTCTTCCCCTCAACCTTGACTGACAAGACATATGAAATGAAGACAGAGACTAAGCACAGAAACAGCGAAAGTGAAATGTTTAGAGGAATAGAAAACTGTCAAACATTCAATTAAATGTATCTTGGGAAAAACCACCATCAATCATCCTTTTCAGTGATCATGAAAGATTATTACAAAAACAAGTGCCAATCCACCAAAAGTAGACAGAAAGATATTAAAGAAAAAAAAAAAGAGAAAAAGCTTACCGTGAGCTCAGAGACAATATGGACAATATGTGGCAACCAAAAATATTGCAATAACGATGCACAAGGTAAAAAAAGCATAGCTTTAGAATTCCAGATAATCTTTGCATCTAAGTGAAAGTAAAGCTTGTATTAATGTATATTCTGTGTTACATGTGTTTTTATTAAGGTTTACAGTGAAGCAAATCAGAAGTACTTATCCTAAGATATTGTGTCATCCTGTAGTTTCTTTTTATTAATTTAGTATCTCTTTAGATGTTATGTTTGTTGACATTTTAAGATTCAGAATATTCATTGAACTGTAGAAATCCAAACCTCAGTATTTTTTACAAATACCACAAACATTAAACAGATCACATAATTTGGAAAGACATACTCAAAGTTAAAGACTGGTAACATTTGGAGTATTAATTTGCTGAGATTAGCATTGTAAATTTTTTATTATAATTTATTTATAATATTGTAATTAAAAATAATATTCTAAGAAATCAGTATAGCAATTTGCCTGCACTAATTTGTGAGGTCACTCCTGAGAGCTGATGCAAAAGGCTGCCTCATGTCCTTAAAGTGTTTTCAGAGAAATGATTTTATACTCCAGGAAGTGACATTAACCTACTGCCATGAGACCAGTGTCACAAGTCTTCACAAAGCCAGCTGTCATGGTGACAAATGCCATACTGACTTATCTTTGACAGGTTTCTGAAGTCTGCTAAAATCAGCTCCTCTGAGTTTTGAGATGACCTTGTCTTTCAGATGGAGAATGATACCACTGACTTATGCGTAGAAGGATTCATGGGCTGGGTGGGAGCTGATACTGTTGCAGGACTGTTTTTTGTACACAGCCTGATTTTGGTCTTGCTGGACTTTCCTCCCCTGCGCCAGACTTCCGCAGCTGTAGCACAGAAGTTGGGCATATTGGTCAGGATCCTAGGCTGACTTTTCTCAGGAGCAATCCATGTCATGTTATTGCATTTAGTTCTGGGCCTCCGTGACGTGCCCTGCAATGCTGATTACGTTCCTAAAAGAAGGAACACAGAGTTATGTGGACATGTTGGGCATTGCATCACCACCCTTTCTGCACCTAGTTTCAGGATGGGAGGAGATGACTGATGACCCTCCTTTGGACTTTTAGGGTTATGAAGGTTGTCTCTTCCACTCAAGGACATTTCTGGGAATTGCCAACCTGTAAATTAATTTCTTCCATTACTGAAATGTTATACTTATGTATCATACAGCCATAGAGCTGTCATCCTCCTTTCCATGCATTACCTGGAAGGCAATGATCAACATTTGGAGAATGGCTTTTCTGATACTCTGAAATCAGAGTATTTGAAGCAGTAACATGAAATTATTTAAAAAAAAAGGCACTTTCAAATCATCAGCATCAAATCCTACAAAAATATGTTAACTGCTAAACAATGTGGCATAAATACTCTGGTTTAGATTGTTTTAGATGGGTGAAAACACACAAACCTAGTGCTGATGTTTAAAACTTTTAAACCTGACAGTGTATTGATATATGCTTCATCACAGCTCTGCTTAGAACAGTTGTTGGTCACCATTTTTAAGAGGTGACCATTTTCTCCACTGCACCTTCTTGAGCTTTTGTGTCATTTAGTAACTGCAGTCACTTTGTTAAGTGGCAATAAAGTATAGCTAATTTATCATCTCAGCATCTATCAGTTTGCTGAAACATACAAAAAAAAAAAGTCAAATTCAGGGATAACTGCAAGGTGTGCTTGATTTAAAAAATGATCCCTTGTCTGGGCTGAATCCAGCATGTCAACTCCAACTGACATAAGCAATTTCTATAGAGAGAGATTGAGAAAGAAGTTTGGCAGTAGACAAGGAGGAGGAAGGCTATTCCACACACACACAGACAGCTTGTTCCTTCTATGTACCATTTGGCTGCCTGCATTCCAGGCTGTGGCCATCACAGGCAGGTTTTAAATTGCATAACCAATTAGTTGCTGGGTTGTAAAACTGGGTAGAGGACTTTGGTAGACAGATTAGTTTCAATAGCCATAAGGCTTGGTGCTGATTGTGGCAGCTGTGGTACCAGCTGAGCGTTTAACTCCTGCCAGGAGTCCTGCAAACTCAGTCTTATCAAGCACCAGAAGAAATTTAATAAAGGGAAGCCCATCATGCTTTCTTGCATAATCACAGGCACCTGACATCCCTACAGATCTTGTATGTGTTTAATTTAGAAATGGGAAATGAACACTGTGGAGTGAGTAATGAGGAATAAGCCTGATCAAAGGCTAACAGGTCTGAAGGTATATAGACACTGGAAAAAAAATTCCTTTTTCTTACAACCCATTTTCCTTACAAAAATCTTTGTACTATCCAAGCACTTATCATTTGTGTTACATTCTACCAAGAAAAAACTGGATTTTGTTTTCCAAACCCTCAGATTTCAAGCAAATTTGATTTTTAACCAAAACATTTGGCTTAAGTACCATTGGGTTTTTTGATAATAAATGTAATATCCTTCAACTATGGCTGTCTTCCTTTATTACTGTACAACCAACATGGCATCAATGGCAGTCAAACCCAAAAAGTAGATATATAAAGAGAGTAGAAATTAAGTTTCTTTTATTTATTTTTTATGCAGGATCTATTCTTTTTTCCCACTGTTTTTCACCTTCAAGTAACAATTTCAAAATAACATGTTTATCTCTGGCTCTAGAGTGACAAAGAACTTCATGTTTAAATTTAAGAGCAGGAATAGTTTATTATGATTTTGCTTGAAGAATATGAATAAACATAGACTTCAGTCTTATGTAGGAGATTAGAGATCCTGGAAAACTACCATTTCTAAACCCAAAATGTTGCCTAGTTCTGTGAACTTCTCTACTCCAGTGAGCCAGGAGATTATACGAGACAGAGGGATAACAGAAGTGCTTGTTGAAGCTTGATGCTGTCAGTGCACCTGTACCACAGCTTTGGTAGATCTATTTGCTCTCCACGTCAAACCCTGAGTTATTTATATACAGAGACAGATTTATTCCAGACTTACTCATTCTTCTTTGCAAAATAATATGTAGCAAGTTGAAGAATTCAGTGAGTGATTAATAAAAGTAGCACATCTTAAGAATTTGTTCTTTTAAAATGTTAAGTGTAGGTGAAACAGTGGCACAGTAGAAGTTAGGTACACAACAAAGAAAAAGGCAAAAATACTTATAAACAAAATGAAAATGCAATGGTTGGTGTATAGGTTTCTTTTTGAACTTCAAAATGATGTTGCAGATATGAATCTCTTACAGTTTCTGCAGATTATTAAGAAGCACACTAATTACTCTGTAACAGACATGCATTCCCATATGCATATATGAATTATTTTACCAATTCACAAGACATCAGATTGTGATCTCCACTATTTGAGTGACCTGGAGAAAGACACATTTGAAAGAAGTACACATGAAGGAAGTGGTTTCGCTAGCAACAGGAACTTTGTATGAAAACTACTCCAATATTAGTCTTCTTTATGTTTGTGCCTTGCTCAGTGTTTTTTTTAGTGCACACTATACAATTAATTCTTTAAAGCACTATTTTCCAAACATTTGCCATGCCAATATGCAAAGTACCCCCTTGTCCTGAAAAAGCCAAATTTCCCTTAGAAATCATTCCAATTAAGTTGTGTAATTCACAAAAACAATATACATTGTAAATGTCAACATCTTCCCCAGAGATAGTGTTCTGTGAATAATTTAAAATCTAGGTTATAGAAATAGCTTTACTCACAAAGCTCATCCCAAGGTTCAATTTAATTTCTTTAAAATTGCTACTTATGACAGATGGAAGGGATATCTCCAGACTAAAAGTTTTCATTCATCTCACACACAGAGTCTTAATATATGAGTGTAAACCAATGGTTTATTAGACTAGTGAATAGTCAGTTATACCATGAATCTCTGTTAGCTGACTCAGAAAAGATAAGAGTGTTTTCTCGTTGACTCAGTCTTCATAAATGCCCAGGGGATAACTAATCTAGGGAGATGGCTTTACTACAACTTTCTTGCTGCCCACATGCTCTTGCTACCCTTATGACATGTATTTGTACATAATTACGGACTTAATGTTTTTTTCCCAAATACAGAAGTGGATGTTTCTGTACCACTGAACCAGTGCAACCATGGATACAGTAAGTCTATTTGGTTTTGCTCCATACAAGGCCAATGTAGTGCTCAGTAACAGTGAGAAATAAATGTTCAAAAATGTTAGAAGAGAGAATGAAAAAGCTTTGTTATAACACTGTTAATCTACACCGTGAATACTGTCTACAGATGGCCTCCTCAGCCTCTGAAGGGGTAATGTAAAACTGAAAACTGGAGGAAGTATGATCATAAGCAAGGTCCAGTTCCAGAGCAAAGAACTGAATATGTAAGCCTGGAAAAGAGATGAAGGATATGGCAGAATGGTATGGGTGTCACAGACATATGTGGATAGGGCGTAAGGATTCAGCGTTTCTTGCAGTCAGAAATTAGACTAGTCAGAGATCATATCAATAAAGGCAGATCAAAACAAAGAAAATAACATTGTTATTCTGAAGGATAGAATTCTTCATCAAAGGGCACAGTGGAAATATGAAGTTGCATGCCTAGATAAAGAAACACGACATGTCTGTAGAAAAGAAATGGATTTAGGTCACTAAATATATAGAAACCTTGACTAGATCAGCAAGTCACTGAGCTGAAGATAGGACATTATGCTGAATTATGTTTGCAGTTTACTCTTGTCTAAGTACTCTCTGACAGCCATTGCTGGAAAGAGGACATGAGAGAGACACAAAGCCTTTTTTCTCTTCTTATTTATCTACAGAGACTATTAAAAACTTTTCTATTGAATACTTATGCTATGTGCTAATAAAATCCTGAATATTTCATTCTTATTTCCTTACATTAATCACTCATTTATTATTCATGTCCTCTTTCAGAAATTTTTACCTAGTCTTCCGTCACTCTTATCTAAGTCCTTCATATTTATTCAGGAATCATAATCTTTAATTGAAGTTGAGCTTAAAGATATCTTTCTTTTTGTTTTTCTCAGGATATTGTGCAATCTAAGTGATATTAAGACCAATGAAGAGTTAAATGGAAAGTAAACAAAAAAAATCTAAGTCTGATTGTTTAATTTCCATCTGCTCCATAGTTTGGGGGTCATGCTTAAATCTTTTCTTTCATTTGCCTTAATTTATATTTTAGGCCATTATGATATCACCCATAATTTTATGACTCTTAAATTCCCCTAGAAAACATAATTTTTATACATCCCACTTTCCCTGATAAGCAATGAAATGCAGCTCAGATAATATCCATCCATTTCTCAGGTTTTGATTCCTCAAAGACCACTGTTGTTACTGACATCTTTCTTTGTAAAAAGTTCACTGCTTCACCTTTTGTCAAAGCTGTTTCCTTTCCTGATTTCATACTGTAGAACCTTAACAGGTCCTTATGGCATTGTGCTTGACTCCATATTTGAGATGAGAAGAAAAAAAGCTGCACACCAACTTTACCCACTATTGTAAGAACATTGTCACTTACCATAAAATTAATGGCAAAACACAGTAAGGAAAACATCTTGTACTGACTCTTTCTATATAGTATTTAAATCTTGGAGACTATTTAATGTAATTTCAATTACTTTCAATTTATCCCATCTATGCTGTGGCTTTACCTGTGTAAATGAAGAATCATTCCATTTCATCTTAATGTCCTTGTTGGTCTTTTTCTACTTTTCATTTTCTTCACTACTTTTTTTCTGATTAGTCATCTATGGAAAGGCCTCAAAACCTTTGCTGTAGGATATAATTGTTCCAGGAAACACGCTGAAGGCAGGCTGGCTGGCCTTGCACCTTTAACCAAAGCATTTCATAATTGCCTTAAAAAACCAAACTTAGCCCACCTAATTTAATTTCATTGACTAGAGGTACTAAATGTTACCAAACATTTTTAAAGGAAGACCTTGGAAATCAGTAATTTCTGTTAGATAGCTATAAGCTTGTATATAACATAATTTAAATTGAATAAGCTTATTATCAATAAATCTAATGTAAATGTCTATCACCACCAGAACCATTCATTAAAAATTCATCTCCTGTTTGTCAGGTGATTCTTTGATAATATATTTGATAGACATGAAAATTGTTATATCAATCACCGTTCAAAAAATGTATGTTATGTCATTAGTGCAAAAATACTGTTCATTGTATTTTGGCATAAGGAAATATTTCTGTGAAGGTACTGTAGGGGTATCTGTGACCACTTAAATTCAACCCTGTATCTTGAGCATAATCTGATCACTAAACCTAACACTTGTTACCGTGTTTGTCAGAGATGAGAAAGATTGATGTCTCAAGATATTTTGGGATGCATGTGTGTGTGTGTGAGGGGGGTGGACAGGTCACACCTTGCCCTGGCCAGACAGTGCCCTGCCCCACACTGCCCTAGAGCCTGTATCCCAGAGCTGAGCCTATATCCCAGCCTCACAGAGCGGCCAAACATTCAACCGTTGAACCATTGAACCAAGGGCTCCACCCATCCTGACCCAGCTCCTGAGTGGCAGAGTGACCAGCCATCCCACCTGGGGGGAGGGCCCACAATGACCCAAGGAGTTTTAAGGCTGAGCACCAGGCAAGCCCATGTCTTGGCCCTACCCTGCCCTTGGAATTTGCATCTGAACATGGCTGGAACCCTGGTGTTGGTAGCTATATGTGTGCTTTTCTATGTCTTTTCTATCTTTCTGTCTTTTGCTTCTAATTTCCTCTCCTTGGAACATTTTGAGTAACTTAACATCAAATGGGTTTAAAGTTTGCTGAGTTGAATGGGCCAAAATAATGCTGTGAGAAGTGTTTTATGTTGGTTGGATGTTGTTGACAAAACCATCTGTTTCTTGATTTTTCTATAGTTAGCAAATAAATTTCTGTCTTGTTTTGACCTCGTGAGAATATCTGTTTGGTACTTCTCTTGTGCATCTGATCCAGAGTACAGGAACCTCTGTAAATCCCTTTCAGCAAGTTGTTTGGGGCCTTAGGGTATTCCACAATGGTATTTAGTGCAAATATTTTATGATTCCTTATTCTTTCATTACACTGTTTTGCATTATTAAATTTATTTTGTTACCCAGCTTATTTTTCCTTGTGAATATTTTTGAGAATCTTTTTAAAGACTGTTGTGCATATGTCAGAAAATAAATCAATTATTTTATTTCCCCCCTAAGTACTTAAAAAATTACTTGACAGAACTTTCAAATAAGCAAATATGATGTTAACACACATCAATGGAAGAAGTAAGAGTGCCAGTTAATGGCTCAAAAAAAATAATATTAAAATAACCGTGTTTTCTTCTAGTCATATAAATATAGCATTCAAGCAAATATAGTACCAGAAAAATTCACGGTTCTGATGTTTTCCTTAAAATCAGTTTCTTCTTCTGCTTTAATATTAATTTCCTGTTTTGAAATTCTGTGGTAGGTCAAAAAGCTAAAATGAACATCTTGAAAAGAGTTATTTAATCTTATCAAGGTGAAACAATTTTAAACATATAATTTATATAATGGCTGTGTTCCTATAAAAGCTATTGAGCTCAAAAATCAAAGGGTAACTGAGTGAATCTATATCTCCCCAGTGAGGTAATAAATGTATTTTAACACTGACATTTCTTTGGGCAGTACCCTCAAGAGCTATTCAGAGTGCTTAAAATGCTGACATCAGTTAATCCATTTGTTACATCACAATTTTGGGCATCTGTTACATTTTTTGCTTGATTGCTTTGTTTAAGGCTCATAGATCTATGTACAATGTCAGCTCTCCTGTGTATGTTGTTGCTTTATCTATATGGTGTTTCTACACTTCATTGGTTAAACCATTTTGGTTATTATCTGGAAGTACTATTAGCAACAATGATTTCCAAAATTCTTATTAATTCAGTTAAACACAAAAATTGATATTTTTTTCTGGGCCATAAACATAATAACTCAATTTAATAAGAAAAATGAAATTAGGGCTGGCTTTCATGCTTAGTGATAGATGTAGCAATTTGGTCATGAGACAATAGCTGCTGATCATTTTTTGAGAAAATTTCTCAGATGTGACATGGAATATTTCAACATATGACAATAAAAAGCCATCTCCAGCAAACAGCGTTGTCGCTTCATTTGGAACAGAGCTCTGGAGTTACTACTGAGCAAAAAGACGGAAAAGCAAAATGTCTTTTGTTGTCCTATCTTAATGAAGTGAATTCTTGAGACTAGGGACAACCATTTTGTGATCTGTATTTTTTTCAATTAATATTTAAAATCTTCATACAATTGGGAAAGATATCAGCAGAAGATAGTGAAATATCTATTTTTTTTTCCCACCCTGAGTCCAATACAGTAATCTGTAACATGATCCAGGGTAATGGGAAAATGAATATTAAATCCTTTAGGTTTCAGAATGTAGTTTACAAAACATCTAATGGAAAGCAAATGCTTAAGCTAAAGACCGCCATTCATACTGTGTGTTGCCCAGAGATGCCAAGCCTTGAGATGCTTGGCTTCATTCTGGACAACCAAGTCAACTCTTCTACCTATGGATGCCTACAGAAACTGGTATTTGAACTTAGAAGTTTGCAATTCTAATCTCAAAAGTTGCATTTCTGTTTGAGCTGGAGCTTACAAATTTGAACAGTTCAGAAGTAGTCAAGAAGACACTTAAATTCCATTAAATACAGAAGGAATTCCTGTGAATAAAAATCTAAATGCCTTTCTATTTTCACTTTGTTTGCCAAGGACTTGGAAAAAATGTTCTAAACTCTGTTCAGCTTCAGGGAACATAATTTTGTCGTATCTAGCTCATGACAGTCAAAGATCTCAAACATTAAGCTAGACATTACAAAAGGACAGTGAATAATACAGTCGGGAAGCTAGATAAAATTCACTCTCGGGGTGCATAATTTTGTAGATTAGTAGAACGAACAGATGACTAGGAAGCCAGCAGACTAGGTTTTTGGGACTGCTTTTGCAGTTGTGGTTTAACCCCAGCCAGCAACCAAGTCCCATGCAGCTGTTTGCTCACTCCCACCAACAGGATCAGGGAGAGAATCGGGAGGGTGAAAGCTGAAGAATTCATGGATTGAGATAAAGACAGTTTAATAGGTAAAGCACACAGACAAAAAAAAACAAGGAATTCATTCACTGCTTCCCAAGCTCAGGCAGGTGTTCAGCCATCTCCAGGAAAGCAGGGCTCCATTGCATGCAGCGGTTACTTGGGAAGACAAACACCATCACTCCAAATGTGCCCCTCTTCTCCTTTCTTCCCTTAACTTTATATACAGAGCATGATGTCATATGGACTGGAATATCCCTCTGGTCAGTTTGGGTCACCTGTCCTGGCTGTGTCTCCTCCCAACCTCCCATGCACTCCCAACTTCCTCACCAGCATGGCAGTATGAAAAGCAGAAAAGGCCTTGGCTCTGTGTAAGCCCTGCTCAGCAATAATGAAAACATCTCTGTGTTATCAACCCTGTGTTAAGCACAGATCCAAAACACAGCCCCATACTCGACACGGTGAAGAAAGTTACATCAGACAAAGCCAGCACGAGTTTATGGGTTAAACGAGTAAAACCTGGTAATTCAGTGAGGTTTTTTAGCTATGGAAGTATATTTACAGGCTAACAGTGTTTCTAAAGGTTCTAATACTATTAATTATCTGCTTTTTCATTATGCATTTTAGTTTCATCATATGACTATATTTTTGATTCACTGATAGCATCTACCACATAAGAGAAGTTGCAAGCATAGTAAAAACACGCTGAATATGTAAACTTGAGGTAAATGTCTTTTTCTTTTTTTTTTTTTTGTAATAAATCTTTGATTTTAAGAAGAACAGAGGAATTCTAACATTTAACGATGTTTGAGAATTTAAAATAATTTTGCTTTGATAGTGAAAATTTTTGAGGAAGTTAAACTTGGTACATAAATTATAACTATCCAGGGAATAATTAATTTTACTTTACAATAAATTATTTTGAAACTGAATGTTCTCAGACTTGACATTAAATAATTAGTGTTTAAATATTTGTTGATGTTTTTAAATATTACCTAGACTTTATTTCTGGATAGGAAACAAACAGAAATTGAGTCAAATATTATTGCCGTATTGATCCATTTGATACAAATACCTTTATCTCTCATTTATCCTACTAATATTTCCTATTGGACTACACAGCTGAAGCAGGCTGATCTCAGTGCTCTGAACTAAGATCTAGAAGGCAAAATGGAAGATAATATTTTTCTTACTTTACTACATAAATTATTTGTGGAAAAAATAAAATATGTTTATAAGTTCAAAGTCTTCTAACTAACTAGTGATGTGAAGATGCATCATATTTAATCAACAAAAAACATATACCATAATGATAAAGCCTGAATTTGACTAAAGAGCAGATCATTTTTCTGGTATCTGCAGTCTGAAGATTTTAAGTATGAAAATGGAGAACCTTCTTATGCAATTAGGGATGTGGATATAGATTCTACTCACTTTTGTGAATATTATCACTAACAAAATTACAGATCAATCAGAGCTGAACTAGTTAGTGTCTGTGCTCTGTAGAAGAAAAAGTGTGCAAACAGAATGAAAAGTCCCTGTCAGAGGAAAACATTTTCAATGACAGTGTTGCGGACATTATTTGGAAGCACACAAATATGTTAAGCAAGTCCTTCCATTATAAAACAAAGTGAGAACAGAACAACTCTTTTTCAATTTCACAGTTTAGCTACAAGTAAAATGACTTATTTTCTATCTTCAAAGCTCCTAAGCACCTTAGCCTCCAAGTATCGCAGTTATCATGCCACTTACACTAGGATTTGGTATTTGACATTTACCAAGCAATTGTCAAAAGGACCCCAAGTAATCATTAGGTGTTAGTTTGTTGTTTTCTGCATAGATTATTATGGCATTTTCACAGATCCATTGTCTGACCTTGATTAAAATTCAGGAAATGTTAGCCCACTGTCTGTGTTCAGACCACAGAACAATACCTCTATTTTGACATACCTTTAATAAATCAGACATTTCATTTATCTTTGCAAAATGGAGTGAGATTGCTGGTTTATTTATCCTTCATGCACATCTGAGATGTAATTGGGAGACTTGTTATAGACATATTATTAAGCTATTTCAGCTCTCCATGTCATTCTGCAATAATTCAAAGGATAGCAATTTTAAGCTCTCTGCTGGCAACAAAATAATGGGAGAGCCTTAGAGTCTACAAAATATCTTGATAGTATTACTCAGTTCTCATTTTATGTTTTAATTGAAACTATTATCAAATAATGATTCTAGGCCAGAAATAATAGTTAATAAAGTTCTGGAGATCATATCTGCTCCTGTTGCTCTAAGTTCTGACTATATCAGCCGAGGGATAAGAGCCCTGTTCTACAGTTTTTCTATCAGAAGATAGAGTGCCTATTAGATGGATTGAATAGAGACACAGAGTCTCTACAGTGTTCAATAGAGACATACAGTGCTCTTGAAAAATGCTGGTTGGTTTTTCTGAAAATGGAAATCTCTGTATGATATGGATAACATTAGTATCAACATCTGAAGTTTTCCAGGTGTGTGTCCAGTCCTGCCAGAATGTTTCCCACAGGCCTATGAACTATAAATCCAATAAATAAAACGAGAGGATGGACACTAACTAAATTTGTGCAGTGCAGGGGGTGATGTCACCTCAGGGGTCCTCTCCAACAAAAAGTGATTCTACAATTTAGCAAGCCTGTGCTTGTCCCAGGCAGTGCCTGGGCATGAGCCAGTCACTGCTCTCAGCACCCTGCAGTGGAGCATTCCTTTTTTATGTATAGAAAAATGAAGGCAGAGAATTTATTTATATGGTTGCAAGCTATGTGAATTTGATCTGCTGACCCTTAGGGCCAGAAAGGAGCCCATGGTTTTTTTGGGTTTTTTTTTTTTAATTTCCTGGTGTGAGCAGAGCAATAGAGAAGGCAGAGCATATTCAAATTGCGCAAAATGCTTGTTGCTGTATAGCTGTTAAGGTATGCAATTTACTTTCATGTAACTTTCTGTGGACTGAGGGTACTCATCAGCCATCAGATGTATCTTCTGTGCATACTCCCTGAGAAAGACATAGGCCTGTAAGAGAAAATCCTTCATATGCTCTTTTTCTAGCCATTACCATAAAAAGGATATTATTCCTACGTGTAAGGGACTTAAAGATCACAATTGCCTTTAACGCTGTTAAGGCCACTGAAGGAACCTGACAAAAGATAAGCAGGAGCCTGACGTAAGAGCAGAAGAGAGGAACTTGCAACAGGAAGGCACAAATCCAGGGCTAGCAGAGCTGAGGTCTGGTTAGCACACCTTACGTACTGCATCCAGGCAAAAATTTCCACTGTAGCAAACTGTGGGAAAGGAAAAAATTTCTTAAGACACTGCCATTCCAAGTTATGGGAACAGCATCTATGCCCTGTGTATACCCAGAACTTGGACTGTATAAAGGTGTCACCTGAGAAAAACCACTCTGGTGGACCCCCCCCACTGAGAAGACCTGGGTGAAGAAAGACCAGGAGGATGCCACAGGATCTACAGGTTGGTGACTATCTTCTCCTTGATCTCTCTTTATCTCTCCCTCTTCACCCCTGCCTCCCTTTCCTATTTCTTTCTCACATTTACTGTTAAATAAAATCCATACTATTGATTTTGGCATTTGCACCTTAATTTGGGCAGAGGTATCTCTTAATAATCAGATCATAACACTATGTTATTACTTTTTAATATCACAGAATCATAGAATGACATGGGCTGAAAAGGGACTTTCAAGATTATCTAGCTCCAATCCCCACACCATGGGCAGGGACATCTTTCCCTAGACCAAATTACTCAGAGGTCCACCCAACCTGGCCTTAAACACTTCCAGGGATGGAGCATCCACAGCTTCTCTGGGAAACCTGTTCCAGTGCCTCGCCACCCTGATAGTAAATAATTTCTTCCTAATATCTAATCTAAACCTACTGTGTTTCAGTTTGAAACCATTTCCCCTTGTCCTTTTACTACCTGCTCTGGTAAAATTCCCTCTCCATCTTTCTTGTAGGCATCATCCAGATACTGGAAGGCCACAATTACCTTATCTTAAACTGTTAAGGAAAGTGATCATATGTATTTTTGTGCATCAGAGATGAATGAGTGGTTATCACCAGAGTTCCCAGCAGTGAAATGTCTTGTTTGTTCTGTTTTTTTAAGAACATAAGTAAATACATCTGTAAGCTGCAGGCTCAGCAAACAGAAGGGTATGCATATCACAGTCCTCTCAATATTAACCTTACCTGAGCCTCTGTCTCTCCAGTGTTGGCTGTGTTTGTGTACCTATCCTTTTATTAATTTAGGCTCTGCCTAGGGACATGTAATGATTTCTGAATTTCTCTATATAAGAGTCTACCCAGCTGAATCAGCATTTTTGTTCTGTCTGACACATTTGTCTCATGGTGCAGCAAAATACCACAAAACTGTAAGAGCTTATTTCTCTGCATAATGTATTCTTTCTGTGCTATGCTAGGACAAAATTATTGTCAACCTTAGGGTAACGTAATAAAAAGGATTTTATTGCAGTTGTTGGGAACTGTAAAAGGGGATGTTTCATTTGTTTGTTATTTTAATTGCCTTCATGCACTTATGTACCTGCAGGCTGTGGCTATCTTCTCAAACATATTTGTATTGGTTAGACAATGTATGATTGATGTAGTAGTGACAATAACAAAACTGCATAGCATCTATAATAAAAACTCTTGGTGTTTATTGTAGAAAGCACTCCCCTATCTTCACTTATGAGTCACATGAGTGTCCATCTACACTGACTTAAAAATTAATCAGACCTTCTTACTTTATGCTTACACTTTGAGTCACGTAGGTGGCAATGAAAACAATTGATTCACATTCTTATAAACTGTATATCTCTATATTGCAAAAACAAGTGAAGATCATCTTCAGATACTTGTTTACTATCACAAAGACATTAAGACAATTGGCTGCCAGCAGTGCAATAGAAAAAGTAGAATGAAAATTCTGCTAGTTTAGAAACTCCCCAGTGATGGTTGGTAAAAATAGTCTGGTTATTTGGCCTCCTGTATCCCCACATGGTAAGAAGAAGGTGTGCAACAACTGACCTTTGAGACTGACCTTATTTTCAGATGCTGCTGCACTGGCCACATTGCCCTTAAAGAGAACAGAAACAAACCATAAAAATACTGCAGAATAATACTGTAGATTGACTCTGCTGTAAAAACAGCCATTCTGCAGTACTTATGCAAGGAAAACTATTTCCTCATAAGAATTCCAAGAGAATAATTAAAGACATGCATTTAGCCACTGGATATGAGAAGCTTTACGCCATCACATGCATTGGCTGACAAAAAGGGGATCTGAAGATGCTTTTCTGTGGGTATAAGAGTAAGATGATTAATTAACACAAACTTCATGCAGAAAGATAGTGCATAATGTAAAAAAACACTTTTCATAACAAGATATTCTTTCTACTTACAATTATTTTAAAAATATTTTGGTTCAGACAAGACATTCTTCCTTAGAAAAAGTACATTTCATAAAATAAACCAGTACAAAATATATATTTACAGTTTTCCAAAACTGAAAATTGCTGACATAGTTGCCACTTAATATATGGTATTCATCATACCAATTTAGATAGCTGGGCTATTAACAAAATTAAGAATAGACTGATCAGTTTGGGCTCTTTTCATCGTTGACAGAAATAGAGAAAAACACAGTTACTTCCAGAAATAAAAGTACCTTAAGAGGGCAATTCTTCTTCCCTGTCTTTGCCACATACTTCAGAATGATGTGACTATTCACTGTTTGTTCAGTTAGTAAAGATTTACTGGCTTTGACTTAGATATCTAAGCCTTTTAGACAGCAAAGCTAGATCATCAAAGTGTTCAAACAATACTACCGTCTTGTGTTTTATAATCCTATTCTGTGTTTCCTACTCTAGGCTTTTTATGATGCTTATCTGAATTCTGAACATATCTATTTTGAGTGTAATTGGTTAAGAAATTTTGGCTCAAGTTTACCATTGACTAATACACCACAATTAGCAGTTCCAAATCAAACATGCTGTACTATATGTATTGCATATTGTTTTCTGAGCAAGAGAGGATGGAAGAGTGGTGCCTTGGAAGACTGTGACTTTCTTGTTTGGTCTATAAATATAAAAATAAAAGGTGTAAAATATAGAAATATCAAGTTTCCTGTACAATATAGTTAGAGGTTATACACATGGGATTTTTTTTCTAGTGTACATACATCGATAGTACATCTGTTGCAAATGGTGTAATTTAATACTTTAATGACATCTAAATGTGCTAGGATCAAGCATATATACATGAATATGCTATAGAGTATAGCCTGAGCTTTATGGACTTCCCATAAACCAGTTCTGATTTGATATTACAGTTTTCATTTAGTCTTTGTAAAAATTCATAGCAGCCTTCTGTCTAAAAGCATTCTTTCCAAACTGTCCAAGAAGCTATAAAATTTCATATCCCTCACCCTGGGGAGTATCTCCCTACAGGTCTTCAAAGAACTTTTTCAGCCGTTTTTTTCCTTACTGTCTTCCCCAATTAAATGCTCCCTCTCACCATTGTCTGCTCCCAAATTAATTATTTTTCAAAGATTTTACTGTTCCAAGAGGAACGCAGGGGAAAAGAAGTTACCAAGAAAATGACAGTTTTTCCTACCCCCTGGCAGCAGAATGAAATTTTAGATGAGGACAGAAATTTGGTAATTTTCCATTCCTTGGAACATTGTCATCTTGTCTGCACTAGGAGAAGATCTTTTTATCAGGCAACTGGTACTTTTTTTAGATCTGCTTTTACCAGCCACAGACCAGATCCTAAAATTTCTCTGATATTACTCTGTCATCCCTTATTTCCATGCTGGACCTTCAAACTGAAATTTTAAAGTCATTACTATTTGGATTTTTTTCCCCAGATATTATCCACAGAGTACTTCTTTGTTACATAGGGTAAAAAAAAAGTGCCTTATAAACTCTTTTTAATATTTTTAACAAAATCAGCATACATATTAGAGGAGAAATAAAATCATCAGTATAAAGTGATCAGGTCTAAATTTGTGTTACATAATTATCTATCACAAAATATTTGACTTGTATGTATTTTATATTGAATAAAAGTCATCTTCTGATGGGAGTAGACAGTGAGTCACTGTTGAACAAGCCAATATTAGGTAACAAGAGCCTGGCTGAGAAGACAAAAATAAACAATGTGCCTTTTTTAAGAACCATGGATGGAGACTTGAGTTATTAAGAATCCATGTGGTTTCGTTTAAGTATGGGACTACAGTGTTGCACATCAAAATCCTTTGAAGTTAAAAGAACTCATAAACATAGATGACTACACTCCCAGAAAGAAAAAAGAACCAGGAATAAATTTGTATCTTAGATGGAACTAGTGAAAAAAATGTAGAAATAGTGTGACAAAGAAAGCTTCTTCTATGTAAGGCAAATTGACAAGGTTGCAAACCAAGACAGAACAGGAGAGGCAATGTTAGATCAAACTGAAGGACAATAGAATAAAATGGGATAAAAAGAGAGTAAAGAGTATAATATCTGGAATTGTACCAGTTGCACCAAGTTCAGAAAAGTTATTTGAGATGATATATTCTGAAACTCAAATTGCTACAAGCATCATATTTAGCTCAACACTCAGATTTGATAATTATACTGTTTTAAATACAATTACTATCTCCATCTCTTACTCTTAATATTTTCAAAATTAATATTTGTTTTGTGTTTTTTTCTGTTGTTGTTTTTAAAGGGAAAGAATATTTCCAGATTATTTAGTATTGCTTGCTATTACTGTATTTTACATGTGATTTGACATTTCCACTCTATGTTCAAGTTGCCATAGGTATGATATCACATGCACAGTACTTGCACAGTGCTACCATAACATAACAATTAAATAAAATATGAAGTAGCAAGAAATGACTGGAAGGAAGCTACTGGGAAGAAAACCATAAGATCAATAATAAGTTAAATTAAGTGCTAAATAACACATAGAATAAACACCACCATGATGTAAAATATGTTATCTAACTCTCATCCATGCTTGAGAATCATGTCAAACTACAGAAACTAAATGGTTTTGTGTTTAATTTGCCAAATAGCTGCCCTACTCATATGTTAAATGTATTCTGGTTCACATTACAGATCTGCAGAATCTCTTCATATTTTTCTGTCAATCTATTCATATTGTCATTTGTTGGCACTTTGCCATTTAATATATTCCTTAGGGATTAGTTGCTATAGATGCAGCATCACTTTTTCTACACTGCACTGTTCATTCACTTAGCAAAGCACTCCACTTTGAGCTACATCTTCATTCATTGTACTGCAGGAAATAACCCAAATAAATAATTTCTACAGTATTACAGAAAGAAATACCATAATTGACAGTGATTTTAAACCTTTACCGTGTGAAACTGTTCCCTGATAAATATTTTTGAAATTTATTGCAAGACTGGAGATACTGAGAAGGGTTGAGTAGGTTTTATATTCTTCCTATGAAAAGAGCATCTATGATAAAAGCCCACCATTCTGCTGGGCAATGAAGTGGTTTTTAAGAACAAGCCTCATGCAACATTGAAACAGTGTTTTTTCTATGCTCAAACACAGTATTTCGAACAGCAAGAAGGCAGCACACAGCTGTTTGGGTCACAGGGAGGTCTGGTGGTCAATGCCCATATCAATTCCTAAACTAGAGAAGATTTCCACTGGAGAAACTGTTAAAAACCAAACACACACACGCACAAAACAAAAATAAACCAACCAATCAAAAACCCCCAACCACTTCCATTGTTTCAAGGACCTGCAAGGTACTATGTGCTGTTCTACTGCATATTATGGACTCACATGAAAACTAAACAATGTTAAAATGACTGTGAGTGTAGTAGGTTGGACCTTTGTCTAAAGCTTAGTGTTTTTTATTATGATATTGCATGCACCACCCACACAAAAATAATGATTATGCAAGCTTGTTCTAGGGAAGAGAAATAGCTATTGCAATTATTCAAAGGGGTTTTTTTCTGGTTTTTCCCCTCTGCACATTGCGTCAGTGGGCTATGAAACAGTCTGACATCTCCTATGTAGGGATTCATTCACAACAAATATACCTGTAATTTCACTTTGTTGTCTTAAGAAGTAGCACTTTTCCAAAAGCCTACTGGGTGGCTGGAATTAGAAATTAGTATAGCCATATCACGGATTTTTAAGTTGACTGTGTCACTGAGGAAATAAATTACTTTTATTTGATTAGGAGCAGAAGATCCTAATATAGCACTTAAAAAAGTAGGTATTGAGGATACGAAGTCAGTGGGGCTGGCTTCTCTTCACACATAAATGTGAAGATCTATTTCATTCTATTTATTTTAGGCATCAGAGTCAATGTGTTGAAGTTAGGAACTTAATTGCCTACATTACCTGTACTGGAAGAAGACCCTACAGAGTGCTTAACATATCTGATGTACTGTACTACCTAAACCTGGTATATCTCTATATCTACCTTCAAGAAGAGAACCACATACATGAACAATCAATTCAAATCCCTTTCACTTCTTATACTTCTCCTTTCTGTGCTTGTTCTGTGTTTTTCTCTGAAATGAGATTTGAGATTCATGCTTATAGTATGTGTCAAAACCAGCAGATAATAGGCAGGTGGGCTCCAAAACATTTTGAAGTCTGATAATCAAAGTACAGGGATTTATTTTGCTTTAATTTTACCTCAGGATAAAGTCAAGAATGGAAAGTGTGATCTAAAACGATTAGACAAATGAGGAGGGTAGGAAAAGTTAAGGTTATCCCTGTAATCATGTTATATAGATAGTCAGTGCCATTCTAGTTATGTTGATTCCTTTTTTACCATCTGTAGTGATGCCAGAGAGGAGAACACCTTAATGACCTGAATATTTGCTTCTAATTAAAAAAAAAAAAATTCTTAAAAGAATCAATATTTCTTCTCTATGGCAGGATTCTTAGACTCCACATGATTGAACACTTTCTCCTTTCATGGGATGACTGAAGAGCCTACAGTTATAATCAGTTATTAAAAGTTTCATCTGAGAATGATGTACAATCCCTTCCATCATCTGAATTTCAAATACATATTTTTGCTGTCTGCCAGATAGGGAATCTGGGTTGCTTTTTGCAGCTACACAAAGGGAGAAGGGGATCATATTGTTCCCTGTAGAACTACTGTGACAAATTAATGTTGTGTATTAGGCTGAAGAAAATCACAAATGTTGTGGTAGAAAATTTGCTAGATTCCACCGTAGATACATGCCTAATTTCCCATCCCCAACTGAGATGAACAGAGTGGTTAACAGCTTATAGAATTTTGTTCCAGGCTATTTTTGGTCTTGGGCTGTACCATTTCATTGGTTTATGTTTCCTTTCATAACTTTCTGAAAGTACAGGAGCAGAAAGAGTGAAGGGAAAATGAACAAAAATAAAGAAAAGGAGGAAAAAGTGTTATAACCCTGAAAACATATGCCAACCTGGCCTTGAGGGATTTTTATGGAATGTTGAGAGCAATATAGCTAGCTCACTAGAAATATAAACTTGCTAAAGATAAGAACAATTGACACACTTCTTTCACTTTAATACATATAATATGAAAAACAAATAATATGAAATTCTTAAGTAAAAAAAATTAGGAAGAAAAATGATAAATCTAAATAACATTGCTACTTAGACTTCACGTCAAAGCCTGGCTATGAAATTAATCCATCCTGTGATCTCTAACAATTTTTTTTTTTATCAGATCATCATATTTTACTATATTTAAAATGAGAAAAATGTAAAAAAAAAATTAATACAAATTATTTAGAAATTAAGACCTTGTAGAGCACATATATCCATATTCAGAAAGGCAGCTACTGTTATCTGTACTGAAGTACAGGGACTAATTGATGTAGTTTAATACATTTTAAGAACCATGCTGAAAAAAAGGTGGTTTGCCTTCAAGTAAGAACCTGCACAATACTGCAAACACAGGATGGAGACATTCCAGAAAGCTGCAGTTTCTTTCAACTAAAACTGAATTTTGAGTTGTACATTTTGGACAAAGTACTCCAGAAAGGCAATGTGGCAATGGATAGGGTCCTTCAAGATTCAATTTCTGTTCTTCCAAATCCTCATCACAGTTGCTTCTTCAAATCTATCCTAGGTCTATTATTTTTAAAAAAAATTCACTGCTGGGCTCAGTACTAAGCAGACAACACATACAATCTCATGGATCTCATCCAAAATTTTTAAGCACTGCACGGCAATAGGATAGCATTAAAAAGTTTTCTTAGTGGCAGAACAATAACTCAAAAATTCTTGGCCTTCAACCCCACTGAGAAACCCCTCCTCTTTTTTATTCAATAAGGAATCACAGCTTTCCTTCCTTCCTTCCTTCCTTCCTTCCTTCCTTCCTTCCTTCCTTCCTTCCTTCCTTCCTTCCTTCCAACTTTCTTCCTCACTTTCTATTTGTTTCTATAGCCAGTTACAGAAGAAAGTTTTTTTGAGTTGTCATTGGGTTCGATGAGAAAAATATTTATTCTCTTATCATTTCTGCACCTCGAAGTTTTCCATTTTCAGTTTTTTGTTTGCCTTAACCTTAATGTGCCTAAAATGAAGAAACACTTGTCTAGCTCAGAGTAATGAAGTCATTATTGACACAGTAATAAATGATTCAAGCAATGCAAAGTACTTAGATAAACAGGTTTATTAAAATACTGGAATGCTTTGGGAGCTAACACTATAGAAGGTGATTTTGCAGCCTATTCCAGTCAAATAATTCTTTTTCTCATTAGGCAGCTAAAATAACACTGATCAATCATCAATACCAATTTTATGGCTCTTTGTCATAAAGCAGACATAGTGTAATTCATAAGGAACGATACTTTGTTGTGCTGCAATCTCTCTATTTTTAAAACGTCTAATAGAGGCAAGTACGTAACAGACATTCCATGGATGAATCTCTTCTATTATGTACAAACAAGACATTTATGGATGATGTATATGTGTTGACAAAGAAACACAAGGCAGGTTTTCACAGGTGTCAGCTCTGTTTTGGAACTTGAACAAGCAATTAACTGGGGCACCGAGGCTGCTCTAAGCTTCATTGGCTATTCACAGCTTGATAGTGCACTACATCATTGGGTGGAGGTAGCATATTATAGAGCTGTGTTCTGCCAGAAAGCTTTCTTTATGCTTCATTGGAAGGCATATACAAGAGCAAGAGCTCACACAGAAATAAGTGGCAAACCTGAGCCTTGTAAAAGATATACATAATGTGGGTGACAAACCTTAGGAAATCAGAAGAAGTTTTTAAAAATGTAGTAGAATAAAAAGGAAGAGAAGTGAAAACAGAAGTTTTGAAGTAGAATGAAGATTAGACAAAAGTGTCACAGAAAATTAAGATTGGAAATGACCTGTGGAGATCATCTGGTTCAACATAATTTTTAAAGCAGATCAGCTAGAGCAGTTTTTTCAGGGTTGTGTTCATTCAGGTTTTAAATCTAACAATAGATAACCTGGATGAGAGGTTAACCTGTAGATAAGTTAAGCAGAAATTCCTGCACGTCAGTTTGTACTCATTGCCTCCTGTATGTTCACTGACTGCCACCATGATGATTCTGGCTGCACTTTCTTCATTTCTTTACTTCCCTTTGCTAGGCACACCATGAGGAGATTTCCACTGAGCCTTTTCTTCTCTTCGTAATGCAGCTCAGAAAGCTGTTAGCCTTTTCTTCTAAGGCACATTGCTAGCTCATGTTCAACTTGGTATTCACCAGGTTCCCTAGGGTTTTTTCAGTAAAACTGTTTTCTTGTCAGTCAGCACCAAGAGCATACTTGTACTTGAGTCTATTCCTCCCTAGGTGCAGGAGTTGGCATTACCCTCAATTCAACTTTGAGAGGTTTCCTTCATTCATTTCTCCTGACTGTTTAGGTTGCTATGAATGGCAGAATAATAATTTAATGTATTAGTCACTTTTCCCAGTTTTGTATTGCCTGCAGCCTTGCTGAGGGTACAGTTTTGTGCCCATAGTCCAGGCCATTATCAGGATGTTAAACAATGTTGACCCAAATATCGACCCCTGGGGTATGGCTCCAGTAGTGAATGGCTTCTTACAATCCTCTCAGCCTGGCTGTTCAGTCAGCTTTCATTCCACCTCATTGTCCATATATCTAGCCTGTATTTTATTAGTTTGTCTGTGAGTATGTTATGGGAGTCAAAGTCAAAAGGCTTACTAAAATCCAGACAACTTTTCATTCACTGTCATCCATGAAGTGAGTCATCTCATCATAGAAGGCTATCAGGTTTTTCCAGCATTACTTCTCTTTAATAAATCCATGCTGACTATTCCCAATGACCTTCTTGTCCTTGACATGCCTGGAAATGGTTTCCAGGATCAGTTGCTGCATCACCTTCCCAGGGATTGAGGTGAGGCCTGTAGTTCCTCAGATCCTCTTTCTTCCTCTTCTTGAAGGTAGGGATGGTATTTGCTTTCTTCCAGTCTCCAGGAACTTTCCCCTGTCACCATGATATTTTGAAGAAAATTGAGAGTGGCTATACAATGACACCAGACAAGTCCTTTGGAATTTGAAGGTACATCGCATTAAGCCTCATGGACTTGTGCACGTTCAGATGTTTAAACCTCCTCTAACCAGATTCTCCTCCACTGAGGGTAAATTTTCAGAATTACAGAATCATGGAATAGTCTGAGTTGTAAGGGAGCCACAAAGATCATCCAACTCTTTAATGAATGTCCCATAAAGGGATCAAACACATGACCTTCATGTTAGCATCAGGCTCTATGCTCCAGTCCTTCCCACTGGTCTGAAGGACCTGGGATTCATGAAGGCAAATTCTACCAGAAAAGAAGCCATTAAGTATCTTGGTATTATCTGTCTACTTTTTTGTGAGCTACCTTCCAGCATTTTGATGATCTTTAAAGACTTCTTCCAATCTCAGCTGTTCTATGACTCTAGGATTCTGTAAACCTTGGCTTTAATTACTTAATACATCCTTTTAGAGGTATGAAGATAACTGGAAGAAAGGAATTGTTGTATGCCATTATACAGATTTCCCTCCTCAAGGGTTTAAAAGGCCATTTCTGTTTTAAAACAGTGCTCCATCAAGACTTCACTAAGGAACATTTTTAACATTGTTGTTATAATGGAGATTACTTGGTCAATGCCAAACAGCCACTTGAAAAGCAGGACATGCCCTCATTTCTTGTTCCTAGGATAAACTCATGATATCTTTACTAGAATGTACTGTTAGATTAACCCCATGAACCATGTTTTAACTTTCTACTAAGCTAAAAAGGCATTTGAATATTCAATTATTTATATTCCCTGAGAAATGTATATTTTTCTAGCATTGTTTAAGCAGCTTCAGTAAAATTGGGAAAATAAGAAACACTGATCAAAGCAGCTTCAATGTGCCTTTTCAAAGGCATTGCCTTCAAAGCTAGGTTTTTATGTTGTAAAAGGAAACAGAATTTCCACTGGTATCAATCCCTGAAGCTAAACCAAATTACAATATAGGAGAATAGAGGAGAGAAAAAAATGTTCCTTTTAAAGATAGTCTGAAAATCTATTGATGTTACTTAAGTAGTAAATGAGTGAGCCATAAAAGTGGAAAAGAATTAATGCAGTCTCCTGTAAAACCATTTGAGGGATGACACATTCATGAAACCAAGATTGTCCCAAGACATTCCATGAAAGCATGGAGTCAATGAGCATGCAGTTCATTGGTATGTGCAATATATCCCAATTGTATATATTGTATATACAACATACACCACACAGGCTATAGCATGTAAGGATTCCACCCCCTCAGAAACAAATGGCAAATTCTATTCTGCAGCCAAATAATATTTCAAGTGCCATAAGTTGTAATATGAGACAAGAAGAGTGTATGGCAGTCTGGAAAAAAAACAGCAATTCATGGGCTGGTATGGAATGTTACATGATGTTATAACTGAAATTTCCACATCCAGCATGAGATAGAGCACCACTAAGGGACTACAATATTTTTAAAAAATGATTTAAACATGTAAGAGATGTGTTCTTGAGCACAGCTAATTGTTTCTCCTTTTAACCATAGTTTTCTTCAACAGTAAATGCTTTTGTTTACTTTTCTAAAAGAAAAAAAGCCCAAAAAACTAGGACTTTATCTGAAAATATGGTCCACAATTTGTAGTAACTTTTCTCAGGGTTTCTCTTTAAGGAGGAAGATTTGAAGTGAATAACCCATTAAAAATTGTTTATATTAGCTGATTTTGATTTGTTGATAATATTTTTCTCAGAACTTGGCTAAAAATATTTACTTGTATCCTTTTCAGAATGGTGGGATTCAGCTAGCCTGATTTAAACAGACTGAAAATAAGTTACTTAATTGAAAAAAGCAACAAACCAACAAATAAACCCAAACCAAATTGCATCCTAGAACAAAATTATTTTGACTTATATCAGACATCTTTTAGGATAAGGCATAACATTTCTTATTCTCTAGATTATACAATTTTAACACCATGAAAATAAGGATACAAAATTTAAATAAAATTACCATTATTTAAAATACAAGCACCACGTAAGAAAAATGGGAAACCTTTTCTGAATTCAAAATTCTGGCAAAGGCGTTAGAGAAATAACAAATAATGGCAATAATATATAATTCATCAAAGATAATAAAAACTATTGCAATTTAAATACAAAAATATTGAAGTTTCTATTTCAGGGAAATAATAGATGAACAGGTATGTCTAGCAGGTATTTCACATTAATAATTCTATGATTTCAAGAGCCAAAGATTACAAAATTTATCAAATGAATTCCTCAACTCATTTTTATTTACTTTTCTCCTTTTCATAGTATTTACTGAATATCAGTGGATTGTATTGTGACTATCCTTCATGGTCTATGGTTAATAAGTTTATATCTGTTCTGATCCAAAACTGTTGAAGTGTAGAACGTGGTGAAGTATACAGAAAGAAAACCACCACCAAGGGGAAAATAATACAATCACTTCAGCATTTCTGTATTACATATTGAAATAATTGAGACACACACTGTGATGATTTGAGCACTGTGAATAAACTAAAAATTGGACAAAGCCTCGCGAAAGACTATGTGTAAAAGAGAATAAGAAAAAGAAAAACATATATATTCCAAGGCTATGACAGAAAAGACATAATTGTCACCACTCTGTTTTTCACTAAACAAATAATGCAATTTCAGACCCAAAATATGTAGAACATCTATCTCTTTCTCGGAATGATTTGTGTTACTAAAGAAATTCATTCCTCACCATTTTGTTACTTTGTCACATAAAAATTGATCACAGACAAATAACCTCTATCTCCACGGTTCTTGACATTTATTGAGATTGATTTTTGGAGGCACGTCAAAAAATTTGAAACAAAATTAATTCTCTTAATAAGTGGATAAATCTTACCCTTCTGTTTTTCTTGAAGAGGATTAACCTAAAAATGATAGTTGCTTGCTCCCACAAGACAGATATTTGAAATGAAAAACTCAGGAGCATGGTACTGAGTTGAGATGTTTTGTTTCTCTTGAAATTGAACTCAATATAGTTCAAATCTTGCACAGTAGCATTGTCCACTTTCTTTTGTCTGCCAAATGCAAAAGACCCCAATCTTTGTATCTTGTACAACCACCAGGAGTATCTAACCTGGAACGCAAATGATGTAGCACAACACACACATTTACTATAGAAAGACAAAATAATGATATGTATATCCTAGTATCCTGATTCTCACCACAGAAAAGATTTACTCAGTAGAAAGAAGTGATATAACCACAGAAAGCAAGTATAATTTTCTGTTGCAACATGCGTTTTCTCAGATTCTCTATGACAAAATGGTTTGAGTTGAAGACTTAAATAAATAATCTGGTTTCCTGAGCTGTGTGTCTTATGCCTGAACAGACTCTAAAAACGTGAAAGGTTTCTCTGGCAGTTGCTTTGTAATTATTTTTATGAACTTAGGGGTTTTTTTAATGAGAAAATTTGAACTTTTTCAGTGAAATGTTTCTAAAGTGTTTCCTCAGCTGGCTTTTATAGCAAAGCTAAAACAAAGGAGGAGCAGAGTGACTAGAACACATCTTAGTGCCATCTGCCCTCATTGCCATGCTGAAAGTTGCTGGAATGTCTTTGACCCTGTGGTCTCACCTTCTATTGAGTATATGGATGGTTGTCTTTGATTCATCCACCACTTCCCTCTTAATCACAACCAGAAAAGAAACATTTCAACCAGCCTGGAAAAGAAGGTATTTACTTTTGCCTGGTTAGAACACAGCAGTATTTAAAAAACATTAAATGTATAATCAGGCAAGGAATACAGTTTCCCCTCTACTCCATTTTGGTCTGAATTATTTTTTAGCAAAATATACTACATAATATACTGTTGTAAGATATACTACCAATGTTATATTTAGTCACATCTGTCTGTACTAAAAAATAGTTTTATATATATTTAACTTGTTCTCTTTTTTGAGACATCATAAATCCTTTATATCAGATACATCTTGAAATAGTTAGGTCTAAAATTCAGCTATTAAGTTCATGAAATACCTTTTGGATTGTGCTTTTAGAACCTATAAAAAGAATGTATGGTCCCTTAAATTACAATATTCAACTTTTTTTAAAGTGTTTTTATTTCAGTCTATAATTTTTAAATTAACCTTTTTTTTCCTGGATATTTTTCATAAATAAATCTTTCCATGCTTTTAATCTTTCTTATCATCAGTCTTGAAATCTACTATTTTCTACTATATATAATTAAGAAGGATAAAAAGAACTGAAAAAAGTATTCCAAGTAATGGAAAATCATTACAATAATTAGAGTGTATTTTTTCTGATTTCCTTTTCCTCACTAAAAGAAATTCTTGTCATGTTCAGATAAAGGGCGGTTCTGTTCAGATAATAATCTAATACAAGATATTACAAAATATATTTTAAAAATTGCACAGACTTTGTGAGGGGAAATACTAGCTTATCTAACAGTATTTGCATCAAATTTTATTACTGCTTTTTTTCCTAAGGTAATACTTAAAGTACATAAGTTCGAATACATTCATTCTTCTCTTGTACCAAAATATGATACACTTCTGGTGGAAGTGTGCTTCCATGAGTAGTAGGATGTTTATAATTATTCTATTGCATCCTGTAATATTTATTGTGCTAAATTTTCATATATTTGATTTCATAGTAAATTTTTCCTTTACTTTCTTTTTGGGCTTAATGCTGCCGTCACATAAAATGTCATTTTTATATCTGACAGCAGAGATTGACTGCAAGAACAGTGGTTCATGAAAAAGGAGTTTAGCTTCCTGTTGTTGGTGTCCAAAGTGACAATTGCATTTTGTTTTGCCATTCCACTACTCAGACAGTTGCTGTCAAAACTTTATAAGTCTCTGGAGAGAGTTTAGTGCAAGCAGACAGAAAGAATTTACTTCCTCTAACAGAAGCAAAGACATGCTTTCTAGGTATTTTTTTGAGATGTAAAATACACTTGGCATAATTTCATCAAGAATTACTTCCTATTGAGTTAAAGTTAAGATTTTCAGTGAGTATGTCTGTTTTGCTTTTAGTTTCCTACTTTTTACTTTGCTTATTTTTAACAATTCAAGGAAGCTGGTGCTATATAATCCTTGTTCTCAGAGAACCACTATATCCAATTAAATCTCTGAAGTAGATGTCTCTTTATTATTCTTTTTGTGTTATAATTTTTTTCTGGTCTTTCTATCACACTTATTCCACTTGTGACTTCTTGGATCTCAGCTCTTAACTTTTTGTAGCTTCTGCTGTTCCCTGTTAGGAACCCAGTTATCTTTATAAATCTAACCTGTCATACCTGAGAATAGGACAATAGGATTTAGGTGGATTTGAGACTTAGATATTTCATTCAACTAATAATTCAAATACAATAAATTTACTGTCCTGTGGAATAATTGATGTGCTGTAGAAGAAAGATTAAAATAATTTTTTTTTGTCTCACTTTCTTCGTAACCTTTCCAGCTCCATTAACTGATCACTGTACAAGATCTTGTAGCAATCACGAGAAATAACAGGAAACAATGTTATGAGTCTGTGCTGGGTTTGTCAAGAATTAATCTCTTTCATACTAGATGGTCCTGGGGCTATTTTTTGTATTTGGGCTGAAAACAGTGTTGATACTACAGAGAGTTTTTGTTGTTTCTGAGCAGTGCTCATGCACAGTCAAAGCCTTTTCTGCTCCTCACCTCACACCGCCAGCGAGGAGGCTGGGGGTGAGCAAGAAGTGGGGAGAGTTCACAGCCAGGACAGCTGACCCCAACTGACCAAAGGGATATCATAGAGCCACAGATTCATTAAAGTTTGAAAAGACCTCTAAGATCATCAAGTCTAACTTTGCTGCCCTTATTTTGAAGACAAAAGCTGCCATTCCGGTGCCACAGTGTCTTCCTTGTAGTCAGGGACCCACAGCTGAACAAAGGATTTAAGGTGCAGCCTCACCAGTGCTGAGTACAGGGGGACAATCCCTGCCCTGGTCCTGCTGGCCACACTATTGCTGATACAGGCCAGGATGCCATTGGCCTTCTTGGCCACCTGGGCACACTCTGGCTCGTGTTCAGCTCTTGTCACCAGCACCCCCAGGACCTTTTCTGCTGAGCAGCTTTTCAGCCACTCTGCTCCCAGCCTGTAGCACTGCATGGGGTTGTTGTGACCCAAGTGTAAGATCCCATATCCAGACCATATGGCATCATGCTCAGCATATAACACTGGGGGTAGAAGGAGGAAGGGGGCACTGTTCAAAGTGATGGTGTTTGTCTTCCCAAGTCACTGTTACGCATGATGGGGCCCTACTTTCATGGGGATCTTTGAACATCTGCCTGCCCATGGGAAGTGGTGGATGAATTCCTTGTTTTGCTTTGCTTGCATGTATAGCTTTTGTTCAACTGTCGTTATCTCGACCCATGCGTTTTCTCTACTTCTACTCCTCTGATTCTGTCCCCCATACAACCTGGAGGAGAGAGCAAGTGGCTGTGTGGGGCATAGCTGCTGGCTGAGGTTAAACCACAACATAATGTGAGGGTAGAACTAATTGGAAAATTTCATATTTAGAAATGTCTGAAATGGCAATGGAAATATGTCAGCAGAACCTGACAGAAAGAAAGCCCGTGTGCATTTACTGCTTCTCATCAGGCTTTGTAGTGTAAAATAAATAGTAAGGGTTTGCTTCTGATGGGCAAAGAGCTAGGGTATACATAGATTGATTGCAAAATGGCACACACTCCTGCCCAAACTGGCTCCCCAGTAGTCTGAAAATATCAGACCTTTGTAGGATGTTATTCATTATAGTGTTCAAGACCATAAGACATTAATCATCTACTCTAAATTTCTTCATATTGAAAGCCCCTAAGCTAGTCTGTATTCAGCTAAGTAATGTGGTACTGCTGAAACCTATTCTTTCACTTGCATATTCACCATGATAACTTCCATGATGTCTTAACTCCTTGTATGGAATGTTTAGAAGAGAAATATTTTAGAGAAGCTCTTTTCAGTGTACTAATTTCCTTGTGGTAAGAGAAGGTTTTATGCCAATGAACCCATCACTTTCTTGTTCTCAGGAGGAAATTCACATTTGTTTACAGAAGATTAGAAAATTGTCAAAAAATCTAATTTTCTGTTTAAGTACACTGAAGTCTAAAACTGAGCTTTCCTGGGCTAAGATGAAAAAGCAGTTATATTCAATTTGGTTATTGGCTATTGACTAATTATTGACAAATCTGATGGGACTTCAGGAGCAGGAAGAGTCATGTCAGTGTGCTTTATGCTAAAAATCAACTGTAGAACGTGGAAAATTTTATTTTTATTTCTCCTGAATTTTGAAACATTTCCTGCTCTGAAAAATTTATTCAATAGCTCTTGAACAAGTATCATACTGTTTGATTACTTTTCTAAAACATTCCTACTACAAGCATTGCTGGAAAAAAAGCTAATGTTTTGATCTATCTTAACACATTTTTACTCAATATTTACAGGCAAGCTAATCACTCTAGACTTTCCCAGCTTCTCCAAGTATCCAGAATATGAATGCATGAGACTATGAAACTTTTGTAATAAGGAATGAGACAAATAAGTTGATTATAGAGTCAAACAATAAGAGTCTTTATGGTGTATATGAACTTGAAAATTGCTGTTTGATGATACTATAAAAATAACACTAAAATTACAGTGACAATGTGATGAAAAGAGCCTTAGGTTGTCACAAAAATCCTGTGAGAGACAAGTTGGAATTGATTGCAGCAATGCTGTATGTTTCAGTAACAGGTTATTGATCATGCATGGGTTTATGATGACGAACATAGTGGAGACTTTCAGCCTGCAATACTAAGTGATTCTCACATGAGAAAATGTGTATTATTCATTATAAACAGAGCAGCCCTTCCTTAAGGACTTATTCCTTTTAAATATGTAATAGCATTATTTCTTAGTGACATACTCTTTTATGGCATGATATATGCCTGGAGTGTATTTTCTTTGGCAAAGAAAATATTAACTCTGGAATACCAAGATTCCCTGAAATATGCAAATATGTCACTAAACAGTATAAGTTGTTTTGGTTTGGGGTTTTTTTTTCCCAGAATGAACAGGATAAAATGTATAGTTTGTAAGAACAGAGAAAATCAAGCAATTCTTGTTGCACTTCTGTAGTTAAACATAGCTTGATTTTCATGCTCTATTAATTTTGCTCACCATTAACTGAATTCTGCTCTGTAAAATACAATGTATTTTCAGAAATAGCAGTGCCATGGGAAAGAGCACTTGTGATTTTTTAGGAAAACTAGTAATGGAGTGAATACCAAGAGAGGTCAAGAGTTATTACACATATCATGAATAACATAGTATATGCTCAAATCTAGCAAACATTGGATTCAAAGGGACTACACTGATGTATAAACTTAAACCCTCATCTCAATTAGGATTAAGTCATTTGGACAGCTGGCTTTTTAAAAACACTTCAGCTGTCTTCATTCACTTCCTGAGGATGATTTTGGTGGTATGAATATGTTCTTACTGTATTAATGGGACTATAAATTTTATAGGAAAATTTAATTAGTTTAGTTTAGTTTAATTTTGTTTTGTTTTGTTTAGTTTTTAAAGCTGTTTACTAAGATGCAGATTTGAAAAGAGGACCAACATTTTCTGATTCAGAATTCCTTTAATAAAAAAAACCCCGGCATTATAAAT
Organism: Lichenostomus cassidix; assembly: GCF_008360975.1. NCBI lineage: Eukaryota > Metazoa > Chordata > Aves > Passeriformes > Meliphagidae > Lichenostomus > Lichenostomus cassidix. The sequence continues at coordinate 91,634,444 of NC_139483.1, read as the reverse complement.
ATGTCATGTCATTCACAGCAATGCCCAACTTTTTCTTATCTACTTTCTCAAATTTGGGATTTTGTAGGTGTAGTGGGTTGACCCCAGACCGCACTCACCCAATTTCTCACTGACTCCCCTCTCCTGTGGGACAGGGAGAAAATAAAAGGAAGGCAAGAAAACTCTTGGGCAGAGATAAGGATACTTTAATAAAGAAAGCAAAGGTTTTGTGCCAACCATGTGAATGGTTGGCATTAAAGAAGTAAAGTTTTCCTGAGTCTGGTGAGCACACCTTTATGCTTGAATATATGATGTGGGAAAAAAAACCTTGGAAAGGTAAAAAAACCAAAAGGCTAGATAGTTTAGAATCAACAATATTCAAAGATATAAAGATATAAGTGAGCCTTCCAGGGGTGGGGCCCTGCTAGATCTGCTGTTTACAAACAGAGAAGGGCTGATGGGAGATGTGGTCAGAGGTCTTCCTTGAGCACAGTGACTATGCTATGATAGAATTCACAATACTTGCTGAAGTTAGGAGGAGTGTTAACAAAACCTCTACCTGGATTCCCAGAGGGCAGACTTTGGTCTATCCAGGACACTGATTCAAAAAGTTCCTTGGAAAGCAGCCCTTAAAAAAAGGGGTCCAGGAAGGCTGGACATCCTTTAGGAAGAAATCTTGACAGTGCAGGAACAGGCCACCCCTCTGTGCCAAAAGATGAGCTGAAAATGAGCCAGAGTGTGCCCAGGTGGCCAAAAAGGCCAATGGCATCCTGGCCTGAATCAGCAACAGTGTGGCCAGCAGGACCAGGATAGTGATTGCAACCATCTAAATCACTTAGATGGTGGTTTAGTGTTTTAGGGGTTACAGTGGTGGTGCTGACAGTTGGGCTGCGTGACCTTAAAGGTCTCTTTCAATCTTGGTGATTCTATGAACAAAGAAATGTGTATCTTTTCTCATTAGTCAGACTAGGAAGTTTTTTCACATGTAGATCCTAAAATCTATTAACCTGGCTAACACTCCTACTTTTAAAAGATGATGGATTAATTATTAGCTGTAATTAAAAAATCTGATTGCAAAAGGACTCTGTTGTACAGACAAAGTACAGGAGACCCATTAGCTCTACAGATCAAAGTAAGTACTGGGCTGGGTGAGGGTGTCCCAACCTCCACAGAAAAAGGAAAGGAAGCCGAGACCCTAATGTTTTGATAATTTGCTGTTTGTTGGCTACAGGTTGACAGATCATTACTAATTTGCAAAGGAGCTATTAAAAGTCCCCTTCACTACACAGTGTTTTAAAGGTTCTTGAGGAAACCATCTTGTCAGATGGATATGTTATCATGCAGGTTGTCCATGCATGCTTATTAAAAAAGATTCTGCTATTCAGAAATCTGGGTTAACATTTCAAGTAACTGCAAAATGCACCCCTATTAAATTAGAAGGAAGTAAAAACTGTTTTACTTAATTCACTGACCTTGACACTGTGAAAGAGTAATTTGACTTACCATGAATTAATGACATTTTTCTGTGGTTTGCTTGTAGCTGTAGTCTGAGGCTGAGTACATTAAGATCAGTTAAGGACTGCAGAAATATCTACCAGATGCAGGATAAATGTCTGCAACATTTTCTCTACCTGCAGGTGGAAAACCTCAGTCCAGTCATTTCAGCCTGGACAGACAAACTGACAGTATCTGTGGTTGCAGCTCTACCTGAAGACAATAAACATGACTAACAAAGGGATGGACTACAGAGTTTTGATAAAGAAATATCCATCAGCATGTTTTCTGACTACTTGCTTCATTCTTGTCATGTTCAATATTAAATAAACCCTTGGGACATAGTGGAGAAGTAGATTAGTGTGGCTAGCACAGGTTTTTCCCATGAGAATTTTTCTTGTGTTTTATAAATAAAGTTTGGATGTTATTGGAACAGTGTCCCAGAACTTGGACAGTGCAGGCCTGGCCAATCAGGCCTGGGGGAAGGCTTCTGACTGACCAATCTGGGTGACTTTTGAAAACTCTATATATATGATGAAATCAAAACAATAAAGGTCATTCCTTCTTGCCACTGAGAGCTGGTGCCTTCATTACTCTGCTAGCTGCTCAACAGCGACAGATTAGAACCTTATAAAAATACAGCCACCTACCTCTGGTACCGCAGAGCAAATTCATCACTTCTGTAACTGGACTCCATGGAATTACTGTGGGAATTAACATGCCAGTATTTTGATAATGGTGTGGTCCAACTGAACAGTTAAAAATTGCTAATGAGCTAATGAAGAATTATAATAATTTCTGTTTTCAAAATTGAAACAAAACCTACTTTGCACATGATGTACTCCCGTGTTGCTGCTCACATTGTCCCTTAGCAGAGCCCCAGATCTATTCCAAATAGCAATATATTGTAGACAGCAAGATACAGCATTTTTTTAGCATGTGGAGTTCTAAGATGAAATTTATGATTTTGTGCTAAAAATAGGCCTATTTTCTATCAAAAATTGGAAACCTATATTTTCACCTCATTCTGCTCATACGAAGATAAACTATTGTTTGATGTGGATAGGAATACTGCATGGCATTTTCTGTTGATTTTCATGGATGAGGTGGGGGCGGTTTCCTTCTTTGCTGCACTCAGCTGAATATTTGAAAAGTAATCCTCCTGTTTAGGTATATATGCACATGAATGAGATAAAGGAAATAACTCAAAGATAAGGAATAAATATATTTCTGGTATGGAATTCTGTGGTGCCTTTTCTGGAAATGGGAAATGTGTGTAATATTGAGGTTTGCAGTCATTGTCAAAATGTTACAGTCCATCAAATTGCCATCATAAATAACACCTTTGGAGCATATTTACTGTTTTTAAGCACTTTATTCCATAGCTACCCTGTGAATCTGGCACTCCAAAGTACACAGGAACATATGTGACTGTGGGATGTTCTGAAACCAGACAGCTTTGTTTCTATACTCAGCTACTGCATGATTTTATAGAAAAACACACATACTTGAAAAGATTTCTTTGCTCGGTATTGTTTATATGTGGTTTTTTTTACTCATTTGCCTAATCCTGATGGGTGTCCATTACAGTCCACAATGGTTAATTCACCTCTTTCAGGAGCTTGCATGAGTGGAAGAAGCCATGTCCAGTAACAGTGTTCTGGTGCTTTTTCTTTCCTTGTTAGAGGCATTGAAAAAATGGTTAAATATGAGCCTAAGAGCAGACAAAACTGCCCTAATTCTCCCAGAAACCCCTGATTACTTACCTATGGATAAAATGTGTCAAAATGATGGCTACCATGGCTTAAGTAATGAGATATGAATATTTATGTACCAATCTAAATTACTTTACAGGAAATGAATGTAATTTACAAAGAACTACTAATTGCGAAATAGAGACTTGAAAGATCTATTGTGAGAAATTGTATGTTTTCTTCTTTCTGATACTTGTTCAGAGACTTTTGTTTTCTTCCAAAATTAATTAACTTAGTAATGATCCAGTAGTCATTAAAAGAGGATCTGGCTTCCTCAGAAGCTACATTCTCCTGAGAAACAGCAAATACAGGATCTGAGACGTCACTAACCTTTACTCTTCTTCCTCTACCACCCTAATAATTAGTCATAGCGAATGACATAAAGGGTTTTACCAATTAGTACAAAAACTCTTGAAAAAGCCTGCATCACATTTGATCTTAGGCATATTTTGCTGTATTAGCTGCTGTAATTACAAACTCTGAAGCCATTATAATGAAAAAGGATGTGAGAAGCAGTGGTTATGGAGCAGTATATCTGTCAAAGTGAATTTATGTACCTTAGGGCCCAATACGAAATTTATTGAAATAAATTTAGGTATTCTCTCAACATTTCAGTAAGACTTACTGACAGACAAATACCACCCAATCACAGATCAAGCAAAAATTGTCTTTTTTTTTTTTCCCCACCATGTGAGTAGGTCAGTGAATTGTGTTTTAGTGGAAAACTGGGTTTGACATTGTAATCTTGAGATCATTTTCCCCCTGTTTAGTCACTCAGATTTTGCCATTACTTACGCACAAAATAGATTTGCAAGTTTAATATACTGAAATTAGTTTGCATTCTAAGTCTGGTTTAGGATATTTGGATAAACATTAGGTTCGAGAATTTGTAGAATTCCTTTTAATTTCTGTGACATTGATGGACCTCTTTTGTTCTGACAGAAAAATATTTTGTTTGCTTTCAGATATACCCAATGAGGAAGATTTTACATGTACAGCAAAATTGTTGATATTTCTTATATGAGATGACAAATAAAGAAAGCAAAGCCTATAGAAGATATACAGAAAAAAAATTCAAAACGGACACAATGGAGCGAATAATATAATATTTTTTATCCTATTTCTTTCCAAAATATTTTTATTCTGAAAAAAAAGACTGGTAGATGCAGAGAAATGTCATTAAAAAAAAATAATAATGTCCAGTTTGTCTGAAGAGAAACTGTCTCCCAAAGTCCCAAAAGGATCTTCAGCCTTTTTTCATTTACAAAGACCAGTAAGAAATAATCACAAGGATTATTCTATTACATGCATTTACTTCTTTCAAAACATCATCAATTCTGTTTAATCTGGCACAGAAAGCATGTATTAACTCTTCTGTTTTATTTTAATCTAACTTTTAGGACCACTTCCAGGGAGAGTAATTTTGAATTGCTTACTACTTTTACCTGGAAAAGGACCAACAGTGTGCAATTCCAAAGGTAATGCTTTATAATTTTTTTACTGATTACTCACTTCTCTTTAAATTAAATTTAGCAAGTTATTTGGTGTCTGGTTTTACCCTGACTTTAATCTCATTTCTCAGGAGTTGTCACATATGCTGGTTTGTATTTCTGACATTTGAAAAAAAAAAGAATAAATGGGAAATATTTTCATATCATAGATTGCAGAATTGCAATATCTTGTTATCATAATAAATAATTTTCATCAAGGCCTAGAAGTTTTCCCACAGCCATGTTCGAAACCAAAATAGTTTTTCATTCTCATGTAGAAAATGGGTTGTCTCTGTATGAAATGGTAGAAAATGACGCTAAGCAGATTTATTCTTGCATTTGCACAGAGGGCAATTAGGGACACAGCAATGGGGCCTGGAAACCATGACTTGAACTAAAGAAAATCCCAGACTAACTTAGATTTTGGTCCCTGTTCTGGATTTTCCTTTCTACTGCCTCAGAAAACCAGGCTTGCCCTTTCTTTCACTTTGAAATGGCATTGAGTCTCTATGAGCAAAACATGCCCTGTTATAAGAAATATACATTTTAAATTTTACTCCTTCATATTTAAGTTCATTTCTCTCTTGCCCACATTTCTGTCTCAGTGCTTCTAAATGTCTATTGGCAGATAGTATTAAAATGCTAATGCAACCTGTTTCTTTAAAGAAAATAGTAATAAAAATCATTAATTCATTCTGAGATAAGAAACAAAACCTCAAGAGATGATCTATTTAATATTCAGATATGGATTGCTTTGATAGAAGTGCTTTATCACTTATAACAAAACATGCATGATGAGAGTAAGAAGATTATAAGACATCAGACACCTAATAATGAAGGTTAGGTCATGGATAACAAAGTTACTGTAAGTATTTGGAAAACAGAAATAGAAGTGCAAATCCTTCTCACTAAGTTTAGTTCCAAACACCACTGATATCTCCTCATATTATTGAAATATGAATACACAGTATTAGAAAGGCTAATTTCCTCTTACAAAAGTAGTCTAGCTGTCAGGGTGCACTCAATAGCAAAAGTAAAAATAATCATGAAGCACTGTGAGCTCTATGGCAGTCAGTCACTCTGCATCCTGGGAGAACTCTAGCAACACACTCTAACAGAATCAATGTTTATATTTCTTTTCCACTGGATCAAAAGCAGACAATACTCATCACTAAAGGAAATCACATCCTGAATTTTTAAAAAGGAGGGTTGTGTTATTTCTATGACTAATTCATGACTTCCCTGACACTCCTAGGAAATGAGGTTACTGATACTGGAATGTTCAAAAGCAGTACAATATAAAATCATAGAGAAGTCAGTATTGCAACTAGAGAAAAATTTTCTTCCTTAACTTCTCTGATAAAGGTCAAATTGCAGCAGATGACTTTCAACTTTAGTAGCATATTCCTCAAAATAGTAATACAAATGTACAGGTGAAGCTTTGCCAAAGTCCAGTAGATATCTGAAACAAAGCATCTCTCATAATTTTAACAGCACCACTATCAAACCAAGGTATTCGTATGTTTGTGTGATATTACTTTTACATGACAGGTTTAGAACATAACTGATGACTGCAGGGCTATAAACCAAAACAATGTCAACAGTAAAAGAGCTGATGCTCCTGAGCATTGCTCATCTTTCCTTCTCTGTCTTTGTTATGCACCTGAAAAAGAAAAATATGAAGAGCTGCCAAAATAGAAATGCTAAGACAGTTTCAAAAACAAATCAAATGAAACATGAAAAATAAAATATTTAAAGTGTCTCTTAAAAGGGCTCCTATGGACAAACTCTCAGAGGTAAAGCAAAGATATCACATTAAATAAATATTTCTTATTTTGTTATTAATGTAAACTAATTACTTTTTCTTTAGTATAAATACATGAAAAGTTTTAATTATATTACCACTCCAGTTGTTCTGGGAAAAATTTACTAGTCATACTACTGACATGATTTACTCTAAAGAAGTCATTCTTATCACCTTTGACTTCAATTTTGCAAGAAGAATTTGCTTTCTTGGGGAAGAAAGTTTATTTTTCTAATAATATGTAAAAAGGTTGCAGTGAGAGATCTCCAGTTTAATTTTATTTTTTAGGGCAAATAAAATAAACCGCCTCCTCCTATCAAGTTTGCAATGTTGGCAGTTGTCCAAAGTGAGTTACACTCTGAAATAGAGTGCACAAACAAAAAACCAAACCAAACTGAAAAACTCCTCCCCAAAACCACCAAATGGCAAAAAAAAATCCGTGGGGAAAGAAAAAGTGCCCTATGGCTTTATATTTTTATTTCTCTAGGATAATTATTAGTCAGCTCACTATCACCACTGACTATGATATATCAATTGCTATCAATTAAAGCAAACATAACTTAGTCCAAATTTAATTTCCACGTCTAAAGGAAAGAAAGTAAATATACTATTTTAATTGCTCTCTCAGCTCTGCAGCCTATGATAATCTTTATCATAAGACTTTCTGAAGTAGCACAGATGAACAACTTTGTTAGATGTTGCAACTTGACTTGTACACTGTGTATAAAAAAGGAGAGTTCTCATGCTCTAGTTAATTAATTGGATTATGCCTTCAAAAGGCTTGACACTTCATATGCCCTTATTCTAAGCATTTTTTAAGAAAGTTTGCAGAATAGACTTCAGAAGAATAACCTAAGGATGAACTTTCAACTTGTGCTATATCACAGTTTTCTTTAGAAAAGGCTGTTTTAGAGGGCAGAAGAAAATGTTGAGAAGATGATGTTCCATACTTTTATGAAGTGTGGCAACTAAAGAAGATAAATCCTTAGTAGGACTTTATAACTGTCACTGTCATGATTACTAATTTTCTTGTTCTGTGAATGGTTTCTTTTTTTCTTATTAGATAGATTTTAGGTTGAGGGATTGGTCAAGTATACCCTGGATATCCGTAACTATGAAGTATTAGACATAGCATTCTACAAATATTTTTTTTGTTCATGTATGACTCTATTCCTTAATACAGCAGTCTTCAGTCCTATATCACTTTAGGAATAGTCTGGATATTAATTTAGCACAAATAAGTAGACATTGAATCTAGATAGACTGGCATAAAAATTCTTCCTGAAACTGAAAATACTTTCCAATTTTGGACTGTAATTTTCCCCAGAGAAGATCTATCCTGTACTCATATGCATGGCCATGGTATTCTGAATAACTCTGAGACCAAAATTTAACTTATTTTCAGTTTTCTTATTTGAAAACTCACCTCACTTGAATAGAACACATATGAAGGAAAAGATTAGCAATTTCTGAATCTCCTCAGATCTGTAAAAATTCCAAATGCACACCAAAACATAGTCAAAACCTACCAGAAATACTGAATATTATATTTACAGGTTTGCACTAGGTTTAAAATGAATTTAACTAGTCAAAGTTTGTAGCCCTGTGGAAATCACTGCTAATTGCTGCAGATCTCTGCAGAATCAGAGATTTATAAAAGTGCATAGTAGATTGTTTAAGGATTTCAGCTGAATGACTAAGTTGATTGGGCTGTTAGATGGCTACAGGTGAAGATGTGAAGGGTGCACAGGTGTGGTTAACCATGCTCCACTCTGATAACTCTCCTTCAAGCTATCCTTTCTTCAGATGCTGAATTTCCCTTTGCATGGTCACTCCCAGATACCTTGAAATCCCAATGCTCAGAAGAATTCTGGCACATTAGACATGTCTTAACACCTGATAAAATTTTATTTCTTAGATGAAACTACCTACCATTAGCCTGACTAACATTTTCCAGCTAAGTGATTGTGGGGGAGGTGACTGCAAAAAGTGTTTATTTAGAGCTATACACATGCAGGGGGTTGTCACATATTGTCATATACGTGAAAATGTTCGCATATCAATGGAGAGAATATCCCAAATGAGATATAAACTAGCTTGAGAGCAGAGGAATAGTATTTTTAATTAGCCTTTGGTTGTTAATTCTCCTCCTGGGAGGGAAATAAATGGGGTTTGATGTTTTAGGCAGATGAAGTACTTGATTTTTACTTTAACTTTGTTGACTGTAAAATGCTTGGGGGCAGAAAAAACTGTGCTTTGCAACTCAAAATTGCTGCAGGGCAAGAAAAACATAGTTTTATAATAAAAGTAATATTTAATGATACATATTTTATGCTGCCACAAAGTTTTCTGTTTCAAGACATTGTTTAAGTCTGCAGGCACACACATTAGTCCAGAACCTGACATTCAGCATAGACAGTAAGAACAAAAAGATACTTCCTTGTCTGGATTTCAGAGGCATGACCACCCAGTAATAATTTATCTACATTTCTGATGAAAACAGTGACTGATACATTTGGTATATATAAGTCTTTTTTTTTTTCAAACGCAGAAAGATCAAAATAAACACTAAGTCACTAAGCCTAAGATGTACTCTGAAGCTGAGAAAAAAAATAATAAAGTGATTAATATTTAAAACTTGTCTTGAAAGACCTGTCTTCAATATTTATATGATATCATAAAACTGCAGCAGAAATGCTAAATACTGCAGAAATATTTAAAATCCAGAATGCAAGTCTGTGTAACTAAAACCCTTTTACTTAGACAGCTTCTTTGCAAATTCTTGCTTCTTTGCAAATTTTTACACAGAAAAACCTAGCCTAGCAGAATTCCAGCTCAATTGCTTAAATAGCTGTTGAAGCACCAAAGATATTTATTAATTACTAATATGCAACCTCTGAAATAACTGTTTTGTAGCTGATCTGTTTTACAGAATGAAAAACAATAAAAATCCACTCATTTCCCATTTTTGCTTAACCCTAATATAAAAGAAAATATTTCATAATGGACTTAAAGACCATTAATAAAGACTGACAAACATCTGATTTTTTCTTATTATGGAAGCAATGAATAAGAAATATAAAAGCCAACAGATTATGGATTGTTCTTTTTTTGTCCTCCCAGTTTCTCTGTTTTCTGACTGCTACATTAGAACTGATAATACAAATTTGCTGTCATGACCTTTTTGCACCCTGTTGATGATGTCTCCGAGCTCACCTCGAGTAAGACACACACTTTGAGGGAAAGATGTTGTCATAATGCCTTCGATGCAAGAGCTTTCTGAGAACTTTAGCTAATAATGGAAATAACCAAATCACTGACTTGGCACTTTGAGGTGTTAGGCAGGATCCACACAGAAGCAATGGCTGATAAGAACAGGAAGTCTTAAATCTTACCTATTTTATATTTGAAGAAAGTACTGGAAAATAAATCTATTCTGTTGAGAGGCAAGCAATTTCTAAGACATTGGTATTTCTGGATTTAATATTTCTGTATCTGTATGTATCTGTATCTGTATCTGTATCTGTACCTCACTTTTCCTTTCAGTTTTGTGAGGAAATCCAAAATTTCATCACTTATCTGTTTCTGAAGCCAGACCAGGATCATGTGCTACTACTCTGTCCCAGGATCATATTGCTATTAGTCAGTCCATAAGGAGGTGTTGGTGTGGTTTGCAGGTTTACTCTCACTCAGTCCTGCACTATCAATCAGCTTGAGTGGGAAGAGTGGAGTATGAAAAGCCCACATACATACAGAGTGTTCCCTAAAATTTTAAGTTGCTCAAAGCAAAACTGTAGAAAAGATAAATTATTATGATTGATGGTCTGCAATAGTGAAACACAGTCAATTGCAAATCTAAAACTAGAAGTCCCTTCTGTACCAGAAAGAAAGGGAGGCTTTACTGAGGAGAAACAGCAGCATTGATCCAGCAGAGCATCCTTAACCAGGGGAAATGGCTGCTGCAGCTGCTCTCTTTGCTTTCTTTTGGTTTGTCTTATACAGGAGGAATCTGCCATTTAGACTTCTGTGTTTTTATCAAATATAGAATGTTTACATACATTGGATGTATTATCTTTGTTTACCTTAAACTAGTGCTACTCAGCTCCTGACTTTCCTTTAGTGACCTGGACTTGTGCAACCTATGTTGGAACTTCTGCAACTGCTCTATGAAATGTTTCTAGATATGGTATTTAATTTTTAACTAATTGCACAGAATTTAAAGCACCTAATTTACACGAGATTATTAAAATAATTTGTTTTACCATCACTATCCAAGGCAATGTGCTGGTATTCAAACAATTCCATGAAAATAGATATTTTATTTTCTTGTAAACCTTTGGCTCTTGGTGATTACTGCAGTGTATTCACACCAGTGAGAGTATACACATGGAAACTTAGATACAAAAGTATAAAATGCAAAATTATCTCTAATTTCCAGTAGCTGATATTAAATATCTAAGACCATTTTCCCAAAGTCTTTAGTTGATGTATTTAATCATAATTTCCACTATGTGTCCCTTTAAAAGTTTTGTAGGTTAGAACACAAATGTCTCCTTAAAATGACACCTCTGGTTTCCTGACTATTCTGAAGAACTGTGAAAAAATAGCAACTCTAACTTCAGCCTTAGTTCACACTAATAATAATGAGGCAGTTATAAAGAACGCCTGTATTCTAATTCCAGTTCCAAAAATAGTTCTTATGACACTCAAATCACATTTTTTTTCCTGATAATAGTCCAAATTGCTTTTAAGCCCTACACACAGAGTGGAGCATCCCTGTTGGTCCTGAATACCACACACAATTAAACTTTTGATAAAAAATATTGTATTTTTGTAATGCTGTTAGGTGGTGTCTCTTAGGAACAGGCTTTCAGATGAACAAGTAATTTAAAATTTCTTTCTAATGTTCAAGTGATAAAGATTGTGTTAAATCTTCCAGTGTCCACTATCTAGTGCTGGTGTAGATGGTCAGTGTTCTAGGAGATACTATTTATCTTACACTCAAAAACTCTCCCTTCATGGCTTCACAATACATATTTCTTTACCTAGGAACTTGCAGTTTTGTCACTAAAAAATCTTCTATTGAAAGTAAATCTCTGTAAATGTATGGCCTGCTGATAAGAGAGATGGGGTCTGGCAGGCAGGAAAAAGGAGCATGGAAAGATTGCCAATCCCCTCCTCTCTCAGCTAGCAGTATTACTGTTTTTGGTATTCTTTCACAATTTTGATTACAGAGAAAATCATTGACACAATAATTCTTGAAATCATTAAGGTACTTAAGATACCTGATGCTGCAGTGTAACAAAAGTAACTTAAAATTATTAATTTTTACCCAGTCTTATCAGTCATCCATTTTAATTTAATCACCGTGTTTTTAAAAGCCATTTCAGATATGCAAATATGTGAAAAATTTGTTAGAAACTCAATGAGGTTTAAGTACAAACCATAATCTGACAGAAACAATAGTGTTTAAAATTGTAAGCAGATGGGAAAAGAATAAAATAGAAAAAACAATTTTCCTGCTAGGACACTATATTGTTAAAAGTTTGGTATAAATTATGTCTTTTGTCAGAATCAGGACACAAATTTTAAAGATAAACAAAGCAAAAATGTAGGCTATAACAAAAAGGAATTCCTATTCTGTGCTTTGAAATATTCAATAATGAGTATTTAAATATAAAACAGTGAAATCTGCTAAGCTAGGACTTCATTCAGACAACTGAGATTTAACCATATGGAATTAAAATTTTTAATGAAGTCTGAGAAATGGAACAATAAGGGAAAAAGCTATCCTTCTGCTAAAATTTTTAGCTACACATATCTGCTGTGTAGTACATGCAGAATTTGCTAGATGTGGCAAATATAGAATAAATTACAATGGGATCTGCCAAACAAATCTATGAATCTACTTTATTATTCATTCCTAAAAATAAAATATCAAATGGCCTAAACAATTTATGGTTGAAACTATGAATAGATATAAAATAAGTATGAAGTAACAATGGAGTTTTTGTGTTTCACAACAAATGCTTTTATCCTATTCACTGATATACAGTTGTTTTATTATCTTGAAAATGTTTAGGTTTGTGTATGGTCCAATTCTAGAAATATTCCTCTTGTACAAACATACTGTGTAATAAAAAAAAAATATAGGAAATGTCTTAAACACTAATAATAAAGAGAATAAATACACTTGAATCATAGAATCACAGAACTGTGGAATGGTTTGGAAGGGACGTTTGAAGTCTAGACCATCAAGTTCCAAGCCCCCTACCATGGGCAGGCGTGCCTGCCACTAGACCAGGTTTCTCAAAGCCCTGTCCAACCTGGCTTTACACACTCAGGCTGCTGATACTACACTCAGCACAACTGTAGAGGTTTGACCAGGAAGTCTTTACTGAGTCAGCTTGGTCTCCTGCATTCCTTGTTCACATTATTATGCTTGAGAATGAAGAGCTCTTCCACTTAAGGAAAATGTTCTCAGATAGCTGCCAGGTCTCAGTCTCAAGCTGTCATTAGTGCTCTAGTTAGGGTTGGGGTACAGGGAGCAGAAAGGCTTCTCGATTTAGGGACTCTGTACCTGGAAGAGACATACCAAGGGAAGCAACGCACTGCACCAAGATTGCTGTCTCCAGACCTTTCTCATCTGGGCCACCCATGGTTCTGGGAGACTGCTTTAGCCCCAAGCTGCCTGTAGTGTTAGGATTAGGGTTCAGAGATCCACAAAGTGTGCACCACCAGTGACCCTGGAGGTGCAAGAATGTCCAGGGTAGCACAGTACTGTGTAAGCATTGCTTCCACCACAGCTTTAGAACCCAGTGCCCCGGAAAGGACACCCAGTGTAGGCTTTTTGGATCTCTGAACCCCAACCCTAATGGCAGCTAGAGTTTGAGGTCCTCAGCACCATGAGTTTCCCAGATAATATTTTTTTTTTTATGTTTCAGTAAATTGAAATAATGCAAATATAAATCTTCTTTACTATTTTGGGCAAGCTATATATGCCTTGAGTTTAACAGAGTTATGCTGCACCTTGAAGTGGCAAGGAAAGACAAGAGGTAAGCATGGAATATTTTAAAGAAAATTGCAGTTGATCTCAGAGTAATACTGGGTGAGAAATTACTTTTCTCACAGAAGTGGAAGGATGCAGTGTAGAATCCTGTGTTTCTATGGATCAAACAGCTTCTGAGGGCTGCACCTGGAATGACTTGCTGAAAGAAAAATCTTTCCCAAAAAGAATAATAGACTTGCAAAAACTGAAATAAAGCCTTTCTGTAACCTAAATGTACACATTGCTAAATTTGCTTAACCATTACTGGAGGTTTAATTACAGAATTGTTTTTCTTTGCAATTCAATAATTTGTTTAAAATAATATTTAATTAAAAACAAAATTAAAACCCATTTTCTAATGCAAATAATCTAAAAAGCTGGCAAGAAAGGGAGTGAGAAAGCCCTCTAAGTTTGAGAAAGCCATTTTGGTGACACTCAAAAAATACTCAGATGCTTTTACACGGTCACAACATGTTGCTGTGTGTCTAGATGTCTAAGTGACAATGTTATATGTATGTCTGTTAATATGAATGGGGTGTATTCTGTGCATAGTTCACTGGAGCCACAGATCACAAAAATGCATGATTTTCTAACATTACAACAGCAAAGCCCCCACAAAACTGTATAGAATAAAAACAACGCAAATGACATAAAAATCATTATTTCTTGGAAACATGAGAAATGTCATATATTAAGATTTCTTGTTGCTGTTTTTTTGGGGGGTTTTTTTAACCATCAGAGTGGTAAAATCCTCTAGCTGGCTGCTGATAGGGGTAGTGGGATGCCTGCCACTGGAGGTGTTTGGCAACCTCCTTGGATTACACCTGCTCTGAGTTAGGAGCTGGATTAGGTGACCTCTTGATACCTCTTCCAGCCTCAGATTCTGGTTCTGTGATTGCATTATTCTGGTGAACCATCAGAAGGTTTGCTTTTTCAGGATGTTAATTTACAGCAGAGTCTGTGTCTACAACTGCCTGAAAGGAGGTTGCAGTCAGGTAGGTCAGTAGGGGAGTTGGTCTCTTCTCCCAGGCAAACAGCAAGAGGACAAGAGGACACAGCCTTGAGCTGCATCAGAGAAGGTTTAGGTTGGACATTAGGAAGAGTTTTTTCATAGAAGGAGTGATTGGGCATTGGAATGGGCAGCCCAGGGAGGTGGTGGAGCCACAGTCCCTGGAGGTATTTATGAGAGGACTGGATGTGACACTTAGTGCCATGGTCTAGTTGGCAAGGTGGTGTTTGGTCATTGGTTGGACCCGATAATCTCAGAGGTCTTTTCCAACATACTTGATTCTGTGATTCTGTGATCTTGTGGTTTTTATTCACAATAGTGCCATAGGCTTTGGTGCTTTCTCTACTTAGCAGCACCCTCTGTTTGTCTGGATATCACCACATTGGAGCCATGCATTTTTTTGTGCTCTCATGTCTCAGTAGATTCTTGCTTTTAAACCTATTCATCACTGAAAGGTTTGTTATTGGTCATTCCTCAAATACCTTTACTATTTTGTAAATAAATAGTTCTGTCACATGACATCAAAATTTCTACAATTCTTCATATACATATATTGCAGATAATATTTGAATACTGATAGTTACTTGAAGTAACATTAAAAAAATCTTTCAAAGAATCTCCTAAATGGGTAAAGTAAATAAACTATAAGAATGCTGTTCCTAAGGAGAATATTCCTAAGGAGAATAAAAAAATAGAATTAATGAAGTTGGATAATTTGGAAAAGAAATTTCCTTGGTCCCATTTAAAAGAGCATAGACATTGCAGTGAAATATCACTGCCAATAATTCTCAATACCAACTTTCAGAAGCATATAGAGCTGTGCATATATGATAAATATGTGTATACATACGCACAACTGCATGGGTAAAGGGTGAGATTTCCCTTATAACTGTCCTTCTGGGATGACTGGGAGTACATAGATCACCAAATACCGAAAAAATCATTAATAAGATTCTCTAGTAGTTAATTTTCATACACATTTGTTAATTCACTTCTTGCAAATAAGATTCACAGTATTAAGGTCTATATGTTTTCAAGTCTATCAGATTTGAAAGAGCATCATTATTACTTGAAAAAATAATCATTGGAAGGAAAACCTATCATCAAACCAGTAAGAGGAAACTATGAGGGAAAAAAAAAGCTGGCATACAGAAAAGGCTCACCTGTCAGCTGAGGAGTTCTCCAGGACATGTTTTCTTACCTTTCATCAATTTAACATAAGCAACGACAAAATGTTGTGATACTGCACATATGAATATACAGAGTTCATGTTCATGTTCATGAACTCTGTATGAATATACAGAGTTCATGTTCAAAGACATGCTTTTTTCAGACAGGTATGAATTTAGTTCATAGAGATGAGCAATTAATTTTCCACTACTATTCAGCCAAGTACAGCATGAAAGAAACCTTCGATTGCTTACAAAACTATGTGAAGGACACCTTAAAAATTCACATACTTATATTCTACTTAGCAGCTCTCACTTTGGAACTCTTATCTGTAAATTAGCAGCAATATTTTCTCATGAGGCAATGTGGGGATCTTTCTGATCAGAACTATAACCTTGCAGAGAAAAAACCCCATTACTGCTTTAGTATTAGCAGTATGAATAACAGACCCTTTCAATTATTGATGTAGAAGGTAGAATACTTTTTGAATTAGCTAGGCCTGATCCAAAATCTAAAATTTTCTAACAGTTTCTACATTCGGGAATTAACCAGCATGAAAAGTACTAATAATCTCTAAATTAGACATAATGCTGAACAGTATTAGGCCTGTCCACTATTAGGCCTGTCGAGTAAAATTCTAAGAAAAGCATTAAATAGGAAATATTATAATCCTTCAGCTGCAAATAGGGATAAAACACTAAAAAAATCAGTGATTTGATGAAATTCATCTAAGGCATTGGGTTTTAACTGAGAATTGAACATATATTCCTAAGGTATTGGCTTAACATTGACCATTTTTTTTCCTCCAGTGAGCTGAAAACTTTGCTTTCACAAAAAAAAAAAGCTAATTTTTTACTCAGTAAAAGAACTTTTGGTAAAGATATAAATGTGTTTCATAAAGCCCTGTATAACCGTCTTAGTCACACACATATGGGCAAAAAGTAAATGGTAAAATGAATAGAAGCATAGAAAATACAAAATCCCAAATCCTTTCACATAATAATTAAACTTAGTTAACCAATAGAAATAATGTTACATTTTTCTGATCATGGTCTAAGAAGACAATAGGAGATTGTGCCTCAAAGTATAATATTTTATTTTCATTATACAGAGTTGAACTGAATATGCATGTGTTCTTCCTCTAATTCAGAGTCTATCTTGGAGCTAAGAAGTCTTCAGATCACTTCCCACATCCTTCTGTTTTCTTTCTCTGGTCCCTAATCCAGAATCTTTGCCTAGTTTTTCGGTCCTTCCTATCTCTGATATTTTAAATCAGCACAATCCTCTTTGAAATATATTATCAATGATATGATTAGATAATTTTGTCCCATTTTTTTCCATAAAGTTGCCTTCTGATTTCATTAAGTTGAATAAAAACTTAGAAAGAAGAATTTTTGTTTTTTTCAAATGAATGTAATGACACAATAATTTAATTTACTGGTGCAAAGGGCTTGCAAAAAAGGAGAAAGGTTTTTAAAAATAACTCTGAAGTTTCTTTACTAAAGTTTGGTGTAATTCTTAAAGCTTCTGGCTTCTGATAGCTCTTGCCTGATGGTGAGAAATATATCATCTGAAACCTGGGACAGATCCTTAAAATTACTTATTTCTAGATACCATTTCAGGTATTCCTAGACAGCACTGTCATTGGAAACTACATTATTCTTTGAATTTTACATGGCTTTTTGAAAAATGACCTTTTTTTTCGCAATATTAATATAGCATTCATATTTTTAACTGGCTATTAGTTTTTAGAAAAAAGTACATAGCAGGAATGTTTAATACTCCCCCCTCACAAATTATTTTCTTCTGCTTTAGTGCATAACTTCTTTCATCATTCTCTGAAACATTAGACATTGTTCTATGAAATGATGCAATCAAACCAAATTATCTTGGAACATAATAGCTCAATATTCACATACTGATTACTCAAAGGTATTTTTCTGTCTGATAAGGCCCTTACATACTGCATCTCGATTTTAAGAGAATAGCATAAGTACACAGAATGTCTAACCCAATGTCAGTGAAGTCAACAGAAGGAATCCAACTTAGTTCTTTGGGTGAAGCCATAGCTCATTACAGACATCTAATGTTTCAATGTTGATGTAAATCTTAATCAGAGAAATTAAGATATTTATGCTTTAGCTTCAGTGTTAGGGCATGAGACAACTTAATGACAGTGTTTAGGTTTTCAATGAGAAAAGTATATCTAGCAACATGAATTTTAATAACTCTAATACTGGCAATGAGCTTCAAAGACGTCTATCTGCTGGATTGTTGTGAAGGTGTGTTATAATTCTAAAATTTCATACAGGTTGTAATGTGGCATTTCTCAAAGCTTTACACAGATAAGTTCCATTATTCTTTGCAAGTGAGACATCAGCTTGTAAAACAGAAACACAGATGTTTTATCTCCCAAATTTTAGAAAGCTGGTTTTGTTAAAGTGTCCTTCTATTGCTCTCATAGCTATGCATAGCAGTGACTTCAGAGGCACCAGGATTTCAAACAGTATTATTAGATCACTCTTGACATGTTTCTTTTTTAAAATTTCTAATAGAAGACAGGGAATACAAACATTGTTCAAACATAACTTGCAATGTACAGCATTCTGCACTCCTTTGTGTTTGAAGACATCTGAAGCAACCAGAATTTGCTTAAGATTGCTGAGTCTGCATTAGGAATGGTTGAATGCCCATAAATATCTAGTAATATCAAGGCTATTGTTTTTCCCAAATTTACTTCTTATCTTAATTATCTGGAAAGCAGTCTAAGCACATTAGTGGAATGACAATGAACATATAAATAAATTTGTGCAGGGTATTAAAACTGAGGAGAGACAAAGAGGGTAAAAGGTTTGTAAAGTAATCATAAACAGCAAACACAATAAAACTAAGATGAAAATGTGGTTAACCTGTCTCTTCCCTCAGAAATACATAATTCTACTCTGTACTGAACTTGCTTGAATGACAGTTATGTTTTTAAAAGGTGCACAGAAAATGAACAAAGAAGTATCTGAGAACTCTAGTCAGACATTCTCAGCAAAAATCTGATTTTGTGCATGTGTGTGGAACCTGCATCATAATGAAATGAAATTTGAATTTTATGATCCTATTTTCTAAAGGGTTCTGATGGTGCAACATTCATAGAATCATAGAATCATAAAATGGTTTAGACTGGAAGGGACCTTCGAAGATGGATCATCTAGTCCATCCCCTCTGCCACAGGCAGGGACATCTTTCACTAGATGGGGCTGCCTCAGGCAGCCTGACCTGGAAGACTGCCAGTGTTGTGATATCCTCAATTTCTCTAAGCAATCTTTTCTGGAGTCTTAGCACCCACATTGTAAAAAAATGCCTTCTTTATGTTCAAATCTACCATCTTTCAGTTTGAAATTATTGCCCCTTGTTCTTTCACCACAGACCTTGATAAAAAATATTTTTCTGACTTTCTTAACACTCCTTTCTATATTGAAAGGGCATTGAATTCTCCATTACTGCTACATGAACTACACTCTTACCTAAGTCACAGCCAATGATGGTTGTTTCTGTAGTCTACCAGGGGAAAAAATCCCACTGTCTTCAAGAGATATTTAGACATGAAAACAGAGAGGAAAAAAACCCTAAAATAAAACAATTTTCCACATTCTTCAATTATTCTGTAAGGGGAATGGGATAAGCATATATGGTAAAAAAAGTTATTTATGAAGGAATGGTAGAATGAAAATAATTTATTCTACAGTGCACAGTATGAAAGATGAAGGAGAGCATGTGCTGGGCTATTTTTAGCTACACCACTCTGTGTAACGTTACTTAAGAACAGTAGAATACACACTGCTGATTTTCTGTCTTTTTTTGTCAGGCTCACTGGAAAGGAAAGAGGAAGCAAGCAAAGAACTGATAAATGTTTTGGAAGTGTTGGTTTACTGTAATAGCCAAGCAGTTTGCAGCTCATTTCTTAAACCACCAACTTGTAAGTCAAGGGCAGAAGTATACAGTAAACCTTCAGGATGACTATGGCAATCTCAATGCATCCTGTGCAATAGAGAGAATTCAGTGATGTGCATGTAGTAGATTATGCAGTAACATTCTAGGGAAAAGAAGAAAATATCCAATATGTCTTCCTCTGTAATGTTTTTCCCCACCCTAATACCATTAGATCTCTATGAACCTTCTCTAGTGTAAAATTAGAACCCAGAAGATGTGGGAATGCAGCTAAATAACACAAGATATATCCCAGACAGTTAGTGTAATGTGTCATATATACAGGGGACTATTCATCACATATATGGTAGGTGTCTACCTGCCCCTATTTACATATGTATAAATGTCATATACACATATTTAAGTTTGACATATACGCATATGTAAGTTACATAAAAATATAAGTAGATCTATACCTATCAGAGGACGTTTATGTGTATACCAAAGAATTCAGCCTAGAAGTGGCCTCAGGAGGTCCTACAGTTCAAAGATATATTCAAACAGTATCAGTTACGAAATCAGACCAGACTGCTCTGGGCTTCATCCAAGCAAGTCTTAGAAACCTCTAAGGCCAGAGACTACATGACCTCACAGCGTGTTCCAAGACTTTACTGGCTTCAAGATGGAAAAAAAAAATCTTTATACTTAGTCTGATTATCTCATTCTCATTTATGCCTCTAGTCTCCCCACAAGCTGATGCAGAGACTGGCCTGCCTGGAGCACAGATTCCCCTGCAGTCCATAAGGGAGACCATGGTGATGTGTGTTCTCTGTCTGCAGCCCATGGACAACCACAGTGGAGCACAAATACACACTGCATCTCATGGAGAACCACATGCTGCAGTAGGTGGATACATCCTGAAGGAAGGGGCAGCCCTTGGGGAGCCCAAGCACAATCAGACTCCCAACAGGAACTGCATCCTGTGCAGAGGAGCAGGTTTCCTTGCACAAATTGTGCTCTTGGAGGACCCACATTGAAATGGTCTAGTTTTGGTGGACAGTACTCCATAGGAAGGATTCATGCTGGAGCAGTTAATGAAAAACTGTCTCTCATGGCAGGGATCCTGTCCTGTAGAAAGGGAACAATCTAAGGGGGAAAGAGCAGCAGAGATGAAGTGTTATAAAGAGACTGCAACCCCCAGTCCCTAACCCCCTGCAATGATCAGAGCAGGAAGAGGTAGAAGAATGAGTGAATGAAACTGAGCTTGAGGAGATGCTGGATATACAGAGAATATATTTTTAGTTTTGTCTTTATATTCTCATTGTCCTACTCTGTTATTAATTGGCAGTAAATTCAGTAATCTTCCCCAAATCAAATCTTTTTTCCCCATAACAGTAATTGAGTAGTGATCTTCATGTCTGTATCTCAGCCCATGAGCTTTTACATCTTCTTTTCCTCTCCTCACATTGATGGAGAGTGAGAGTGCAGCGGCTGGGTATGGCAGCCAGCTAAGGTCAAACCCACCCCATTATCACAAAAGGCAACCAAGTTGACCACCTATGACTTACCCTTAGTAAACATATGCTTACTATTCCTGATCAATTTGCTCTCCCTCCTATGCCCAGAAATCTGTTCAGGGGGACTCACTGTATGACTTTCCTAGAGATCCTAGGATCTTAGGCTGATGTACCAGAGAGAGAGAGAGATGACAGAATAATCATTAAGATGAGAGAAAGAAGAGCTTTAGAAAGATAACAATTTGCAGATAAAGCACTTGATGTGGATACATTTGTAAGAGAAAATTATTTATCATTTTGTAGCTAAGTCTAACATAATTTGTTTGCCCTAAAAATGCTATTAATTAACTTTCAACATGCCTCTAATTTCACAAACATGTTTCAAGAAGATCTATTAGGTGAAATCACCTGCTGAAATGAAATATAACTCAATAAGAGAGGTTATAAATCCTAGCAAGCATTATTTTAAGTTTTCTGGGATCTCATCAGATAATGTCATATCTCATCATAGAGTAAAACATAAACTTGTTTGTTGTCATACCAGCTAAGAAGCAACTATAATGTTCTATGATATGATAGAACCTGACATGTGACAGCAAACATGCAAGGGTTATTGATGTACTAGAAACCATGCAAGCCTGAGACTGTTCACATAAGAATTAGGGCTTTTCTGCCTGTGGAAAGATGGTGCAGCTGGTGAGGAAGCCAGCTAGGGAAGACACCCTGTTGGATCTGTTTACAGAGAAGGGCTGGTGGGTAATGTGGTGCTTGGAGGCAATCTTGGGCACGGTGATAGTGAAATGTTGCAAGTTTTTGGTTCTCAGGGATCTAAAGAGGTAGGTCGGCAGGACAGCTACCTTGGATTTCTGCAGGGCAGACTTTGGCCTGCTTAGGAGGCTGGTTGAGAGTCCCTTGGGAGACAGTCCTGAAGGGCAAAAGAGGACACAAAATCTTGACATTCTTCAGGAAGGAAATCTTACAGAGGCAGGAACAAGCCATGACTATGTGCTAAAAGATGGGTTGGCAGGGATGCTGAACAACTGGCCAGCCCAGCTGAACAAAGAGCTTTGGCTGGAACTCAGGAGAAAAGGGAGAGCTTATGCCCTTTGGAAGAAGAGACAGACAAGTCAGGAGAATGACAAGGATGCAATATATTTATGCTGGGAGAAAATTAGAAGGGCCAAAGCCCAGCTAGAACTTAATGTGGCTACTGCCATAAAACACAAAAGAAATTGTTTCTATACACACATTAAAACCAAAAGGCAGTCTATAGATCTTATAGAACAGCTTTCCACAATTCCACAAACTTAATAATGCCGAAAAATTTGTACTTGCAACAAACAAGGACAGGTGGCATACTCCTTATCTCAGTAGTCCCGTGTTTATGGGAAGTAAACTTGATTATGTCAGAAAGATGGGAACTTGGGGGTTACTAGAGCACCAGTTCTTTCAACCATCCCTCAAGCATAGTAAATCAAAGATAAAAAAAGAAAATGCATAAACTGTATATATTGCATTTTAAACCCTGCACCTGCCTACTCAACTCTGTCCTGTAGTCAATAATACCTAGTGATTTATCAGAATCCTGTGAGCATTATCTTCACATGGGCTCTTGCACATTACAGTATTACCTTGAGATCTGAACTTCTTAGCTCCCTTAGAAGTCTAGTTCCCTCAATGACTCTCTTCACATCCTATCACCTACATGAAAGTCCTTCAGCAGAACGTTTCTCGTTGAAATATTTTGAATTTGTGTTCAGTGACAGCAATTTGATTATAGATCTCTCCTTCACTGTTCTGTTCTTTGCAGTAGATAAGAGAAGCCAAGAAAAAAAATATTATCTCCTTTCGTGTATTTTTGGAACCATTTCAAGAAATTCTCATTCCACAGAGATGGGAGCATATTTTGATTCCCCAAAAAAGGGACAGAAATAAATCTTGTTCTCAATAAAAGATCTGTTTTTAAGCTTCCCTCCAAAAAAGGAAAGAAACTCATTACTTTTAAGGACATAATAGGGAAAATTTATTAAGTTTTCTTAAGGTGTATATTCTGTAGGAAATAAATAAATAAACTCAACCCAAATCAAAGCTTACAAGCACAAAACACACAAAGACAAAGAAAAGGTGAATACAAAGGAGAAGAATTGTAACCTTGTCAAACTCAGAGACATAACAAATTACGAGGATTTTCTAAAAGACAACTGTACATCCTCTAAGAAATTGCTGAACTGAAGCATCTGCAGCAGTTACAAGACACTTTGCCTTTCTTTCTAAGAACCAGTTGATTGACCTTTTCCTCTAATGGGGCTCTGAGAAGTTCTGTGCTTCTGCAATATTTCTTTTTTCAAAAGAACACTAGCTCCCACTATCCATAGGGATAGTTTGGATGGCTTACACAAGCAGGACACAGAAGGAATACATGGGGAGTGCTCTGAATACATTTCATTAAGTCTAGAAGGGATGAACTTCATGCAAGGTTAGGAAATATTCCAATTAAAAGGTTAAAAAAGAAAAAAAAAGAATAAATGCCCATTGAAATTGATGCAGATTTTTTGTTAAGTATGCTATATATAAACATTCTGTTTCTATGAGCTCCACTGATACAGCTACTGAAATAAGCTCAACAGATTTTTTTTTCCAGATTATACTACCAGACACAAGTTTTCTTTAAAAACTTGAGAAGGTATTAGCTGCTGTTTGATTGTTATTTTATTGTGCACACTTAAGCAAAATCAAAGAAAATTAACTTAAAAAAATTAGTTGACTATTAGGTTTAGACATATTTTAAAGTAATAACTAAGTCTTTTCTCTCTGACTTGAACTTCATGAATTCTAAAAAAGTACAGCTTCTGACATTTGTATTCACTAAATTTAATCTAAAATTTTATTTTAATGAGACAAAGACATTATCTATTAATTGTCAAAGGGTATATTAACTTAGTTAATGCTCCCACCTTTGATAGATGTTCTTAGAAATCAAATTCCCTGCTTGCTAAGTTGGACTTGGTAGCTTATATTATGAAAAATCCATGATTTTCATATTTAAAGCAGACTATTACATTTGTATGCAGGGAACTTTCTTTTGATCACTTTTTTTTTTTAAACTTATAAATTACACAAGATAGGCTGGGAGTTGCTGCTAGAAACCAATCCCTTCCCATTAAATTTAATCTAAAAAAAAAAAATAAGGCTGAACTCCACTGTACATAATTTTGGCAATAATTCAGCAAGGCTGAATCCTTAAAAATAAATATCTTCTTTTATACTACTGCCTATGTTAAAAATAGAGTTGAAATAGCAATGGTATATTTTCAGAATTAAACATGCTTAATTAAAATGTTGTTTCAATTCTATCTTACCCAACTTTTCTATCACTTGTTTCTTTACCACTTACAAACAGCTTGGTTTCACGTGGTTAAGAAAAGCAGTGGTCTAAGTTTCAAAACCTCTTAGAGGTAAGAGCCTCAGTTTGTGCCTGAAGCATTTTGAAACATTTTAAAAAGCTGTGATATTTCACCAAACTCTGCCCAGAATGCTCTGTCTCACAGCTTGGTGCCTAATTATCAGAATTTCTAAACTAAGGTTGGACATTCAGCTTTACTGTCTTGCATGGTACAGTACAGAGACCATCAAAGTAGCCAACTGCACACGCAGCTACCATGAGCAACCAAGGAAGGCTTCAGGGAAAAAAACATTTTCTATGGTGACGCTGAAGAACACATTTGAAATTCTCCCCAGAGTGTGTTCATAAACCATCTGAATAGTGTGAGCAAGAGTCAATTGCCTTGTTCTTTTCATTTGAAGATGGGGAAAGAAGTTGGAGTTAGAAAAGGAACCCAAGTCCATTGTTCTCTTTCCCAACCTCCAAATTTTAGTGCTGCATGCATTGGTTTCAGTGTTGCAATCCTTGATATCAGTTTTGGTTTTGTGTTTGTGAGTTTTATTTTTTTTGCTTGTTTGTTTATTTGTTGGTATGTTTGCATTCTCCATAGGTAACTTGACAAAGGCTCTGGTTACGATTCTGAAAAAAAATTGGAGTTTAATTTAATTTTACAATTCTCTTATATTTGAAAATCAATCAACTTGAATGCCATGACCTCAGATATACTGTTGCAATGAGTGAGAAATAAGAATTAAAAAAAAAAAAGAAAGTGAGATAAAGGCATGAGGAAGAGAAGGGATAAAATAACATGTTGGGATGGGAAATGGTAAGATGGATCAAAGGAGAATGATAAGGACAAGAGTATGAAAAAGAATGAAAGAGGAAATAATGTTACCTAGAAAAGCTCATTTTGAGGAAGTTGCAGCTAAACAATCAGAAATGCTTATTCTTTTACTTCTGTTTAGAACTTAAAATATATTGACAACCTCCTTCATTTATTTTTCTTAAGTGTTCGTTACCTATTTTTATATTTTGTGCTAGGATTTCTTCACAAGGAGTAGCATTGAGAAAAATATTTTCTTTGAGCAACATGATTGCATTATAGTTAAGTCATAGTCTTTGTTCTGTTTGACCACAAATAAACAGTCATTTATCTTGTCACTGATATTCATGAAAACTTGGTATGAGTCTATACATTCATCTTGATCTCAAGCACATCTACCAGGAGTTGTTAGAGATATGACTGAAGTTTTAAAATATTGAGGGCATCCTACAGGAAAGTTGCAGGACTTTTTACAAGGGCACATAGTAACAGGACGTGGAGGAAGAGCTTTAAACTGAAAGAGGCTAATGTTAGATTGGATATTAGAAAAAAATTCTTTACTATGAGAGTGATGAGGCACTGAAACCCACCCCTGGATGTCTTCAAGGCCAGGTTGGCTGAGGCTCTTAGCAATGTGGTCTAGTGAAAGGTGTCCCTGCCCTTGGCAGGGTGTTTGGAAGTATGTGGTCTTCTAGGTCCCTTTCAATCCAGACCATTCAATGACTCTATGATTCTGTGATTTTCTCCTGTGTAGTATTAACCAGCAGGAAACTGAAAAAGGAAAAGGTGTGATGTAGGCTTTATGACAAAACACATTAATAAACCTGTTAGATTTGTGCCTGTGAAAAAGATTATCTATATGCCATTATGCTAATAAGTGGAATATATAGATTATTCCAGAGGGTCTCTAATCCAGTGCAGTGGCAGCCCTAAAACAGGTGGAGGTGGTTGCTGTGTGGCCATAGGTTTTTTCCCATGCTCATGTTCCGTGGTACAATGTCTGGTACCAGCACATGTGCTATCCACACTGGTGGAAAAGGGGGACTCCCATGGTCAGAGGATTTTGGATGAGTGATGGAAATGGTTCCCACTGACTCCATGACAAGTGCCACCCCTGTACAAATGTGCAAATAATCAGATACAGGCTCTATTACGTGTGATAAAATACATTCTGCCTAGCTCAGATTTTATTTGTGTAGAAGATTTTAAATTCAGACTGAGGGACAATAAAATCTTATACAGCTATTACATCTTTTCTCTTCTACAAATAACTAAAAGTGGTATAATTTTTCCATCTCTTACCTCATTTTGAAGCATTTCAGTCTAACTGATTGAAAATTATATTCATGACTCTAAATGATTCCGAACACCTTCTATCAATCCTCTTTCCAAAGAATTCTCCAGGAATCAAAGGAAAGAGGTATATTTCTTCTGTGGATCAGTATTCTGAAAGCCAAAAAACTATTTTTAGCCTCAAATTTAGTTACTAATTTCAACCTTGCAGATTACACCTAAAAAATCTGTTCTGTGTAGAAAAGACAAACCTGATTAATACTTGATGAAAGAGCACTATTAATCTTTTTCAGGCTTCATAGGGTTTAACCACTTTATAGTTTCAATTTTTGACTAAAAAATATTAACCATAAATAGGTTTTCCTTTGATTTTTGCAACTGAAAACCTATCCTCAGTTTTTTATACAACAGGTTATCATAATAATACCTTTTCCCAACAATTCCAATGCTTTCTGTAGCCAACACATTTTGCAAAGAAATATTTCACATCACTTTATCCTTGAATAAATAACAGGAGCAATTCTAGGTGCACTAAATGAGCTACTGCTGCAAAATGAACCTTCATATTAATGATTTCAGTGCTATCACTGGGATCATTTCCACTCACAATATATGAGATCATAATGATTTACATTCTCCCTGTAATCTGACCTCAGTTAATCCCCTTTCTTCTTTGAAAGGATTCAGAGGATGAATTAAAAATATCTCATAAATTTGTGAGGTATTAAACATATTTGTCCATTCAAAACTATGAGTTCTTAATTCTTTTGTCTTTTCTAACAATCTCTCACTATTTGATTACTCAATACTTTTACAACATTTGGAATCCAATTGAGAATTTGAAGTTTCTGCAATGAGATAGAGAAAGCATTAAGGATTTCTGGATGAATTTCTGTCTTCTATGAATTCTGGTAGAAAATGTTTCCTTATACATTACAGAAAATTCCAGAAGATTTTCAAATTTCTTTGTAACTGGTGAGTGCTTAAAAATGTAACTATTTTTTCATATGCTCAAGAAATTTAAATCTGGACCTAACAAAAACCTACATATTGACTTCTTTATGATCTTTTTAATTTTTTTTTTTTTTACTGTATGCTGTGTTTGGGTATTTTGCAAATTCTCTCTCACTCTGCAAGTATTTGAGTGTAATTGCTACTACTTGCTTTCTTGAAATAGACAATGCAAACAACATTTTTCTGTCACTTACCTCCTTTAATTATATAAACTATTTGCCAATTTGAATTAGTATTATATAGAATACACTCAATCATATTTATTTGACAGATCTGAGAACAGTGCACACTAATAAATTTGCAAATATCTGCATTTTTCTACAAACTACAATTTCCCACATTTTCAGGCAGCATAGTCTATAAAATAACAATAGCAAGATTTCTTTTTAAAAAAAAGTTTGTAGAGTTTTATTTTTTTTTTACATGAATATATTTTGTGGCTGTTGAGAGAAATACTTTTGTAATTCCTCGGATTTTTTTCTCATTTCTGATAAGTGATTTCCCTTTGTGTCTTGAAAGTACCTCTTAAATATTGAAAAGTGTGAATCAAATCCTCTTGTGCCATAAGAATCTCATAGACAGGGACTCAACAGGGATCTCAAAGATAATAAGTTTTACAAAGACAAGACTTATCAGAGTGACAGAGTGAAAAAGAAGCTAAATTATACACAGTTCATCACTGCTCTTTTACCATGAGTATCAGGAATGATTTATATTTGCTTGTGACTGGAAAATATTATCTATGACAACTAACTGTTGACACTTTGAAGCTTTAAAAATTCTTGCCATTAATACTGGCATTAATATGCAAAGTAAGTGGTAGTGAAATTCCTATTTATGTCTAATGTTAGTTTCCAAAATATCCGTTAAAGATAAACAAAGTTTCATAAATATAAATAATGATTTTAATTTTTTATTGGTTTTGCTATATTTGCTATATTACTATAATCTATAGTAAAATTATTTTTCAAGGAATCAGGATATTTTATGATGTATAAATCAGACAGGACTTATACCCATCAATGCCTTAAAATATATGCAATTAAGTATAACCTATAAATATATATGTACAGACATATTTTTGGTAGGTTGTTTTGTACAGCTGGTGTGACAGTATGTGATGAAAAATGCTGTCACACAGTCAACAATTCAGATACTCCAGAGAGTATCTGAGTTGTCTTTGCAATCCTTTCAGATGGGTGATCTAGCTGTTGTTCCCTAAGAGTTCATATCAGGTGACACCAGTACACTTTTGGATTTTATCCTGATTAGCACACATTGTGTGCTTCTCTGAAGTGACATAATGCCTATTGCCACTCTTAGAGCAGTGCATGTCCATGTCATTGTCACACTCATTGAGGCAATGATGTGAGAGGCCATACACATCAATACAAAGTGCTACAGTTTTTAACTGTAATAATACAGATAAGTCATTTTGCAAAACTTTTTGTAAAAATGTCTGTTGCACGTGCCCACTGTTCACAGAAGGTGATAGAGACATTGATTTGTGGAAATAGAGTAACCATTCTAATGAGAATAGATAGGAATTATGTTCAATCTGTAAGACAGTGCTAATTTAATGTCCTAATACAAGCAAAGAAAAACAAAGTCCTACACTTTAGTTCTAGACAATTTTAGAACATTTTGTTGCAAATAAAACTCTCTTATATAAGATTTTCATCCCAGCTAGTCACAGAATAATGTAAAATTAGACCATAATCCTTCTTGGACAGTGCTGGATTCCTGCTGTAGCTGAACACGTGCTGTACAGCTTTTTTCCTGCTATCATAACTCTTTCAACAGATATTAAATCCCATTTTAAATAGTATCTCAGTTGGAATAGGAGTGAACACTGCCTTATTATTAACCCATTACTACATATCCTTTTTTTTACTTGAATAATTAACTTAGAGGCAGAAGTCCATCATTATGGCACAGAGCATACAACAGAATTATAGTGTTAAAAGACACCTTCAGAATATATTTAATCATTTTCCTACTATAATTAGCTATAATTACTATTGTAGAGTAGTTCTGATAATGCACCATGGATAATTTCTTTAACTACCAGATACTGGTGGCAAGCAGTTACCAGATCATTGTATAATTATATGTATAAGTGTCTGTGAGTATATGGGACTTCCACTATATAATTGTTTTCATAGAACTAACTATTAATGAAACATTTATTTCAGACAAAGCTGTTCTAATAAATGTTAACTGTAATATCAGGAAACCATAGGCTGAGGGCCATTAGAGATAAAAAAGGAATTTATCAGAGTACCCCAAAAGTACAAGTATAAAATGGTTGCAAAAGCCTTGAAAGTACAAAGCAATGGATGAATCCAGAGGTCCCAGTCCCTCTCAACTATGATCAAGTACTGGTTATTAAAGAAAAACAACCCTGAGAGTTAAGTGTAATTTGTTTCAAGGATAACAGAGAAAAAGAGGTAAACATATCCAACATAGTAAGTAAACCATATCATTCATAGTCTATGTAGATTTAAAATTTTGTGCTGAACCCATGAAGAAGGAGGTTACAGTGTAATGCATATTACAAGACATGAAAAAATCAGTCCAAATCTCTAGAGGGAGGAGTAAGAAATCATCAGCATTAAGCTCTTTTGAGACATAATTTGGGATGCTAATGACTTGCTCAAGCCCTCTATCTTCCTTTGAACCCAGAGGATAATAGGAAGGGTGTGCATAAACCGGAGGAAAGAGAAAATTGTACATCAATTTTAACTGTACAGTTATTGGAAATGAGCTGTCAAAATTAGATAGTTTTGACCATAACATTATAACATGACTAATAATAATTCTTTGATTGGATTTTTAGAACTTTAATTTCACTAGCCATAAATATTTGGCTTTGCATGTAAGTTGTGTTTTTTCATCCTACATAAAGTGCACAGGGTGCTTTTCTCGGATAACCTACCATAGACACCTGGCTGTTAAACCAGCATTTGGTGCTGTGTCCTTCATAGTATTCCATTCTTGAAGATATATGGGGGACAAGAAGTAGCAAGTCTCTAGATTAGCCACAGGTTCATTTCTCTAATATCTTCTACATTTGCAGTGTGTCATCCCATGTGTCTTTTCCCCACCCTAACCTATTGTCCTTTTCAGTGTTATGGAGGAAAGATTACACCCTTCCTATTTGAGGCAGCAAAATACTCTTTTCCTCTTCATCTTAAAGACTATTTTGGTATGCTGTAAAAAAGAACTTAATCTGCTTTGCTTCAGTGGCAACCCAGTACTTTTTCTTAAACCCATAGTGGAAAGGAAAATTTTATTCTTTCTTGAACCAATGTTTAATGTATTTGAAAACTAGAAAAGAACCCCATTAATTTCTAGTTTGTTAGAGTATTTTAAATTACTTTGGTTGGTCTTTCCTCAAAAATCAAAATTTCTAGAACAGGGATCATTTGCATTGCTCTCCTCTGAACTTTTAAAAATTGGTTTGCATCTTATAAATGCACAAGCTGTAATAGGTGTCCCAAAATGTGACAGAGTTTCTCAGAAGTTTTATCACTGCTGAAGATTATCTTTAGGTTGTACTCTTACACATTCCACAATGGCATTTGCATTCTCTGCAGCAGCATTACTCTCCTGATTCATGTGTCCTCTGATACATAGCACCTAGCGTAAGCTTTTTCTACAGTATATCTTTTTCTTCTTTCTGCACTGTTATAGACAATTGTTCTTGTATCTTGAAGTTAGAATTATAACTCAATCTTTAACTCATTTGTTATCCTTTCTGTCTGGGAATTATTTGAAGCTACTTATAACATTAAAAATTGAATCACCAGTAACGAATTCAAAAGATGTTTCTGTGTTCCCTTATGACATTTTCCCATGAACAGTTAATATGACCCCCAAACTAGTTTTCCACTTGTTTTACAGCACTTTTGTGGAAAAAATTTGCAGATAGTTTCACTAATCATCTGGCCTGTAAAACTTCAGTCTGAGGCATGTAAATAAATCTTAGTTCTAAACTAAACCAAAGAAAAACAAAATATCATGTTCATTTATCTCAGTTGTAATAGCAACATTACTGTAGGTCATAATATCGAAGGTTTAAAATAAACTCAAAGTTCACAATCTGACAAAATTCAGGAGCTTTCCAGTAAGAACACAACGAGGTACATTAGCAAATCTAATCAAGTCATCAGTATGCACTGACTTGGTAAGAAGTCTCTTAAAATCATTAATCAGTGATCTATAATTCATATCTTAGTTGACATCTACACCCACATTGCACTGAGGGAATGCATAAGTATAAATCTCTGCATATGGAAATATGGCAAACATTTTTTCATACCATCTGCTTAAAAGTAATGCTGCAATTCAGTATGGAATATTTGAAATATAATGTTAGGGGTGTTTTCTTATATCAACAACAGTACCAATCAAGAAAACAAAATCTCTATTTACTTGAGTCAGCTCTTTGAACTGAATCTTATTACTTCATCCTCTGCTACTGCTAGAGGTAGCAATGACTGTGATGTGAGATAATTTGAGGCTGTGGGCACAATATTGATAAGACTATTGAAAGTTCTTCTCAAATTTTTGCATTCAAGACACACAAGAGGTGGAATTGCTACAACTACTGCACTTCAGAGAAGGACACAGAATTATTCCAGGTTTGGAGAAATATGAGGTACACAAAACAACACTTAGTATGTGAGTAAAAGACTTAATAAAATTGTCTAAACACAGGCGTATCTGTGATGCTCCGAAGTAGCTGACATGGCACATGTGGTTGGCAGATATAGCACCACATCTACAGGGGATCTGCAGCTGTGCACATGCTGGCCGAGTTACCTAAGATTTTGAAAAGTGGCATTTAGAGTCTGTGCATGCACAAGAAGACCCAGCATCTTGAACTCTCCTGACTATAACTGGAATTTTGGGACAGTTGACATGTAGACATTTATATTTTTTAATCTGTGATCTGAATATTCCCATATTAGACCTGGGAGTTGCATTTATTCATAAATTTCAATCTTAGAAGGGACCCAACTTATTTTTTCAGAGCTTTTGTGGATTTCTACCCTGTTCTGCAGCAGGTAGGAGGATTTATCTGGTCTACATGGGATCATAGCACATTCTTCACCTAATCTGCTTTTTGTGATTGAAAGAAATTTCTTCTCCAGCATGTTTTGCTACCTACTTTTTTTCTTGGTTCATTTACAACTGACAGTAAGTAAAAAGTTTTGTTTTGCCCAGTGTTTGGTTTTGACAGAATGTATATAGACTTTATGAACCCTGGGAAGGACAAGGTTAATTTAGAACATCACATATTCCTTTCTAGTCTTACAGTCACTGAAATTTGCCATGGTTTGAGTAACCACTACCCTAAACTAAACCGAGTGCAGTTGGTAGTTCAGGTGCTGTCCAGAATATCTTGTTAAAGAATTTGGAGGACATTTCTCCATGAAAGTCTTACTATCCACATTAACACAGCTCACACTGCTGAATGGAGGCACGTTGTTAGTCTTGTAGTGGTCACAAAAGTCTAGGATTGTTGTTAGACTGACTTAGGTACAGGGATTGACCCCTATATGGATTTAAATGTCTTCTGTATTCAGTTTATTCAGATACAGCTTGATCAGTGAAAAGATATGGCAGTCTTGACTTGTGAGAAATCATAATATAGTAAAATCAAAATTTTTTTCTTCTTTCTAAAGAGCTCTTTCTGCCTTCTCTTAAACATAATTTTAATTGTCTCTAGACAATTATCTCAACAGGTTTACTTGCTGGAGTTAAAATATCTGCAACTCTTTACTAAAACTAGAGAGTTTTCATTTGCAGCTAAAGATTCTGACCATCACAGGCAGAGGATAACTGAAGTATTGAAGCATGATCCTGTATATATATTAAAATTTTTGCAAAATAATGTAGGTTTTCAATAAAATAAATCATAGAGCTGTGGAATGATTAAATAGAAATCATTCCATAAATGGAAAAGACCTGTATGCATGTTTGGCACAACAAAAATATCTGGGAAAGAAGAGGAAGGGGGAGTGTGTTGGTCTTCCCAAGTCACCATTATGCATGATGGAGCCCTACTTTCCTGGGGATGATTAAACACCTGCCCACCCATGGGAAGAGATGAATGAACTCCTTGGGTTGTTTTGCATGCAAGTGTGGCCTTTGCTTTACCTTTTACACTGTCTTTATCTCGACCAATGGGTTTGTCATTTTTAGTCTTCTGATTCTCTCTTCATCCCACTGTGAGGAAGTGAGAGAGTGTTTGTGTGGGGCTGAGCTGCTGGCTAGGCTTAAAGCATGACAACCTCTGATGATCATGTGGTCCAATGACCCTGCTCAAGCAAGGTCACCTACAGCCAGTTGCCCAGGATGATCTTTAAACACTCAGCATCTCCAAGAATTGATATTTTAAAAGTCAGCAGATGGGCAAGCTGTGTCAGTGCTTGGTTACACTCACAGGGAAAAAATTTCCTGGTGTTCAGAGAGAACCTCTCTTATTTCACTTTGAGCCCATTGCCTCTGGTCTTGTCACTGGGAAGCACAGAAAGAACTTGACTCTATCCTTCTGCAGACCTTCCCTTCATTTGTATGAAAAACAAAAAAATTTCTCTTCTTGAACTCTATATTCAATTTATGAGTACTTTCTATTTTTGTTCCATAGCTGTTGTTCAGCAAGACAGTTAAAAATGCTAAATCCCTTTTTTTTTTAGGTTTTTAGGTCAGGGCGCTTACTGGCCAATAATAAACTTGGTCCACCAGCTGAAGAGTTTAAATATATTTTTTGTTTTAGTTAGAGATGTCCAATGCAAACATATGACCAAAGTAAACATATTTCTACCCTTCTGAAGGTATTTGTTACCCTTCTGAAGGTATTTGATAAATTTTTGTTGCTCAACATTGAAATAGTATGCAGGGACCTTGATGGTCATACCTTAGAATATCTGTATTTCTGAAATGAAAACAGTATTTAAATGTGCTATTTCAGATTTGAATCCTATCTAAAGAGTTTGAAGAAAGAAAAATCTGCTAAAAACAAAGCTATGAAATCCTCCTGGCCTAGTTCCTCTTGATACAAATATAAATTTACAAGAACATTTTTATAAAGTAACACAATGACAACCAGACCCCTTATGAGCAAACAACCTTCACTATCTTATTCTTTTCCTCTTGGAAAAGAATGATTGACCTAGTATAAGACAATTAATAGACACCTTCTTAGACTAAATATAAGACAACAAAGAGTTAGTTAATTTTCTGAATGACTGGCAAGTTTTAGAGAACACAGTTGAGGGAGTGCAGCAGTGATAAAATTTAAAAGACCAATATTTTTGATGTTGTTTTGTGCATATCATTCATAGGTAATACAACAGAGTGAGGAGGGAGTTTATTAATTAGATTTATTTCAACAAATTAAACCCAGATTTTTAAACTGCAAAAGTTACTAAACTCATTAAAATTCCAACTCTCAAATAGTAGACTACCAAAATAATGTTTTAGTCAGTGCTATATAGTTTATTTTACTACATCATTGTATAGTGTGGTAAATAATTGTTTCACTTTAAATTTTTACAGGCTAATTTCATCCTCAGCTCTCTTCTTACAGGTTCATAAGCAGTTGCATGATTAAGAGCTGAAAACTAGTGAAATGGGATACACATCAAATCAATGACTTCTCCAAAAGGTAATAATTTAAATCAAATAATTCTAGCAAAATTTCTGCTCATTTGCTTGGTGTGTATAAAAATTTTAAGGTTTCTAACCAATATGCTTTTCTTCTTTAATAGACAGTTTCATATTCAATGTATAATGACATTATTTACAGGACCTTGCCTTGCTTTTAAGGCTGCTGGGTTGTTACACAAAACATTGCCAAAGTTCAGATGTAACAGACATGATGTATGAAAGGCTTCTCTCTAGAGTTCTTCAATAACAATAAGGTCTTTGATTCTTTTATATAACACAGCAGTTTAATGTGATCTATTTCTGATAATTCCATATTGCTTCATACTGATGTCATCACTATTGTACAAATGTTTATTAATAGTTCCTCTTGTTATTCTTGCCCCATTAATTCTAATAACAAAAGCTGCCTACCTTATTATTACCTAGAGATTTTTTCCTCTTTTTCTAGGGACAGATATTGTACCTGCCTTTTTCCAGTCTTAGGTACTTATTTCATCACCTATTTAAGTCAGAGAGTTTAAGCAAAACAATATTACATTTAGATATTTGTGCAATAAATTGAATATTTTTCATGAAACTAGATTTTTCATCTCATTTATGGTTCTTGGATTTTTTGCTAACATATATAGCATGTAGATTTTAATGAATGGGTCCAGTAACTCTTTAAAGGTGCAAATGATGCTAATCCTGACCTTAATTTCTTTTACCTCTAATTTCAGGTTAGTAGCATTTGTCTGTTTCTGGAATATTCACATTCCTGTCTTATCACTGATTTTTCTAAATCCTCTGCTGTACATTTCCCAGTGTTACTTTCATTCTGTTCGTAAGAAGAACTTTTCAATCCTGTTTATGTTTCATTATCTGAACTTGATAACATAATTACCACTGAGCTTTTCCCAGTTTAATATCTGTGATGATTAAAGCAAAAAAGAAATCAAGCATTAATGCTTATTACTTTTTAAAATATTCCCTTTCCTGTAAAGCACACTGGTTGTCTAAGTAGAATTAATTGCTTGCCTGTCAGAACCTCACAGTACTTATTTTCCGATTTTGGGGGATTTGAGGGGAGGAGTAGCATTTTCCTTTCCTGATAATGAATGTGTTCTTGTTTTACTCAACAGTTTTAAAAATAAGTGATTTTGATTAAGAAAAGGATTTTTGAAATGCAGTCAATATAATTGTTAGTGTTTTACCAGAGAGGAGAGTTATTTTTTATGTACAAAAATAACACTTTGTTCTCCCTTCCTTTCTTTCTCTCTCTCCAGCTGTCTGTACTTTCACTCTGGAGAGTATTATTTCCATGGGAATTAAAGATGTCTTCTATTTCGTATTACAGTCAGGAAATATGAATCAGGAAATCATGTCTAAACAGTTGCTAGAAAGAAAGAATTTTAAAAAATAATCAAGAAGTTGAGATTTCCAGGTCAAAATTTCTAGAAATTAGTTAGAAACCAGGGTTTTCTTCAAAAGTTTGGCTATCTATTCTTACACACTAAAAGAAGAAAACAGCTAAATTTTATATTAAAGAATTCTTTTAAAAATACCTGCTAACAGCCCTGTGTTGGAGTATAGTTTCCATACAGATTTATGACTTAGTAAAACCATCCAAACTATGTCCAATGGCACCCAAAGTAAAAGAATACCTATGTGAGCTTATCCAAGAAAATTGCAGTAGATAGAAAACTGATGAAGTGACATTTAGAGGTAGGTGGAAAAAAAGCTTCCAAAATCAAAGAAGTTCCATTATCCTTTGAGATTTATATAAAAAAAAAAACTTCATCTCTTTGTCATGCATGGTATTGACATCCTAGCTTTTGATTCACAGGATAGGTATGGCTATTTCAGTATCATGTTATTTAGAAAATCTGTATTAGTTTTATTTAATTTAAAAAATAATTATGTAAAATATATTACAATAAATTAACCAAAATAATTCTCTGTGTGAAAATCTATATTTAAGAGAAATCAAACTCTGTTTTACCATACTATCCCTTCAAAGAAAATAAAATTAATATGAGGATTAAAAAAAAAAAAACCTTTGCATGTCAGCCTCTGCAAAAGAATCTTCTACCGGCACAAGTACATCTTACTACATGTACATGCTAAAATACGTAGTGAGACAGTTCTTCAACAATACTATCAACTGTACATGACCTTTGCCAAAAGTTAATCTTTAACAGCAGCACACTAACTTACATCTGCATGGATGACAAATACTGAGGAAATACTTCTGTGGATGACATTGGATATCAGCATGTACAAGTATAATGTAGAGTGGGATGATTTCCCAGGTGAATTTCCCAGGTGAATAGTCCCTTTATTTCTCTGTGTTAAACGGTGGTTGTCAACTCTTAACATCTTTCTTTAGTAGAATTTCCTTATTTCACAACAGGAAAATAATATATTTATACCTGATACAAACATCAGTTTATGAATTTCTGGCTTTAACTTCTTAGGCAGACACAGTATGAGCCGAAGATAGGACAAGAAGATGAAAAGTAAGAAGATGAAAATGAAGTGTATAAATCTGTTGTTCCTGCCCTTTTTTTTTACTGCAGAGCAAAAGAGAGAGCAGTAGCATGAGAATGACCCAATAGATTGTGTATCAAGTAAAAAAACCATCCAAAGACAATATTGCTTTATTTTGTTTTTACTGAAAATATAAAAGCATTATAAAGTTAAAAATAAATGAGAATCAGATATTACCATCGATTTCTGACACCAGTATTAATTTTCAAAACTTATCCCTGTTTACCAGCTTTCCTAGTACCTGTAGGGTGGAACTATTAGCCAGAGAAGCCAAGGACTATGCTCCCAGTGAAGTATCACTCATGCAGAACATGAATGAAGGCTACTAATCCACAAAGGTAAAAAATATCATTCTGTTTCAAATCAGCTGAAGTATATGGTTTGAAGAACATCTCAGATGAACTTAATGGTACATGAAAAAGTCACACATAAATTCATACCTAACCTTATTATCTAGAAGTACAAGAAAGGCACCATTATCAATATCTTTCCATGACCTGATTTGAAGAAAAGTCAAGAAAAAGTAAACAAGAATAATAAGTGGAGAAACAGTCAGTGCAGCCAAGACTATAAAATAAAATGCAGCAACTCGAGATTTTCTCTAATGCGGGAGAAATTATCTATATTTTTAATCTACTACCTCCCTAACTCAAAAGTGAAAGTTATGTCATACCTAAAATAGCATATCTCCCTATATTGTAATGTTCTCTACAAGTAGATATTAGTATAATTGAAATCCACTTAATATTCTAACAATATAATATTTTGGTTTTGGTGTCCCTGATAAAGACTAATTTATAAGCTTGTTTAAATTTCTAAGAATCTGATTTCTTCAGGGTACCATAAGCAGCAGGGTTTGTTTCTGGCTTTTGTTGGTACTTTGGAAAGTGCATATCCTGAGCTTTCATTCTTAAATATTTATGAATATGATGCTGTTATTGATGATAAAATTCAAAATGTTGTCTGCAACAATAATTTTATGTGAGACAATGTATTCAGTGTTAGATAGCAGCAAGCATGGCATCCATATATTGCTTAAAAAGAAAAAAAATAGTATATTTGGCCAAGAAATAAAGTGCCTAATAGTTTTTTTTTCTTTTAATTTGATTTGGTTTTTTTCTTCAAGAAACAAATGAAGGGGAAAACCAAATTCTATATGGCATAGGAAAAGGCTGATGAAGGAATGTGTCCCTTGGGGGAGATCCCACACTGGACTAAGGGAACAGCATAAGGGTGAAAGTGCTGCAGAGGTGAAGTGTTATTAACTGATCACAACTCCCATAACCTATCCCCCTGAGCCACTTGTCAAGGAGAGAGGGAGGAGACAGAAAAATTAAGAGTGAAGTAGTGATAAGTGAAAAGCAGCTGGGGGGAAAGTGGGCAGTATGGTAAAGGTACTTCTGGAAATGTACTTCTGGTTTTGTCTTTGTTTCTTGCTATCCTGCTCTGCTTTTAAGTATGTGAAATTAATCTTCCCCAAGTTGAGTTTGTTTTACTTCATAGTAATTGAAAAGTGTCTGGACCATGGAATTTTCTGGC
The DNA here is from genome assembly GCF_008360975.1 of Lichenostomus cassidix. Lineage (NCBI taxonomy): Eukaryota > Metazoa > Chordata > Aves > Passeriformes > Meliphagidae > Lichenostomus > Lichenostomus cassidix. The sequence continues at coordinate 91,595,001 of NC_139483.1, read as the reverse complement.
TTATTTTCCCCCTCCATCTTGCTGAGGTGAGAGTGAGAGAGTGGCTGGGTAGTTCTGTTCCCTTGACTGGCTAGTCAAGGTTCACCCACCACTCCTGCCTTGGTCGCTCCAGCAGTGAACTCTCAAACATGCTGATCTCTCTAGTACCCAACCCAGGCTTATGGTCTCCCCAGTATTTGGCTCCCAAAACTCTCTTGCTGCTCATTGGTGAGTCTGCTTTTCTTCCAGTGATTGCCCACACTGACCTGCACCACCACAAAGTATGTATATTCTACTGAGTATATAAGTAGACAGTAAAACTACTCAATTTCAGAAGATTTATGCAAGGACTTCAGTTATCTAAAGGGAATTCATGAAGCAAATTCAATTATTTGAGACATTTCTCAGCTGACACAAATAACATTCTATATTTGTTCCTTTTATTTCTGTCAGCTGGTTTACTATGAGTCATTTTAAACAGAATTATAATCCTCTTTTCTCTCTAAAAAATAAACTTGCTGATAAATTTGGAAAGGTGAAAAAAAAGTGAGCAGTGTAACATTGGATGAAAAATAACTTGTTATAAAATGCAGACATATGATTGTTAAAATGGGAACTCTCTAACAAAATCCACCACAACTTTTCTTCCCCCTGAAGATTACCACTGTTTTAGGACTTCTCTTAAAATAACTTTAGTATTTCTAACATGGATTTATGAAAAGTCAGACAACAGTTATTGCAAGATATAACCTTTTATCCAGAAATCTTAAAGTGTTGAACAACCTTACAAAACCAATTTACCAGCTCTTAAGACTGTACTAGAATTTGCCACTTAAAAAAGTATACAATGGACTTTAAGTACTTTCCATAACTTACATACCAAATACAATCAGTATAAAAGAAAATATTAGAGTTCTCAATGGACATATTCAACTATTCTGAATTATCCACAGGAACTCTTGAAGTTTATCCTTTAAAAAACCCACAAAACCTTGATGTTATCCACAAAGCGGTAACAAGAAAATACTTAGATCAGAATTGAAAACCAATATATATGACATATAGTACAAATACCTTACAAATCAATATTATCTACCATTCATTTAGTTATCTAAATATCAACTTCTTTGAGAATCTTGTGTTGGTTTGTGCACATAGAACTTTAATCTCAGTTTACTGGCTTGCTTTGAAGTGCAATAAATGTGACAAATGACTCAATCAATAGAATTTGTTTTATAATCTTATGATTATAGGTAGTCCTGAAGCAAATCCAAAGTGCTTATCTCACAGCTCAAAATACAAAGAAATAAACTAGAAGAAGGAGCTTCCCTTTTTTTTTTTTTAATTAACATAAGTAAATGCAATGGAAGAAGACTCTGAAATTAAACATAAAGAATATACAAAAAACTGTGGTTACCTCTTAACCATAACCTCAAGTCTTACTTAAGCCTAGGTCAGTGAGCTTTTCTCTATGTTCTCCAAACAGTGGTGAATTTTTCTGCAAGCCAGGTCATGTACATTTATTTAAAAAATGAGTGTTCCCTTATTTCAGTCTAAGTAAAAAATGTGGAATAATTTTGATTCTCTTTAAGAAGTCTTCTTTTGGGAATAAACACTATTATAATCAGTTAGGTTAATAGTGAAACAAATGATGTCAGAAGTATTGAAACTTAAGAACAAATCTGAAGGCAAAGAAAACCTGGCAGAGAAAATTTTAAATAAAACATTTAGGCAATTTGTATATTCCTTTAAACGCCTGTGGTCTATTGATGCATAACTGTGTTTTCATCTCGGCTAGTACTGGCATATCTAGAACTACCAAACGAGGGAGCATTTTCACTGCACAGGGGCTTTAACAACTGTAAATTTCAGTCTTATACAGTAAGATTATAAAAGGCCCTTCCCAAAGCTTGTGTTCGCAGATGTCAAAGATGTCTTCATAATGCCCTTTTCCCTGCATATCTTGCACTACTTTTTTAAAATTTGACAATACAATTGTATGAATGAAAGTCAAGATAAAAAACTTACCCCCATAACATTAGATTTACTCTCCATAATATTGTTCATACTGCTGGTGTCTTTTTCTGTCTTTATATAAGCCTTTTAAAACCATAACCCTGATTCGGTGTTGCATGGCATTTTGAGTAGCCTTTTATGTCTGTGCACTGTGAATGCAAAGCAAATGTAATTTTATTAGGTTCTGATTAAAGCATTGTTTTGCTCAGGAGTAACTCCCTAGAGAACGGACAGGACTGTGAATTGTCATGACAATCATCTTTATGAGAAGGGTAGAAGTGGTGAGTGAGTTTGTAATCGGATTATTATAATGTCCCATATTTTATACATTTTTCTCAGAGTCTCAATTTCAAATGGTTTTAGCCATCTGATTTCTATTAAAGTCAGTTGGAGTTCTGTGGCTTTAATACCACATGCCACTGGGCAATGCAGATGAAATCATTATGTATAGTATAATTGCATAAGATTTTACAGAATCACAAGTTGGAATAGACCCACAAGGATCATCAAGTCCAACTCTTAAGCAAACGGCCCCTATAGTGCTTCCAGTAGATTTCTCATCTGTGTTATATGTGTAGAATTCTTTGTGTTCAAAATCTGATTTCTCTTTCGTATGAAACAAATTGAAAATAATAAGTTTTGGAAACAATTTTATAGTGAGTGTGGACAATTTTTTGATGCTGGAAGGTTAGTAGCTACAAAACTCTAATAAAACTACAATAAACAGGTACACTGCAATGTCTGGTTTAATAATTAAGTGATAATAGCAGTATTGTGCTATTTTATGAGGTTATGATCCTGTTCCCAAACTATGAAGCTGAAGAATGAACACTTTATTCCAAGTTCAGAATTACATTATTGCCTCATGAAACAGTGCAGCAGCACATTACTGGTAAGATATGACCATTATTAGTGATTCTGTAGCTCTTTGTATGTTTTAACTGTTTAGACAGCTTAGTGAAAATCTGATCAGTTATATGTAATTTATGGGTGCATAGGGTGAGATGGTAATGAATTTGGTACTGGATAAATAGGTAAAACAACAAGACTGTGTGAAACAGTTCTGTCAATTGCTACTTTGAAAATGTATTCACATTTTCACATAACTTTGAAAGGAAAGTGAAAAACAAGAGTAATAATGCTCTTTTTCTGTTTGCATACAGCTATGGGACTATTAACTTACACTATGCCTTTAGTCACTCAGTGAAGCAAAATGCATAATGCAGAAAATGCTGCCTTAGGGTTGATCTGCAAGCATCTATATTCTGCATTACTCAAGTGAATAGTCATAATGAAGTCAATGCAGCTACTCAGATATGTAAATTTACCCGCACATATTAGAAGATTCAGGGTCAGGATTGTATTTCCTTGTTGATCTTACTTTGAGCATTTGGATATTAGAAAACATGAATAAACCCTTCTCATTACCAAAGTAAAGCAAAATGAACCTATGTGGAAGACAAGCACTGGCTGTAGATTATCCACTCAAGCAGGGAGAGTTACACCAAGCTAATGGCCAGTGGACAAAGCAGGTTATGTACAGAGAATTATGTCATATGCCTTGCTTGTCACCTGTAGGAAGGCTGCAATTAATTCTTAGTCCAAGACTTTACTATTTAATTATTTTTAAAATTACAAAACTCCTGGCTTTCCTCTCTATGCTGGAAAGACATTTTGCTATACCACAAGTGTGCTTTTCACCTTCAATGATAACTCTTTCTTCTGTTGTCCAGCAATTAAATGTCCCAGAAATTGCCAGTTTCTTCTCTGGCTACTTTTCAAAAAGTAGTGAATACCTAATTGGTTGAAGAGGAATGGTAAAAACCTATTTCCAGCTATGGTCAAATGTAAAGTTTGTGAACTTAAATTCATATTTTTGTGCGTTATGGCATCTGTCCAGTTCACGAAAGATTTCATTATAAAAATATTTCAGTATAAAAATTGTTAAAGGACTCGCTACATTTGAGGAGTTTTTCAATATTCAGATCAAGAAGAGAAAAATTATGCAATGATCCAACCAACTAACATATCCTTTTTATAATATCTGGCAAAAAATGTCTCTGAGAACAAATCTGTAAGTCTTTTTTTTTTTTTTTGTATGCCCTGCTCTGCTCTCCCTAACTACTGTTTACCATTCTTCTAAAATTTTTTTCCCATGACCAGCTCACTCCTAGGACCAAATTGCACCTAGGATATAAAATTTGTTTAGAAGTGGAACTAAGCTACTGCTGTGGAAACCTATTTTTTCTTCAGCAAAAACAAAATGCTGCAGTTTTTCATGCGTGTTACTGCTGACACAACAGACACTGTCTCTTTTCACCTTCAACTAGATACAGCAAGATGACAAGTGTCATATTTCAGTATTTGTGAAGGCAATAGAATGCTTTGCCTTTTACATCACTGTCTAACTATTAAATAATTAATCCTACACCATCCCTCCGAGGTTGATAAGTATTATCCTTCTCTTATAGATGAGAGAGTGAACACCAAATACTAAATTCTATTGACGTCAGCAGAGGGTTATTAAGGATTTTGTAGAAGATCACAAAGAGTCTCTAGCTCCTAATTCTGCGGCCGGTCTAATGGTCTAAACTAACTAATAATAAATACATTTTAGTGCTTCTCTTACAGAACTACAGATGATCCCCAAATATACTAGAATCAAAAGGGTATAATTTATCCACTGCATCTGATCTCCTCCAGGCGGCTATAAAGTCATGAACTGCATAACAGTTTTCCTCTCTTACAGTTATATTTTCCAGTTCCTTTCTTTTGCCATTGAAGGAAAAAAGCAATACAGTCTAAAGTCCATTTATTATTTAGGAAAAGTGAGAAGTTATTTTAATCTCCTTCTGATTAATCCTTTATAGGATTTATCATTCAATTATTTTTGTGCTAAGCAGCATTTGCATATGGTAAGATGTAATACATTCAGTTTGGTACATGGAAAACACAGGAAAACAATAAAATTCTTAGTATTTTAGCATGTTATTCAAAAATCAGTACTGCCAGCTGAATACCAGCTGCTAAGCATCAAGCTGGTGAGAAGATATCTAGGAACAGGGTGATGTAGATCATAGAAATCTGATTCAACATGTAACAATTTTAATGCGTGGTCATACTAATAGTACACTGATCAAAAAGAAGGTGAAGTATCCTATTCTTTATCATGCACTTCCAGAATATTTCTATTTACTTGCTACCTCCAGCAAACACTTCTTTCTAGCAAATCCGACTTTGGCAGCAAATTTAAAAAACCCAGTGCCAGACCAGCTGGCACAGACGGCTGACATGTAAATTCATAGCCTCCCGAGTAACTAGGAAACATAAAGACATTGTTTATCAAGGAGTTGTCCCTGGCCTGGAATTGTTTTGGGGGTTTCTAATTGGCCAAAGAAAATTCTGAATAATTTTAATCAGTTGAATTCCAGCATCCAGCATCGCTTCCAGCTTTAACCTACAAGCATAAATACAGCCAAAAGAACCAGTGACAGATGTCACTATACTGTCAAATAGGATTCTGTCAACATTTTACCTGCCCACTCAATCTTGTCTATGTGAGTAAATGCAAGATAAGATAGCAAGATCTCCGGTTGAATTGCGTCACAGCAAGTAGTGAGTGGTTCTGCATCTCTAAATGTGTGTTGTGCATCCAGTTAGCCAAACTGTCTCATTAACATGAAAACAAAAACCACCTAACCAACCAAAATACTCAGGGGATTACTCAGGTTTTGGGTGCCATTTTCTTACAATTATCAATCATTATTACTGATGCCTTTAAGTTTTTAGTGTAAGAACGGGTGTTTCATCCCACCTCATGCTAGATGTCTACAGCTAAATATTCACACTGGTTATTTAGATTATATGTAACAATCTGAAAGGAGGGAGGGAAAAATAAAAAAAAAAAAAAAACTTTTAGACCATGAGTCATTTTGTCCTCAAGTAACTACTAAAATCAAGCAAAATCAGACTGCCTGGAAGTGTCTGTTTGTCCCCAGTGTCCCTGGAGAAGATCTTTATGTAGGATAAATAGACCATTGCAGATATCTAAAGGTAAGAGAAATTAATTTCCCTCAAGGACTCTGGGCCGTGAGATGTGATTGGCAGAGTGCTTTGAACAGTAGAGGGCTATGCCCTGGCAGTAAAAGGAGATAAGTGTTTGCCTGACTTAGTTTTTTGAAAAAGGTATTTGGCTCATGCTTTCAAGACTTGTCACCAGACCAATTTTAAAGAAACCATTGTAGCAAGATATTTGGGGAGTTAAGGCAATTTAATTCTCCAGCTTATAAATATACTAAAATTTGGCATGTCTTTCAGCAGAGTTCTTTCATCAAGCTTTTCTGTTTTACATAGTTATAACAACTGATATAACAAATGTTATTACCTTTCTTTGGTTTGTGCCATTTACATAAACATTTTTACTATGGAATCTGCTTTGCCTGATTTTCCCACAACCATATTTTATATGTCTTCAGAATTGTTTCTGAGAATTTTGTAACCTAGCCACTTTGATTTATTATCCATACAGGTGTGTATATGCTGCAGATAATAAGGGAAAAGTCAGTCCAGTGAAATACATAAAATATTCTAGTACACAAGGGACCATGTTGAGATTCACAAACAACAAATTTAGTTTCTGACTAGGCAAATCAGGTCATACACCCTGTAGGGAAAGGCAGGGGAAAAATAAGTTCAGTACTTTGAGGTATTCAGGCTAAAAATCTTTAACAGTGCATACATGATTATGAATTGAAAGAGAATTTTCCAAATTATTTTACTCACCTAGATATATATTGGAAGCATTGTAGTAAATTACCCTTAAAGTCCCTTCCAACTTAAACTACTATATGATTCTATGATTCTGTGGTAGGTGGAGTTCAGATCATCAGTTACAGCATTATGCAGTGCATTCAGAGTCTTTGAAAATGAAATTTACTGGAGCACACTCCAGATCTTTCTCTGCCATGCAACCTGATCTGCTCTGGAGTATAGCAGTGCGTCTGCAGGTTTTAGTGGAAGCCAGCGCCATAGTCAGAAATGATTGGCACTGCATATCTGCCTTCCCCGATCCCATATTGAGTTAAGGGCTAGAATGTTCTACTCTCCTCCTTCTACCCGAAGTTTACTATTGGTTTTCAAAGTTCTGTAACCTCCCCCCTTCTACCCCCATTCCCTGGCTTCCCTGTCAATCCTGCATCCCCCGTGTCCCGGTTGGCTCTCCCATGCAAACTCCTCCCATCCTGCTCTTAACCCAATGTTCGCTTCCGTTCTGCACCCTGCACCTTCGGATCCAGCCCTGCTCCGCTCCCCTCCGACCCATCCTGACTCCATGGACCCCACACCGCCCCGCTGCTCCCCAATAAACCCTGGATTTCGAGAGCACAGAGACTACATCTCCTAATCGCCTCGTCTCCCGTCTTTCTCTGTCTTGGACACAATCCACTCCCGTGTTCGCGGTGTCCTGGCTCCGCCTGGTCCAGACTCGCGTGGAAGGCTCGCCGCAGTAGCCCTCTTTAGTGGGGTTTCTGGGTTTTGCCGCTTTCCCCAGAGCAAAAAACCTCACTGGAAGAGCTAATAATAATAATAATAATAATAATAATAAATAATAATTTTAAAAGTTAAAAAAAAAATTAAAAGGTCACATCAGTTGATCTACTGTGAGACTGGGATCAGAAGCAAGGATTGCAGTGTAGATTGTAACCAGCCAGAAGATTAGGTCTCCATTCCATTTTCTGGTACACTTTTGCTATATCTACTGGAAACTGAACATTTATTACAGCTCAGACTCATGATTCAGTTTCTGGTACTTGAGGCATTACCACATGTGAACATAACCATAGTGACAACATATGTGAGCACAGCTCATGGCAAACATAGCACAAAATGAAGTACTTCAATCATAATAAAATGCTTTAACCAGCTTGGTTTTCTATGGGCTTTCTGCAGTAAGGCAGAGACACAGTTAAGAAACTTCAGCTCTATGGATGCATAATAAATTTTTAAACTGCAATAACTCCATTGCACATCTAAGGCCTCAGAAACTGAGTTATAAGACGGGTAGTCTTTATCGCTTGGTGAGCTGTGAGAAAGGATCTTAAGTAGAAGCTTCCAAAATAGAATATATAAGAGAATTTGATTTAAAAATATTACCCTTCTCATGGAAAAAAAACAATACAAAACCATTATTGCTTAATACATATAGAAAGAGCTCTATGGCATGGAGAGAGCATATATTTAAATTCTTCAAATTTACCTATAAGTTTTGTTGCTCTAGCTTACAGCAGAAATCAGTTACCACTTCAGGAAACATTTATCATATAGGCTGCACTCCATACACAAAAAATTTTTGCATTTTCCAGATGAAATCAGGACAATAAATTTTAAAATGAAATTCAATGGATAGAGTATATCAGGAAAGAAGTTAATATTATGAAGTTGAATTCAAGGAGAAAAAAAGCAAAAGCAACTTTGACAAGAAATGCCGAGTGAAGAGGCATTAATAGGAAGGAGGACACAACTTCAGACCTGGTGCATTTTACAGGCACAATGCAAAAACTGTGTTTTGAATTACAGTAGGTTGCTGTTCAGTCTACTAATACTGAGGCAAAAGGCTGAAGTCTCATTCTGTTTAATAACAATGTAGTCAACACAGTCAACTGAGCCCATGGAGAGATTCTGCTTACTTCAAAGTAGACACTCTTTACACCGGGTGAACTGAATTGTGCTGCAGGCATCCTGCTGTTTATTGATCAGATTTTCGTTAACTGGAATGGCAGACAGACACTTAGTGTCATGGTAAACATCCAAAAGGTGTCATTCTCATGATGAATGATGAATTCATCATGTCATGATGAATTCCTCCCTGTCCTGCTGAGAGGCAACACTTAAATAAAGGTTTTATCCGGATCAAGGCACTTACTAATACTTATCCTGTCCCCTTTCTTCCCTAAACTTCTTCCCTGTATTCAAAGAATGTCTGTCAAAGGACAGTAAGGGATGGCACCTACTCAGCACACAGGACTGTGGGACCTTTCAGAGCAGACACCTGTCTCAAAGTTCACCACAACTGCAATACTGAAAACTTCTGCTTCATCTGGAAAAAATACAGTGATGTATCAGGAGGCTCATAAATGGGACCAAGCTGCCGCTAGATTTCTACTGATAAATTTAATCTCTTATCAAGGAAAAAGGAATACAGTCCTGTTTCCCATTTGCCCCCAGGTTGCTGGCTACTGAAACAGGCACTGTTGCAGACACAGGCAACCTTAAATGTAGTAGTCCTGATGCAATGCTCGGTGTGTGAAAACACCACCAACAAAGGAAAAAAAACCATAAAGCTGAAGCATTGGTATATAGGAATAAAGTGCTGACTGGTTTAACTAAAATGTGTAGAGTCACTTCAGCTGCTGGCTGACAAGGATTTAGCTTCACCTTTTTCTCCCCAGCTTCTCAATTTAGGAAATTCTTCGTGAGGACTACTAAAGTTTACTTAATTTACAGTTTACAGGGTTTTTTAGGAGCAGCTGAGGGAGCTGCAGTTATTTAGTCCTGAGAAAAGGAGGCTCGATGGTGACATTATCGCTCTCTACAACTACCTGAGAAAAGGGTGTAGTGAGGTGGAGGTCAGTCCCCTCTCTCAGGTAACAAGTGACAAGACAAGAGGAAATGGCCTCAAATTGTGCCAGAGGAGGTTTAGATTGGATATTAGGAAACATTTCTTAACTGGAAAAGTGGTCAGGTATTGGAACAAACTGCTCAGAGAAGTTGTGGAATTACTATCCCTAGCAGTGTTAAAAAACATGTGTGGATGTGGCACTTGGGGACACAGTCAAGTGATGAGCATGGCAGTGCTGGGTCAACAGCCTCGATGAACTTCAAGGTCTTTTATAATTTTAATGATTCTATGATTCTGTCATGATGATGAAGAAAATAATAATAACAATAACAATAATGTCAGGAGTAGTAACAATAGCAATAAAACTCATTGACTATCTTGTTGAATGTGGAAACTAATTTACTAAACTCATCCTTTCAGTATAAGAGCCTTAGCAGGAGTAACAAGACAGAGAGAGGGATATTTGGACAAGGTAGTGTTTTGTTACTGAAAAGGTTGGATGTTCTAGTAAGTGAAAGAAATTTTGTCTTTGACTTCTCTATAAAAGTAGAGATTAGAGCATTTTTTGTTTTAAAATTATTTCTAAATTTCTTTAAGTATACATAATTTGTCTATTTACATATATTTACTTATTTATTACATATCTATATTAAATGTAGGTTCCAATCTGTGGAATATATTCCTTTCTACTCAGAAGAATACTGTAACTGATAATGTAAAATTATAAATGAAACATATTTTCACAAGGCTGTAATTTTGTCATTTGTAGTTCTATTAATGTGAAAATCCCTGGGTTTAGTTTTGAATGTAATTAGAACTAAACTAAAATTGATGTTTTGCACAATGATCAGTTCCCTCTTTAAAGGTGCATCGTGATGAAGCATACTTTTATTCCTTACTAATTACAATTAGAGCTCAAAATTCCACTATGATCAGCCTTTGATTATCGCTGTGCTTTGTGAATAACAATATAATGGCTTAATTGGCAATAGAAAACCATAGACAAAAACAACTTTTTTTTTTTTAACCTGCAACATATTTAGAATAAGAAATACTTAAAAAATAAAATGCTTACCTTTATATGCCCTTTTAACATCACCCAGCAAAGCTTGACTGTGCTTTCATTTGCATCAAAATTCCATTCTGGAAAAACATCTAGTTGTATTTGGCCCTAATAAGTCACAAACTTTATTTGGAACTATTCAGTTTGTGTTAATATTATGGATAATATAGTCTCAAATTCATCAATGAATATAATGCACTTTTCAGTTACTTACAGACATTTTGCTTAATTCATGTGTGTCTAATTCATGCTGTCTGTTCTCTGTTCCTATGTGAAATGTTTTCCTATTGTTACTTTTTTGCTTTTTAGCTTATATATTTCAAACATTTTATGCAATAGTATTAGCTATTGGGTAAGACCACAGGGCTGGAGCAGTTTAACGTCAAATTTTTGGGGTTTCTGTAATGGTCTAATGATCTTGTTGTCTGTTCCAATGTAACCTAATCAAACCCTGAAACAATAGCTCTTAGTGATCTTAAGACATTGATTAGGGCTATAACCTGTGGTATCCAATCAGTCCCTCTAATTCTTCATGAGAGAGGTGTTAGGTGACAATCCTTTGGCACTTCCTGTGCAATTTTCTTCTTGGATGAAAGGATGAAATTTGTAATGTACTGTCCTTTACAGTGAGAAGGGTCTTTTTAACTTCCTGGGAATAGATATGTTCTATTTGTGGAATGTAATCTCTTTCAGAAAAAAGTCTTCATTGCTTAAAATCTCAGCTTAAGAAAACTGATGAGCTTTGAGTGCCAACAAACCTCTTTTTTCTGTATTTTCTTTAATAATGGCATAAACCTTTGTTTTCAATTTTGATACTGCCCTGCAATTCAAAGTCTATTGTCCCAAATACATATTTGAAAGACTGATAAAAATACACCACATATACTTGTACCACAGGAGAAAATCAGATTCACTTGGAATAGAACAACCTTGTTTTTCAGCAAGTTTCAGAAATCTGTCTTAAATTTCTGAGCAATATATCCACCTTCACTCAGTTACTCGAGTAACAGGAGATCAATTATATGTCAGTTCAGAAAATCCGAAATGGTACCTCCTCTATAAAATTTGAGACGTATCTGTGTTTTAATAAGCAGCCTGCCTAACCAGCCTACATGTTCACACAGCTCCATATTTGTCCACTACAATAAAGTTTCATGTTTTCCAATATACATTACTGAATACATTACTGCATGATTTTTTCCAACTTCTTATTTGTCCTGAGAGTCCCATAAACCAAATTATCATTAAAATAAAAATAAAATAAAAAAAAAAAGAAAGAAAGAGACAATTTACAAGCATGCAGCCTAGTCTAACAACATCCAAAATGTGTCATTTTCTGGATTTGGGGTAGAATATTTTAATTTTCTTTTAATTTGAAAATAAATATCCAATAATGTGAAATCTTTGCAATAGATGTGAAATGTCAGGATTAGAGTATCCTCTCTTTAGTTGTCATCATTCCTCTAGTGACCCAGATATGTCATGTTCTGAGCATCTAAACACAGGGCTGAGCTGTGAATCTTCCAAGGAACGACTCTCTTCCAAGCTTCAGATTTAAAATTGTAGTAAGCAGTTTTTAAAACTGTCTACCCTGACAAAACTAGATATGTAAGAGTATATTCAAAATGAGGAAGTTGAAGAAATAAAATATATAAGAAAAAAAACTTTGAATAATTTCTTTTTTTTCTGAAGGAAAACTGCGATTTTAAAAAGCAAGTTAAATTAGTTTATGCAACTGATAATTGGAAAAATTATTGAAAAAGCTTAATCACTTCTCTGTTAGTAGCACATTGTCCACAGTCCTTCTAGTGAATTAAAGCTTCTCCTCCTGCATAGAATAGCTTAATAATCACTTATACATGACATACTTGCCCCCAGTCTTCTGCTGAGCCACGGAACATTAATTGAGAATATCGGTCATTATTTTCTCATGATTATTTGGTTAGGAATAAGAGTTTCTCTTTTTTTAACCAGAACTTGCACGATGTATATTGAACAGAGAAGATCCAAAAAATGTCCCAAATTTAATGGACTTAAAATTGGGTAGAGAAGATGGAATGGAAACAGATGCTCAATATGGTACACAGACCTCCATTAAATGCATCAGCCTTTTTATTCACCTGTTATCCCAAATTATGATTATTTTGTCCAGTCTCAATACACACCTTTTCACTGTAGCAGTTCCAAAGGTTTTTAAAACTTTCACAAATTTTTCTTCAGTTATTTGATGGAAACTGCTCTCAACAGAATCTTATGTACTGCAAATTTCAGCACAACACAGTATAATCAAAACCGTTTCTCTTCATAATTATATTGCTGAAAAACACATTCTTATTCTCATTGCATTTCAATGCAGCTTGTGCTGAAAATAACTAGTGCCACACAGAGGTCAACATGTCTTTCATACTAGATTATAATTAAATTTTATAAAATATTAATACCCAAAGCTAAGTGAGAGAAAAACATTTATAGTCCATTTTGTGCTTTCAAAAAATTAAGAATTTCTACATAAATTATGACTCTGTATCACTCAAGAGCTTACTTTGATCTCCAAGTAACAAGACCAGAAAAAATGAGTTGAAGACTTTCAGCTAACAGATTAATTTAAAACACCCATATCCACACACATAGCAGTTTATACTTAGAAATAAAAAAGTGCAAAACCACAAAGCCTTTCATTGGCTTTGAAGAAAATCTCTAACTCCTCTATCTTTCAACTAGCATCCTTATTCTTAACATGATATTATTACTACAGGTGTGGTGTGTTGACCCTGGCTGGACACCAGGTGCTAATCAAAGCTGCTTTATCACTCCCCTGCTCAACTGGACACAGGAGAAAAAATATGTGGAAAGTCTTGCAGGTTGAGATAAGGGCAGGTAAAAGTTACCCATCAGGGACCATCATGGGCAAGCCAGACTCATCTTGAGCAAATCAACTGAATTAATTACAAATCAAATCAGAGCAGGATAATGAGAAATACTACCACATCTTAAAAACACCTTTCCACATCCCTATCCCCTCCTCTGCCTTCTTCCTGGGCTTAACTTTACTCTGAATTTTCTCTCTCTCCTCCCTCACAGCAGTGCAGGGGGTGTGGAATAAGGGTTTTGGTCAGTTCATTATACACAGCTGTTTCTCCCACTCCTTACTCAGGAGGATTCCTCACACTTTCCCCTGCTCCAGTGTAGGGTCACTCCCATGGAAGACAGTCTTCCATTAACCTCTCCAACATGGGTCCTTCCCACAGGCTGCAGCCCTTCATGAACTGCTCCAGTATGGGTCCCTGCCACAGTCTGCAGTCCTTCAGGAACAGGCTGCTCCAGTGTGTATCCTCCACAGGGTCAAAATTGCCACCAGCAAACCTGCTCCAGCTTGGGCTTTCCATTGTGTCACAGTTCCCTTCAGGCATCCTCCTGCTCCAGAGTGAGTCCTCCAGGGACTACAGGTGGATGCCTTCTCTGCTGTGAACATCCATGAGCCACAGGAAGAGAGCCTGGCTCACCATGGTCTTCTCCATGGGCTGCAGAGGAATGTCTGCTTCAACACCTTGAGTACCTCCTCCTCCTCCTTCTTCGTCACTGACCCTAGAATCAACAGCAGTGGACAATATACACACAATCTACCCCTTGTCCCTTCACAATTACAACAAAAGAAATTCCTCACTATGTCTCTACTTCCCATCAAGCAGGTGATGTCCAGCCACTTACTGGGAAATAAGGCCTCAGTATATGCAGCATTTGCCCTGGAATAGAGATATTGCAAATAACAAAAATCTCCATCTCAGTCAGACCAAAGAGACAAGAAGATGAAAGTCAGCGCATGGTTTGAAGCTGAAATTACAAAATCAAGTGTCTCAAATTTGTTATTTGCAAAGGCAGAAAGCAGTAAAAAAGTTATTTCTAAGCATCAATACACTAAGAGTTGACATGTTATCAACATGTTAAAAATAATTAAATAATTTCCAGAACTGCTGTTAGCTAAAACTCTGTTTTATTTTTGTATGATTCTTTTATGCTTTTTTTATAGTCTTGGGAAAATCACTTCAACACATTGCTTGAGCATCTCTAAAAAATCTAATGAAAATCTAATAAAGGTTATTATGATGTTTATTTAACACTTTTATTTTTCAGATGACAAAAGAAACAAAAGACATGCTGTGTAGTTTCCCTTCAATGTATATTTATATATGCACACACAAACTTTGGTTCCAATTATTAAGAAGTGTCTGCTTAGTGAGATAAAAGCCCATAGGCAATGAGGGCATAAAAAAGATTCAGTCATAGAATGATTTGGGTTAGAAGGTACCTTAAAGATCATCCAGTTCCATCATCCCCACCATGAACTGGGATGCCATTCACTGGGTCAGGTTGCAAATCCAACCTGGCCTTGAACTGTTCCAGGGATGGAACATCCACAGCTTCTCTGGGCAACATGTTTTAGTGTCTCACCACTCTCATAGGGAAGAATTTTGGCTTTGTACCTCATCTAAATCTGTCCCCTTTCAGCTTAAAGCCATTACTTCTTGTCCTATCACAAGCATGATCTTGCAAAAAATCCCTCTCCAGCTCTCTTGTAGGACCTCTTTAGGTACTGGAAGGTGCTCTAAGATGTCCCCAGGTCTTTCTCTTCTCCAGGCTGAACAATGCCAATTCTCAGCCTGTCTTCATGGGACAGGGGCTCCAGCACTCTGATCATCTTCATGGCTCTTCTCTGGATTTGTTCCGAGAGACCCATGTCCTTATGTTGCAGACCCCAGAGACAGATGCAGCACTCCAAGTGGGGTCTCACAAGAGTGGAATAGAGGGGGAAAATGCCCTCCCTCTCCCTGCTAGCCACACTGCTTTGGATGCAGCCCAGGATTTGATTTGCTTTCTGGGCTGCAAGTGCAAATTGCTGAGCCATGTTGAGCTTCTTGTCAACCAACACCCACAAGTCCTTCCAACAGGTAATTCTGCCAGCCCCATGTTAATTCCCTGCATGGCTAACTCAGATGTCTGTGCACTGTCCCTGGATCAACAGCTGTGGAGAGACAGGGTAAATACTTGAATATCCTGAGACAGAGACAGACAAGTCTGGCCTGACTTGCTGTCTGAATATCATCATCTGTAGCAGAGCTGATAGAGTGAGAAGTAGGCAGTAGGATCTCTGATGCAAGGACAGGAGCTTTGCAGATAGACTTCATGAATCATGGAATACTGCCTTTAAAAATGTTGGGAGACACTGAGGATAAGATTAAAATTAAATGACAGCCCAAATGGAACATAGACAAACTTAAATTACAGTAAACTGTAATTTTAGCATAAGCTAATTGCATATAACTTGGGTTGCTTGAATGCAGATTTTTAGTGCATACAGCATTCATCTAGGAAGTGAAATGCACCCTCCAAATTGGCTGAAGAAATTTTGATGCACTTGCTGTGATTCCAAATGACAAGGCTGTAATTTATTTCAGCTGAAGAATAATTTCTATTATTTTTATTGAAACTGTGAACATGGATAGAAGAATATTCTGACCAAGATGAGAGCAAGAAAGATGAAACAGGACCAAAAATATCCCATGTAATAATGAACAATTCATTTGTATGCAAAATTCACCAGGGCAGGGGTGAAGTCAGTGGAGGGGCATCACAAAGAATCCTCAATAACACATCCCATCACTTATTGCTTATATTTGAATTTCCATACAACTCTGAAAATGAGTGCACATGAAATAAAAAAGAATTGAAGTGCTATAAAACTATCTTGATCATATAATTTTTTCCAATCTAGTTTCATTCAACTTTAACTCAGGTGTCTCTGTGTATTAAGTATTCTGATGTACATTTTTGTTAAGAACTGAGGATTCTTGTCTGTGAGTCTGTGACTTCCAAGGCTGGGAACTTGGACTCTTATTCCAGTATTTCTAACCATTGACAATTTAACAAGCCTTCTAAAAGCTAACATTCAATGAAAAATTTCTCTTTTGAAAATTGCATTTACAGACAATATCTATGTCAATATCTATGTTTTGAAGGTCCTTTCTTTGTTAATGTAGAAGAAGTTGAGATTGCAGTGCCATAAGTGTCGGCAAAGCCAGCTTACAGTGTAAGCATATTAAAATGGTCACCACTGTTACCACCGTCCCTGGATGGCCACATCCAGTCTCTATGTACAGCACCCCGAGATTAGATCAGTCGGTGCTAATAATGCCAAGATCATGTGTTTGATCCCTGTATGGGCCACTCACTGAAGAGTTGAACTTGATGATCCTTGTGGGTTCCTTCCAACTCAGAATATTCTGTGATCTGTGACAGAGATGAAAACTCAGAATGTCCATCTGAGGAAAGATGGCATCAAACAGAAAAGAAATAAAATATTTAATGTTAATAAAATATTTCAGATTAAATTTACATTTTCTGTAATGAAGAAAATTATTGATGGTCACCTCAGGATGTTTTCTGTCTGATGTTTCATGTTGTTTGTTTTAAGAGTTTGAATTATATTTGAATTCAGTTAATCCATTTACTGTACTGCTCAGTATTACTTCAATGCAGAATTTTCCATGAGTCCACAGTGATTGACCATAGCTATATTTATCAATTTCCATTCTCTTTTAGGTTCTGAAAAAAGTTGTAACTGGTACCAAAAGCAGCACTAAAAAAAAAGAAACTCATCTCATAAATTGTCTGCTTTATCAAATTGAATTATTTTAGCTTCATAAACACAGTGTTAATACAAAAATTCTGGGAGCATCTCAGTAAAGTTGAACTTCAGTGCCTGTTTTGTTTTTTTCTCTGCTGATTATGTATTTCCTTCTAGTCAGGCTTTTCCCATGACATGCTACAGCTGCATCATGTCTAACTAGAAATAATTACTGAGACAAGAAAATTGCACTGAAAAACTGGGTTAGAAATGGGATGACTGAAAATATGGTCACACTTGGATTTTTACTTATTGGTTATAAAACTGAAATGTTTGGGGGAAGATTTAAAGAGAAGCTGGTAGAAACTTCTTTAGGCAGAAGCTGAAAACTCAGCTGTGGGAAAGATTAAAATGCCAAACATCATAATTTAATCTTGTCTCTACCTACCAGAAACTAGCTTGGTATTGATGAGGGATATATCCAACCCTAAAATTTGGGCTTGATAAATGATGCATGCAAATATTCCTCTGAGTACATGTGTGTGCCTACACACACAGAACCATGCAGAGATTTTCTGGGGCAGGGAGGTTTGGATCACTTACAAGAGCGTGGGAAGGAAAATAGCAAAGATTATTCTCATGGGGACAGAAGAGCTGGTAATTCTTCCAGACCATAAGGGGACAAGGGCAAAATTCTAATCTCATGAAGTGCTAACCTCTCATTTCTCTGTTCATTACACAAAAGCACACATTGTTTGAACTGTATACTCTGAAAGAGGTACTCAACTGCAGGACAAATAAGCTTCTACAACATAATTTTAGAAGATGGCAAAAAGACAATATTTAATGTCTTCAGAAATTAATTACTGGAGCCATTTGCAGTATAAATGATTTCCTGTGATGCTGATCCTTTGATGTTTCCCTATTCACTATAAATTAAGGCTCAACAAACTTCAGTGATTAGCAAAATGACTACACTCTGTCGTTCACCCTGTTTTCACTCCACTTCCATTAATGAAGAAAAAGTAAAATGGCTCTCCAGGGACACTCCCTCTCCAGGCAGGTATACACCCAGTGTTTTTTTTCCACCAAAAACAGCATATGGATTTGCTTAGGCACCCAAACATACAGAAGCCATATATAAAATAACATAATTAGCTAATGTTAATCAGAAGCCTTCTCAGCTATTTTATACTGTAATGCACCTTGTGAAACATTTATCATTTCACATCTAAAAGGCACAGAAGACTATTTTTTGTAAATATTGAACAAATTACTGAAAGACTCAGGTTGTGGTTTACACACTATTGGATAGTGTAGAAAACCTGGCTTATAGTATATAAGAGCTTCATAGGAAGGACAAAAGTATCAGTCTTTAGTGAGAAAGTGCTCTTATAGTCTATGTTTTTTACTGGTGCTCCTCACAGTTAAGCAACACAACATCAAGTACACTCCTAAGTGATTTGTGAAGGGCAACACCTGATTGCACTGGCCTCAGCTAAAGATTGAGGAACCAACTTCTCATCCCAATGGTTTATGCAGACATCATAACTCAGGAGCTGCTGTGCTTCAATGTTACACTACAACTTTAGATAAAATCAAATGTAGTTTGAAAAGCATGTCATACATGTGATATCATGCATACAGTGTGAATAAAATAATATACTGCTGATTTGACAGAAAAGCACATTTGGAACAAACACACCAAAACTGGGCACGCAGTGTACAGCTTTACCTCAACATTTTTTCCTTTGCATGGTAGATAATGCAGTGGTAACAAAATATCATCATTTTGGAGCTGTTGATAATTTAAAAGCACATTCAGCTTCTATTTTACAGTAAGGCAAAGTTTTGTGCTGAATTTCCCTAGGATTTTTAAATATATAAATTTACAATCACAGAAAATTAAACAATGCAGGTCCATCTTTTCTCAGCTTTTGGCATCAGATTTATTGAGTATCTCATGTCTAGCACACACTTTTTAGTCTTATATTATTTAGGTATATACCAGTATATTGCATGTCAATGCATTAATTAATAGGTTTCATTAAGGAACCTGTAGCTGTAAATAATTCAGCAATTCAAATATAAGTTATTTTATAATAGAAAGGTTGGTAAAAAGCAGACGAGAAAAGGAAAACTAATATAGTATATATTTTGGATTAGAAATAGCAGATATAACTTATAGGAGCTGTAAAAAAAACCTCATGGTCTGCACTTCATGCTCTAGAAATGGTTTGAATTATTTTCAGTTGCTGTTTCAATATAAGCAGTAGACCACCTTGGGAATGGGTTAGCATCTGTCACTCACCCTTGTTTTATTTAGAGACTGGTCTTAAGCCAGTCCTAAAATTTATGTTTTTCATAAGAACCATCAGTTTTAACTACCTCTTGCAGTGATTCATGAAATATTTTCTTACTGCTATTCTTTTTAAAAATAAAATGATTTTGACTTACTGCTTGTTTACTCTGTGTCTTTTCTCAGTGTAATTCCTACATGAATTACAGATAGGTAAAGCCAGGAAAACATAGTGCTGGATTTAGTCCACTATATTGAATAAATGAACACATGTTATGTTTGAAAAAGCTGAGTAGTTCTGATGTAAATTTCTAGACTTGGCACAGGGAATAAGACTGTACAGGAAGGAGAGAACCACATATTCATCTTTCTCACTGACAAGCAGGAAAGAAATATGTCCCAGGAATAATACCAGCAGCTGCCTGAGATTAAATTATATGTGGAAAAATAAAACCATGCAGAATGCTAATTGCTTCAAAAATCACATTTAAAAGAGTAATATCAACTTTTTCAATCTAACCACTCCAGTTAAGCTACAATTATTCTTCATATATGAGTTGTGAAAGTTTAGGAACCAAATTTATAGGAGACAAAAAAAGGGATCTAATGAGATAGGATGAGTCTATTTGAAGTCATATTTTAATGCCCTTTACATTAAGATTTGGAGTGCAATGACACAACAAAGTCCAGCAAAATGAATTGTGCTGCCTGAGCCCCCTCTTCCCCTCAAATTCAAAGTAACTTGATCTTGGATAAGTTTTGCAACAATAAGGAGATGTTTCATCAAATTCAGTTGAGACAAAGGACTAATTCAATAAGCTACTCCTGTTTTGTTTGTTTGTTGGTTTTTGGGTTTGGTTTTTTCTTTTTTTTTGTAATGGAAGTTGGACTTGAGCTTGGAGAAAAAGCAATAGTTTGTACAGATTTGATTTTTCAGACCTCTATGTAGTGTTATACCATAAGGAGAGCTTAAAGAAGCTATATCTACCTAAGCAGTGTAATTAAACATGCTCTCATAAGTATTACTGAAATGTCATATCGAATTATAATGCTAATCAATGTATAAGTTTACTTTAGAGCAATTTTGCTAAAGTACTAAATCCCATATTTACCTAATCTTCTATTTAAACTTTGCAGAAATAACTAGAATCTACTACTTAATTATCAGTGTGCTCTATTCCATCTTAGCTGTCCTATTTTAAAACTTTAATATTTTCTTACAAAATGAAGTTGACCCTTTAATAAGCTTCTTTTCAAAGATCAACTATATCAGTAATATTTTCTTGATTTCTCTGATTTCGATACCTGTGCTTAAATACATATGAATATTAAATTCTGCTTATTTTAAATATACTTTGACACAAAGAACACCACCCTTTTATAGCTTAAAATATGTAGAAAGATGTGCTTATTTGTGTTTCTCCCAATATGTGTAGCCTTATTTTGATGGTACAATATTTTCTGATCATGCCATTCATTTTCGATATGTTCTGTCTAATAGGTAAATCCTTCTTTTCAGTTTGCTTAGAAGAAGAGAAAAAAAAAAGCAGTAAGACTACGTTCCTTTATGAATGTCCTTTTGACTCTGGTGGCACAGAAAAGTAGATATAATCTTAAATTTTTTAAAGGACTGCCAACTAGTTTATTCTCCTTTTATGTAAAGGTCATCAGCTCCAATTATTCGTATTAAATATAGTTCTGTAGTGAATTAAACAATTTTTACAAAAAATTTCACAAGGGGTGGAAGAGGCAACAGCATACCTAAAAGTGATATTGTTCCATCACACATGATCACTTTCACTTGCAGCCTACCCATCTTGTGGATCCTTTCTGGATGCTTTGGAGGCATCTAGATAAAGGCTTTACCAAGGGTGGCAGCAGGACCATGAGGCCAGCTGGATCCTGGGGAAAGTAAAGCAGAGGTTGAAGAGCTGTGTCGTGGGTGCCTCTTCTCTGGCATTTGCTGAAGTGTGGATGAGACAGATGAGCCAATGTTTGCAAAGAGGTGAAGTGCAAAGGGATCTGGGGCAGCTTCCATGCTGGGATGTATTCCTGCTGATATGCAGGATGGCTGTGACTCATCTGCCCCAACAGACTCCAAGCTTTCCCAGAATAGTGAGTGACCCATCTGGTCCCAGAAATGCAGAGTACTTTCAGGTCACCTTCTGAAAGATACAGAAATGCATCCTTTAAGGGCGGGGGGGGGGAGCAAAATATCCCAAACCTTGCAGATTTCCTCCTACCACTCCACTTCCCAAAGAACAGATTTTTAACCTGGTAGATGAACAAAGCCATGTACAGTAGTTGTGGTGGAGATTTTGAATGCCAGCTAGGAAATTTATTTGACAAAGCTTATTGATTTCTGCAGACAAGTCTCTTGAAATACCTTAGTCTCTACAAATCATTCTGTCTCCGTGACTTTCTGCCTTTAGGTTACAGTCCTATGCAATCTAAAAATCTAAGTCCTATTTAGAGGAGGTTCTGCAGCAAAACACCTTAATTCAATTTGGCATTAACAGAGGTAATTTTAAATTCCTTAACTGAATTGAAATAATTCCTAACGTATGCCAGTACAATTGAAATTAAAATAAAACTTGAAATAATGGAGTTACCGGAGAATATTATCCTGCAGAGAAGCAAGGCAGATATCAAAAAGAGGAAAGTTCCAGATATCATCTACATGGCATCAGTGTGGAAAAATAACCTGCCACTGAGTCTAGATGGTATAGGTTGAAAAACAAACTATCTTGTGCTGTTGAAGAGAGATATTCTTTCCTTTCAGTCTTGTTCTGGCCCATAAAGTTTAGAAGTTTTATGTTTTCATCCATCCTGAAAAAAATTGTTTAAAATACAATCACTGTCTTAGTCACAGGTTGTCTGTTTTCATGCTCTATAATCCATATTGTTATAATTCTACATTGAATGAAATTAATTGATAATGGCAAAGGGAAAAATTATACAGCAATAGTGATGATTATTAAGCTAACTCATAAGATAGACTCTTACAAGAGAGTAAAGGCTTTTCTTTGCTGTACATATGACATAATTGTAGATTTTAATTTCCATGTCTAAATCCATCTGTGTGGAACATGAGGGTGTACAACACCAAATACACCAAACATACGGATTTTCTGCAGTTTCCCACTATGCACTGACACTGTTTGACTGAGGGCAAAGCTGGCAGATGACATGGAACAAGTGAATGTCTCTTTGTGAAACGGAAAGAATTGAAATAAATATTAATTTGCTTTTGCCATATTGTTCATAAAGTAATATTTTAACTTCATGGAACATCTGTTTAAGACAAGCCAAATAAGTTCCCCAAAAACTCAATAAGATTATGTCTTTCAGTGAAAAATTCCTAAAAGGGTTTAAGAAGTACTTCAGGAACTCATCTTTGATCCACTAGAACAATACCTTTGAGACCTTATATTGACCTTCAGAGGCACTGGAAACAGATTTATTTAAATACACAAGTACTGTTTCATCATATAAAAAGAGTTTCAAACTAAATAATATGATATACAAAAACATCATATAAACAAAGATTTTTTTTGTTGATCAGTAGATGGCAAACTTGCTACACCCAAAGTTCAGAATATATTCTGCTAGCTTTTGACATACAACTGTCATCTTGTAGTATTATTATTTATGATATCTCAAAATTAATAATATTTAATTTGATGAATAAATTATTTGTGTAGAAGATGTTCTATAGATGACATAACTTTGAAAAATAGTCTGAATTATCATTAATATTATATGGGCTTACTCCCATCTGCTTGTTTTTATCCTGAATATCTACTTGCTTTAAATTTTTATGGTTTTTATTTTTATTTGCAAAAATACCTACCTTGTTAATGCTAGGATATTCCTTAGTGTTTCTATATTTAAGTTTGGGTTTTTTTCTATCAGAAAATTTGCTCAAAGTTCTTTACAGGGTTTGCAACACAGAGATAATAATCAGGATTATCTTTAATACTTATCACTGCAAATCACAAAGTAACAATATGAATATGTTTGGTTTGCTATATATCTGCAATTATTCCTTGAGGTTCTGGGCATCTATCTTATCTAGTAGCATACTAATAATATTTTTATGTTCAGGGTTTTTTAGGTTGGCTAATGTGCCTAAAGGGAGAAAAGTAAGTAAATAAAGTAGATAATATGAATACAAGAGGATGAAAACAGAATTAGATTCTTAAAGAAATGAATAAACAGGATTAAGGAAGTTGCTAGGAAGATTGGGATATCACAAGTTTTGATTGTCTGGGGCCAAACTGCATATTGAGTTAGTTCTTCCTATGCTCTATGATAGTTAGTCTCGTTTTCTGTCTTGAAAATTCCAGAATGAGCATGAGAAATCTGCACTGACTCTAATGGAAATTTTTCTCTAATATTAGCAGAGGTTGTTGCAAGACTGACACTGAAGTTCACTTACACATCTTTAGGAATAGACCCACATGTTACTACTACTTAGGACTTAATGTAGCTCTGCAGGGGGAAAGAAAACTGTTTTTTTGAGATTTTTTGTTTGCTTGTTTGATGTATGTATGTGTGTGTGGTGTACGTATGTGTGTGTCCATAGGTGTTTGGCTGTGTTTGCTTAGTTTATTTTGTTTTTTCCAGAGGAAATTTCCACAGATATGTAATGCAAAAAATTTTAAACACATTTGCTTTAAGGTGATAAAAAACCCAGTAAAAATCATGTTACTTGGAATAGCAGTAGAACTTAAATCAGGAAGGCTTCTTACAGGTATGTATTATACACAGGAGTTGCAGAATAGAAAACAACATGTAAAAGGTGCTGAAACCTGGACAGTAATTTAAAGGCTAGACCTCTCGATGGCCATGAAATGGAAAGCAGGATTTCTGATGTTATTTTCATTAGGTTCTACAAAGATATGAAAGTCCTCCTTGTGTGTTTTCTGCTAGGGACAATTTAGCCTGAGAGGGAGACCAAATAATTGATTAACGAGCTGTATTGGTTTGAAAACAAACCAGTGGGAGATCTCAAGTCCAGATTGAAATTAAAAATAAGTGAAATAACACAAGGAAAAGTGCTGACAAAGTCAGATACAACCTGACACCCTGTTAGGGTGGTAGTAGCAGTCCAACTGAAGTAGTCCACTTGAAGCGGTGATCCTGTGAAGGTCTAGTCTCCAGCTGAAGATCCAGTGGTAGCTCCTGTCTTCTGGGAACCCAGTAGACAGGGCTAGCTCAGGCAGTTCTAAGGCCAGGTTATATCCAGGTGGGAACACCTGGCTCCTCCCTCCTGGGCAGAGCATCCCACAATGGGATGAGATAAGTCCATGAGTCACAGGGTGGGTCCCTGATGGCCCATTGCCTGTCATGCGGGGTGGGTCATTAGCAGGTGATAGCAGCTAACAGCCCACAGCTGGTGGTAATAGAATACTTAACTACATCTATATTGCAGCCTAGGACACAAGCTTATTTACAAGCAACAGATCTGTTTCACAAAAGTATTTGAAAGAGATAAAGACACTTCTTTGCATTAAAAATATGGGGTGGATTTTAAGGTATGACATTGATTCTTTGGCTGAAGCAATCTGAGGCTGTTAAGTCTATTTTTTCAAAACTCCATCCTCACTCTTTCACTAAAAGATGACCCAAAGAAGATCTTTTGTTAAGGCAAGCTTAGACCAGAGAATCTCCATCAAAGGGATGGGTGTCAACCACACATCTGGTCTATGTGGCCAAAAACTGGGCAAGCACAGAATAATACATTTCATTATAGCATTAAATACTTATACTGTGGTATAAAATATAGTGAACTGAAAATAATAAAGTACAAGGAAAAAAACAACATCCATACACACATGCAAACAAGTTTGAAAATGCATGAAATTTCAACATAATGGAGGATTCACAATAAAATTGCAAAATTATGGCTTGTTAACATGCCTTCAAGAAGATCCACAATAGGGCTGAAAGTTTTTTGATTGTTTTCTTTTTTTTTTCTCCCAAGTGTACCTTTTCCCAGTGTAGCACAAAATAAACTAAATAAACTTCCATGGTACTGCAGCTGTACTAGAGCAACAATTAGTATATCAGAGATAAATTGCCACTTCTACTGCAAAGTAGCCTCAATGGCCTTTTTTGTGTCTCTTCACTTTCTAGTAACCCTTCACCATTTCAATGAGATTCTCTATTCTGCCTTAATTTCACATAAAACAAGTGAAACAAAAGTTTAAAGGCCTTGGTTTTCTAATTAAGTCTAGTTCATGATATGAAATGCTTAAAAATAATGTTTAACTGTGATCTATTTTATACTGTTTTTCTTTATGAAATGAAAACATATAAAAGTGAAATTCCATAACTGAGAAATTCCATACCAGATACATAAACAATTTGTAAACCCCACAAATTTTGTCTGTCAAAGCCTTCTGCTAAATATAAGCATTTCATATAAAGGACATAAAAATCATGTTATCATTTTGAAAAATGAAAAAAAAAAACAACTATAAAACAACTGGTCTTTTCTTAGAAGAGGGTTGTAAAAGTGATTTGTTCACATACATACACAAATAGATATGGCTACTAAGATAAAAGCTTTAGCTCTGTAATTTTATGTCCATTTTTCCCATACCCTGGTATATGTAAAGTCCACTGGGGACAAATCTCTCATTGGTTTATATTTCTTTATCTCCAGTAATTCCTGTGTAGTTTCAGAGTTCTTCTGACCCATACTAACAAATGAAAACTATATTGTGTAATGTAATTAGGCAAGACTGGGAAATGTTTCAGAGGATAAATTTAGAAGAAAAAGACTTTTTAAGATCTCTTTTTGACTTTTAGTTGCTATAGTAACAACACATTTCTTTTTCTGCTGTACATTCCTTTACTGTATACTCAGAGCTCTACGTGACAAAACAACAATTTTACAGTCTACAATTAGTCTCAAGAAAAAGATTTTCCCCCTCTGGGAGAACACGATTAGACTGGAGCTTACACAGCTTCTAAAGTTTGGGGTCTGTCAGCATTTCTGACTTAATTTCAGGGGTTTATGACTTACTTATAAAACTTCTTTATGGAAGGAAGTTTAGCATAGTTGTCTCCTTCTGAAAACATTCTTTAGTGCTTTTAATCAAAAATTTTAAAATCCATTTTACAGATTAATTTATAGGCAAATTAAAAAACAGTAGACTAGAGTAGTGACATCTGATATCAGTTGTGCTAGAAATGAAATAAAAAGCTGATGGAGTGAAGAAGAATATAGCATCAATAAAATGAAGGAATTGATGTAACTGAGCTGTTAAAAGTTGGATAACTTCCTCTGAGCTTCAGAATACTTTCAAGTCTTCATGTACATGTTATAGCACACCTGTCTGTGTAACAATGTCAAGGGTACCTACTAATATATATTATACCATATAATACCATATCATATCAATGAAGCTGCAAAGGTTTCGGATTTGTTTTCAAAAGCAAATTAGAAACTTAGTTGTCTCACATGAAATTAGGCTCTTGATTCTCATACAAATTATTAGGGGTTTAGTGCTAAAACAGATATGAAAATTTGGACTGAATCTCTATATAAATGTTTAACAATTAACAAAAGGGTTCCAATTTTTCACTGACACCTATGAAAACCTGTGACCTCATCTGGATTGATGTTTTTGAAATTGCAACCAGATTTTTTTTGCATCATTAAGTGTACAGAACTTTTCTGAATCCATTGTAACAGGTATGTGCACTATTGTACACTATCAATGTCTGAAATTTTTAGCAGGAATAAATGATTTACATCTAGGCAAACAAGCTATAAACATGCTCTGGAAACTTTCCATAGCTAACATGACACTTCCATATTTGAAACACAGGCCTGGCTGCTCCTGCATGATCAGCTGTACTCTTTCTGGGAGCAGCCCATATTTTGGGCAGAGGTGAGCAACAGGCTGTTACAAACTGTGGGTTTCCTAAAGTAATTATCTAACTACGATGCCAGCATACTGTAGGTTCTTAAATCACTTTATAGACCTGAAAGATATACTTTTCATTCTCAACTCTTATTTTCTTTGTAAAGTGAAATTACTTGCTAACATAAACAGACTAACTCTGGTGGTTCATTTTTCAATTTAAGAATTATCTCATTAAGTGAATAAGTGTTTTTGAAGAAAACCTCAGAGCCTACAAACAGTTAGCTCATATAACATAGATTTTTTACTATAGACTCTTCTTTACCAACAGTGAAAATTCAAAAAGGAGAAAGAGGTTTTCTGAAGCCTGTTTTACACTGTATCGGGATATTAGGGCAAAGCTTTTCTATACACAGCTAAATCCAAAATAATTTCTGGCTGTCAAGGCTTTACAGAAACTAAATTTGCTACCCTGCTTTTATCAACTGAAGTCAGAATATGATGTCCCTCTCTAAAATCTGGGCTACAGAGATTCTTCTGTCCCATGTCATAAAAAAAAATGTAGAACTCTGAATAATGTAGCTTTTCAAGTCATTACCACTTTTGAGAAGATATCTAATATCACCTACTGAGGGTTCATACCCCTCAGGAATGGAAAAGTCTGACAGAAGAGAGTCATGACATTAGAAATGTCAGCACAAGATCAGTCAGGGTCATTTATCTTCACAGCTGCATATTAGGTAAGTCGGTGAGTCCTTAACCTAGATCATGTCTCCTAGGCATAACAGCACAAATAGTAACTTGTGCTCAGATGTGTTAAGCATATTCATAGCTAAAAACCAAAAAAACCCCACAAAAAACATTAAAAGCTAGAAAACTGAAAATTTTGTAGCAGGAATGATTCTGTGTGACATTCCTGCAATTCCTCTCATCAAAATGTTCTGTTTTCAATGAGGTTTTAGAGTTCATCCTTCAGTGAAGTGAAAGGGACATAGGAGATAGGAGATTCCTGCTTTGCTGCTTTTGTTTGAATAGGAGGCTTTTCATTAGTGCTTTACTAGTGGTTGTGATGGCTGTGTCTTTGCAGTGGAAAAGGTCATCATTATAAAAACAGCAGGCACAGCATTTTCTGAACAGCACCGCACACAGCCAAATCTACCATCAGAGGACTCACCACTTTTTTTCCACCTGCAGGTTTTGTTTTTTTTAATGCAATCTGGACTTTTTGAATTACTGCATTGGAGGTTTCAACCACTCATTTGCAAAATACAATCTTGTTCCTGTTGAGGCTCCCTGATCAGATCAGCAGAGGGAGCATGCAGGCATTTCTCAATAATAACCCTTTGATCTGAGTGTTGATGGATAATATCATCTGCTTATGCTGATTTTAATGGATGCAAATGCTGCATGGTTAGCACAGTTTCAAGCATCCTTTTGCTGCTTTGATATGTCATGGAAGTGATGGGGCCAAGTCTCAGTAATTTGCCTTACTTCTGATTAAAGGACTGTAGAGACATAACTTCATTTGATGCAGCTCAGGAAACCTCTGAGACCCAAACACTCTCACAGGAGAGACTAGAACATAAAACTGCTTCTTCCCCATCTCCATGAATATTATGAGTTGCATTCCTTCTAACCCTACTCTCTTACGAAGGATGTCACAAGTCAGTTCTTTGAATGCACCATATATATATGGAATATCAGTGATCAAATATCATTAAAGCTATGTGGAAACCTTGATTCAATGTTCCTTTCTTAAAGATTTATTTCCCCAGTTTGTTTAAGAAATAGAAGATGCAATAGCAAGAGAATTGTGGAAAATAAACATTAAACTAGTCACAGAAAATCAAAGGCAGATAGGAAAATAGTTTTTCTCATTTCTGTAAGACGTGTTGGTCATTGACTGTTCCCTTAAGGCTGTGCTCTGGTCTGGAATTTGACTATAAAACCTATATCTTGGGTTTCTCTCTCAGTGACTTCAGTCTTTCATGATCTCATATCCTCAGCCTTCCTTTCCCTTTCCCTTTTAATTTTTTTTCTTTTCTCTCGCCAATGCCAGTTGCAAGAACTAAATTGCTGTTTTGATTCTAGAGACAACTTGAATTTTTTCCTGGGCACAGTTAAACTCCAGCAGTGGAAAAAATGCACGTGTGTCCTCCATTTAACTTAGAGGACCTCAAACTGTACTGGAACACTCTAATAGCACAAATTAGAAATCATCAAATAATATTACACTGTTAGAAAACTTCAGTAGGCATAGATTATGGTCCCATATACTTGACAGATGGAATGAGAAGAAAAAAACCTGACTCCAGGCTATGTTTGCTGAAATGACTGTAAGGAAAAAAGAAGCCTACATTCATAGTGGAGGGAAATCATAATAAATTTTCAATCCCACCAATGACATCCAGAATCTTTTTTGACTGAGCCTTTGAAGTCACTCTCAGGGAATGTCTGTTTCACTTACCTTAGGCTAAGGGAATGACCTTCCTTCACTCCTCTTGTACACTGCAGACTGCAACACAGCCATCCACATGACAATTTTTATTCTTCAGGGAGATACTCTCATACCTATTAGCAAGGAACAGATAGTAGTAGTGATACAGGTTGAGAAATCAAGATTGTAGAATTTTGAACTTGTTCCAGATAGATTTCTTGCAAGTGAAGCTATCTGTAGTACAAAATGTCCCTAAATCCTGCAGGGAAAAAGCTGTTAGATTGGAAAACTTTTAGTCTATGCACATTGTGTTCAGCCAACCTGGGCTTTTGAAGGACCATGATGGTATGCTTTAAATGGCATAAATCTGGTCCAGTGCTGGTAGACTTTGTATCCTTAAAAAAAGCCCTACAATGAGGTTTAAAACAAGCTTGCACAGAAAGCAAAACCTCCAGAATTGTGCAGAGCTGCCATAGTGAACATTTCCTCTTGTTCTCATGTCCTTATTAGGAGTATATAATTGAGAGCTCAAAATATATGTTAGATCCAGTCCACACCATGAACAATTTTTCGTACTGAAAAGTAGTATTGAAGGTCCTAAAAAAAAAAATCTTCTGCTAATTCTATCAAGCATGTCTAAAGGACTGTTCTGTAATGGTGGGTGCACTGCACAAGCACCCGGAAAAATGGTTCTGTAGCTAGCTCTGATATCAATTCACAACAAGGCAGTGACTTCTTCATTCTGTGTCCCACAATCAAATTAAAATTGTTAAATTGTTGAGACCACAACATGGTGGCAGACCTCTTTTGATCTCATCAATTTTTTTATCAAAGAATATTACAGAAAGAGGAAAATGATGAATTCTGAAGACTGTCAAGATTCACCTAAAAGATGATGACCCAGAGAGCTTTGGAACATTGTTATCCATCAATGTAGAGAAAGAAATTTTACAGAAATATTTTTTGCCAGTAGTAAGATGTATGCATATATGTATGAACATTACCTGAAGAAAAATAATTTGAAAAAACTTATACTAATCCTACTAGAAGGAGTCTAACATAGACTATACAACTTTTAATAAGTGATGAAAGTATACAACTGAAAGAGTGACATTTCTAAATATATAAACAATGTCTAAACCCAAAATGTTGTTTGTTTCCAATTAGAGGAAAGCTGCAGGAAATGAGAAAACACAGCAAAGACAATACTTACAAAAATAATGGAAAGCAATACTTTATTCTTTGTAACAGTGATTTCTTACTCTTTTGAAGAGATTGTCAAGAACAAGAAGATATTTGTTTTAGCAGAGATTGCTGCTATTTCACAGTGAACAATCCTTAACAAAACAAAACAAATATATAAAATATAGCAGTAATTTTAAGTTATTGATTTAAGGGAGAGAAGAGAGTGCAATGTGATGGTATGATAAACCATGTTTCATAGTGCAGTTCAAAGAGATTACTGTTAAGTAAATAGGTATTTATCACAAAACAAGAGTTCACCTGACTATGCATACATTGAAGAAATAGTATGTCATTATATATGGAACTAGTCACTCTCTAGTGACTAGTCACTAGTTAGAGCCATGGCATTTAATAGGATGTCAAAAGCTAAGGCTCAGCTTTTTAAGGAAAATTTTTTTATTTCTACCTATAAAAAAGAGTTTGTATCCTATTTTTGCAGCCGTTTCCTTGTTGCACTTTATCTTAATCCATATTAGCCCAGTGTATGTCTGTATTGTGAGAGAAATGTAGCAGCATTATTATTAGTTATAGTAATTAAAATTCAGCATTTCACAGAAATGGTTGACTGTGTTTTGCACACTGTACATTTTATTTTCTCCTTGTTATTTCAGCCAGCCCTTTCACGCTAAATTTCCCTGCAAAAGAATTTTCTCTTTGCAGACTGAAAGACAAAAGGTTTTATAAAAGGCTGTCAATATTGAAAACTCAATAGATGTAGGGAACTGCTAATTGCATAATATGGTGATGCAAAGCTAGCTAATTTTCCTATTGAATTCCATAAAGTAGTTTCCAAAATAATCAAGACAGGGTGACCCTTATTTGGAAATAACTTCTGAGGCAAACAGGAAATATAAGTACAGACAAATGCTGATGAACACCTCCAGCTTTCTGCAAGTCAGAATTTTAACTGGGAGAGAAAGAAGTTCCACTGAGGAGAAATTGTAGGCTGTGTTACCCCACGTGAAGTATGGTTACACTGAGTGATGCACTCTCCCTACAGACGTCTTGAGACACCTGGGGATAGATGAATATTTACACCCCAGTACTTACATTACTTAAAGCCTTGGGGGGTTGAAATGGGGTCCTGGCCTGTGGGTGGGTGAAGACAGCAAAGAGGCTGGCCAGCCACAGTCATGCCCATTACTGTCCTCAGGGACTTGACAGCATGTATGTGGAGCCACTTCCATGCTCTCTCTTCAAAGAAAAGAGGTTCTGCTCTTGAAACCCTGTACTCCACAGGAAGATACAAGGAAACCTCTCAGCAGAGACTGGGGATCATTTTCCCCATTAACTTTTTTCCATGGTCCCTCATTCATAAGAAGCCTCTATGCTTATTTCACATCACAAAACATTGAGTTAAATATCTCTTTTAGATGGTTATTAGTAGTGACTGTAAGCCCTCAAAATATCCATCCTTCTTAGATTCTTACTGCATTTAAATTCTGTGGATTTGACATACCAGCATAGATTCTGTCAATAACCATGTTTGATCTACTGTTGTGGTACATAATTTGTATATGGGTGACCTGCAGCAGCTGAATTATTAGGGAAGAGGCAGAAGGGTTATCTAATCAATTATGCTTCAATTGACTATATCTCAAGGACTTCACATCTAAATGCCACAAAAACTACAGAAGTCAGCTGTGGGCAATTTGATGAAATTGTAATAGACTTTGTTTGAGTTCTGAAGACTCTTTAATTTTTTTTCCCACTTTACTTGGGCATTTATGTATATGATCCAGGAAAAAAAAGAAGCTGAAAATCAAACTGTGCTGTGTAAACCTTCCTCAATTATGGAATGGCTCTTTTGATGTTATAACTGTTGAGAACCCCAGAAGAAGGAAAGTTTTAAAAATTCAGTCATGAAACTAATGTTTGAACAAAATATTTTTAAAAATACCATGTACAGACAGCAAAAAAAAAAAAATTCTGTGAGGGTTGATTAAATCCTCAAAATCTCACCTGTTTTCAGAAAGAAACAATACTATTATCATACAGGTTCTGATCTTATTCAGAAAACCTTCCAAACTTTTAAAAATAATTCATTCTCATTTAAGTAATATTTCTACAGTAGGGAACCAAGATACATGGTTTTGGGTTTTTAAAAGCAATATTTAATAAATACTGGGGGGAGGGGAGTGCTTGAGGCCAGAGAAGAGAGTAGCAAGCTAGAAAGAGAATAATTTAGTTCTTTCTTTTAGTTTTCCCATGCCATATAAAAACTATAGCTGTTTAGGTTATGTCCTTGTTTGTAAGTGTCTTGTTTCAAGCATGTCTCATCTCTTGCTGAAAACCTTGTTAAAGGTCCTTAAAAATAGAATTTGTAAAATAAATCAGTTGTTTAATTATAGTGCTTGTATCTTGACTTTTTGGTTTCTGTCCAGACTGTCTCATTTTCTTGACAAATTTTATCCTCCCTTACTATCCATTATTGCATCTAATGTAGTTTGGCACTGGGAATACTTTGTAGATAGCCCACAGAAACAACATTTCCTCCCATTACCGAGATGGGTTATTCAATAAGTATAGCACAAGTGACCTTGTCACTCCCATATTTTCAAATGCCCTTTTCATCTAAGCATTAATCAAGAGACTCTCTATTCTTCCAAATCTAATAAAGATATCTTTATCTTAGATTCTGAGCACAACTCAGACAATAATAAGAGAACTGTATTTTGATTATTTATTCCAGAATCCAATTTCAGATTTCAAACTAGCGCCTATCTAAGACCAATAAGTTTCAGTAAAGTGCTGCAGTGGGAATTAAATTTAACAATATTTCAGTACTTGCACTTCTTCCTTGTAGTGACAGATGATTAAGACTCCTAGATAAAATCTTTCAAAAGAAATAGAGGGAAAAAGGGTATATTTGTAGTGAAGTTTGAACAATATTTGTCCTAGCTAAAATGGAACTTTTTGCTAGAAAATTATATACAATTGTGTACATCAAAATAAACACATGAGTAAAGTAAATTTAAGCATAGTAAAGATATTTTCTTAGGGAATTTAAGTATCTATATCATATGCATATGATTTTGCTATTTTATTTTATTCTCATTAAACCAACATTCAAATGAGGCTTAAGTGAGAAAATGTCATTGTTCTAGGTGCTCAACAAACATATAGTAGAAAAATACCACCAGTTTTTGTTTCTTGCCTTATTGTATTATGAATAATATCCTTTAGGTAGTTTTGTTTCAAAAACTTAGATGGGCTCCTTCATGGAATGTAGTAATATGACTAATGTACACTCCTATATCAGAGTAGCCTGTATAGACTACCTTGCATTCTGTAGAGGAGAGGAGAAGGACCTGGAGGGCCTGGTGGACAAGAAATTAGCCATGAACCAGCAGTGTGCATTGTGGCCAAAAAGCCCAAGAGGTATTCTGAGGAAAACATTGACAGAAGATCGTGGGAGGCGATCCTGCCTGCCTGCTCTGCCCTGGTGAGGCCACAGCTGGAGTGCTGACTCCAGTTTTGGGCTCTTTAGCTCAAGACAGTCAAGGAACTACAGGAGAGGGCCCAGTGGAGAGCTATGAAGATGGTGATGGGACTGGTATGACTCTTTTATGAGGAGAGTCTGAGGGACCTGGGCCAGATTCTTTTTCAGTGGAGCCCAATGACAGGACAAGGGGCAAAGGGCACAAAATGGAACATTGGAATATCCATCGGACCATGACGTAAAGTTCTTTACTGTGAGGATGACTGAGCACTGGAACAGGCTGCCCAGAGAGGTTATAGAGTGTTCTTCTCTGGAGATATTAAAAATCTGCCTGGAGATGGTCCTATGCAACCTGTTCTGGGTGAAACTGCTTTATCAGAGAGAGAGGTCTAGATGATCTCCTTTGGTCCCTTCCAACGTCAACCGTTCAGTGACCATGATTCTGCTTTCTACTATATTTCATCTTAGCCTACAGTTAATACCTAAACTAGGTCCATTCAAATCTGACTGATTACAAATCTTACTCTAATTACTATAAAATTAACCCAGACCAAGTAGTTCAAAAGTATATGCATACCCTTTAGGCAGTTAAATTAAACAAATCACTCAAATAAGTTTTAAGGTAATTAGGCAGATGATGTCTGTGGTGTATTAGTTGAGTTTAATTTTTGTGTGATAATCTGAAATTTTTGGCCCTCTTTTCTGTTTCAGGATTTTGCCCTTATGGTGTACATCTAAAGAAAGAAAATTTTCCTCACCCCACAGCTGGTCTGTCAATGGTGCATGAATAGTTTTCATTTTGCCAATTCAACAGTTCCAACTGTCCCAACCCCTTGATTTACAATTGGCCAAATAAAGGATAACTTGTCTGCTGACAATTAATAATTAAGAGTTCTTCTTTATTGTTTTTAAGTCTGGAATCAGCATTCTTTTTGTGACCTGTCATATTTTACAGTTGTTACCACTGATAACAGACTATGTTTAAATTTCTAAAACTAAGATATTATTGTAAGGAGATATTTATAAATAAGTACATAATGTTACTGCAGCTCAGGCCCTATACTTCCTATTCAGTAATATGATGTGTGACATTTATCTCTCAGTATTTTCTGAAGAAATAAGACCTGGGAGAAATTGAATGATATGTTTCCAACATTTGCATTAATATTTTAGTGATGCATTATATTTTATGGTCTGTAGTTTAGAGTTCCATTTGGTTTAAACCCAATGGAACTGCACTGATAAGGTAGGAATGCTATCAGTGCAAGGGCAAGACAGGCTCATTGTGCTTACTACAGCAATTACACTGGCTGATTAAAAAAATATGCATCTGATGAATCAGGATGGTGTTATTCATTTTCTTTATTTTACGGAATATTTTAACTACATGTGATTAAAAAGTGACCTGGGTCTCTAACCAGTTAATATTATCAGAATTTCAATAGCACTTCTTGGAATTTTTGGACAAAAATGATTTGTCCTTTACTTTCTTAAGGCTATCATTTCCCTTTTATACATTTTTCTAAAATTCCCTTTTAAATTTTCAGATGTGGCACATAAGGATGCAACTTGCTCAGCTAAAATATAGACTGTTCCATTATGTTCTCTGAACTGTTTTGTAGCTTCTTTTATGAAAGTCTTTTATACCTTCTTCCCTTGTGTACTAGTTGTAATTCACTTCCATTACAGGAGTTTAGCAGTAAATTGTACCTTTCAGGTCTGGTGTTCTTTTTAAGACTCCCTGCAATAGTCACATAATGGTTTTTTATATTGCTTATTAGCATTAATTCGGTACTGACCAGTTGCATCCCCACAGAAACACTTGGTTGTCAAAGGTCCATATGTCTCAATCTTAAGTGTGAAGCTATTTCTATGGAAGTAGGTAACCATGCATACATTTAGATATGCAGTCTGTTTCAATGAGCTCACTCCAGACAAGTACTTGAGCAGTTCAGGAGCTTGATATGAATCACACTCTTATTCCAGACACCAAAATGGACAAAACTTTTCTTCCTTGGTAAGAAAGTCTTTAGCAGCATGGATGAGGAGGCATGCTGTGCCAGAGAAAGTGTTTAGGTTTTCATGGCATTGAAAAATTTACCTGGTACCCCACTATGGACATGAAGACAGTGTTTTCTATATGACAGTGCTCTGGAACTGCTGGATGTTAACTAAATCACTGGGGAATCTGCCTAACTTGTCTGTGAATATGTTCTGCAGGTGAAGAAATTAATTTGTTTGAAGAAAAGCAAGATCTCATAAAAATGATTTTTCTGTGAATCTGTACTACGTTAAATCAGTATTCAAAGTCCTGCACTGCTAGCTGCTTTGTGTTGAGTGATTGTTTAGCTTGGATCCAAGTTGACTGTCCTCTCTGCTTTTCTAGCTAATTCAAAGATAATTGACAGTTGATTATACACTGTAGTAATATATCTGATTTTAATATTTGGAAAAAATCGTCCTTCTTTTCCATATAACACTGCAGTAACAGAGTGTTTAATGACAAACCAATACACATGTGAGTTTCTGTGCTTGCCAGACGCACGTTTGCAACATCCCTACTAATTTATTTTGCTACACTGTGATCAATTTACAGTATACTGAAATGCATTAAAGAAGAGGATGATAACTTATCAACTGCTTACTTCTGCCCAATAGCCTTATCACAAAGAGATACATTTAAAAAAATTCCCTCCTAGAAAGGCATATTTTTCATGCTGCATTTTGTATTACACCAGAATTTCAGGAAGGCATGTTTCAGTTTACAGAGTTGTACTCTCACTATTTTTATTACAGTATTTTTTTACAATATTATAGAGAGGAAAACTATGGAAAACACATTAAACCTGCAAAGCATATATTTTTCTACCTCTGAGTCAGTTATGGCAAAATCAGATTCATAGGGGAGGATTCATCTGACCACTTGTGTGTATCAGTCATCAGACATCTACTCTACATAAATTGCACAAGGCACTCTCAGTAATTGGTGGAGAAAGTCAGGCATTTCCAGAGTGTGATTTATCAGACCTATGGGAGAAGTGTCCTTTAAAGTGTAATGAATCTTGCAGAAGTGTTTTTTTTTCCAGCTACAGAGTGCAGAAGCATCTTTGATAACCACCTCAATATCAACAATCAGATTACAATCACCTTTACATTTCAACAGATGAAACATGCACATCTTTTGTATTCAGTTCTGCAAAGTGTTTTCCATTTAGCTGGGCACAAAACTTTAAAATCGCAAAGATATTAAATTCTGGTAACAACAATTAGCACATTGATTTTAAAATATGAATAAAAAGCAAGAAATATGGTGTAATAAAATGACCTAAGGCAGGAGAGCAGGTTATAGAATAGTAGTAGGTGAAGAGTGAATATGAAACATTTAAGAATGTGGTATTTGAGATTTAGTTACCCTATACTGTGTCCCACCAAATATTTTTATACCTGACAGAAAAAACATTGTATCACATCTGCAATTTTTAATGCACTTTTGTGTGTGGTGCTATACAGTGTTGAGTAGTTAATTACAAAATCATGAACTGGTAGTTTGAAGAACATTTTTTTGACAAGCAAATAATTTTAGTAGTCTGAGCTTTTCCTTAGGAATTACAAAAGCAT
This sequence comes from Lichenostomus cassidix, assembly GCF_008360975.1. Lineage (NCBI taxonomy): Eukaryota > Metazoa > Chordata > Aves > Passeriformes > Meliphagidae > Lichenostomus > Lichenostomus cassidix. Next base: position 91,556,785 of record NC_139483.1, on the reverse strand, counting down.
AATAAGAACTACTTAACACATGACAAATGAGACCATTTTTCTGCAAAAAGACTTGCAATGATAATTTATTTGACAGGGAGGTATTAGAAACAAAAAAGGCCAAAAGACTCTTGGGTGATTATTTAGGTGTGCAGGCAGAGTGCAAAACCAGATAATCTTTAATCCATCTGCAATGAATCTCAACAGAATACTTAAATTAATTCTTATTTGGTATTGATTTTAAGACATGCATTTCTCTAAAGAAAAACAGAATTCTTAGAGGAAAAGTCAGACTTTTAATTCTAAATGCATATAAATGAGTGTATCTTAGTAAGGGACCTTATTCATATTCCAGGAACTTTCTTTGACACATATTTATTGCACATATCACTAATTCATTCAAGGAGACTTGCAACTCTAAAAGGTGCACAGGCCAAAGTATAATTGCAGTAAAGGGTTTAAGCAACATAAAATTCATTGTTTAATGACTATGATTCCAGTGTCTTCTGTGGTGCATTAAGTGCTACCTTACAAACAATTTGTGTGGAGAGGTGCATTCTTCAGAATGAGATTCACAATAAACAGTAATTGACAACTGTAGAGATCAGTAGACTTTATAAAGAGATTATGAATACGAGTATCTTAATTGACATCCGCTAACTAGTTCCTGTACACCAAACTAAGTGAGTGACAGGAGGCACCACATTCTTCTGTTGATGCAGTTAAAAACAAGGAATGGTGGTTAAATTATGACCTTAAGACACAAAGGTCATAAAGAGTAATCCTTGAATTTTTAAAGTCAACTTTTGAAGGTTCTGTTTCTGACAGACAACCTTCTCAATCCTTATCTCACCACATGGAAATTTTTGCACTGAATTTCACAATTCTCAGAAGACTGCCCAAACGAAAAATCTGTACACTTTGAGGGTAAAAGCAGACTAAGATGGTAGAATAAGATGGGATCAGGACTTATAGTTTTCTCCTTTTTATGCAATTCCATTTGGAAGGAAATTATTAATAACTCATCGGTCCAAAGACAAAAAATAGATATCACTTTAATATTGTAATAAGGACATAATGTAGGATTACAGATATTTTTTTCCTTCAATTACTTTTAGTACATTTTTCATCTAACAACTGGTGCATCAGGTGCTCCAGCTGACTTACAAGGTAAACATCCAAACCAAAAATCTTATTTTAACTTCAGTTTCATTGTGAAAAAAAAAAAACACTTTTCACAGGAGAGCTGAGCAAACCACTAACAAATGTATCACAGTTTCTTTTATGATACATTAATTGCTTTGTGAATGCAGGAGAAGCAGCAGTTATATATATTAACTTTCATAAGTCTTTAATAGTTCAGTTTTCATATGCAAGCTAGGAAAGCATCTAGATGAAATGACAATATACTGGATGCAAAATATATAACTATGGAGTGAAAGAACAAGACTGGATTTACCTGGTTTTCTTCTACCCTCTAAAATATATTATTAGAACTCTTCCTAGGCTGATGATTGTGTTGATTATTGTTGAAGGTGAAGTTTTAATTTCTTGACATAAATCCAAGAAGTACATACATTAGTTCCAGTGCACTAGATATTCCAAGAATAATCTGCCATCTCATAACCACCAAAGACATTTGTATATCTGGATAAGAATATAACTTTTTACATACTTTCACTATCGATTACGCTCAATACTATAGGACTTAAGACTTTCTGGTCTTGCAGAAAGAGCTAGTATCTGCATTACATTTAGCTTTTCAGTCTCATGAGCACAGGTCTTTTTGTCGGGGTGGATTTTTTTTATTATTGGTTATTTTTATATCTGTTTCTATGAATTTAAGTAAGGCAAAATTAATGAAATATATCTTGTGCTCAGAGAGGCAAAGAAATACTTTGAAGGAATGTGCTTTTTAATCTTGAGTGTAGTCTATCTTCTAGATTTTTTATTATTTCTTTGGAAAACTCTCATGACAGAGGATTATAATATCAACCCCAGTCTTTATTTCAAAGCCATAGAGAGCCTTTGATTTGAGCCCCAGACACTGAAGTCAGTGAAAATAAAACTAAATTCTGGTCCACAAAATGATCTGACAGCAGACTTCACAAACCTCTTGCCTCCCATATTGTTGAAGACATGCTCTGCTGCATACCAGCCCAGATGGAGTTTTTCAAAGCATTGTGCATGATAAACAACATTAAATACGATTGTGAGTTTGCTATATAAGAACTACTAGCAAAACATTGCAGGGACAAAAACAACGATACGTGCTGCTGAGTTGGTTTTAGTGTTTTGTCCTAGTGCATATTTAGATTACATTATGGATGGAATATTAGCTTTGATTATATAGATATGTACTGTTAAATCTAGCTTAATATTTTGCATGCTTATACGAAACTGAAGCCTTGCTTATGGGCAGTAGTTGTCTACAGTTAAAATATCCATAGGCAGGTGTTTTTCATTTCAGCTGGACAGCTGAGTATTTAAAATAAAATTGTATCCTTTTCTTCTCAGAAGTGGTCCTAGTTATGCATGGGTCTCTCCTAATGACCAGAAGATAGACTGGCAATTTTCAGTCTGTGGATCTTCCAAGGGCTCAATGTATCTTGATTTATGAATGTTCTGAGCTCTGGAAATGTGAGTCAATGTTAACTGGATATAAATAGAATGGACCCATGATGTTTGAGAAGACAGTAATTCCCATCCACATTAAGCCATCAGTTCTGTTGCAGAGTGTGGACATCCAGGACTGATGAAGTAATATACATCTCTCTACAGCTCTCTGAGGTTGGATTTTGCTGGGCTGATGGAAGGCATGAGGGTGGTTCTCCTACTATACAGAACAGTTTCAGTATTAATTTTGAGGAACTCATTGCAATTCATATTGTCCTTATTAGCATTCAGACTTTTTTCTAGCAGTACTTGAGCTATCACATCTCCCTCTTTGTCCTTCCTATGGTGTCATAATAATGCATGCCACTGTGTACAGTATCAAAAAATGGGGTCGATGGAGGCAAAATATGTAAATGGAGGAGGTTAGTGAACAAATATAATGATTGATTGGATTGTCAGCTCTTTATCCAGTGAGAGAAATATCAAATCGGAGAACAAATTTTGCTGAGACTAGACTATGTCTTGTTATGAGTCCATCAGATGTCATTTGACAAAACCAGTAGAAATGGATGGAGCTGTGACTTTGGACTTGGCTCAGATTTATTTTTCTTTCTTGAAAGCTCAAGGTTTTCTTATTGACTCAACAATAGGTGATCAAAGAAAGCCTATGGTTTTAATGCACCTAATTTTGAAGTCTGGGATTAGACTGACTGCCTTAACCATAAATGATGTTTAGAAATCCTAATGAGGTAAAACAAGCAATGGCTTTGGTGTTTTTCTTCTCATGTCATGTGTAGATTCTCTTAACAAAACAGAAAAAAAAAAAGAAAAAAAATGTAATATTTCCACAAAAGGCTATGGACATCAAGCTTAATGAATACTTACACTAACCGCAGAATAATAAAAAATACACCATTTAAACTTAGATAACTTTCATGTTCATTACTAGAGTGCAACAGATAAATTGACAGTAACAATAACAAACAAACGAACAAACAAAACATATAAAACAACCATCAAAAAGATTTCGTCCAATGCCCATTGGAAAGCCATTTGGAAATGTAAACTGTAAACAATTGTATGTTTATTTACTATTTTTCATTTAAAGAGACAATGCTGCTGAGCTGATGCACTTGTACACATTTCCTAGATAGTAGAAAAGAATATGTGTAGGCAAGTTAGAGATGTTGACAGCATACAATGAATAATGCATAATATTCTTAATATTCAATTAATATCAACACTTACAACCCATTGGAAATAGACAATGATAACAAGTTAATATGCATTGAAGTAACAATAAAGTGCATGAGGTATAACTGAAAATTAATAAATGTGCTCAAAGTGCTAACCAGCATTCAAGAAAATATTGCATAGAAAACAGGTGTGTTGAGATGGAATCTTGTCAAGTAGTCCAAACATTATAGGATTTGGAAAACATTTCTATTCTGAAACGTACCGCAAGCAGGTGTCCCAGACCAGATCCTTCTTCCCATTGAGCATTATGCCATCTTCACTGAAGGCATTGATAAAGCAGGGTCAATCTCTAACTGGAAGAATCTTGTTATTGCCTAATGATAGACCATGTTTAAAGGCATTGAGATTGGAAGTGTTGGGTCAAGATCAGTCCACTGACTTAACCACAGATGATGTCTATAAATCCCGATAAGGCAAAGGAATGGATGTCTTTCATGTTTTCCTTCTTGTCACCTGTAGTGGTTTTTTACAATTTTGTAAATTTACCAGAATGTTACCAGTATTAGCAATTATTATAAATCAAACACTCAAATAATCTAACTCATTTTGTAGTGTTATTATAGACCAGAATGTAGATGTTTCTAAGGATATACTGGAAATTCCTTGATCAGCCTAGTGTTTTGGGGTTTTTTTATGAACATTACTGTATGATTATCTTTATAATTTATATACCTTTTTAAAAGTTGCACTTTCAAACAACTTGTATGGTATTAATACAGCAGACTTCAGGCAATTCTAATTCAGGAATGAGCATGTTTGCAAGAAAGAGAAAATAAGTGGATCAGCAACCAAGAAAGTACAAGCAGTTGTTCAGAAAAACAAACTTCAGGTGCTGGCTCAGCTTCAGTCTTGATTGCACAAGACAGAATATATTGAACAGGATCCAGCCAGAGTTTAACCATGCCACTGTAGAGCTGAGCTATGTAACTATTTAAGTCAAGTCAGGAACATAAATAATTGTAATTAAAGCTCCTATAAATCATTATAAAGAAGGATATAGAGAAAACAGATTAATTGATTAGGGAGAAAGATGAATGGGTTATGATATAGAGAAGACTGACAAAATTGTGACAGTTACCTAACATGGTCATGCATAAAAGAGCAACATAATCAAAATACAGGTCCAAATAGGAATGCAATAAGTTAAAGGCTGTGTACTTAGTGCAAATATTCTAATTCGGTATGACTAGTTTTAATTCACCTTGAAGATCTGAAATAATTTCTTGAAATAATTTGATCTATTATTTATTTCCAACATGCAGGGAGGATATAAAAGAAGATATAAAATGCAGGACAATTTCAAGGAAAAAAATAGCATATCAAGAAAGTTTAAATCAGCAGGTTACTTTCAGTACGAGGAAAGATTCTAAAATAATGAATTTATAAGAATTACTTGAGAAAAATAAAAAAAATCTATGTAGACAGTAAATTATATAATACCAATCTAATTTCTCTAGTCAACAGAGTTGCTAGACTTGTGGATAAGAAAGAAAAATTAGACATGACATGTTGTGACAAATCTTTTGAGAAAAATATTCTCCAGGCCAAACTAAGAAACCATGGACAGATAGTATCAGAAATAAATTTAAAACTTATTAAAGCCTATTTACCAACAAGTTGAAGTCAAACTGGGAGGATATTTTAAGCAAGACCCAATTGGGATTTTCCTGAGTAATGCTCAATAATTTCATTAATTACTTGAATAATGGATACACAGTGTGTTTCCATAGTCTTAGTACAGCATCTACTTGTGAAGGAAAACAGCATAAGAACTCAGAATGACTCTGGGAAAGTGTCTGATACCAATACAAGTAAATTCTATACAGGCAAGTTTATGTCCTACACTTAATGAAGAAAAGATCCAGAGTAGAAATACAAAATGGTGCTTAAATGACTAAGTAGTCATACTATGGTTAAAAAATAGTCTGAAGTTATGGGCTACAAATTGAGTAGGTATCAGCAGTGTGATGCTAATAAAAAAGGTTAGATAAAATTCTGAAATGTATTAAAAAGAATGTCATAAATAAGACATGAGACAATTATTCTGCTCCTTTTGATACTGAAAAAGCCTTAAGGAGTGTCTGATAACCACTTCGGGGCAAAGTAGTTTAAGAAAGGTGTAAAACAAATTGGAAAGCCAAAGGAGAGTGACAAAAATACTTTATCATTTTAATCTTCAGGAAGAATGATTTAGGTGTCATGCAAAATGTTTTAATTCCAAAGACTGTAATGCACTGGAATATTTTATTTACATTGAAATTGCAAAATACTTTTCAATGAAGATTTTTATAGATGTATCTAAGAAAGGAGCTAGGGTCTACTGAACATAGTTTGAAAATATGAAGACAAATAAAATCTGGATATACTTGTATTTTCATGATTCTAAAATATTTTGGCTTACTGTCATCTTCTACCTGCTTCTGAAATGTCCATGCTTCAACGATATTTTCTAGTATTTAAAAAAATTTATTAAGAGCTTTTTGACTGCATTTACTTTGCATTATCATCCCTATGACCTCCTATATAAGACATAAAGCTACACCAGGGATTCCTATATGATATGTTCTTTGTTTCTGAAATGTATTTGGGTTCCATATTTTAATTCCTCAAATATACTAATACAATCAGCAGGTTGGTTTGATACATTTAATCAATCCTTTGCACTGCTTTTATTTTGAACAATGATGTACCTCCACCGAGACCACCTCCTACCTTATACAGCTCTCTGAGCCATTCAAATTTATCCTGTTTATCTAATGAAGACTTACAAGATAATGCTACCTGGTAGGTTGGTCTAAAGATCAGGACACAGAACAAGCAGTCTCACACTAATGATAGATTCAAAATCAAAATACCATCCCTGCAACTTTTTTTGAAATAAGAGCATTACTCTAAAAATTGTTTTTTAGCTTTCTAGTGTGATACAGATGGTAAATTTTTTCTATTTACTTTCCATCTCTGCTATGCTTTTTAAGAACCTTGAGCCAGGAGAAAATCCCTGTGGGAGGAGATGCAATCTAATATACCAACTGAGTGAAAATTTGAGATACTGCAGGGCAAGACAGAGAATTCTACAGACATGTTGCAAGAGACTATGATTTAAGCAAAGTTTAAGAGTCTGGTAAGAACTCGGCAGTTCATTGCAAATAAAAATGTTGCTAACTTGACTAAAAAATGTTAGATGCCACAAATCACCAGAAAGAGAAGGGGAAAAAAAAGAAAAATAAAAGAGAAGGGAAATTGTTATTAATCTTTTTGAATTGGTCTCTTTCTAGCCACTTTGAGTTTTCAATCAAGAGACACTTAGGAAAATGAATGGGAATACATGATACATTTAGTCCACTGACACCGCATATTCTCCCAGCTGTTTTCAAGTAAAACAATTTCCTGACCTTTGCTCATTTGCATATTTAATAACCACCATTGAACCTCTCTTCCATGCTCTTCTTAAGCTATTTCTGAACCCTTTAAATTATCAGTTAAAAAAATTTATTTAAAATTATTCTAGGTTATACTGCAACAAACCCTAGTTTTTATGGGCTCAAAGACTTCTTGTTTTACTTTTGGCTCAATAAATTTCACCACCGCAAATTATCCTGATATTTTCATGATCCTGTGCACTAAGCAAAAGAAATATGACCAAACACAGTTAAATACCAAATAAGAAAAGTAAACACTCATAATGATGGTGATCTAATTCAGATGAAAATGGGATCATCTAAGCTATCTAAACTACGTTCTCACTACTGAATGATTGCTCCTGATATTAAATTTTATGTGTGCATTTAATCTAGATAGCATAATATTTCATTTTTCTACCACATCTTATGGCTTTAACCTTACTGTAAAAGATTTCCAAAGAGGCTGTTTTTTCCTGGTCCAAAGCTTTATAGTTAATGCTATATATCTCGTTTAATTCTCTTAATCCCTGAGCACTCTCACTCTATGAAAAAAAATCTGGAATGCCACAGAGGTGCAAGTTTTCTGTTTAGTTTCTCAGGGAAAGAATAGGAGAAAAAAGGAATTTAAAAATTCCAACTTCTTTACATTGTAGTTTGTTTACATTTACTTTGTTTTCAGCATGGATGGAAATAAAAGATACATGAAATAGAATGATTAAAAGAACATGGCTATGTGGTGGGAAACTGAACAAAAGCTTCTGAATTTTACTGAAGAGTAACATATGTTCCCTGTCTGTGCATATAATAAAAGCAATCTTGCTCAATACTAGTAAAAAGAAAATTACATCAAGATGAATTAAAATCAAACACGTGCTTAGTGAAGGACATTTTGAAACTTGCCTGCTGTTGAACATTTTTTCATAGAATCACAGAATGGTTTTGGTTGGAAAGGACCTTAAAAATCATCTAGTTTCAACCCCCCTGGCTTGGGCAGGGACATCGTCTGCTAGACCATGCTGCTCAAAGCTCCATCCAGCCTGGTCAGGAACACTTCCAGGGATGGGGATCTGAAGCTTCTCTGGGCAACTTGCTCCCGTGCCTCACCACCTTTAAAGCAAAGAATTTCTTCCTGACAACTAATCTGAACCTGCACTTTTTCATCTTAATGCTATTCCCCCTTTACCTATGACTATGTGCCCTTGTAAAAAATCCCTCTCCAGATTTCTTGTAGGCCCCCTTAAATTACTGGAAGGCTGCTCCCTGAAGCATTCTCTTATCCTGGCTGAACTGTCTCAGCCTGTCATTGCAGGTGAGGTGTTCCAGCCCTCCAAACATTTTCCTCTGGACCCACTCTTTCTTTTTTTACTGCTTGGATGTGCTGAGTGTAAGAGGAGCTCTTACATTCTGTCTTGGACAGAATGACATGCAGTTCAGCCCAGTGTCATCTAACCCTGTGAACATAACTCTGCTAGAGGAGGAAACTTGATATTTGGATCTATGCTGATGTACATTGAGCCAGTAATGGCCTTTCTTCTGCCTGAGGAAGTTTGGAATTAGGAAGACAGTTTATGGAAGCTCAGTCATGATGAAACAGATGTAGTTCTAGCAGGCTTGAGGAAACTATTCATAAAACACTGAAACTGGCACCAAATTTTTTTCATTAAAACAAAGTGGGGCCTCTGGTATGAAGGAGAATGATAATATGCTGCTGCAATGATAACATAGCATGCACACTGTAATGCATATACAAGTATTCCATTTTCACAACACAGACATACTAATCAAAGCTGAATCATAATGCTCTTATTTGAGTCCCTGCCCTAGGACAGAATACAGGAAAAGCAATAAGAATAATAGACTTTTGGAAAATATGATTTACAAGGAAAGAGTGAAACATGGTTTATCCTGATGAAAGAAACTCTGATTCAGGCACAGTCACAGAAAATGCGACAAACCGGAAGAAACTAAGCTGTTTTCATGAAAAATGCTAAAAGAAAGAAAAGGAAGGTCATGAATTAACTTATTATCAGTAGAAAGAATAAAATTCCTAGTTTCAATTATCTGGGCCTCTCAAAAACAGGTTAGACAGGCATCTGGAAAGAATTATGCTAGCATGGTTAATCGGACTGGAAAACGAAAGGATTGGCTAGCTGAACTTCTAAAGTATTCTTTTCCTTCCAGATATATCTGTCTATTATTGCTAAGTATATATCTGTCTTCTTTTGGTCCAAAATTGGTTATCTCTGGCTCTATTCTGGTTTTGGCTAGGGTAGAGTCCATTTTCATCACAGTAGCTTCTCTGGGGCTGCATTTTGGATTTGTGCTGAAAACAGTTTTGAAAGCACAGGGATGTTATAGCTACTGCTGAGCAGTGCCTGCACACTCAAGGCTTTTTCTGCTCCTCACACCACCCTGCCAGTGAGCAGTGGCCAGGCTGGGGCTGCACAAGCATTTTGGAGGTGACACAACTAGGATAGCTGATCCCATCTCATCCATGAGCTATTCCATACTCATATCCCTTTCTGAGCATATGGCATCATGCTCAGTATATGAAGAAAGGGGTAGAAGCAGAATATTTGGAGTGATGGCATTTGTCTTCCTCAGTGAACATCTAATGGAGCCTGGCTGTGTGGGACTTGGTTTCTGACTGTGGTTAAACCACAACAGTTGCCACTTGCACACCTGCCAGCAGAACAGGTATTTTCATCTGCTGTAGTACCTGAGCCAATAAAAAAATATGCTCTCTCAATATCCCTGAAAATCAAAAAAAAGAATGACAGTTTAACTGTAAATGCACTCTAATCTAAAATCTTAATGAATTCTTATAGTTTAAGGTGTAAGCTTCACAGCTAGGATTTTTTATCTAAGAATGGTCCAAAAAAACTGACTTCCCTAATTCTTCAATTCTTTATGATCATATATGTGACCTAAAAAAATATGAGGATTTTTACATTTTTCTGAAATATGAGAAGATATTTCGCTAACTAGAGATGGATCCTTTAAAAAAACCAGTATGTGTTCTTGAGGAGCCAGCCCTGTGAGAATTTAGGCTTAGTACTCCATTTAAAAGAGACATTTATTTCTCTGCATTTTTGAGGTGTGTTCCATTTAGTAAAGATGAGTTAAGGATAGTATTTCTATGATATACAGATTCAAGTTGAATCTGGTTGAAAATACCTTTTTATTGGTTAAAAACTATTATTTGCCAAAGATAGAATGCAAATCTTGCTGTTTATTTGAACCAAATACATTCTGACCAGTTTTCCCAATGTTCTTTACAACATATTTTTCTGTGTAGCATATTTTTACTTCTGTCCCATTTCTCCCTAATGTTTTTTTTAGGAGGTAAAACATCTGCTTTTAAAATAAAAATTTCTCTCTTCAGAAGACTTTAGCTTGCTGTGTAATAAAACATAAATGACTGGTAGACTAATCATGGTATAATCCTATAGTCATCTACAAAGTACTGTGCTTACTAGTCCATTGTATAACTTTGCAATTCTTGTATATTTTTGAAACTGTCTGTGAGAGTAATTGGTACATAATGTTTTAGAACTATAACCTCTGCATGTACTTGAAAACCCTAATACGATAGATGACTGAGCCCTTTAATTCTGTGTCTACCTATTAGTCTATTCTATTGACTCTTTCCTAGTTAGTTCTTTTCATACTTCAGAGAGATCAATATTTATCATGTTCCAAATGAAATCTAATATAAATGAGACCTTGGAAATTATAGCTCTATGCCCTTCATATATTTCTTAATATGTGAAAACAGAAGCTAAAGAAAAATTATTTCCAGAGATTTTTACTTACTTGAATAAGTAACTTCAAAGTAGTATGCTCTAGCTTGGGAGTTTGTTGCCACCAGACCTATGTAAAGCTTAGTCAGCTAACTTTGCAGATGCTCACAGAGATTTTTCAGTTAGAGTTGTTGATTCATACACATCAAATTCCAGTTGAGCTTAAACACTGTCTGAAACACAGGTTTCCATGGGCTAATGAGAACAAGTCGTTGTTTAAGTTTCATGAGTTTCTGGAAAGGTCTATGTGATAGAAAATCCAGTTCTTCAGGATAGAACTGTTGCAGTATATGGTACCTTGGTTTCTTTAAAAAAATTGATTTTGTGTTTTTCTCTGTGTGGGTATAAAATGTATTCCATTCACAGTGCTTCTGTTAGGCATCAAGTGGCTAGGGAAGAAGAAAAATCTGTCTTGATCAATTACTTGGATCCAATTTTTATTTGCTTGTTTACTTTTCAGTCTTTCTTTGATAGAATGTAAATTAACAGCTAGAGTAATTCGCAAGTTGAAGACGAGTGTGCTCCTCTCCACTGATTTGTTTTGTTTTGTGTTAAGCTGATTACCACATCTGTGGTTAGTAAGGAATTATTTCCTAGACAGAAATTACAGTTGTTCTGATTTTTGGCTTCTTTGATGGTCTTTTTCCTATAGTCTAGGAACTCAATCACTTCAATTTCCCATTCGGAAATGTCATATTACTAAATTTGTTTTACTACAGAGATGCCTTTGATTCCTTTTGTTCAGTTATCTGGTACTGGCATTGTACACCATTGTCTACAGAAGAATCCTGCCTTGGGTGTTTCTCAATAAAAGCCAATGGAATTTAGTCTTCTGAAAATTTTTCTGCACGGAATTGCATTTTTTAGTATTCCAAATACTCATTAATTTTTTACATTAAATAATTGCCTACCTAGTATTGTATTTTGTAACACCATCTTCTAATATGAAGCTTGTTTTATTATGCATGAAGTTAAATGATTCCCCTTTATTTTAGCATTTTAAAGATAATATAGTACATGGTTTTATGAACACACAATTATTTTTTCTGAGTTTAAATAACAAGTTAGTTAAGCAAACATTATGCTAGAGGAAAGCCTTTGGATTATAGTAGAAATTATACCTATTCTGAAATATGATACCTACAAATACCCTAGAGACAGAAACAGGTATCTCAGGAAGACCACAGAATGAGGTAGGAAATAGTAACAGTTTGAGAATATCAACTGCCATCAATTCAAAAATTCCCAGTTCCACAATGAGTTTAGAAGACACCAGTCATTGCTAGGTGATAAAAAGGTTCTTTTTCAACAAGTCCAAACAATGCTTTGCAGAAGCAAATACTCAGAAAAAAAATTCCAGATAAATGCAAAAACTCCTAAAAAGGGTACTTTAAAAAGCTATTACTGATAGGTAAGCCCCTCATCTTTAATAATCATTAAACTTGACTGTATGAAGGATTTTAGGTGTGACTTTGGAAGGTCTGCTTAAGGGATTCTTTACACATTCTGAACTGTGTTTTTCATGCACTGTCCTTCTTTCTTCTTCAATTCCAAATATTTTGATTAATAGTATCTCTATCCACATTTCTGGCAATGTTAAGAACATATGCACAACAAGGTTGTGCTCTTTTACAACAGTCAATGTGTTGTGTTGATCAATTTGTCAAGGATAATACTTTTTAAAACCTGCAGGTCAGTATTACATAACCACCTGTTTACATAGCATTTTAGCTCAATTTCCAGTATTTACAGCACTTGAACAGTAAAGTCAGTTTTTTTTTTGTTCTTATTTGTGCATCACATTTTAAAATAAGCAAATATTGTAAATTATTGTGAATAAGAAAACATTTGAGGCCTTATAAAATGTGGGGTTCTTTTCTGGTTTAGCAAACCTAAATTGTCATAATTCAGTTTGAAGAAGTTTAAAAATATTTTACAAAAGAAATTCTTAGGATCCATGAAAGTCATCATCATCATTTGAGTTTTAAAAAGTAAATAAATAAAAAAACCCATGTTTTTCATTTTCCAAGGTAAGGCATAATCTAGAGAAATTCTGGTTTGCTGTACAACACATTAGATTTGTTTCTGTGACAGGCCAAAAGGAACTCCTTCAATTTTCCAAAATGACAAATAAATTCTCTTAATCCTTCTTTCTATTTTGTTTTCTAATTTCCAACACAGGTTACCTGCTTTTTTTTATCTATTTGTAACTTCTCTTACTGTCACTGTTCTAGTGTCCTGGACAGACTTCCAATGTTAAGAGTGGCATGAAATTCTTACATGTTTGTAATTTAAGATAAAAATTGCCAATGTGATACTTTACTTCCTTAAAATAACCTTTATTACAAAAAAAAATGAATCAACTATCAGAAGAGTTAAAGTTGTTGCATATTAATGTGCATTATTTATTGATAATTTGATTTAGATTAATTAGATTGAAAAGGCGTTTTCCTTATGATCTTATTTCTTTTTTTAATATTAAATCAATATTAATATGAATTTTCTCTGGTTTTCATCTAATTCCACATCTTTTGAATCATTCCATTTTAATCAGCATTGAAGAAACTTTACAATTATGTCCTTGCTGCCACAGATTCTGTTAGGGTGATATCACATATTACTACAGGTGTCGAATTAAATGCAAAAAAATATTCACACCTCTAAATTTGTTGTCATAAGTAGAGTACTTAGTTTTCATCTAATGTGTCACAAAATAGATCACAAGGACTGTCTGAGAGCATCTTGTGCCTTTATTTTGATAGTAACAATTTTTTAAAGTTAATTTCATCTTTCAATGACCTATTAAATCATTATGCTAAGCAATTCATTTAAGCAGCCCCAAGCTGTTCAATATTAATAGTGTAAATCTCTCTTTGCAAGCTTCTTTCCGCTTTTTGCTGCATTTGAGTGACAGTATTTAAGTTTGTTATGAGCTTGTGTGAACAAGTGAAGCAAAAGGCAAGTTGAACCCTTCTGGAAACAAGAAGGAGTATGTGATTTCTCTTGGGCATCTCTTGGGCTGCTTGAAGAGGAGAGCATGTCAGAGACTGCAGAGGAGCAGAGGAGGCAGGCACAGCACAGATGTGCAACAACATACACTAAGTGAATATCATGAATTGAGTGGAAGGGATTATTCACCTAGAAGAATTTGGCAGGCAGGAGAAAATTTGACTTAAAATAATTTCAGTTTCCAGCATGACTCTTTAAATTTTGTCTATTTTTAAATTTAACATCTCCAATTCATAATTTAAAAAAATTTGGTTTAATTTCTTGGGAGCTTGTTATGAAGGCCAAGGCAGATACACAGACCAAGATCCTGTCACAAAGAACTTTTACTACTTTTGACTCAAGACATTAGGAACTAAAGACCTATTTTTAATTGAATTGTAATATTTATTTTCTTCTCAGAGGATTTCTTGAAAGGAAATTAAGTTTGACTGAGACAGCAATAGAGGTTTCAGATTTGACATATGTGACTACTGTGAAAATCAGAATAGCGGTAGTTGAAGATTAACCTCCCCTGACTCAAGGCTGATCGTACTGTTAATGGCAAATAAAATTTTATCTTTTTCATTCATATCTGTCACAGATTTCAACTGTTGATACAGATATCACTTAGTGTATCTGTGACAGGCATGTACAATAGTCTCACAGTCATCACAGCAGATTGACAAGCCATCATTTTGGAAAAGAAGAAAGGGAAACAAAATCTTGCTTTTCAAGATTAAAAGAAGAGAGAGTTAATTTCAACATATTGGAATGAATTTTCTCCTTCAATGATGCAGGAAAATTTGTTTATGGTATTGTACAGGAAATATTTGTCATCCTCCAGCATCCGCATTATTGCCCATGCTGTTATTGGACGAAACAGAGGGGGAAAAATCAACTTTGGAATCATCCTTAAGGAAGCTAACCTACTATTTCTCTTACAGAATGAGTTTACCTCCTGGTTTAAACTTATTAGTTAAATCTGTTTGACTGTTTAACTTACATCCATGCCTGGGCAGCTGCTCATATATTCTCTGATTCTTTCTATATCTACTAAGTTTCTGTTCAATTTATTCAGATTTCTTTCATTACTTGTTTTCTTATGGTGGTAAATAAAGAGTAAGAGTTTGCACCACATTGAAGTTATTTTTATCTATGATAGTCTGCAATATTCCAGTTCTGACTCAGTCTATTCAGGATTATGGTACTAGGTTTTTCAAAGATTTGGACTCTTCACTATTTGCTCCTGCACTGAATCAGAAATATCGCCTTCAGGTTTTCTTTAACAATTTCTGTATTGTTTCTCATGAACAGTGTTTAAGGTATCTTTGGCTGAGTTCCACTGTCAAAGAATATATACTTGTTTACCTCCTGGAGGTTTCGTCACCCTTCCTATAGTAAGATGAGACACTTTATTTAAAGTTGATATTGTATGTTACAATCCCTAGATCAGATGGGCATTTTGAAACATAAATCTCACCAAGTCCTCCCAACAAAACAGAACTAAGCCTCCTGGGTTAAGTTAAGACTTGAGTTTCATAGATGAGGCAGATACATAAATTTATAGAAAGCAAATGCAGGTCAGTGTTCATAAAAAGCCAAATTTAGGGTCATTTAGAATTCATCATGATGATACAAACCAGCACCATTAATCATGTGCATATTTTCCAGGTTTTCAACATCTGTTGCTTAATGTTTCATGGTCATTCGTCAGTATGGCTCATCAGCTGGTTTTCCAGCATTTACAGTAGCTGATTGATTAAATTAATGACTTTGTTTACTCCATTCAATTTGGCACTTGGCTTTGATTGTTATGAAAACACAAACATATGCTTTGGTTTAGAATTCAGTTTAGCATTATGGAGTGATTCTTGGTTAGGACAGTATAACTACCAAGTAAACTGGATTCCTATAAATGGCCTTGAATTCACTTATAATTGCTTCATCTAAAACTTCATGACCTAAATTGGGCTTCTGCTGACTGTGGAAGTTCTCACTAAAATATAGTACTGTGATATCACACAGCTCAGGGGTCTTAATTGAAAAATAGAGAAAAGTTCTAATAAAATTTAAAAGAGGAAATATTTATTTTTATTGAAAAATAATTTTTATGACAGAATGCTACAATTATCTGCAGACCCTCTGTTCAGTTTAGCTCCCAGTAGAATGAAATAGTATGGAGACTTTCTCCTTGCTGAAGTCCATAAGCAAGTCAGTAACACCAAGGTTATTTAGAAAAATTGAATACACTTTGAAATTACACTTCATTTTCTTATACCTTTTAACCAATTTTAAGACGCGTACATATGTTATTTTTTTTTCTGCCATAAAAGCTCTAAGACCATGTCATTATACCTAGTACCTGCTTGGTCTTTCCCCAAAGTAATACTGTAAGAAACTGTGGCAAAAATTTATTATGTGGTTGCTCTGAAACTCTTGAAGTCAGAATGGCTTAGCTATAATATCATGCCTTCACTGCCCCATTGTTACTGTAGAGTTTGAGAGGCTTCAGAATCTTAATTGAGATGGCAGAGTGAAAAGGCCATTTACAACAAGCACGAAGGGAGTGAGTGAAAAAGACAGAAGTCAAGCCCTTTATAACTAACTGAAAGCCAAGACCAACAAGAATAGTTGTTGGAATTGTAAATGTCAGTCCCAGAGATATCATGAACTAATGCATCAAAAAAGAATAAATTGTATGGTCACCTTGGAATCATGTCTAGAAAATAACTGGTATTTTTCCTTATTCAGATATTTTTTTCTTTTTACACTTTTAAATTCTGGCTTGGACTTCTGAGTATTTATTGGCTTCTGGAGCTGAGAGCAAATAAAAATGGACATGTACTCAGTAGGCGGTAATATACGACTATGGAGAATATGCTTCTGTGAGTAATGAATTCCCTCTTCTCCAAGTCTGACAGGAAAATCTTTTCTATAAACCTTTATTCCTCAGCCTGCTAGTGCCTGCGACAGTACATATCTGTCAAAGACAAAGCATCTGGAACTAATTGTACATAACTTTAAATCTTTATTTCCCCCACAGCACATTTAAATTTGTACTTAAAAAATAATTAAAATCCTCTAACCTTTTTCCCATCTTGTATGTTTTACTATGAACCAGAAAAGACATCTTAGAAACAGTCAGCTCTAGATCTTCAACATCTATACAAATATATTCTCTGATAATATATAAACTTTAGAAATAAACACCAGTCTTCTTCCAGAAGATATTTGCCAGGGAAAATACACAGCTGTTGGGAACCTGATAATATAACAGTTCTGAATTGAAGTTTCATTTTTCTGCTTAAGAAATCAGTTTGGTGAGGAGAGAGCTCTAGATGCTGCTGGATGTTCTCATCATATGGCAGTAATTGTATTTTTTTTCTGATTTTTATTAATAATACAAATAAGTAATTATTAGCTCATTCAAATACAACAGTGTAATCACACCTGAAAGGCAAAAACCTGGCTTGGGAAATGATGAGTCCTGTGTTGAACTCAGGGGTACTCTGTTCCCTGTCTGCAACAGTATATGATGGAACAATGGCAATTCTTGGGCTAAACAAAACAGGAACTATCAAGTAGAAAAAGGAGAAATCATTACCTCCAGATGTATTTTGTGAGATCCTTATTCAAAATCTGAAATTCAGTTTTACAGTATCTATGTCTTAGAAAAACTGTTTATAAATTGGATAAGGTCCACAAAAGGTGTGAAAATTTACCTTACAGAAAGAGCTAAAATGAGTCCAAATCATTCAACTTAAGCAGATATTATTCATTGGTAGTTTAAGCATAGCCTGTACTTATATGCTTGAGAAGAATGTTGATATTAGACACAACTTTAACCTATCACACCAAAGAATAGCAACATAAATGGGATGGAATATGGTCAAAAATAAAATGTGCATTTTAAATCATGGAAATATTTAACCATTTTCCAGTAACAACAGGATATGTCTCCATCATACAATGTCTTTACATTTGACACCCATCATCTTTCTAAAAGCTGAAGATATGGATGCAGGAGTTGTCACTCAGAAAACTTTTGCCTGTGTTATGCGAATCAGCCTCAATGATTATATGCTCATTTAGCCTTCAAATAAATCAAGGTTCTAATGGAAAAGGAGATAGAGAGACTTTTTTCACTTTTCAATTATTATTAATGGAGTGCCTCCTAGAATCCTACTTTACCGTTTTTTTCTTGTGCATTATTTCCTTCTGTCTCAGCCAAAAAAACCCAACTTTTTTTGCCAAATAAACAGTAATAAGGATCATGCAAAGAAATTTAAAAAACCACAAATTACTTCAGTAAATGTGAGTGACTAATTCAATGGAAAGAACACAAAGGAGTTGGAGTGAGACTGTTTTAGAACTTTCTTAGTCACCCATATTAGACTTTTCCAAAGAGTAAATGAAAATATCAAATTATTGCTATGATATCATCACAGCGAATTCCAGATGGCTTGTAATAACTTTAATATTAATGTGGCTGCTATCTCACACACCACCTACTCAAAAAAGCTGAAATTTTATATTTATTAGTAATTCTTTTCATGGGAAATACAGATTATATAAAACAGTTCTGCATCTTTCTCCATTTAATTTGGGTAAATTATTGATAATTCAACCCTTTTCCTGTAACACATATACTATATTATTGCCATTTCCATGGCATTTAGGATGTATTTGTGCTATCACACAAATACCATGTTGACCTTTCCAAATGGTATTTAAAATATGTCTTGGATTTCTCTTACAAAGTTTTAGACTGCGTTAGGCACAAACACTATTCTTATGATTAACTTCCTACCAATTAATTGCATTGGTACATCTTACTCACAGATCCAGCTTGTGGTTTTGTCACTTAGTAGGAGTCTTGGTCCAAGAATATATCATTAAATATGGGCAAGGCTGGAGGACATTATAGCTCTTTTGTTTAAGGGTAGGCATTTTAAGAATTACTAATCTTCAAAATGAGGCTGAGGCAAGACTTCAAATAGGCAGAGTGATTATTTTTAAGTGTACACAATCATTGAAGATTTGAACTTTTTTTTTTTTTTTTAATTTAACTGTATATCTTTAGTGAATAAAATAGGGTTAGAGAGGGCATTCAAGCACTGGACCACTAACATGCATGCTCTTTAGCATCACAAAATTATTCAACATCAATAATGACTTAAAAACCAAATGTTAATTAACAAAACAGAGTTCACATCTCCTTTGACAGGTAGGATAAACAGTTATAAAGCCTAAGAGCAACATTCAAAACCTGTGAGCATAGCAAGGATATGTGTGTCCATTTTTCTCCAGAAAACTGCTTCGAAATAATATTTTAAAGACTCAAATGAAAATATAATTTTTTTTCAGAGAAATGAGTGCATTTCAATGCAAAAAAATCTGAAATATTTAGGTATTAAACCCAGTTCCATCTGACTGATTTTCTGTTACTTCTATTCCAGTGTGAAAATAAGCAGGATCAAGTTCAAAGCAGGTAACTGTAGTGCAACCACAGATGGATATTAGTTTTGGAAATATGTGCAACTATGAAGCAGCAGTTGTTATCTTCTATTCTAATGTAACAAAAAAATGTTCCTAAAATTCATAGTGGAGTAAGATAGATTTGTCACTTGTATATTCTATCTACTAGACATTTGTATTAGTAGATTATATAAAATACTAGTTTTTTAAGCATCCATGAGGTTTTAAGTATCCATGAGGTTGATTTCTGTCTAGTATTTATACCTCTAAGGATTCTTTTTACTCTTTCTGTATTCTCCTTGAAGTTTCAGTAAGTGGACTTTTCACTGAATCCGAAAATTTTTTAAAGGGATTCCTAGTACAAAATAGAAAATGCATCTATAAATAATAGAAGTATGTAGGCCATTGATTTCCAACAAAATAAATGACAGTACTAGATGTATATTGACTCCTAGATAGGTAATTGGGTCTATTAATAATAGATGTTAATATTAGATTAAAGATGGGTTACATAAATAATGCAAAAGTATATTACAAGGAGCTGCAATAAACTTAGAACTGGAATTTCCATGTCTGTAGAAGTCATGAATCTGCAGAACTGGGGATAAGACTGCTAGGGAATCTGTGAAGTTGCAGAGCAACTTCGTGGGTTTTGTGCAAATTTTAAATTCCTTACATAAAGATTGTTATTTGAAACATTTTTGGCTTGAATTGGGGAGCTCTATCAAACTCTGAACTGTTCTGCAAGGACGTTTTTAAAGCTAATGATGATGACGATAATGATGATGATTATTATTATTATTACTATTTCACATATGTTCCATATCCTGTTGTCTATGTTTTGGATTTTCTCTGACTTGTGAGATTCTTGTCTCTGTAGAGACATTGCAGATTCTTGCTATAGCCCTGTGGTACGTAATCCTCACTGCATGGAGGAAACCATTCTCATCCAGGAATAAGAGGGAAAGGAGTGATTTTCCTTTTGTGCTAGACTCCATTCTTTATTCTTTGTCACCAAGGATAAGATGTTTCCCTGATAGGCTTGAAAGGTAGGACTCTGCAAATCTCATTAGTGTCAAAAAGGCCAAGTAAAACTTCCTGCACCTGGGTTGAAGCAATCCCAAGCACATAAGTACTGGCTGGGTGGAGAATGGATGGAGATTAGCCCCGGGGAGAAAGACTTGGGGGTGTTTGATGACAAAAAGATCAATGTGACTCAACAATGTGCGACTGCAATCTGAAAACCAACTGCATCCTGGGCTGTATCAAAAGAAGTGTGAACAGCAGGTCTAGGGAGGTGATTCTGTCCCTGTGCTCTGCACTTGGGAGTCTCCATCAGGAATACTCTGTCCATGTTTGGAGTCCCCAAAACAAAAAGGACATTTCCTGTTGGAATGAGCTCAGTGGAAAGACACTAAGTTGATCACAGGGCTGGAGCAGTTCTCCTATGATGATAGGTTGAGAGACCTAGGGTTGTTCAGCCTGGAGAAGAGAAGGCTCCAGGGAGACCTTAGAGCACCTTCCAGTACCTAAAGGAGTCCTGTAAGAGATCTAGAGAGGGACTTTATGAAAAGGCCTGCAGTGATAAGACAAGGAGAAATGTCTTTAAGCTGAAGAAGTCTAGATTTGGCTTAGATAAAAGGAAGAAATTCTTTACTGTAAGCATGGTGAGGTGTGGATGTGAGGCAGCCTGAACAGGCCGATCTGGAGTCCCAATGTCCAGCAGTGAACGCAGTCCAGTCTCCAGAAGGAGAGGATGTGCTCTCCTGGGACTCTGAAGAAGCCGCCTGAGCTGCCACACTCCTCCCTCGGAAAGTTTGTCATTACTTCGTTGGTTCAAAGTTTTGCTACCCCGCCTTTTCCCCTCCCCTGGTGCCACCCCTTGCTAGAAGGTTCTGTTACTGCCCCTTCCCCATTGGTTGTTCTGTAACCCCTCCCCGGTTGTATATGATTTGCTCCCTTGCCTGCCAGTCTTTCCTGTACCGGAGCCTGTTGGCTCTGCCCCTGCTGTTCTGCCCCAGGAAACCCCATGTCTGTGTATAAAACCCCCTGTCCCCTTTGTGTGTTGCCTTTGGTGCCTTGTGGGTGCTCAGAGCAAGACCCCTGTGTCCTGTCCTGTCCTGTCCTGGGCTCTTGGTGACTCCAATTGCCTGTGGGTCACCCGACGCTCACGCTGCGGCACTTCCTCAATAAACCAGAGCCTTGGAGACCTGCAAACCTCTGTGGACTTTCTTTACTCTCGGGGGCAAGAGGTCAGGTAGTCCCTTCCTGCTGCTGAGCTCACTCCTCTATCACGGGGCAAGGTGATTCGACTGGGGGTCGACTGAGCCGGCCAGAGAGGTGGCGTAGGATTGAGGGCGGGCTGAAGCCAGGCCTTTGGTAAGGCTCGCAAGGCCTTCTAGGGGCCACGAAAGCTCCCTGCTACTACAGTGAGGCACTGTAACAGGTTGTACAGAGACATTGTGGATGCCCCATCCTTGAAGGTGTTCAAGACCAGGATGGATGGGGCTCTGAGCAGCCTATTGGTCCCTGCCAATTTGATTTTTTTCTCTTCAAGTTCTTTTTTCCCATTCCTGAACAGATCCTTCTTTGTTATGGAACTTCCTATGATTTTGCTACAAAAAAAAGTTAACTGTCTTTTTAGTGATGAAATACGGGAATAAATTTTATAAAGTAGGTCTAAAACCCATTTTCCCAAAGTTATATCTCATCCCTCTCACATTTTTCCTGCACTCTAAATATTCAGCAGTACAGCTGGAGGAACAGTTGAAGCCTCTAGAAGTAATAAGTTACACAGATTTGAAGGGGTCCTTTTGTATACAGGCTTACAAATACCATATTAAAGTGCATCGTGTCGACAGTAATCCCACAGTCATCAAAAAATAAAGAATTATGGGTCACTTGCGTATTCACCCTAGAAAATTTTGCCTTCTATTTTTTTCTTTTTTTTATATAATTTCAGAGTTCTTGAAACTATCTAAAGGAAAACTCAGTATGTTTTTGTGGATGGGGCTCTTTCCGTTAATTCAAATTTAGAAACTACATTGCCTCATCTTATGTTTTCCAGACATTTCCATTTTGGACAACTACTTCATCATTCCCTGTTCTTCTTGCCCTTTGCAAAGATTTTTCCTCACAATATTTTTTTTCTTTATCACTTTTATTTCCCCTCCTCACTTATCTTTTGCTTTGGATATTTACTCTCAAGAAGGTGTGTCAAATACATTAAGTCACTGATACTGGTGCCTTTCTGTTACTGAAATTTCATTTATTTTATGAGAACAAAGAACAAGGAGGTAATCAAGCAAAAATTAGTCATTTGACAGATGTTAAAATCATAGTCTGTAAGGAACAAAGTAAAAGAAAACAGTCATATATAATTTGGAACTTTTGTTCTTTCCACAACTGCTGTTGTTTAACCTCAGCTGTTAAGTAAGCCGCATGCACCCACTCACTCACTGCCCCACCAGCAGCATGGGGGAAAGAACCAGAAGGGTAAAGTGAGATGAACCCAATTCCATAGGTAAATTTAATGGTAAAGCAGAAGCCATGTACAAGGAAATAGAAATAAGGAATTGATTCACCACTTCGCATGACCAGGGAGGTGTTCAGCCATCCCCAGGAAAGCAGGGCTCCATCACACGTAACAGTGACTTGTGATGCCAAATCATGTCACTCCAAATATAGTAATTCCCCCAACTTTCTGCATTGTGCTCCAGCTCTATATGCTGAGCATGACATCATACGATATGGGACAAATCTTTGGTCAGTTGGGCACAGCTGTCCTGGCTCTTTCTGCTTCCAAGTCCTTGCCCACCCACAGCTGCCTCTCTGGTGTGGTGGGATGAGAAGCAGAAAAGGCCTTGATGCTGTGCAAGCACTGCTCACGGAAGTGACATGAGAATCAAAAACTGAGTATTCAAAATGTGCTTAAAGGACAGTAATTGTCAGTTTTTTTAAAAAATAGTACGACTTGGCCAAACAACCCTCTGGAAATGAGAAGCAGTGGAAAGGGGAGATACTAGTTGCCAAGAAAATTAACCTGTAGGAGTACAGAGCTTTTAGCAAAAAAAGTATGGAATATCTGAAGCAGTAAATTAAAGTAATTACATTTAACATCTTGTCATTCCCTGAAGGCCAGCACGTGGCCTGAATGTACATGCAGAGCAGGTGGCAGAGAAGAGAATGTAGCCCAGGTGGAGACCTATTCTGCAGGTTGTGCCTACAAGTTACATACCATTCACTACTGCAGAGACACCAGAACTAACTTTGCATGACTTAGCTGAGCTACCAGAACCAATTTTCCATTCAGAATAATTAACACTGATGGATAAGAAGGTACATTCCCCTGTCCAGAATAGTAGACAGTGGAGTAGTCCCAGATATAATCTTTAAACATGGACAATCTTTTTTCTTCTCCTGAACATATGTGAGGTTTTTTGCATACAAATGTTCTTGTAGCAACGTGGGGTTTTAGGATTCCATGTGATCCTTTGTCCCTCTGCTTTGTATACCATTGGTTCATTTTGAAATATGCTCTGCTGTACCCCAAAATCTATTGGTGGGTTCCCTATGCCTGTCTTCCCTTCAGACTCCCCGGGACTGGCTCTGGGGGAGACAGTCCCTACCCGTCTTTTCCCTTTATAAAGCGATGTCTGGATCAGCTCGAGGTCTTCCATCTCTGGGCTGCTAGCATCTGCTCCCTGCCCTGTCTCCCTTCCCCCTTTTCCTTCCCTGCAACCCCCTTTTCCCTGTTACCCCAAATAAACCTCCCAAACAGAACAGAGATGGAGTCCAGTTCTTCCTTTGTCTCACTATATTCCTGCTTGAATTGACGTGGTTTGGAGACTCACGCCATGCCGCAGAACCTCAGGGGCCGCCCGCCCCAGATCCGGTGGAATTACACAGACCAGGGACCCCGGACCGGGGGGCAGCCGGCCTGTGCCACCCTCCCTGACTGTGTTACATCATGTTCTCTTCTTTTACTCACTTCCTTTTATATTTTGATGAGGAACACAATGTAAGTCTTCATTTTACAGAAGGAAAGAAAATCAGTCCAATATATTTAGCTATGAGAAACCTGCATCCAGAACATTACTTCAGAATCTGTCTTTAGGTTGTGAGAGGGTGAGGAAAATCACTCTATTTTCCCTGTTTATTTATATTCCCATATACTATTAGGCTGTTCAAATCAATATGTATTGGAAGGAACTAAATTTAGGAGGATATTCAAATAGTAACATTGTTATAGAGGTTTGTGCCAGGAAAAACAGGAAATTATATCACTCCACAAAAGACATTTGCCATACATTAATGGCATTTTGTTCTACTCTGGCATGAATCAGAAGCAGTGTACCTATACTTGTGAAGTTACATGCATCTACCTATACTTGTGAAGTTACATGCATCTGAGTTCTTTAAAGGTAGACTCCATTATAGGTGCATTGTTTGTAATTTCAGAAGTTCCTTTTAAAGGTGTTTAAAATTTTGTGCTCATTCTTAAAAATAAACACTACATTTTCAGCTTACAATTAGGCATGAACTATGATAGATACTTGCTAGACTTTAGACATTCAGACTACTCACATATTTATGTACTCTGTGAATAATCATTTTCATGAGACGGAAGTAAACCACATTTTTTTAACTTCTTTTCTTCCCAATAATGCATGTATACAACTTTCAGACTCAGAGATAACATAGCATAGTCCTTAATGAAACAGCATTAATTCCTGTGCAATTATTTCTGATTTACACTAGAATAAGGGGGATCAACTCAAATTTTTAGAATATTTATTTATACTTTGCACAAATACAACAGAAGGAGCAAGATTCCTCAAAAAAAGCTGCAGTGACACTAACACTTTGATTAGGATGTATATACAAAATCTGCAATATTCCTATTTCTGATTAAAACTTGCTAACAGAACACTAGTGTGCTAAACTCCAAAAATGGAGTTTAGCATACTAGTGGAAGATTAGATTAAAAGCTGGAGATACCCATGAACATTATTACCTGATTCGAGAGCAATTCAAATAGGAACATGAGATTTTTATCATATTTGTTTAGAAGTTTATATTGAGAGTTAAGATAAAGCTTTTGAATCTCTAGGTCTAGCAGGTGTGAATCATATTCAGCTTTATGTGGTCACACTTATTAAAATGTCACCCAGTGTTTCAGTAATGTCTGCCAACATGAGACAGAATATAATGAGAAGGGTATGTAATGAATAGAGATGATTATAAACTGTACATAAACAGTTTATTAGATTAATTAAGTGAATATATATTTTGTGATACTCCCATGTTTTCTCAAGTATGGTAAGTAAAGTTTATATTTTTATCAAGGATATGCTTGTTAATAAAACTGGGACACAAGTCTGATGAGGAGTGGCTGAGGCAGCCAGGTTGTTTAGCCTGGAGAAAAGGAGGCTCAAGGGTGACCTTATCCCTTTCCATAACTCCCTGAAAAGAGGGTGTACTGAAGTAGGAGTCAGTCTCCTCTCCCAGGTAACAAGTGAGAGGACAAGCAGAAATGGCCTCAAGTGTTGCCAGGGGAGGTTTAGTGTTGCGGTTTAGAGGATGTTGCAGCAGACTTTACCCTAGAGCTTCTCTACCCAGCCCGGTTCAGCGCCTCAGAGCTCCAAACCCTCTGTCCCAGGGCTGGACACTGCGCTCTCACCGGCCGGGGAGCCATAAGGCTAGCTCTGGTTCGTCTGCTTCCACAACCGGCGGTGATAAAGGAGGCGAGGAGGGTCTATGCGTTGTGTCCATGGAAGATGTTTATTCCCATGGTGCAGCAGAGGCCAACGACCTCCCCGAGGCAGAGATGCCTCAAGGGCGAAGGCCTCACATGCACAGCCACATGTGGAGCATAGACACACGTGGAGCATAGACAGCAAGATGGCAGAGGGTAAGGGGTTTTATAGGGAAACAGAGAGGGGCAGGGACAGCACACTGGCCCAGTGACCTCTGGGTACAGGGGAGGTACAGGGGCGGAGTTAGGAGTACAGGAACCAATAGGGGAAACCCGAGGGAGTGGCCAGGGCCACGTGGGGTTAGGGTACAGGAACCAATAGGGAAAACTGGGGGCGTGGCTAGGACTATGTGGAGTAGGGAAGGCAGGACAATAGGTGACAAGTACAGTCGTTA
Organism: Lichenostomus cassidix; assembly: GCF_008360975.1. NCBI lineage: Eukaryota > Metazoa > Chordata > Aves > Passeriformes > Meliphagidae > Lichenostomus > Lichenostomus cassidix. The sequence continues at coordinate 91,530,111 of NC_139483.1, read as the reverse complement.
AGAAAGGGGTGTGGGGAACTTGCAGCTATTATCACAATAGTTTAGATTGGACATTAGGAAAAATTTCTTCACTGAGAGGGTAGTCAAACATTGGAACAGACTGCCCAGGGAGTGGGTGGATGACTGAGGGTAAAAAGATAATGGTACACAAGCCATAGGGAAAAAGCTGGTTACCACTCCCTGAATAGAATGTGGTCAGCATATTCAGCCTCCCAGGCACAATACAACCCAAGGCAGACCAAACCTAAGGGCTCTGTCAAAACCCAGGAGGAGGAGGAAACTTTGTGATGCTTTCCAGCTGATAAGCCACACAGCAGCTAAAAAACAAAGGAGATAAAGGAAAATGTCTTTATCTTGAATCAGCAACCATGGTGAAATCACTGTCCTTGGACTCATGCGTGTCCTCATCCCAAGGTTATCTCAGGGACTATCCTGAGATACCTGCTTTCAACATACAACAACCACCCACTAAGATGTATGACTGAAGTCATCCAATCTCCACATAAATATAAATAGTATAAAAATGAGTTGAAAATGGGGAGAAGTTAGGAAAAACTCCATTGGAACCTCTGGGATCAGCCAATGGTCTGAACTGGTCTTTTCCCCTGTAGGGATGTTTATTGGGTAAGAAACATACTATGTGCTGAATGGTTACCTCGAGCTAGCTTTTACGGGGGATCAGAGCTTGTTAGCATATTGCTTTGAATTAATATATTGCTTTGAATTTATTTTTGCAGTCAGATACTATTACTGGCAATTCTTAAACCTTAATTTATCACAATTTATTAATAAAAAGTGTTATTCTATAAACAGTCAATGTGAGTCCTTCAAGAGCACTGGTAGTTACTGGGAGTGGGTAAAGACCACGAGAGACCCATGAGAGGGTTTCTCTTTTTGGTGTGTGAACCTGAACACATCAGTCAAACCACCCTCCAATCTAGTGAACTGCTTGGTGAAGGGTCCCCATAGTGGAACACTGACAGACTGATCAGGCACAAGGAGCTCAACTTCCCTGGGGCACTGACAGATTAATCAAACAATAAGGGCTTGATAGGTGAACTGGTAGACGGATAAGAAATTGGCTCAATGACAGCATCAAAAGAGTTACAGCCAACAACACAATGTTTAAGTGGAAATCTGTAGAGTAGTCTCCTTCAAGCATCCATACTGGGACCAATACTATTTAATATTTTCATTAATGATGTGTATAGTGCATCCTCAGAAAGTTTGTAGGTGACATCAAAATGAGAGGTTGATACATTCGAGGGAAGAGATGCCACCCAGAGGACCTTGACAGGCTAGAGGAACGGGTTCATGAAGTTTTACAAGGCCAAGTGCTACATCCTAGTGCCTGGGTTGGGGCATTCACCAATATCAATACAGATTGGGTGCTGAATTGCTGAGAAACTTCCTATGGAGAAAGACTTGGGGAGGCTGGTGGAGGAAAAAATGGATGTGAGCCATTACTGTGCATTTGCAGCCTGAAAAGCCAATCGAATCCTGGGTTTAAAAAAAAGAATTGCGGACAGTAGGCTTTGAAGGAGGTGATTCTCCCACTCTACATCACTCTCATAAGACTTGGCCTGGAGAAAGGTATCCAGCTCTGGGGTCCTCAGTACAAAAAAGAAATGGACCTCTTAGGACCAGAGGAGAGCCACAAAGGTTATCAGAGCAGCATCTATCCTCTGAAGAAAAGCTAAGAGAGAGTTAGGTTTGTTCAGCCTGGAGATGAAAATACATCAGGAAGACCTTATTGTGGCCTTTTAATATATAAATGGGGTTTATGAGAAAGACAGAGAAAGACAAAGAAATATTTTTGCCAAGGTCTCTAGTGGACAAAGGACAAAGTTTTTTGAGCTGTAAGAGGGTAAATAGGTTGGACTTACGGAAGAAATATTTTATGACAAGGGTGGACAGACATTAAAGACAGTTGGGCAAAGAAATTGTGGATACTACACCACTGGTGGTGTTCAAAGTCAGGCTGGATGGGGCTTTGCAACCTGTTCTAATGGAAGATGTCCCTGTTTGTGGCAGAGGGATTGGACTAGACAATCTTTGATGGCCCCTTCCAACTCAAATGTTCTATGATCCTCTGATTCTATGAAATTGTCGCATAGCTTTTAACTTATTTAGAGCTATATAAAGTCTTCTCAATCTTTATATGTTATAGCAATTTATTAAGGGAATCTCCATCCTCACAGTTGTCTTGTATAACCACAGCAATTTAATATATCTAAATTCACCAATAAATAACCCTTGAAATTTCAGAGTAGTCCAAAGGAATGAGACACCTAAATTCTATATAATTTAACAAGAAGGTGTGCCTAAAATTTCAAAATCCCCATATGAGAAAACATCTGGGATTCCTTAAAATGGTCTAGCTTAAAAACACATTTCACTGCACTCAGCATTCAGCAATATCTCAGAGAACTAGAAACTAAGCAGATTTCATTTATATGAAGAATTTCTGTACTGTGAGCCTCTTATACAATCAAATCCCATATATACATCACATTCTCAAGCCTAATGAGTTTCAGGTGTAAAAATTGAGGAAAAAAAGCTACAAGGCAACAAAAACCAAAACCAAAATATGTGTTTATAAAGTAAAGCCATAGAGAAACAGAATCAGAACTTTGGAGTTTCACTCCAGTGTTATGAATGACAGGACTACCAAATATGAATTTAAGCCTTTCCTGTAAGACATATAGAAAACAAGCAACTACAAAACATACTTAAATCATTAAAATTAAATGAGGTATGCTGTTCCTGTTGAATTAAATGGTAGTTGCATCTTGACTACAGCAAGGAGGTACTGCTACTTTTGCATAATACCCCTTGAATGTGTGCACATATAAAGAGCATAAGTATTCGTATGAAAAGCACTGAATTAAATAAATTTAATACCCCAAGCAATCAAAAAATGTGAATGATCTGAAAAGTAAAAGTTCAGAGTATGTTTAAAGTCTTCTGTCCATAGCTGAGAATGCCACGTTTTGATGCACATTTTCAGTTTAACAAAAGAAAGACTGAGAGTGTGAAGCTGATTGTAATTCCAGTCAACATTGTCTGTTGATTTTAGCTAGAACTCTCTTCTGCTGTCAGAATCAGTTTATATTCAAGTGTGTCATAGTATCTAATGACAAATGTGGACAGCATTGAGTACGGTCAGTATAATTTGCAAGCAGTGACCTTGATTAAAGATTCGTAAGTCTTTCTACTTATGAATTTGCTTCTCTAATATAATTTCAATTTAAAATAATATCAGGAATAGTTAATCAAACCAGTAACATTTTTATGAGTAAATATATGCCCCTAGATTAGATTGATTTTATTTCATATAGTGCTGTGAGTTTCTCTGCCACATCGGTAGCAAAATAGCCTGGAGTGAACTATTCTAGGTCTTCCCTGCAGCCTTCTTTGTTGAGTACCCTGTATATTTATAAAAGATGCAAGATTAACACAACTGTGAAATTAAATCTGCAATTTATTTCTCAGCTGTAGAATATACAGGCTGGGCACTGACAGTCAAAGTCTCTGTGCATAAGCTAGGCACTGTCTTAATTTTCTCTCTACAGGGCTAACTTTATTAGGGTGTGCTTTTTTTCTCTAACTCAGTTTTTAGATCTTTCTGTAGAAAGTGCTAGCTACGTTTTTGGTTTTGTTGGCTCTCTGTAATGTTGACACCTCTCCATCAAATAAAGCATGGTTGATTCATTTAGCTCGTCCATTTACAAATATAATTTTTCTGATCTGCAGCACATTCTGTTATGCCTTATATGTTGATAATTAAATAGTTATAATGCCTTTATCAAATTTGCATTTTATTCTGTGTATAAATATGTATACATAATTGTACATAAGGCATATATATATATACATCCATAATATATATGTGTGTATGTATACATCTATCTAAAATATACAGGCAAGTAATGTTAAAAATGAATGCTATTTGTTTATATAGAAATGTTCTTTTGCAGAACTGAGAATTAACAATATTATTCATACAACAGTCATAATACTTTCACTGTGGTTTATATTGTCTTGTACAGGATGTATTATTTGTGAATTAGTTCATTTACAGGATAAAGCAGAGCAAGCAAATAGATAAGGGTACAGTCCTGATTATGTATCACATTACATTTGAACTGCAAAGTCGCCCTGCGCCCTGTGATGTATTTTAGAACAGAAATTTACCACACAAAGAAATGTCATTCAAAGTATACAAATATGAGGTCAGATCCTAAGATGTATAAATCAGTGAACCTCCAATGAATATAAATTGGGACTGTCCTGGCAGCCAGGAGGACCAAGAGTGTCCTGGGGGCATCAGGTACAGCATCGCCAGCCAGGCAAGGGAGGGGATTGTCCTGCTCTGCTCTGATCTGTGGTCTCACCTCAAGTGTTGTTTTGGACACCACAATATAAGAAAGATGTTAAACTATTAGAGGGCTTCCAAAAGAAGGACAACAAAGATGGTGAATGACCTTGAGGGGAAGCTGTGTGAGGAGCAGCTGAGGTCACTTGGTCTGTTCAGCCTGGAGGAGACTGAGGGGAGACCTCACTGCAGTTACAACTTCCTCATGAGGGGAAGAGGAGGGGCAGGCACTGATTTCTTCTCTGTGGTCACCAGGGACAGGACCTGAGACAATGGCTTGAAGTTGTGTCAGGGAAGGTTTAGGATGAATATTAGAGAAAGATTCTTGACCCAGAAAGTCGCTGGGCACTGGAACAGGCTCCCGAGGGAAGTGGTCACAGCACCAAGGCTAACAGAGTTCAAGAAGTGTTTGGAGAATTCCCTTGGGCACAGGGTGTGACTCATGATTTTTGCCAACTATTAATTATACCAGCTATCTTACTTACAATAGCAAGTCTACACCTTAATAAATCTAAAACTTAGAATGATTGTGCTATATACATCCATTAAAATATCCACGGTTCAGCTAATATAGTAACACATTTTTGTGTTATACTTTCATTTTGAAACACTTAACTGGCTAAAATGAATGAAAAGATTATTGTAGAGAAAGTTGCTCATCCAAATGACTCTCAAATGTTATGCAGAGTGATGAAGTGCCTAATTGAAAACTTTTACAAAAAGGAATGGGAAAAAGAAATGTTCCTCATGGAATGTTTGATTGGTATTTTGTATAATTTCTTTAGCAAATTCTGCATTCTGAATAAGAAGCCAAAACCCCTTTAGACAGGCATTAGATTAAGAATGCAGAGTGAGGAAAAAATTAAGAGGGAGATGCAAAGGAGGAAGTATTTTTGCTGTGTATTTTCAATAGGTGAGCTGCTGGTAGGATTGATAGTTAATGTAGGCTCATAAAAGTGAGAAACTATTTAACATAACTGGGAGGGAGAAAAGATGTAATATATCATGTAACAAAGGAGTATCGTCATGACAGAAGCACATATCCAAATTGTTTCCTAATTCATGGCCCTTGCCTTAAGTGAGATGGAATTTCTTCCTCCATTCCTGCTAAAGCAGTTAACACTGGGGATGCTTGTGAGTTATTTAGGTAACTGTGCTGGTTTTGCTTAGCCCAGAATATCAGCAAGGTATCTTTGGCACTCAGGGAAAATTTAAACCCTTCAAAAGCTGGTGTGGTAGGCCTGAAGAAGTGGCTGAAGGGCTGGGAGAAAACACACCCCTGTGTTCATGGGTTAGTTTTGTTTAGTGCAGTTTTGCCAGTGAGTGGGGTGGGGAACAAAGATGCCTCTTGTGTGTTCTATGTGAATCTTCTGGAAGTTTTTCAGCACATCCAGCAGAGCCAATCTCTGATGGCTCTGAGGATGATGGACATGCTGCTGGCCAAGGCTGGGCCAGTTAGATATGTTGGTTACACCACTGTGAAAACATATTTAAGAAGAAATCAAAACAATGTGATTGTTTCTAACCAGAGGAGGAAGAGGAGGAGGAGGTGAGAATATGTGAGGGGAAACAACATGGAGATACCAAGGTCAGTGGAGAAGGTGGGGCAGGAGGTGCTCCAGGTGCTGGAGCTGACAATTCTCTGGTGGCTGTGGTGAAGAATATGGTAGAGCAAGCTGTCCCCCCACAGGCCATGGAGTCCACAGGGGTGCAGAGATCCACCCACAGCCCGTGGGGAGGTGCCCACACCAGAGTAGGTGGATGCCTGGAGGAAGCTGTGATCCAGTGGGAGTCTCAGTAGAGAAAAAGACCTTGCCTTCCTCCTGAGATGGAAAGAGCCTGGCCTCAGCTTAGAGGTCTGCACCCTGTGGACAAGGACTCATGTTGCAGCAGATTTGGGCGGCTGCTGCTCGTGAGATTGGATCCATGCCAAAAAAGTTTGCAGAGGACTGTCTCCTGTGGGAGGGAGCCCATGGCTATGCAGAGGAAAGGACTCTTCTCCCTTAGAAACAGAAGATTTTGGTACTGAACTGATCAAAGCCCCATACCCTGCCCCCCTTTGTGCTGTTGGTGGGAAAGAGGGAGGGGGATGAGCAGAGAAACGGTGTCCTAAGAGCTTATTTTTACTTCTCATTATCTTCCTCTGACTCTGTTAGGTTAATAAATCATTTTGCAACTTTAAGTTTTCAGCTTGTTTTTCTCCTTTTCTCAGTGCATCCTCCCCTAGTTCCTTATCTCAGCTCATGAGCCCTGTGTGTGTCTATGTATTAGCTTTTTTCCCTCTCCCATGCATAGCTGCAGCAAGGGGGAGCAGAGAGAGTAGATGTTGTAGGTGCCTGGCATTTGGCCAGGGTTTAACCATGACAGTAACTCATATCAATGTTTTGTTCAATCAGTTCTGTGGAGTTCATAGCGTATTTTGAAGGACTGTTGTTAGAGATAGCAAAAATGTTATTGGATTAGATCAGCAAAGCCTGTGAAAACAGTAAAGGTGGGCTCCGTTATCTTCAGGATGACCATGCCAATTTCTCTTTCATCTAAATGTTGAAAGATGAATTCACCACCTCTGTAGTGCCTGTCATCTCCTCTTCATTTAACTACACATGATATGTGACCCATATATATAGGAAGATAGTCTGAAATCTGAAGGATGTAGGGAGCTCAACCATCCTCTAGTCTTATAGATCCTTCTCGGACACAGTCATGCAGCCTATATGCACAGTTGTTTTGATTATTTTTTTACTTTTCTTGCATTCCTAGAAGAGTTATATAGTAGTAGCCAGTGCAGATCTGTAGAAATTATCTCCCTCATTCAGACTTGACTGCACCTGGCTACTTTGTGAATAAAAAAGGTGGTGGTTGATAATTCAGACACAAATAAGCAGACACAGCCAAACTCTACTAAGATACTACTGAAACTTTCTCTGAGAACTACTTCCTTCACTAACATGATAGAGACTCTCCATTTAGGTTATTCCAGTAATAGCTTTTTGTCAATATGAAATTATTAGAGATACCTTAAAGTAAGAAATAGTGCCTTTCAGAATTCCAGTTTGACATGTCTAGTTTTCCTACAGCTTAAACATCCTACAAATATAATGAAGTATATAAATTAAAATTGAATAAAATACAATCTATAAATGTGCCCAAGCTAAAATACTGTCCTTTACTTTGTAAAGGCATTAGATGTACATATGCTGGTGTCTTTGTTTAGAATTTGTATTTCACTGTAATTTTATTCATTACTTTAAATACTATTTGCACAGACGACCAGTATCTTTTCAGGGGACAGTGGAATGAATCCTGCATGATGTATGAATGTATCACTTTAATTTTATTTTGATAGAGCCTATAGAGATTTGGGATATTGTCTATAATGGGTATATCCAAGGAAATGATTGCTAGGTTTGGTAGTGCATGAAAGGTCATAATTAGGATAAAAACTAAAACCTAAGTGCCACTCTAGCTTGGCGAAAGTCCAGTAAAAAGCAAGAAAGAAATTTCATGTCTGAATAACATGAAATTCTATTACTTCTTTGGACTTTGTGGTATTTATTGGCATTACTTTCTTTAAAATATTTCTTATACTGACTGCTGTTGTGTCATATTTAGTTGCACAGAAAGCCTTCTATGTAAAACTTAAAATGGGATCATTTAGAGATTTTTCTTCAGGTGTTAATAAACACAGCTTTATATGGTTATTTTTGCATATTTCAAATTACTTTTAAGTAATGTAGTTGATGGTTGGATATTTTTTTCTCATGTACTAGTACCACTCAAAACGAAGAAAACAGTGACTTTCACTCTTCCTGACAATTTAGTTTTCAAGCCCAAAGTCTGTCTTTCCAGTTGTAGACTCTTTATTTTGTCTAATTCTTATATGTAAGCAAAGTGCAGTGAATATCCATTGGGTGTTTTTTAGTGAATATTATAGCAGTCCTATAAGCACTCATTATCTGACACTTACAAGATATGCTTGGGAGAATGAAACCATACAGGCTGCTCCAAACAAAATGGTGCTAGGAAAAGGACTAAAATCGAGATTATGGGTTTTGGACACAAAGCGTGCTAAATGAGATAAGACCAAGAGACCTTGCACAAACCAACCTGCTACTGCAAAAAGTAATTGCACTTTGTGATCTGTTAAAAATGAGTATTTGAGATCACTTAAAGAATCACTGGCAAAGGTATCAGTAAAAACAGATTTAATGTAAAAACAACAGAATGACAAAGTTCATTGGCAAGTTTCACTTTACCATGTACTCTATGGTTAATGCACACCAAGAAAAAGCAAAAAATAAAACTGAAACAAATTGAGAACTATCTCTGTGTGTGTGCGTGAATGTGACAAAAGGATAGAAAAGGCAAGGATAAAAAGGAATACGGCCTAAAGGCTTAACAACAATGAAACATAACATAATTTATAATTTAGATTAAACTTAACAATTTAGCAAAGGATTCCTATGGGATTTACTATATCACAACAGTAACTTATTTACAAGCCTAACTTACTTAGACATGTAATGTACTAAAACACCTTAGGAGAGCAGTATTTCTCCTATATTTGATATAGCATATACATGCGATACATATATGACATAAAGAGTCAGTGCAAGGTACCTGCGAAAAATTTCCCTCCAAAGCAGTGAAATAGTCACTTCAGATTCCTTTGCATCTTTTCAATAGCTGAAAGATTGAGACTCGAGAAGTGGGAGTATCAGCCCAGGTTGCACCGTTGTTCAGCGATCCTCCGAGTATGGCAAACTTGAGAGTGAGCTGGCTCTGAGAGGCATCCCACTCAGAGGGAGATTGCTGATCACAGCCCATTGCAGACCAGGAGAGCTCAAAGGGGCTTGTTTTGCACTGTGGTTTATAGGGCTGCAAGAGAGTGGGCTTTAGTCATAACAGTGTTTCATCCTGGACACACTTTGGATTGGCAACTTTCTATGAAAGTGTAAGAACAAGGATGATATGTCATTCAGGCAAAAATGTAATTTCCAAGGCTGTTCATACAAATAAAAAAAGCAGGAGCTCCTTAGGTGGCACAAGTTCCTCGGAGCAGAGAGTGTTTCTGATAAGCTCAAGAGGAGCTGAGCTGTTCATCAAGACCAAGGCCTAACAAGCATTTCTCCGATCATGGTGTGGCCTGAAAAAGGCAGGGGAGTGGGAATACACCACTACATAACTCCAGGGAACTCTCAGATTAACACATTTTGCACTGTTGTGAGGGCCCAGGTTCTCAAAACCCTCAGAGAGGCTGAGCTGCCTGTGCTCATGGCCTGCTCTGACACACACAGCCATGCCACATGTAACCACACTGCTGCAGACAGAGGTGTGAGAAGCTTGGTCAGTGCCTCTTTCTCCCAAGCGCTGTGCTTAAACTCAGGCACTGTTGGTCTATCATGCCTATGCTTGACCATATACCTTGTTGTTCCTCATCCTGATCCATCAGCTTGGCTTCCTGGCTTTATTTTGGACCTGTCTCCTTTCTGTGGACTTGCCTGACAATCACAGAACTGTGGCTGACCCATGATACCATCACTGCTCTGTCCTCCTTGCTCCAGAGCCAGGGATCTGGCTGGATCTGACAGTGACAAGGCTGTCCTTTCCTCTGTTCTCACCCTCCCCTGACTTGTCAGACCAGTCTTGCTGCTGTTGGACATGCAGTGTCTGACACCATGAGCTACAACTGAATAGACATTTCACTCTTCATTATTATTGGCATCTGTGATTGACAAGTATTATACCAACAGAGCTCTCTTTCTTAGAGAAGAGAAATTTGGGTGTAATGTCAGCAATAAAGGTCTTCAGATGTCTTTCCATCAATGACACTTTTAGGAATACAGAAGGAAAACCTCCTATATGTGTCACAATGTATATTTTTAGCTCCCTATGGCAGCAATCATATGAAGATGGACTATATACTGTTTTATTTTGCTTTTCTTTACCGTCAGAGCAAATATATTTATCCACACTATGAAATTGGCCTGGTGATATATGTGTCACATTTCATTGCTGGAATCTTATCTACTAGGCTGGTTTCTACCGGTACATTGCACTGACCTTGCCTTCCTGGGATTGAAGATTTTGTAGCTATAATCAGAAATTGCATTTGGATAAAAGAAAGTGAGTAGTATATTTAATTGCATGTGTGTGCAGATATGCCTGCAATCTGGATGCTTACTACAAAAATGTTTAAGAGGATTACTTATGGGCTTTGGACTTTGTACGTATCAATAATAACCAGGAGAACTTGAATGTTTTGGCTTTTATTTGTTAGTATCCCTTAACCATGTACCAGTAAAATTCATGACCTTTGAGTAAATGGAGACTGAACTGTATTCTTAGGTGGTTAAAAAATGCTGTGCCCACGCTCTCAACATGCTAGATCCTGTTTGCTATGAAACATTATGAATTAGAAATATTATTTAGGATCTCAGAGGTCTGGACTATTATAAAAGCTGAGAATGCTTATATATAGTTGTCAATATCAAATTGACCCTTCCAGCCTTTAAGCTTGCCCATCATAAGTTACTGCTAAGGTGGATTTTGTTACTATTTGTTTTCTTCTATTTATTTTTTGGAATTAATAAACTCTATATTTAATGTACCTATCATGTTTAATGGTCAGATAGCATAGTGAGAAACGTGTTTCAGACAAATTTCCTTTAAAAAAATTAGTCTAGAATCTTAAGTTATTCTCCTTTTACTAAATTTACTGCTATGAAACAGCTAGTAATAGGCAAATAGCTACACTTCCATGGGATATTAATGCTTTGAATGTAACTATCATTTTCTTCTATGCTTTATTCTGTAGACCAACATCTGCTCAGCTCCTAGAGCATGTCACCACTGTAGCAAGATCCCACTGATATTCATCTCCCTTCACTGTGCATTTCAGCTTTTTTTTTTTTTTTTTAATTTCATTTAAAAGGATTGAGGGAGGAAAATGTATCTGATGAAATTATAATAATTATGTCAATTTCTTTCTCTTACACATCTGAAATCTTTGTTGGGAAGCTGCCCAGATGCAAACAAACAAACAAACAAACATCTTAATCATGTTGGCAATAAACATTTTGTAATTTAAATAATAATTCAGAAAAGGCAGAGCTATATGAATGGAGTGAATTATTTACTTACCATAATGCCTTATTTCCAATGATTCAGCAAAGACTTTTAATAGAGCAGCATGAGCAGGTAGTATTAAATATTAACCCTGACAAATAGCGTCCGCAGCTAGAAAACCAACAACAGCTTCTACTCTATTTTTTTTTCTCAAAAGTGATATCTAAAGTTATATTGCAGAAATAACATATGTCATGTCTTGTCATGTTTGGTTAGATTGTATTGGCTAGAACTCAAGGAGGAAAGAGTCATCACATGGGCATTTTTTTCTGGATTAAAAAAAAAAAAAGGAATAACTCTGTTCAGGCTGAATTGATTCTTTGCACTTCATGTAGGTCTCTGATTGTCCCTGCAGTGACTGAGGAGTTTCTCAAAGACAACCTTCCCACCTCTTCACATCACTGAAGCTCAGCTCCACACACACACACACACACAAAAGTACTTTGGTCAGGATTGTGACTATGTATGACTAGCTCAACACCTTCAAATCAGTAATACAAGTATAGAGTAAGATGATATTGTCCTGATGTAGTAACATGAAGCTGAAAGAACTCTCAATTAAATGTGTATAAGTAGAGTCTGGAACTTCCAAAAGACTGGTAGTATTGTTGCAGCTAAACCTTTTAAAAGGTAAATTCACAGCTTTGTAAGTATATAATCTAATAATTATTGCAAACTATTGGCTTTTTTCATATTCTGGTGCTCAGATAGAATTCTGTAAGACTGAGTTTAGTACATCAAAATGGAATACTTTATCAGTAGCAAAAGGATTATTCAACATCATCAGTATTTTATTTTGAAACTTTTGGGCACATCTTTTGAAATTGGATCCCACAGTCCTTCTGCCTGCAAAACATACATTCACTTCAAAGGTAATTTTGGTTTAGTGAGGATTACTAAATATTAAGCTCTTGAAAAGAAAGTATAAACCGTATATAATTTAATCTGCTTTTTTTTTTCTTCTTTTTAAGGTTCAGAAAACAGAAATGGCATTTGCACTACCAGTGCTATAGGCTAGGTCCCATTTCTGTTTCCTATGCAATATGGGAAAGCAGAAGAAATAATTTTTACACTAAAATTCTGGTGGAGTATCTGCAATGTCATGTAAGTTTAATTACCATCATACTAAGATTTATGCATATGCTTAAGGGGGTGTCAGATAAAGTAAGTGTATTGCAGTTTAACAAATTCAAGTCTTATACTGTGCTTATAACATTATTTCTGCAGAGAATTTCATTTAAAAATATCATAGGTATGTTTGAAACAATATGAAGAAAGATATACAAACTATATTGGGAATAAGTGGTTTAAAAAAAAATACAATTAAAATATACTCCTAATAGTTGGTTTTCTACAGAATCAGATACATTATGCTTTTCCCCACAGAAAAAGAAGAAAAAGAAGATGGTGGAAATCCGAGGAAAAGAGACAAATATTATTTGAAAATACTGTATGACCAGGTCTCCAAAACACTTAATTAAAGCTACATGAAGCTTATTATAAATGCATTTGTTGAAGAGGCAGCTTACACTTAATGAAATAAGTTTAAATACGGATATTGGCAGACAGTCAGTCATTGTTTGGCTGCTTTTACGAGAACAGCTCTTGAAAAACCACCTTAAATTCCCATGGCTTCTGACTACACTTATAAGATGCACTCACGCTTGCAGATATTTAGTGGTTTAAGTGGAACAGTGGGAGACAAGCCTGAATCTTACTCCTTATTTAATTTGAAGCAGGAGCTGACAGCAACATTTTACATACATCCTTGTGAGAAGCAAGCACTGAAGCCTAAAGTTCTTTTAGCTTGTAGTGACAGCTTTTCTGGTATGTCTTCACAGTGCTCCTCATGCTGAGTTAACACACAGCTTGACAAAGGGTCTACAGCTTGAATGTGCTGCTTTAAATCTTGTTGGTATAGTTTTCTATTTGTCAACTGAATAGTGGAGCACTTGCTGAAATTTATTATTCTATTGTCCTGACTTCTACAGACTACTTCAAATGCTGACATTTCCTTTGAGATGCTAACAGAATGGTGGTAGTTTTCATTACTGTCCCAAAAGAAAACAGAAGTGGTACAGGCATGTAAATTAATTAAGGTTTTTTTTTCTGATTACTTGCAATTAGCAGCTGCAAACTTTTCTGTACTGTAGCAACTCAGAGACGTGAAAGAAACTGGAAACACAAAGAAAATGAAATTGCAGAATTACAGACACACAAAAAACACCCAAACCCATATTTCTCTTAGTATGTGAGATTAAACACACTGTTAGACAAAATAAAGGTCTCCAAAAAAAAAAAAAGTGGTATTGTTCAGCCAAAAAATGTTAACAAAATATTTAATTATTAATAAATAAACCATATAAAATGCTTTCATATTCTGTCCAATTCTTTTAACTTTCTAATAGTTTTGGCAATTTTTTCACTCTTTCTTTTAAAGTACAAATTTGAACCAAACATTTTTTATGCTATTCTGTTGGTCTGCATTCTTCATTGCTTAACATTATGGCAATGAATAGATTATTATGAAACATTAGAAAAGTATAGAAGTATCTTTAATGCCTTACAAGAGCACATAGGTTTAGAAATTGTGCAGCGTAAAATATATTCTTGAATAATCTGCTCTAAAAATTCACTGTTGTTTTACCCTGTTTCTGTTTCAACTATATGCTGTGTGCCAAAACCAACAATAAAACCAAAACAAAAAAAAATTTATGATCTTCAGCAATGCTATGGATAATAGGCTGGAAAGCACCCTTCCACCACATTTGAAGGTAAGACCAAGCTGGCAGAAATGTCAGGAATGCTTAAAGAGGGCTAACATCCACAGGTACCTCCAAAGTCTGGAGAAATGGAGCAACAAGATCTCAATGTACTCCAACAAAGATGAATGAGCAGTCTTACACCACAGACTGGAATCAGGCTGATTAGGCAGCAGCCCTATGAAAAGGGTCCTGATGGAGAATAAGCTGTGAAAAGAAAGCTCATAAATTTTTTAAGACTGGAAGAATCATTCAATCAGCTGAGTGCCTGTTCATATGTCTTGTACTCAAATACATTTACAGTCACAGTACCAATAAGTTGTTTTTAACTAAAGAGTAGTTTGTACTTTGCACTGGCAAATCTTTGTAGTAAATACAGCAGATACATTTCAGGGAAAGGGCCTGGCAAATTTAAACACTAGGGAGACTTGGTAAATTCTGCAGCATTGCAAAACAAAAAAAAAAATGAAAGGAATATTTAACCATTATTTTGCTTCCCCTTTGATCTTTTCAAATATGTTTTCCATCTCGCCTTTTATATTTACTTGAAAAGCAAAACTTGTGTTGCCAGTAATCTAAATGAGCAAATCATTGGAAAAATGAATATTTTAGATACTTAGACTACAACGTAGCATCAGTTTTCTGTAATTCATTGTATGTGCCACAATCATTCTGTGTTCTCATATATTTTTAAATATATTTTGTTCAACATCAGTTCCATAGGACAGCATATATCTATTCCCCCATACCTTCATAATTACTGTGCAGTTTTCTTCATCTTTTATGTGAAAGTGTATGTGATTTTTAAAGGAAAATATTACTTTACAAATTTTCTATTGCTTTGCTACTAATGCCTGTAAAGCATACTATAAATATATGCTGATTTTTATACATACTTTTTGAATATTGCATCATCTTTTACTGTCTTTCATAAAAATTATGTATAATATTCTTTGCAGAAACCAGTACTGATAGTACTGGTTGTTTCTTTGTTTGCTGGATATGAATCTAAGGGATAAACAGGACTCATATCACTTAATAAAAACTTTAAGAAACATAGGGTGAATTGTAACATGTAAGCAAGAGTAGATCGATTCTGTTATATCATTAATTTCACCAAAGGGTAAAATCATATTTAGAAAGAAAAGATGAAGGAAAAGACAGAACATGAAGAAAATCAGAAAAGAAATTTAATTTCTGAGTTTCCTGACACTAGGCAGTTTATGTGTAAAAATCTATGTTCCATAAACAATCTTTTACACTGTAATGTCTTATTCTGTTTTATGGTTATGAAAAAGAGAGAAAAGAATGACAGAATGAGCACAGCCAAATTTGTCCTATATGGCTGTATTCCTTCTTTGACAGCATTACTTTTCTCCATTAATTCTAGCAGCTTAAACTCTATTTGAACCCTTGAGGGTGGGCAAGTATGGGAATGGGTTGTTAAATTTAGGGTTTATACCCCAAGCTACAAAATATATACATTTTAAATTAACTAAAGGTGTAAGCAGAATTAATCAAACAAAATCTCCTGAGCTAGTTTCTGAAGTCTAAATCAAAGGGAGTGTTTGAACTGAATGATTTATACTGGAGGTATGTTTGTCCCTGTTTGACTTACTGGTGATTAGTGACAGGAAGTCATTAATGGCTGGAAAAGGCAAAGGCTTTTATGGTATGTGATAGGAATATTTCTTGCCTCTTATGTTTTCATCTCTCCACTTTGAATTACTTTTTATGGTGATGTTTTATTTTTACTTATAAAATTATACTAAATTGCTAGAAATAACTGCACATATTGAAGGGAGAGTCTCACTTTACTGCTATGGTTGCGTACACATGCTTTTATGCACAACAAGTTTAGGTCCTACTTTGATGAATTTCCACTGCATTAAAGCATACATTAAAATATTAATTAAATGCACAGTGGGAAGTCTTGGCTTGACTTTAGGCATAAGCAAGCACAATTCCTTATGGTTAACTCCCAATCTTTATCTGTTATGATAAATTAGACCCTTAGCAATAGGTCAGCAAAGAGCAACTTATAGCACTAGTTACAGGACAAAATTATGTTCTTCCTTTTCTACAGCTCAGGAGAGATGTAGGTTGCCAAGAAGAGAAGGTTCTTGACAACTATCAGAGTTGTTAAAGAACTGGTTACAGAGGCAAAGGATCTGTAATCCAGGCTTAAATTCTTACAATGTGAGATATCAAGAAATCTTGAAATTTTGTTCCAGTATAGCACTTAATTTAGTGCATGTGATGTGTTTATGGCACAGTAAATTCATAGCTGATTTGATGCAGTTTGTGTGTTCATCAACAAAAACATAATTTACATAATTTACTTCAATTATTCATGATGTATCTCTCCTATTAAGTCATAACTGTATTTTTGACCAGTATTAATGAGAAAGAAATAGAGGAAGCTAAAAGCTTTCCTGCTGTTATCATCAGCTGGCAGACATCTAACAGAAACACTCATTTCACAAGGGGCTGATTTAAAATAAATTAACTTTGGAAAGCCATCCTCATGGAAAATACATGGGAAACCCCCAAAACGATTAATACTGGGATCAGGATGGTCTCTTTTGCTTCCTCCTTCATGTATGGCTAGAAAATTGTGACTTTTCAGTAGCAGCTGGGGCCAGCTGTGGCAGAGCAAAGTACTGACAGAAGACACTGAGTCTAGAGAAGAAAAAACATAGATGATTTGGCAGAAGAAGCAAATTTGTAATAAAATTCTACATGACAGCTGTTCAGAAGCTATCAATGTAGTCATAATTTTTGAAGAAGAAATATGACAATTAGATGCAATTCAGGCATGTTCCATGGAAGTTTGAGGTAAGTATGTGCCCATAGAGATGATGTCTTCCTGGATGTCCACCTTAACCAATTGCACCAGTTAAAGACATAATTGGGATCTGCTATTAGGGAATATTTACTGACTTAACAAAGCTATTATGAAAGCCTAATTAAAACATTTTCCTCTATATTCTCTCTTTCCATATAGTCAGAAAGTCACATACTATAGAGTGAGACTGGCAATTAAGCTACATTTACATAGTGACTTTATATTATTACAGTCTGTTTAAAATTACCAGAACGATACCCAGATTTTTTTCAGTGAGAATATATGCACATTCATATGTTTTTAGAGATATATATGTATGCATATTTACCTGCCTATAAGATTTCAGGCACGGCTTATCTATTCTGATCATGTTGGACAAAACTGCTCTTACAAGCTATTCACTGTGTTTACAGCTTTTTGTTAAACAGCTACATATATTTTTATATATTTGATGTTTTCTTATTCCTAACAAAAATTCATGCATACAAGTCATGATTTTGTGAAAAAAATACACACAGAACTATGAATTTCATGTAAAGTGTTGCGGGAGTCCCGTCCGCGGGTGCCCCAACCACCCCGGAGTTCGGGGAAGGGAGAGACTGCGGGACAGGGCGGGGCCCCGAGGGAGCGCAGGTGCTGTCTGCAGGTCGGCGAAGCAAAACAGGAGATGCAGTCCAGATTGTCGGTGCTCCAAGAAGGGTTTATTAGGGTAAGGGGTGAGGGGAGTTGGAGGGGTCTCGGGGCATCGACAAAATGGCCCCGAGCCCTCTTGTACAGTAACTTTTATAGGGGGAGGGGAAAGGGAAGGAGGAGATTTGGGGAGCAAATGGGGAAAGAGGGATTTCTGAGCGACAAATCATATATCCAAGGAAATAACAGTACTATAAAAAGAAAACCAACCAAATAACTGCTTAAACATGAACAAAGAAGAACATTCTAGAATCATAACCATATAAGGAACCAGGGGAGAGGGAGAGGAGTGGCTGTCACCTTGTCAAGCCTGGGTGCCCTCCAGCTGGCCTGGAGAGCAGGGGGTCCTGGGAGTGTACCAAGCCCAGGATCCATCCCCATCTCTCTCCCAGGGGCTTGGGGCACCCAGGTGAGCCATGAACACTGCAGCAAAGTGTAGTTTGTTTGCTCTTCACTTAGATTACTTCTGACATATAACTTTAATAATTTGTTTTTCAGCAAAGAGAGGACAAAAATTATTTTTCACAAAGCTTGTGTTTGTATGCTTTTCTCTATGAATAACAACCTAGAGAGTACAGGACGGTAAGAATCATTCTATTCATTTTTCCTCATCTTCCCAGGCCTTCTCATCTGTTAACCTTCCAAGAATTCTACATGTTTATCTTGTTCAGGCATGCATTGAAACCTTCCTTGTGAATACTTAGTTTCTTCTTTGAGAAATAAGTAACATTTTAGAGTCACAGATTGAATTAATTTGCCGCTTAGGGCACTTCTTAATTTGCCTATTGGGTAATCACTGCATCCAACTCTTTGAAGTCTACCACCTCACTGATTCTATGATTTACAGTTGTCTGCTGGTCCTGCCTTTGACTGATATACCCTGCCGTAAATAATGTCTTGTTTTGGTACATAACAGTGACACATTTCTTATTCACTCCCATTGATTGTCTTGTTTCATGTAGCTATTATTATTACTATCATTATCATCATCGTTATTATTATTCTTTTTTTGCATGCATTTAAACTTTGAAAGTTTCTGCTTGTGTTAGGCAGAATTCCACTGCTTACTGCTGAATTTTTCTTTACTGATATATATGTTTGCTACCACAGTATGGTTTGTTCTTTCACCACCTAATTTGATTCTGCCCTGTGATTTGACATGTGCTGCCAATAATATGTCCAAATCTGGGTTCCAATTGCTGACCATGGGTACCAGTAGACCAGCTGGGTGGATGACTTTGTTGATTCTACATGTGAGAGTATGAGATATTTCATATACTGATCCCACTAGGTGGGAATCAACAGTTGATTTGGAAGGCGAAGGAAATACCTAGAAATAAAATTTTACTTGACAGCTGTTCAAAAGCTATCAAGAAATCTTACACCGCAGGATGAAGAAATATTCTCTGAAGCAGAAACATGACAACTAGATGAAATGCTGCTGTGCTACATGGAGTTTCCATATGAGTTTGTCTTCACCGTCAAAAAAAATTTAGTTACAGAGTGACACTAGGGTCCAAACAGACAAAGGGAGACTCTATGGCATGATACCATATGGAATCCCAACCACTTAAGAAGGAAGGTGTTATTATCCCCATAGTCTTTCAATATATTGCAGACATTTCATTTAAAATTTGTTTAAAATGCAAGCTAAACCTCTTATCTTTTCATTACTAATTCTATAGCAATTATGCACTGTGTTGTAGCCTCAAGAGGATCCTATAGATTTTGAAACCATACACAGACATTAGTTTAAAGTATGACATACATATGCTTGTACAGTTCATTACCTTTCTTTCTCCCTCTCTCACTTTCTCTGTTCCTTCATACTTGAGTCATTCCTGATCGACGTATTTATATACAGTCTCCAACTCTACAAAACCTCTGCAGATACCAACCTTCCTTGCTGGTCAGCAATTCCTGTGACCAGTTGCTAGGATCCAATTATTAAGAGTTGCCTCTGCCTGACTTAAGGTGCAACTCAGACCATATGCCAAAGTCAAAAGTACAGATTTTATTTAACAGTAAATGTGAGGTAGAGAGAGATAGAGATGGGAGGGGTGGGGGGAGGAAGAGAGAGAGAGAGAGAGTGAGAGATTATTGAAGATATCACCACCACATGGAATCCTGTGGCAGGACACTGATCTTTCTTTACCCAGGTCTGCTCAGAGGTGGGGGACCCAAAATGTTCTTTTGGAGGTACCACTTTTATACAGTCCAAGTCCCAGGTATCCAGAGGTGTACACACTGTTCCCAGAACTTGGGAAATGTGTAAGCAGCTGCTTCCTTTCTCTAGCTTTGGGTGGGAATTTTTGTCCAGATAAATTATCCATATCTGCCTCACCAAACCTGACATCTTCCTGTTGTTTCTGCCTGTGTTTTTCCCATAGTCTGCATAGTGCAATTTTGTCTGACGGGCTAATTCCATACCCTCAGTTCCATTACCATCTGGTATTTACACCTTCCTCTTTGCCATCTGTGCTTAAATTTCTGCTATGATGGCTTATCTTGTGGGAACTTTTTTGACAGTGTTTGAGACAGTTGTGCTTCTCTAAGTCCTCGCACCAGTGTGGTTGTTTTTAGCTAGCCATGGTAACTTTTCTCCTTTATCATGAAAAGTGTGATAGAGACAAAGCATGGGGAAATGCATGTCTCCTAACTGGTTTTACCTAATACTTTACAAAACTTCAAAACTTCTTTTCAACTCTAAGGACATGATCCAGAAATCAGTAAAAACAATCCCAGTTTAGACATTGTAGTTATTCTGGTGCCGGTGGATGTGACGAGCTTTGATTTGTTTCAAATAATGAGAAGAAATATTATCTTGACTGTTGTTCTGGTGAATTAATTTGAACTTTCAGATTTAACAATCGTGTGCATTCTCCAATGAAATAATGAAAATTGTTTCAGACACAGTACAGTTAACAATATATGACATCACACAGTTGGCAAAGTAACTCCGTATGCCTCAAAACAGTCCTTTTTTTTGTGCTTTGATTCATGAAGTTTACAGCCACACGTTTTGAAGTAAAACCCATATAAGTATATTTCATATCAGCTGTACTCCACAACACACAGTTCAGATTTAACATAGAGGATGCATGTTCGTGAACAGTAGTGATGAAAATAATGCTTTGATAAAATAAGGTGTATTGAACACAGAAGACACATTTTTAACCTCTTGCACTTTAATTAAAATTGAAAATATTTTCATTACTTTGAATAGCTATAAATCCGCATTTTATTCTTTTGCTTAATTCTTTTATTAAAACTGTGTGTATTTCTGATTTTTGCTTATGCCTACCTGTCTAAAGCATATGGAGCAATTCTGCAACTTCTGCAGACTTCACTTGTTGAAGGAGAGAATCTGAATTTTTTCCATGGTAGTCTAGTGATATATTTCAAAATTGCAGTTGAATTGTAACATAAATGTATGAGTGAGCCTTCTCACTTCAGAATCAGTTTATTCCTCCAGGATTCCTGAGAGACTGTTCGGTCTCAGAAGTAAGAATTTAATAGAACTGTACCTCACTGACAGAACTAAATAGAAATAGCAGTAAGACAAATAGCATTTTAATTATTAGCAGGCTGAAATTGAAACTGTCAATTTGTTGCATTTCAAAATTTATGATCACAACAAGCACACCCAAAACCAGGATTTTATAATATGCTCTACAGATTTCAGCTTAAAAAAATGCTAACACATCATTACTTCTACTGAATTTAATTACAAGAATAAAGCTGCTATGTATTGATTTTTAATATCATAAGCCTTGAAAAGTATTTTGTGAAGTTGTTGCTTATTTTTAGTATTAATTCCTTGCAGACATAGTTACAAGTTTTACCATTAGAAAAATCTTTCTTTTGATGGCTTAGATAAATACAGGTATTAAATAGTAGAATAATTTGCAAAGGTATGCCATTATTTCTCTTGTCATTTTTAATGGAAACCAGGAAATAATGAGGACTTTGGTGTGGAAATCCAAAAAAAGGATTGAAGTGCTGGAGCATGTCCAGAAAAGGACAATGGATCTGGGTCTAGAGTACAAATCTGATGAGTAGCAGCTGAGGGAACTGGGGTTATTTAGTCTGGAGAAGAGGAGGCTCAGGGGAGACCTTCCCTCTCTGTACAGCTGCCTGAAAGGAGATTGCAGCTCCTTTCTCCCAAATAACTTTCCCAGAAGGCTGAACAGTACAGGGTTGATTTAAGTTTGTTTAGAAGAGATGGAGAAGTGAAAAATGTCTCCATTGTAATTTCTCTGTTCAGTTTTAAGAATCAAGGGTTTTGTCCTATCACTCTTTCAGAAATTTCTGCACGTGTACAAGTACACAGTTAGACCTCTTCCCTTGCCACAAACAGTAAATAATGTGAATTTTCAGTGTGAGCATTTCTTTAAAGCAAGAAAAGATCAGAATGCTAACAAAGCTGACAGCTTTGCAGGTGGCTTTTAGATCACATCATTTTAATTCAGAATGTAGTTTCTGATTCACTAGTAAACAGAGAAAAGATTAAAGCCAATTTTAAAGGGATTATAAGGTGCTGAAAAAAAATACTTTTCAAATCTTAAATTCAAGCTATTATTGGAATTAACATATTTTCACTCAAATATACACAGGCAATCTACATTTATTTCTTTTCTTGAAAGCTTTCATTAAAATTCTTAGTAATGCTTCATTAGCTCTATAGTATTAAAGAAATTATGCAGGATTTTCTTTGTTTTTAAGCTGAAAGAAAAAGATTTAATGAAAAAGAAGCTTCAGACCATGGCCAAATAACTAACAACTGTATTTCAAAGAAACATAAATATATATATATATATATGCACGCATATATACTTTATGTTATCCTAATACAGCTCATTTGTGTTTCCATATCATATTAAGTACCAAGAAGGTTGTGATCATTTATGAGTGCTGAGGTTAATGCATTTAGTTAAGGCTAACAACTCATTTCCACATCAGAATGTGACTATTCAGCTGCATCTTTTTTTTCATTTTACATTTGTTTTAGCGTAACTGAAGTTTTTAACATAGCTGCTGAAATTTAGTATGTCTGCTCTCCATTATGGAATGGAGACTGATTGGTTAGCAACAAGATGGAAAAATACAGTAGAAATTAATTATTTAAATTACTATCTGAATTTTGTTAAACTCCATTCCACTGTTCTGGTGGAATAGTATAAACTAATTCTTAACAGCAGAGGTTGGGAATAAAATGGGTTTCACAAACTGCATGATGATCTACTGAGGGAGGTCATTTCCCCACAAAACTTAGTAGCTCAAATTTTGTATCAAAACAGGTAACACACAGGCTGGAAAGCACATGTTTCTAAAAACCATGGTAAAGTTTCTGCCCAGGATTAGCCAAAGGGCATGGTTGAAGAAGTTTTGTTATGGTTTTGATATTTCATAATTAATGTTTGCATCATGTCTTGAAGAGGTCAGACTCAACACCAGGTATTATGATTGCCTTTGCTAAAAATGTTCTTTGGTGAAATTTGTTTTATATCACCTTTCTTTATTTCTGAGATGATAACTCAGCTGACTACAATTTAGACTAGACCACTGAATTTTGATCTTTGCTAGACCTGAAATGTAGACACCCTTTTAAAAGCAACCAAAGTGAAACTTCCCCATAGCATGATTAGAAGAAACCCACATCCTTGTCTATCCTACAATGACCTACAGCCTTTCATTGTTATGCATGTACTACATTCACAACTTTAAATGTAACATTCGTGGGATGAATTAGATTCACACGTTGGTCTAAAAGTGTTGTCTAGTCAATAATAATGCAAACTGAACAGTAAATTATTACATTCTAATATCATTTGAAAGCTCCTGATAGTTTTCTTTCTACAAACTAGGTTTCTTGTTGACAAAATAAAATGAGAAAGTTACACATGGATAATTGATCGAGAAATAAAAGAGAAAACTTCTTTAAAGTCTGGTTCTAACATGCATTCATGTTGAACAGTTCCTTAAATTGTAATTAAACTCAGCAAGTCCCCAACTAATTTAAAAATCAATATCTATGTACATTTTACAAGCAATTAGTGAGCAGCAGTTCATGATTGATTGGCAGAAGGTGAGGGGAAATAAAATAGAAAGTAATTGTTTAAAATAGTATCTGAATTTTGTTAAACTCCAATATTCACTCATCATAAGACTTTCTTCCTGATGCAGAGGAAAAGAAAGCCATTAAGCTTCTGTTCCTTTGCTATCTTAGAGAACTAGAAAACTAGGGAAACTGGATACATAAGGAAGAAAAAAGGATAAGAAGGAAAGAGAGAAAGAAAAAGAGAAGATAGGAAGGAAAGAGAAAGAACTCAGTTTTAAGTAATGTCTTTAATTAATTACCATTACAAATGAAAGAATAATTACTAATGTATTTGTATAACACGTGAACTACCAATTCGAGTGTGGAATTAAGAGTAACAGGTCATGAGTTTCTGAACTATAGTCCTCTCTACAGATCTGATTTCCATCTCCTGCTTAAGCATGCCTCTTCGGTGAAATTCATTTTCTTTGCAGAAAGCCTGAACACTTGACCTGAATGTCAATAGGCTATGCAGACATTTAGGTGTATAAATTTCTCTAATTCTCTACTTATTTGCAATTTCAGTTTATAACGGAAATAGTGGTGTGTTACAACCACTGTATTCCTGAACTACTTCTGTGTTACTCTTTTCTTCTTGTCTGTGTAAAATTATCAGCATTATCTTTCTTGTACCTAACTGGAGTACTTACACATCTCACAACTACTATACCACTTTTCTCACACAGCACAGAGGTAAACCCCAACATATATAGGAGCCCTTTTTTAAACTTTTTCTCCACTTGTAAAACAGGTCTGACAGCTGTCTAAAACTTACCACACATCAGTAATGTAAGCAGATAAGACAGGATCAAAAGGATCTAAAAATAAAATAAATTAGCTTGCCTTTTTCCCTGTGTTTATAGTTTAAGGATTTCAGCTTTTATTACTACCTTCTCAGTTCAGCTGCTCTATCTTTGAAATAACACTAGCCCTACAATTACCTTTCTATGCCTTCACTCTTTATTGCATACTGTCCTTCTCTTACCTTCTGTTATTTGCCCTCAAAAGCATGAATGTTTGGCTGTCAGGGCTCTAAGTTCAGCAACAGTCTTTGTTGCCTCCTTCTTCCCTTCCCAGGAGTTTGTGGGCTCGAGGTCATCTTGGTAAGACATACCAATGTAACCCAAGATCAGACTGTGGTGATACAGCTGTGTGAGAGCACTGATAAAACTTGTCTAGAGTTGCCTTACCTCCCTTGGGAGGTGCAGTTAAGCTCAGACAGTCACCCTTAGTCATTCTCTGAGCTGTGTTCTATGCGTCCCTGTGCCTGTCCATGCACCTTTCTGATTTTGTAATTTTGGCTTGCTGATGTGACTCACAGCTTGATCTTAGACCTTCCTTCCCTCTGTAGACTTGCCTGACTGTTATTGGACTGTGTCAGATACAGGTTCCTCTCTCCAGACATGTTATCTTTGCTCAAAAGCTGTGAGTCTTCATCCTTTGGTGGTGAGGACACTGCTCCTGCCTGACTCAGGGAGACCCGTGGCTCCCAGTTGGCTTCCTTTGAGAAGTATGTCCTCACTGCACCCTGACCCTACCATGGCTATATTTCTACTGCATGATGCCTTAATTCTCTACTCTGCTGCTCTAAATTTCAATAGCACCTTGCTTCTTCCCTCCTGCTACCGTTTTTTAACTCCTGCTGTTATTATCTTGTTGTCATCTTTTTCTCTTTATCTAGCACCTTCCCCCCAGGCTAATGCAGCCCTGCTCTTCATTGCCCAGTTTGAGATTTACCTGTGACAAGAATGACATAGACATGTTTCACTTCTTTTAGCTGTAGAGCAGGACTCACACATCTGATTCCAAATTTGAAAATGTGTTTAAAATAGAAAACAAAATATGTTGGTGCACAATTTTATTCATTTTAACCTCTTAATGTGAAGTTTTAGTAATCTACTAAATCAGTGGAACTGAGTGCGGTAAGATTCTCGATGATATTAAAAGAATATGATGCCTTCTAAGAAGCAAGCTATAGTGATCAGTATTTACACTACTGGCAAGAGATCTGCAAAATAATAACTAGCAGAAAATATGTACAGAAAACGTGGGTTCATCGTTTTGTGAAAGATTACTTTGCTATGTAAATAATTTCCAAAAATGCTTCTAGTGTGAAGAAAAAGTAGAAAACTAGAAATCAGTTGCAATGGATAATTACAAGGGTGTTTTCATATTTTGTTCTTTTCAAGGATATTTGTTACAAAATTTTGAAGAATCAAGGATTTTTACAGGAAATAGGAGAATGAAAAGGAGAACTTTGTAAAAGAGAGAACAGATATTTCTATAGCCAGTAAGAATTTTAGGGTAGTGTATAACTAGACACTGCCAAGTACCCTAAGCAGCTACTTAGCCACATGTTTGCTCAAATCCTTAGTGTTTTCTGCATGCATCCATAAATAAAGCATTGTAGTCATGAATGCAGACACCCAGAAGTCAATACCTTAATTAAATGCTTAAAGTGCATGGGAGAAATTGGCTGCCTGAAAGCTGTTTACAATGCTGGGGGCCTACACAGGTAAAGGTGTACATCTTGCCTTTTTAATATAGATTTGATGTAACATGATTTTTGGAGACACTGAGTGAAAAGACACTCAGATATGCCCATCTTTCAATTTTCTAATGGAACCTGTTGCCATTGCAGTTATAAGTTGAATGAAACAGTTATGATTAATTGTATCTGATCATAATTTTCAAAATATTGTTAGCTATTTAACAAATAAAATATGCAGGCAGCACATTGCTGTTCATTTAAAATGGAAGAAGAAGTATGCAAAAATTAATCTTAAGCAAGTTTAGTGTATTACTGACCTGATTATTCTACTTGTATTACGATCTGATAGGTTCTGATTACACTATGAACTTCTCTGAAATAGAGTGTCTATTACTTTGCTGAGTTTAGTGTTGTAAATAATGTTTGCTTTCAAGTGTGAAATTGGTTGAATTCTGACTCAATGATTTCCCACAGAAGACAAAAAAGGGAAATGTGATCTGTTAAGCTATTTATGACATTACATGTTCGCTGTCAGCTTTTTTGTCCAGCTCAAGAAATCCTGGTTAAATTTCTTGCATGTATTAAACAAATTTGACAGATCAGAATCTGACAAAAGTATGATTTTCTATTTCATAACTGGTTGATATTAGCAAATATGAAAAATATCAAAATAAGTTAGGGCAATTTCCTTTAATAATACATTGAATACCATGGCAGAATGCTTCAGAACATCTAATTTCTATTCACTTAGATGATGTTTAATATGTTGACATTGATTATTTTTTGATGCTTTTTCTATTTGATTTTTGTTGAATTTGCTCAACAGAAAAAACTGTTAAGCAGAAGATATATAATTAAATATGATCAACTCCCAGTCAACCCTGAAATTGTGCAGGATATGCATGGGTCCCAATAAATCTATGGGGCCATATGGGATTCATCCAAGAATCCTCAAAGAGCTGGCTGATATCATCGCAAAACCTCTCTCGATGATTTTTGAACAGTCTTGGGAATCTGGAGAGGTCCCAGCTGAATGGAAGCTGGCAAATTTTGTCATGATTTTCAAGAAGGGCAAGAACGAGGACCCCAGAAAATACAGCCCTGTCACTCTCATTTCAGTGTATGGTAAAGTTATGGAGAAAGTTGTTCTGGGAGGTGCTAAAAAATACCTGAATGACAATGCAGTCACTGGTCACAACCAGCACAGCTTCATGAGAGGAAGGTCCTGCTTATCAAACCTGGTTTCCTTTTATGACAAGGTAGCCCAGGGAGTTGATGAAGGAAAGTTACTTGAGATCTTTTTGGATTTCAGCAAAGCTTTCAATGTTGTCTCTCACAGTATCTTTCTGGACAAAATGTCCAGCACTCAGCTGGATACACACATCATGGGATGGGTGAGCAATTGGCTCATGGGTCAGGCACAAATGGTAACACTGACTGGGGTGACATCAGACTGGTGACCTGTCACTAGCGGGGTTCCCCAGGGAACCATCCTCAGCCCAGTTCTCTCCCACATCTTCATGAATTACTTGGATGCAGAAATGGAAGAGATACTGAGCAAGTTCACAGATTATATGAACCTGGGAGGAGCTGTTGACTCCCTCAGAGACAGGAAGGCTCTGCAGAGAGACCTCAACAACTTAGAGGATTGGGCAGTCATCAACAATACGAAGTTCCACAAGGGAAGGTGCTGGATTCTGCACCTGGGACAGGGCGAGCCTGGATGTACAGACAGACTGGGAATGAGATGCTGGAAAGCAGTGCCACAGAAAGGCACCTGGGGCTCCTGGTTGATGACAAGTTGAACATGAGTCAGCAGTGCCCTGGCAGCCAGGAGGGCCAACCCTGTCCTGGGGGGCATCAGGCACAGCATCACCAGCCAGGCAAAGGAGGGGATTGTCCTGCTCTGCTCTGACCTGGGGCAGCCTCATCTCGAGTGCTGGGGACAGTTTTGGATACTACAATATAAGATATTAAACTACCAGAGAGCATCCAAAGGAGGGCAACAAAGATTGCAAGGAACCTTGAGGGGAAGCTGTGTGAGGAGTGGCTGAGGTCACTTGGTCTGTTCAGCATGGAGAAGAGGAGACTGAGGGGAGACCTCACTGCAGTTACAAGTGCCTCATGAGGGGAAGAGGAGGGGCAGACACTGATCTCTTCTCTGTGGTGACCAGGGACAGAACATAAGCCTAAGGGAATGGCTTGAAGCTGAGTCAGAGGAGGTATGAGATGAATATTAGAAAAAGGTTCTTGACCCAGAGAGTGGGTGGGCACTGAAAAAGGCTTCTGAGGAAAGTGGTCAGAGCACCAAGGCTGACAGAGTTCATGAAGCATTTGGACAAGGCTCTCAGACACTTGTGACTGTTGGTGCTATCCTGTGCTGGCCCAGGAGCTGGACTTCGAGAATCCTTTCGTGTCCTCCCCAGCTCAGCATATTCTGTGATTTTGTTATTCTGTGAAATACAGTGTAGGTAATTCTTTCTATGTGTTTATCTATGCCCTTCTAATATGTTTATGATTTTAGATCTTTATTTATGTTGTCCTTATTTGACCATTTTCCAAGTCCATGTAATTTAACAGAAGTATAAATTTGTTTCTCTGCAATTTCTTTATAAAATTGTAGGAAATAACCCAAAGCAGTCATTTTTGTTCCATAAAAGAAGGTCAAGAAATGTAGCAAATGAATAAAGACTAAATTTAGATCATAACACAGAAGGGATATCATTTTTATGACCACGTAGAGAAATTTGGGATTACAAATGCAGTTTGATTTGGTTTTGAATGGACCTAATGACTGAAATATTACATTCTTTGGCCTTCAGATTTTTTGCTTTTTTTTCCTAATTTGGCATTAATTTAAAATGCTCTTCAGTGAGGTTAGAAGTGGCCTACAATGCCAAAGGAGACAAATGAAAGTTTTTAGATTATTAGAAATTCAACAACATATTGCCTTGTAAAACAGAGAATGCTACTGTACTTGAAATTAACCTTTTACAATAGTTTGGTTCTGCTAATAATACGTATATGAGAGGAAAAAAAAAGGGGGAAATTTTTTAAAAAGTCAGGACATTTTGAAGCCACAGTCAAAGTAATGTCAAGATGGTGAAAAATTACAGTTCCTGAATCATCTGTTTCATGATGGTTGCAGGAATGATACTAAATTTTTCTTTATCTCATCTTCAGGGAAGTTGTAACTTGGTTAAAAGTCTGCTTTTTAGGCTTGCATGAAGAAGTGTCTGTAGCCTCAGGTCACGGGCAGTTAGACCCCAATATACACGTGCACACAGAATAGGGACTCCCTCACCCAGGAAAAGAGTTAACAATTATATTTAATCAAGAGACAAACCAGACTGTACTGTTGTGTGCAACGATTAGCAGTCAGCCCCTTTTATCTCTTTTTCTCTCTATTTTCTTATGCTTGCTCCTAGCCAAACCACCAGAGTCCCTCAACTGTCATTTGTCCCCTAAACACCCAATAGTCTGTTTTGCACATTCCCCAAATGCCTTCCTTCTTAAACCCATGGTAAACCCTGTACTCTTGGGGAGGAAACACCCTAAGCCTGCGGTGACCTGGTGAGCTGCCACAGCTGATTCCTGGGTAATGTGTTCCCTTGACACGGAGGTGAGGAACAACTGAAAAAGCTCTGGGGGAGCCTAGGGTAGGGTTGCAATTCTGAGTGGAGTATTCAGACAAACCTACCTGCCCTGTGGCCTTAAGACTCCTTTGTGGTCATGGAAGTGAGCTATATCACCTTGTTGCAGTGAATTAATTAAAAAATTAAAGGAGCAGCCACCAGTGCTGACCAAAGACCCTGAATCCCGACAAGTCAGAGGCCCTTTCCCGTTAGTAACCTGGGGTAGAGGGTATGCCTGTGTATCCACTCCTGCAGGCCCCCGGTGGATACCCAGCAAATGGGGGAAACCACACATTCCAGACCTTCCAGGAAAACAGGTGCATTTTGCCAAAAGAGACTGTCTGCCAGATTGGAAGACCCTCTCCACTGTAGCATGGAAAAGGAGAAAAAAGAAAAATTCAGATCAAAAACCAGATACTAACCCAGATTCCTGGATAGAAATTCTACAAGCTGACTTATTTCCCACAGAAATTCCCCTCAGTCCGAGTGTGTCCTGCATATCCCTGAAATTTTTGTTTGATGAACCCTAACATGTAACTTCCCCTTTCCCCTCCCTATACAGAGATCGCTTTTTTCCCCCGTGTTCCTTATAGAGAGTTCCCATTTTCTTGTTTGTTGTAAACAGAAAAAGAGGAATTGTTGCAGTGAATTAGCTTTGAATTTATAATTTCTGTTCCAGAATTTTCCCCCAACTAAAACATCCTATTGGTTAAAAGTCATGTACCGTCCCCTGCAATACTGTTACTGGTTTGTAAGCCTGCCCTTCACCCTAAGACCCCTCCTGATAGGTCCTCTGGGTCTGGACACGCCCCGTGCTCGCCGCCCTTTTAACACCGTGCAGAACCGGGCTCGGGGCTTCTGGGTTTCTGGATTCTAGGCTATCTTATCCTTTACCTTGTCCTCCGCCGCTGTTCCTATAATAAACCCTCTAGAATCCCAAACGCAGGAGTCTACGCCTCTTTCGTATTTACCATTTTCCTAAAGCACTGCCATTCTCCTGGAAGCCGCACTCGCCTGATTGCCTCACCGCGGCTGCGCGCCCGGGCCGTGTTCAGCGCTGCCAGCCGCTTTCCGTTGCTGCTTTTGGGGCAGCTGGCAGTCTTTCGGGGATCAAAGCAGCATTACCTAACCTTTCATTCAGTACCTGTCAATAGTAGACATAGTCAGCATAATTACAAACTGGTGATCAGCTGAAATTAATGATCAAATTTGGGGTTTACAGGAAATCATACTTAGTTAGCTTAGTTACACAGAAACATGAAAATGTCCTTACTGGTTCAAATTAAACACCTATTCAGCTTAATAAGTATATAAGTTAATAATTATTCCTTAACATATACTTCAGTAGATAACTGAAATGTAGGAAAGAACATAAGAATAGAATACAAACAGACAACATCTTCCTTGGTGGTTTAGGCAGAATCAGAGAGTGCACCTAGACCATGATATCAATGAATGCTTCCTATCTAGACTTTTGTAAGAACTTTGACACCTTTTCCAACAGTGTCCTTCTGGAGAAATTGGCTGCTTAGATCTTGGATGGACTTCTTCCTCTCTGACTTATTTGTCAGATCACAGAGTGCTGGTGAATGGAGTTAAATCCAGCTGGCAGCACAAGTGGTGCTCCCCAGGACTTAGTACTGGTGTCAGTCCTGTTTAATATATTTTTCAATGTTTTGGAAGAGGGCATCACATGTCAATTTGCAGGTGATCCCAAATTGGGCATGAGTGTTGATCTGTTGGAGGGTAGGAAAGCTTTACAGAGGGATCTGGACAGGATGGATTGATGGACTGAGGCCAACAGAATGAGGCTGAACAAGGCCAGGTGCTGGATCCTGCATTTGACTCTCAACAACACAATGCAGAGCTACAGACTAGGGGAAGAATGACTGGAAATCTTCCCAGCAGAAAAGGACCTGGGGGTGCTGGTGGACAGCAGCTGAACATGAGCCAGTGTATGCCCAAGTAGCCCAGAAGGCCAATGGCATCCTGGCCTGTATCAGCAATAGTGTGGCCAGCAGGACCATGGCAGTGACCACTCCCCTGAACTGGTGAGGCCACACCTCAAATCCAGTGTTGAGTTTTGGGCCCCTCACTACAAGAAAGGCATTGAGGCCCTGGACATGTCCAAATAATAGCAACAGAGCTGGTGAAAGGTCTGGAGCACAAAGCTGATGAGGAACAGCTGAGGGAGCTGGGGTTGTTCAGCCTGAAGAAAAGGAAGCTGAGAGAAGACTTTATCATTCTCCACAATTTCCTGAAAGGAGGTTGTAGCAAGGTGGGACTCGGTCTCTTTTCTCAGATAAACAAATTATTGGAGGGAAGCAGCAGCCTCAAGTTGTGCCAGGGGAGGTTAAAATCAGATATTAGGAAAAATTTCTTCACTGAAAGTGTTGGCAAGCATTGAAACAGACCAGCCAGGGAAGTAGCTAAGGTGCCCTGGAGGTATTAAAAAGACATGCAGATGTGTCACTTAGGGATATGGGTTAGTGGTGGACTTGGCAGTGGTTGGTTAAGGGTGGTACTCGATAATCTTAGAAACCTGTTACAACTGAAATAGTTCTGTAATCAAACAGTACCAGAATGAACTCTTGTCCATGAATTTATTTCACCTCTCTTGAATCCACATGTACTATTCATTTGTTTAGGTTCCTGAAACAGTACATTTCACAATTTAAATAGAGCATAGGGATAAAACTTATAATTTGGTTTTAAACTTGCTTTTTGCTCATTTCACTGGATGACCCATAGATTTTATAGACAGTTATCATATTTCCCCTCACTTACATTTTTCCAGGCTTAGCTGAATAATTCTACATCTGCACAATCTTTCTGACATTTCTGATATTCTTTGATCCCATATTTAATTTATCTTTCCCGTTTGCTCAGTGACAACTGAGCTACATAAAATATTGCATGAGTGAGTGCATTAAGGTTTGATGCACTATTTTAATGTTTTCTGTTGACCAGATCAAGAGAGTATTTTGATCTCAGTGCTCCTTTCACAATAACAGTGTTTTAAGGCAATCAACAGAGGAATCTGATGCAACAGGTATCCTAGTGGCAGCACAAATAAACTGACATTTGCCAGTTTATTTAATGTATGTCATAAATCAGTTGGATAAAAACCAAAGTTATTTTCTTACAGTTATTTGTGGATATATTAGATAGCTAGAACTTTTTTGCCAGTAAGTATTAGAAATAGCAGCAGACTCAGGGGCAAGTGACAGTACAGGTATTGAATTTCTAGGAGAAAATTATTCAACTTCTCTTGAACTTGAGTCTTCATTTTTGTGGTAGACAGGTCTTCATAATGAATATTTTTGTGTACTCTGAACTTTTATTCTTTACTTTAAGTTCTAATATATGGTGTATATATCACACAATGTTCTGCATACAGAAAATATTTTTATAATATTATCTATATGGATATTATACATGTTGTGTCATATTAACATGATGTTATATGTATATGTACAGATTTATATATATACATATATATATATTTGTATTTACATACTTTTAATAATAAAACAGAATCCAGATCAGTCAGTTTTCCAGAGCTACAGTGGCTTTGTTTAATCAGTTTACAAGGGTCTGTACTAAGCACCAGTTACCATGGAAACATGAGAAGATTGGAATTCAAATAAATGTGTTCCCTAACAGTATGATGTTGAAGACTAATATTCACACTGACAAACCTGATGTGTAGTGATCAAGAGAACCAACTAAATTAAAGAAAAAGCAATCAGGAAAAAATAATCTTTTCCTCCTTTCTCTCCACTCCCAGCCCCCTCTCCAAAAATGAGAATGACTAAAGGAATAAATGAAAAGCAATCTAATAGGGAGGAATAATACTGTACTTTCAGTAATGTGAATTGCTAACAATATCCCATACAGTATTTGGCAATAGGTGGCTGTAAGAAACAAAATATTCAGTGTGCAAAACATCAATATAGCTCTTGGAGAAGGGTTGCTGTGACAGTGTAGAATGAAGGGAGAAAAACTTTGATGTGTCTATATGTTCACTAGCAGAGATACTAAAATAGCTTGTCTTTTAGTGCCAGATGTTCACTAATGGCACTTGACTCTATGGCCCTCTTTCAGTTCATATTGAGTATGCAGCTGCTTGATGTTTTCAGTGATTAGCTAAGGCTGAGGTTTAAAGGGAGCTCCCTTCCTGAAACATCATCCAGATAGAAAGAAATAGCGAAGGCATGTTGCAGTGAACGCACAAGGCAATTTGAAGTGACACAGGCTCAGTTGACAGAAAGAGCAGAATGATTTATTACCTGTGTGTGTCATGTAGGACTCTTTTACACCTTTCACTGCTTTCTGTATCTGAACACAGTTGTGGTGTGTGAAAAGGTATAATTTTAAAACAAAACAAAGTCAAACAAAATTTAAGCAACCTGTTCCTTTATCTAGTAAGATTCTGAAGTTCTGATATTTCTAAATATTTTATTTTTTATAGAATCATAGGCTTGAATCGTTAAGGTTGGAAAAGGCCTCTGAGATCATCAAATGCAACCTTTCACCAAACACCACCATGTCAACTTAACCATAGCAGTGTCACATCCAGTCATTTCTCTAATGTTTTCAGGTATGGTGACTCCATCATCACCCTGGACAGCCTGTTCCAATGCTTAACCACCTTTTCAGTGAAGAAATTCTTCCTGATGTTTTACCTGAACATCCTTTCGTACAGCTTGACACTCTGTCCTCTTGTCCTGTAGCTCATTGCCTGGAAGAAGAGGCTGACCCCTACCTGCCTACAACCTCCTTTCATGTAGTGTTAGGACCAACAGGGTCTCCCCTGAGCCTCCTTTGCTTCAGACTAAACAACCCCAGCTGCCTCAGCTGTTGCTCATAAAACTTGTGCTCCAGTCCATTCACCATGTCCGTTGCCCTTCTCTGGAGTCACTCCAGTATCCCAATGTCTTTCTTACAGTAAAGGACCCAGAAAAACTGGCTTAAACCCACGGAGTCTGATTAAGTGGTGGTTGCAGTCCTGTTGAAGTGATGGTTGCAGCCTTGTCGAAAACAGTGCTGTGGAAGGTCTGGTCCTCCTCGGGGTCTGTCAAACCGTGGTGGTGTCCCAAGTCCCCAAAACTCAGGATTATACCTGCTCAGGTTCAGGTGAAACCTCCCCCAAGGCGGGGTGTTTCACAGTGGAATGATGTAGTCCTATGAGTCATAGGATATTTTTTGAGTCCTTGATGGTCATTGTAGCTGCCTATTCATTCAGTTCATGGTGGCCCATTTGCAGAGATGACCTCTCAGGATGGGTGGTGCTGCTGCTTCCCTGGCTGAGTCGTGGTGAAGATAAAGAAACACCCCACCTCACAGGGTTTGCCTCTTCTCATTTAACACCCAGCTTACAGCTTGAGGGGTTGGGTGTGCACTGGGCAGCTACTGTGAATTTACAGTTTATCATTACAGAGGGGAGGAGAATGCACAGTCACATAGTGCTAAACTTCTGTAAACCCCACAACTTCATCAAGAGATTTAACCCTTAGGATAGCAGGTACAAGATGCTATTTCAGAATTTTTCTCTTACTAACTTGATGTGGATCTTCAGCATTCATTGGCACTTGAATTCTCTTTTTTTTCTGTTGATACTCTTGTTGCTTTTCAATGAGATATTCTTTCTGCTTTAGACTAATGGATTTCTGCCAGGGGCATTGTTTTAATTATTTAGGATAAAAATATTAACTGATAATTGTTTTATTTTGATACCTAACCAGAAATTATCTCTCTCTTTTTCTTCTCTATTTTATTTTGGCAAATATTTCCAGCTGAGAATACAAAAGCTTTCCTAAAGTTAAAGCATATTCAGAAAAGCAAACAGGAAAATAAATTTTTATAGTTTATGATATTGATAATAAGTCATAATTTTGTTTGAGATAACCCCAGAAAGACATTTTTGGCTTTGTGGATAATAGAGTGAGGAATGTTAGAAAGAGGAAATCTACCCACTGATCTTAATATGGCATTTTAAATCTATAAAGGTGACTCCTTAAAGACTGTCTTCTTTGACAGATGAGGGATATAGTTTAGAAAAATTTCACTTCTCAGTTGTGTATGAAATTAAATTTACATTCAAATTAATCTGCATGAGTACAGTATCCATTATCCATACAGCCTTCTTATAACTTTGACATGAGAAATAGTCCTTCTTTATAATTTATCATTGTTGGGACAAAAATCTGCAGCTTTGTTTTCTTTCTGTTTTAAACTTGAAAGCTGAAGATAGAATCCCTTAGGTTTTCATATTGCCCTATTTTGTACTTCCTTTATCTTTTAAATGACCATTTTCATTTCATCTAAACAGGCCAGTTTTTAAGGTGGTAATCTGCCAAAAAGACACCTCAGAAACTGATTTATATGCACTGTAGACCTCATACAGTAAATTTAATATGTTTATTATTCTCTCCTACAGTGATGAAAAACAGCATATGTTTTATTGTATCTTGTAATCTACCTTCAATGATTCACCATCCATTCACTATTAGACTTCCTATCATCGCATCTAGGTGGGGGTTGGTCTCTTGTACCATGTCTGCAGTGAGAGGACTAGAGGAAATGGCCTTAATGTGAGCTGGGGGAGAATCAGATTAGGTATTAGATAAAACATTTTCACTGTTAGGGCGGTCAGGGATTGCAATAGTTTGCCCAGAGAAGTGGTGGAGTCACCAGCCCTGGAGGTATTTAGGAGGACTCTGGATCTGATACTGGGGGGTTTAGTGGTTTGGGGGTTACAGTGGTGGTGCTGACAGTTGGACTGGATGATCCTAAAGGTGTCTTCCAACCTTGATGATTCTATGATTTCAGTACAATATTATGTGATTCAAGCCCAGTTTAGCAAATCAGTTCCCTAGACGTTATAAATGTCTAGGGCAAGATTTTACCTGTCTACTTTCTCTTTCAAGCCCTTCATGTGACTGTTATTACTCAGACAAGTCTCATCCATCAACAGACCTAGTCCTGAATTAGCACCACACGGAGTCTGCAATCACTCAGTACAGTGTAAAACTTCTGATTTTTTCGCTTCCTTTCAAAAAAGGGCCTCATCTGTAGCAAATCTGACCAATTCCATGTATTCCCAGTGAAGGCAATTAAGCAATTCACCATCAAGGTTTGACTTTTGGAATCAGATTCAGTAGGACAATACTAAGCTCCCAAATTTTCTTGAAAGAATTTTGTGGCATATGGAACATAAATTTGTTATATTTGGCTGTTAGCTGCTTAGCAGCTGCAGCTGTTTGCTATGGTGTTCATTACTGTCAGTTCTGATTTCTCTTTTCATGTTTGTCACATTCTCTATGAGTGCCTACCAAATTTGGCCTAGAACAGAACATATTGGTATTCTGGTACTCTAAGCTATTCAGGTGATGAATACTAAAATACAAATTCTGTAGATTTAACAAGCCTTTTCCAGTGTGACCCTTCAGTCTTGAAAGCATAGCATGATTTAGAACAGTACACTTTTTTATACAAGTATTGTACAAATGATGAAGAGCATGGATTGTAACCGTGCCTTAGGTGATGCAGTGTCTTCTTTTGCATTGTTACTGCTTGCTGTAAATATCAGTAATAGACTATTTGCTGTTTCCATCTAAAATGTTACTGCATTGTTTTTATAAATGAGAGAAAATCTAATAACTCCAGGTCACAAAATCTGTCTTGGATCTGAAACACTAAAGCAGCTTCAATAACCACCACATTATAATAACATACAGGCAAGATGCAGGCTTTTTACACGATAGTAGTGTGCTAAAGGAAAAGCATTCACAGTAGTGTGTCCCTGGAGGAGTCATTATCAGATATCAAAAAAATAACAGTAACAATACCAAAACTACAGTTTCTGCTCTTTAAAACGTCTTGAAGAATGAAGTAAATGTTTAAAGGGAAAGAGTCCTTTGCAGGAATGAAAGGTAAGAGCAGACCTTGACAGGTAATTTTTCTTTAAAGGTTATGAAGACATACAGTGTTTATCCATATTCAAGGAAAGTTAGTGAGATGACATAGATTCAGGTGAGAGTCATGGTATAAGTTGCTGAGAGCACTCAAAAATTGTCCAAATAATTTATATTTTGCTGACAGTTGAGCACTGTTTTCCACTCTAAACTGCTCAAGAGGATGTAAAAAATGAGACTAAAGGCCTTAAGCTTGTTGATTATGTTGAAAACAAATAAGAACTGTGACAGTGGCTGTGCACCTAGCATGGAAGGAGGAAGAGTGGTTTGAGGGGGCAAATATGAGATGGTGGGCCAGTATGTAATGGCAGTGATTTCAAAGCTTAGCATTTCATTGCAAATATGGGCAGACATATTCTAAATAATAACTCCAAATTTCAGTTAAGGAGGACTTGCTATTATGCATTGGGAAAAAAATGCTACGTGACATTATTTAAAGGAAACTGCATGTAAACAGGTGAGAGTTTGATTGTGTCTGCAGAACTTTTTACAATGGAGCATCTTACTCTAGAAGTTATAATGTCAATATGACCAACATAAATCAGAACAAAAGCATATTTTGAATGTATCTTGCCACCAAAAGTGGCCAATAGAAGGCACATATTGATGTTAAGTATTTCACATATTAGCAATATGCAGAAGATTTCTGTTTCACTCATCCTGTTTCACTGTGTTTCATGTGATTTTTCTACCACCCACTAAAACTTTAGTCAAGGTACTCTATAGTTACTTGATAGAGTCAAGATCTCTCTTTGACTCTTTTGGATCGTGATTTCTACTAACTGTTGGGAGGAAAGGGTTAAAGATAGAGGATTTGGAGAGGAGTAGTATAGATTCACTCAAAGTGACCTTGCAGATGGGAAGGCTAAGAATATCCATGTGGGAAATTTCACATATTTACTGCTGATTATCCTCTGTCTTTCTTGAGAAGTGGAATTTCTGTTGAAGATAACAGAATGCTGTCAAAGGCTTAAAAGGCATTCTTTACGCTCGGAGAAAGAGAGATAAGAAGCTCGGAGGTTACAGAAAGCACAACGTTGTGAAACATTGTGCACGTGCAAGGCCCTTTGAGATGTGAGACTAGGAATGGCTTGCACATTTTTTGCCTCTGCTAAAATGGAATAAGCTTACCAATGTGTCCCCACTTTTTTTTTTAAATCCTTCAGCCAGGGAGGTGATGGAATAAATCTATTCTTTTTCTGTGGGTTGTGGTCGCCTTGGTACATTGCATCTATCAATTCATGTTTGTCTGAGGCCTGATAGGTCTCGTGAAAGGAGTGACCAAACACTCCTAAATCTCTCTCTTCACTCGTGATTCGATACACTTCTGCCATATCTTTCACATTTTCACTAGCATATCATAAATATACTTTCTATCACATTTCCACAAAATGTATCCCTTTTGCTAATTTTCAAGAAAGACCACTACCCTTTGTGGTAATACTGTTTGTAGGAATATTTCCATGCCTTTCATTCTCTGCATTACCCAGCCATGAATCTATTTGGCTTCTTTCCTCATTCAACCACGTTTTGCTATTTATTAGCAGGGTTCTTAGAATAGGACCTTATGTCTGAATTCCTGGTCTCAGTGCAAGTAAAATTCTCTGTACAGTTCCTTCAATAAAGCTCTTTACTTAAATGAATGGAGCAGAATTAGATTTAGAAATGTTTGGAGAAGGAAATTTGTTTTCATTTAGTTAAGAAATAAACATGGAAAACGGAACCTTTTTTTTTTTTTTTGCATTAGGAATATCTGCTTGATTCTGTTGTATAAAAAAACTAAGAAAAATTAGTTGATCTTATTTTAAAATAAAGGAAATGTGTTTATTTCATTTATAATTACTAGGTTAAAGCTTAAAATTAATAATCTTTCTGTCATAGTACTAATTTTGATCCAGTGCACACTGTGGCTAGCGCAGGTCTTTCCCGTGAGAATTCCTTTTGTGTTTTATAAATAAAGTTTGGATGTTATTAAAAACAGTGTCCCAAGATCTGGACGGTGCAGGCCTGGCCAGTCAGGCCGAGGGGGAGGTTTCTGACTGACCAATCTGGGTGACTTTTGAAAACTCTATATATATGATGAAATCGAAACAATAAAGGTCTTTCCTTCTTGCCACTGAGAACTGAGTTCTTTACTCTGCTAGCTGCTCAACAGCGACAGCACACTACTTGACATTAAATACAAATCATATATGATTTTAAACACAAAATTCAGCATTTTCTATAGAAAAATTAAAGCCAAATAATACTAGAGTTTATGCTTAGATTTATACTAGGAGCAATTCCCATTTGAGGATAACCAGTATTTTCCTTCTCCCTTTGTTTTAAGGAACATCCCATATTTCATCTGTGTATCACAAGAGTAAAGAAAAGGTTGAAGATGATAAGAAGAACACCAAGATTATTTTAGGAGATGAAATCTTACTGAAGAAAAGTAACCTTTGGCTCTGACAGCTTTCTGAGGAGCAAGTTTCATATTTCCCCATTCTATGTAAGAAAACAAGGGTTGTGGTCAATTCAAATCAGATCATCATTCTGATTCCCTGTGGGATGAATAATTTTACCAAAATGGAGAAGGTGATTTAGAGGTATGTATGGGCACTTAAGGTTCCCAGAATGAGGTGAAAAGAACCTCATGTAAGTCAGCTTTCTAGAAGAGAGAAATATATGCAAAATCACAGGCCTAGGAACTAAGCAAAAGGGTTTATGAGGCTTGACAATATTTTGTAGGGATTGAAAATATGATGTTGACAAGAAACTTGGAAACATGAAGAAAAGCCAGGCTGCAGTGGAAGCAACAAATGATTATCATTGCATTTTCCATAGTTGTTCACACAGATCATTTGATTATCACAGCAAATCAAGTAACAAATCCAGGAAACAGAACTCACTCTTAGCTAAAGAGAAGCCTCTTGGTAACACTGAATCTTCATGTGTCACTAACAGCTTATCACCTCTTCTTTTAACTGGAGATAAAATTAAGTCTCAACTGAAAAAGGACATGTTTTCTCTATGCCACTAACACCTGAAAACAAGAAATTTCAAAATGTTTCAAGGTCACTTATTACTGCATAGTCATAGAAGAACAAGCCATTGTCTGCCTGTTTGTTTTCAAAATAGAAGAAAAAATTGGTGTAGAGATATCTGAGAAAGTTAAAAGATTCCAAAACCAAATGATATTAAATTAATTTTTTATATCAGTTTCAGAAAATAATTATGTTCTTAGTAGTGATTTTCCTCTAGCTAATTTAGCAATCTTTTGTAGTCTTTATCATAGAAAAAAATGGACTTCTGATGATTCAACACCTTATCATGGAGATTGGGTAAAAATTTTTATACATCATTGACCCCATCTTCTAAAAGGATTTATATTTACTCAATATTTCATTTTCCCACCTTGTAACATAAAGGAGTACTGAAGTATGTTCCTGTTAAAACATCTGGAAATGTGTTTTTCAGCAGTATGACATTGTTTCTGAATATCA
Organism: Lichenostomus cassidix; assembly: GCF_008360975.1. Classification (NCBI taxonomy): domain Eukaryota; kingdom Metazoa; phylum Chordata; class Aves; order Passeriformes; family Meliphagidae; genus Lichenostomus; species Lichenostomus cassidix. The sequence goes on along the minus strand of NC_139483.1, from coordinate 91,488,615 downwards.
GATGAGGAATATAAAATTATTTTTTTTATTTCTTTGAGAATATCAAATATCAAAAGGTGGCAACAGCTTCAAGACTGAATGCTGACAATATTGCAAATATTTTTAAGTCTTTTTCAATAGACTCAAAATTGCTTTTTTGTTTTTCTTTATGGTTTTAATTTTTTAATATAAAATTAAAAGTTGAATACAGAAGAGTCAAAGAGTTTTTTATGTACTGGGCTTTATAAAATAATTTCACTGAAGGGTATGCTGGAACAATGATTTTTTTGTCCAAATTTTCTAATAAGAAATGTACTTCTTCTCTTCAATATATCCTGAGAATTCAGGAAAAAAAATTAAAAGTAATTTCATTCAGTATTATGCTTTATTTTTCAAAAAGTCTTGTATCTCATTTTTATTTCAGTAAACAAAAATTACAATAACATAATTCAGCCACTCTCAAGAAAACATCACTGGTTTAAATACTCTAATATTAATAATTCTAAAATAAATACTCAAGAACTAGTTATTAAATGAATTGTTGAAATTGGAAAAAGATGTTTAATTATGTGTTTGTATAAGGAATGCTGTGAATTGGGCAATGTGTTTCCATAGCCTTTCAGAAGGAAAAGTTCTATCTTCAGAACCCAGTTCTTGATAATGGTGGCATTTATTACTTCTGGTGTAGTAATGGAAATAGTATTTTTTCTGAAAGATTAAGAATCTTGCTAATTATTGATTTTGTTACATCCAAGTTTAACATTAATCTGAACTCACATGAATGGCTTAAAAGATACTGCAATTGAAATGCATTAAAACTGACAATAAATAGATTTTAAACCAATTCATTCATGTGTATATGTGAATATAATTTTAACATCAGAAATACACAGGAAAAAAAATACATGACACAAAGCAGAAAGGCATCTTCTTAAAATGCACTTATATTCCAACATTTTCCTTATTTTACCAGTTTATTTTAAGTAGGCTTGCCTTTAGTTAAGGAAAGTCAATGCAATAGAAAAATATACTAAAAATCCTCTAAAACAGGGGATAAAACCAGTATTAAGGACTAAAAGACTGATTGAAAACATCAGATATGTCATCTGTGAGGACTCACTAGACTTCTGATTCTTGGTGTAGAGAGCAGTGGGGTCAGTACAGAAGCTGTCCATCAGTACAGCACTTTCTCTGGTATACTGTGTTTGTGGAAGTCAAAGAACTGACAGACAAGTGAGAATATGCCAACTTCTGAAAGTGTTAAGCTTTAAAAGGTTTTGGGTTTTGTTTTTATGGTGTTCAATAAAAAGTAGTAGGAAGAAACTTGGCCCTGATACTAGAACCTACTTGATATAAGTTAATGAACTGTAGGTGTTGTTGATATAATAAATTTAGCATAATTCACATAATATTATGTTTTATTATTCTGTCTGTTGGAGATTTACTAAGGTAAAATTCCTCAGGCTATTTGCTAGCATTATTTTCAGTGACTAACAAAGTTCAAGGTTAAACTGCAATAACAGTAACCAGAATACTAAAATCATAAGTAGTAATAGAGAACTGATGTAAATGAGTATTTCAGCTATTCCATAAGAAAAATGTAGTGTTTAATTCATTAGTTCTACAGTCTGCTGCAGACAGCTGCAGCGCTGTTCTTAGCTTATATCTCCATTTCTATTTAGTAAAACTGTGCCTGTGTGGTAATAATTTCAGACTAACTAGTTATAGCTGAACCTACCAAAGTCACAAGTGTTCAGTTAGGTCTCCTTCAGCTTACAGTCATCTAGGGAAATAACTCAGTATGCCAAGCACCCTGAATTTAATGCTGTGCTACTGTTAAACTACCTCTGTTACTCACACCAAAGAGATCAGAGGCACTCTGTTAACTTGAAAGAAGAGGGGAACTACACAGTAAAATTTAAAGTCTGCATCAGTAAGAAAACATAAAAATAAAATTAATAAATTAAAAACCAAACCAAAACAAAACTTTTTTCAGAGTCATGGAACTGCTCATGTTGGAAGTAACCTTCAGACAACCTCTGGTCCAAATGACCTACTTAAACAGCATCACCTAGAGTAGGTTGTCCAGGATTGTGTCCAGTCATGTTTTGAAACTCTCCAAGGAGAGAGGCCTTTCTAGGCAACCTGATTCTACTGTTATTTTGTCTGCAGGTGGAATGTCCCATGTTTTATTTTGTATCCATTGTCCCTTGTCCCATCAGTGGGAACTACTAAGAAGAATCTGGCTCCCTCTTCCTTGTTCCCTCTCACCAGGTATTGATACAAATTGATAAATTGCCCTGAACCTTCTTTTCTCCAGGCTAAACAGTCCGAGCTCACTAGCTTCTCATACAACCAGTGCCTAGTCCCTTAGTCATCTTTGCTGTGCTTTGCTGGATTTGTTTCGTTATATCCATATCTTTTTTATACTTTCTTTCCCCTCTTACATCTTAGTTTAATTACTGCAGCAAAACGTTTCTGCCTGTTCCTCCTACAGAATCCTTCTAGGAAGCATTGGTTTCTAATTCTAGGCAGTAGACACAGTGGAAAATGCTAAGTCAGGAAAATCGTCTGAATAGCCATGGCCAACACTTTGCTGGAGTCCTGACATCAGAGATTAAGTTTCCTGAACCCTACAGGGGGGACTCTCAGAGGAGACAGAGCCATCGCAGAGACTGTTCAATTAATTCTCTGAGTTGTTAATTGTAAAGAAACCATTGAGGTTCCCAAGCATTATAGTCTTGGGATGCACTGGGGAGGTTAGGGTGCGACTCAACTGAGGATCTATCTGAAATAAGAGCTGTTGTGGAAGTGTTGTAGAAAAAACCTGAGCAAACGGAAAGAATCCATTTGGCCTGAAGATTGTTTTGAACCTCTCATTTAAAATTCCATTTATGTCTGAAAACGGAGGATGGCAAGTGTGACAAAATCTCAAGTCCTGAGGTGTACAGCAAAGTAACTTCTAAAGATTAGTGGACACATGGAAAATTTTGATTTGTATTTGGGAAATGCCAACATGGCTTCTGTGAACTTCTTCAGAAAATCCTTGAAGCTCTTTAAAGAGCTCAATAAATATGTGGCTATGAATGATCTGGCTAATAATAGACTCTCACCAAATGCTTTAAGAAAATTAAACATGCACAGGAAAGGAGAAAGGTTGTGATAGCATAGCTTCTGCATTCACAGGCATGCTTATGACACCACTACTTTTTCTTCTGCCTTCCTTAGGTGAAAGGAACTACCCCTCCACGTGTCTTTAGTCCATGTTTCACAGATATTGAAGTTTTTATAATTTAAAAAGGGCTTTCAAGAATCACAAGGGATTCATGCAGAAATCTATGAAACCCAAAATATATGATACTTGTTCTGAGATGTTTTTTATTCATAAGGAGAGAAAAAAAAACATTGAATAAGCAGGAAAAAATGCATAAAGCAAGAATCACATAAAAGGTTTTAGGTTACTGATAATTTCCAGCCAAAGGTACTAATCTTCTATTTCAGGTGCATAGTGAGACATTTTTATTTCAGGCAAAGCAGTTTTGTGAAGATAACTTCTATGCTAGTGACAAATATTTTGGGCACATGGGCTATTCAAAGCTCAGAGGTGATCAAAAAGGGATCAAAATATAGAGACTGCACAGCTTTTAAAAAGTAATTGTGTTATTACAATGCAAATCCTTGCAACTTTGTCACTTAGTTGAACCACTCAGCCAATTATACTGTGAAGAAATATATCAGTATTGAGGAATATCTACAAGGTAGTTTTGCAGAAAGCAGAATGCAGCATAGAAGCTAACATACAAGGAAAATCCAGTGATACTAGGAATCTCTATCAAAACAGTAACAGAAATACTGATGGAGATCATTTTCAGAACATTTAAAAGTAATAATTGGTATCACATCTTTACAGGTAATAATTACAGTAGTACTATTACAATAAAGCCCTCTCTTCTCTGATGTTATTTTGTTAAAAATGAAGAGATTCTTTGAATAGAGAACAGTAAAGATTTACTCCAACAAACAAATCTTTGCACATTTATAAGTTGGGCTGGACAAATTCTTTCATCAGCAATGAATTATCTCAAGACTTCTAGATAAGCAAGAGTAATATTAAAAATATTTTGACATTCAATTAATTTTATATATTTACCTCCAATAATGTTTAGCAGAGTTGAGCCTCTATGCTTTCTGCAGAAAAAAACCCAACTAATGCATTGTTTTATAAAAGTTAAAGAAATCAAATTTAATAAAAATAATTTAAAAAAAAAACCAAACTAACCTCTTTACAACATCTTTGCTGCTTTAGGCAGTCCAAAATTAAAACTTTCTGATTTACATTATTAAAGTTACCAATCAGAAATTACAGATATGTTGCAGAGTATATTTGATCACCCATATTTGTTAAATGCCATCTGTATTTGATCCTACTGATGCAAATGATCTGAATTCCATGCATTTCAGACAGCAAGCAGCAGGGGATTTACAGAGATAGGTACATACAGTGCAGGATGAAAGTCCTCAGAGAAAGTCTGTGTTTACACAAAATTAATCTAAACAAATTCAAACATTTGATAGAAATATGTACTCTGCATAAAATCTTCCCATTCATCTTGTATCATGTGAACTCTGTGAGAATGTATGGCACAGAAAAATTCTTTTCTTTAGGTTCTCAGATTATTGCAGCCAAGTAACTGATGCCTGATGTGTTTTTGTCCTTTTTATTTTACTTTTATACTCTCTTTATATATATCCTTTATATATAACATTTTACCCTTCCCCATTCCTGTACTTTTTACTCCCTGTATCTTAACCCTACATGTCTATCACCCTAGTACCCCTTGCCCTGCTCAGAATCCTTTGGAGAAGACGAAACATACCCACAATCTCAAAAGCATGAAGTACCAACCTTGAACAGGGCCCCCATCACTGAGACATGTTTTTGTAAACTAAGTAGTAATCTTTTCGGGGGGAGGCAATTTTAATAAGGGGTAATTACTTCATTTGTTAGACTTCTTATTGGAGACTTTTAGATAGGTATTCTAATCTAAGCTGTCTATAAATTATATACGGGGGATATCGTCGGGGCTTGTTCGTTGGTGTGCATCTGGGATCCTATTAAACCAAGGTAAAACCCCTTTCCTATACTGTGTGTCTGCGTCTAAAATTTTTTACTAGTGATTTAAGGCATCATAAGCATGTAACCATAATTTAGGCACCTCTATAGTGCAGGCTATTTGAAGTGCATGTTTGAGTATTATGTGCATGGATTTAAACACTGCAAGGTGTCTATGATGAAATTCATCTCACCTAACTGCAGACATCTGCAATGTGGAGAGTTATACCTGAACTGTTTGCATCATCCTTATAGTCAATAAACAGAAATGGCCACTTTTGAGGCACAATTTTATCTGACCTAGTTTAGCCATCCACACTGAGGTGGTTATGAATTGTCTTTTTGATGTTTCTGCTTAATTTCACAGCATATTGAGAGTTTGTTGGTGAATACACACTAAACCCATATGCACACCCCACTTGCAGGCACTTGACCCCTCAAGAGGCTACACCAGACACTCAGCCCAGTTGACACTGTCAGCTGAGATACAGATGGTTGTGTTGTAAATATCCAAGGTGAGTTGGTTAACTAAGGTCCTTATTTACTTTGGGATATTTTTATTTATTACTTAGGGATGTTAGGGGTACTGTTAGTGATTTTAAGAGCATGGCCACCACCTCCACCAAACATGACACAGTACTGTTTCATGCCCAGCCTCTGGAGTCAGAGGACAGGGGAGAGAAAATATAATGACAGGTTCATGAGTTGAGATAAACACAGAGATCAATTGCCAGACATTGTCACAGGCAAAAGAGACTCACACACATTACTTGAATTTATTACTAACAAAATCAGAGCAGGATAATGAGAAGTAAAATAAGACCTTAAAAAAAACCTTCCCCCCACCCCTCCTTCATTCCCAGCTCCCCTCCTCATCCTCCCCCTCCACCAAGGAAGAGAGATGGGAATGGGGCTTACAGTCAGTTCATAATGTGTTGTTTCTGCCACTGCTTAGTGAGGGGAGTCCTACCTTTGGGTCCCTCCTACAGGACAGAGTTCTCCATGAACTTCTCCAACATGAGTCCATGACATGGGTAACAGTTCTCCACCACAGGGTGCAGTCTTTCAGGCATGGTCTGCTCAAGGGTAGGTCTCTGGCATGATTTTATTCTATAAAACTCATAAAAATCAAATGACTTACAAACATATTGCTACGCAGTGTTGAAATTTGAAAAGTATTGTATTTCACAGCATGCTCATGGCTTCAAACTTGACATGGCTTCATAGATTTGCAGTATCTGTTCCTCATGGCAAGAAGGAATCACAGATTTAAACAACATTTTGGGCACTTAATTTAGAAAGGATTATCCTTTCTCGGGTTTACATATCATTTAGCACTAGTTAAAAAATTGAAAGAAGCAATTAGAAATGTGACCTGCAAAAATGTGACTATATCCATTTGACAACCATTGGGAGTATCTCGTTATCAGGAGTTCTGAACCATATGTATTTATGCATAAGGAGATTTCTTCAAAAGCAATGTTACTCATTTTGCCACAGTGGAAATGGATAAACTCCTAAAATATATATTGCCAAGAAAAAAGTGTCATACAGGGAAATGTGTACGTGTAGAGCATAGTAATATGTGCATAGATTTTTATGTTTGGAAATTTTAATGATGGATGCAAAAATTCATACTCTTCTTATGGAAATATGAGTATACAGCATTTCACAAACAGTTGCATAAGAATATCTTGAAGCTAATATCAAGTCCAGGAAACACTTCCATTACTAACATTACTGTCCTTGTCCTTCTATGTTTAACCCTTTCTTTGTTTTAAAATAATTCTTTGTGGTTATTACATATGAAAGCTGATTAAAATTGTTAGTGATAAAAAGAGGCAGAGACAATGAACGGTAAAACTTTTCAATTTCCTCAGCTGTAATCCATCAGTTCCTATTAGCAGTATCTGACTACCTTCTGAATAAGTATGCAGATTCATGTAATTACAGGGCTTGACATTGAAGAAATATTTTCAAAGGCAATATACAAAATGTTAGCCAAAGACTCTAGAATACTAACACATTATTTCTGTTTTTCCCAGCATCTTTAATGCTAATATGCATTGGGCTATCAGATTTTTAGTTCATAAAAAATCTCTTCTGAATGCAGCTCTCAAAACTTCTGAAATAGTTCATGGCTTGAGGATACTTTCTAGATACAGGAAAGTATCTTAGAAGAAGGAACTAAGGTAAAACTTCAGTTTTTATAAGGGAAAAATGCTGATGGAAAATCGTACTTGTATTGAAGTGGGAAAACCCTGTGGGATATAAACAAAACAAAGCAAATAAAAAAGTAAACAAACAAATAGTAACGTATAAGTAAATCCCCACACCGTATTTTTTAGCCAGAGCAAGTATTTTGTTTAAGAGAAAACTGTTTCTGCAGTCTGGATTTCAAAATCATTAGACAACTTCATTGATATGAACCTGTTTACAACTAGCAAAGATCTGAAAGACCATAAGAATTTCAGGGAAGCTGATCTAGTTGTTTATTCTCTTACTAATGCTTGAACATGAGTGCAGAATACTGTCTTTTGCAAAGGTCAATAATATACATGAAGTGAGCTTTCTGGAGAGACAACTTCTTATTACATTAATGAGTTAAATTTATCATTGTCTCATAGTTATCTGTTCTATGAAAACACATTATTTAAATGATGAAAACCTCTATCTGACTTTGAGCCCAATTAGCTTCTGAGAGACTTGTTAGATTGCTTCACTGAACCTCGTATAAGCAATATGAGAATCAATGTCTTTGCCTCTAAAGGTGCACTCACAATCTGTATTCTTTGCTTTTATTCTATGCTTTAAGTTTTCATTTGGCAGTTTGTGAAATTTTGCATCTCCCATTTAGGCCACTCCACTGAGTTCCAACCTTCCCCCATCTCTCCTTGTGTCAGTGATATGAGAGTAATGAAGCAACTTGTGTTTGGTTTTTACATAGTTTCCAGTCTAGTGAAACTCCCTTTTAAGTAGTTTCCTTTATGTGCCGTGGCAGGCTATGCCTGCAAGTTACAGCAGCTAAGAGGCCGGCCGCAGGGGGCTGAGACAGCCTGTGCTGTCTCCTCACTGTGACAAGAAGAGCAGACAGTGAGCCCCTGTGGCAGATTATGCACCAGCGAAGAAGATCATTGGTCTGGAGCGCTCCCCCGCCTTTTCTCCCTTATATGGACTTGTTTCCAGAAGAGTCTCCTTTGTTCCCTCCTGAGTTGTTTACAATTGGTTCATTTGAATTTCGTACCCTCCCCCTTATGTTACTATTGGTCTCTGTCCCTGTCCCTCTTCCCTCAAACTCTCCCGGTTGGTCTGTGCACCAAACCACTCCCCTTTTCCTTCCCCATATAACCCCTTGCCACTGGTTGTTCCGTGCCTTGCTGCCTTTAGACCTCCAGACCCTATGCCCGTCCCCGCCTCTCCATCCCGCCTCTCCGTCCCCAGGACCCTTACCCGATGGACCTACAATAATCCACTGGAAGACTGCAGGTAGCTTGGCTGCATGTTTTATTACTGCATGTTTTATTGCCGCGGGTCGTCAGGGCCCGAGAGGTCTCTCCCTCCTCTCGGTGCTGGCTGTGACCATGTGAGGGAGAAAACCTGTCCCTCTGCCTCCTCCCCGTTGCCACCGCGCTGCACCAGCTACTCGCCAGAGGCAGGGCTCGCCTCGGCGGGAAACATCCCCACTCACAGACAGAGACTGCTGGGCCATAACAGTCAGCGCTCTGGGCGAGGGCTGGGTGGACTTTCCCGGGCAGACGATCTCGCACTACAACAATGCGCACTAACAGGTGTTATAGATTACTCTCTTGTCAGTCTTGTCCAGCAAACCATGCTTTCTACAAAATAGAGTACATAAATAATCAACACTGAACTTTATGTTGTAAAGTCAGAATAAAATATGTAGACAAAAATGCGTATCTTTAATAGTTAGCCCATACTTTAAAACTTGTAAATGTTCTCATTAGAATTTAGTATTAATAATATAGTCTTTGAAAGCAAACTAACAACTTGTTTATTTTTATATATTTGGGACAATTAAGTACTGAAAATTATTAAAATCAAATTATTTCCTTTTTTTTTTAATGTATATTTAGAGGCAGGAGTGGTGCTGTGAGAGTGACAAATCAATTCACCTTATACAGGGAGAGGAAATTATCCCTTGTGGATTAGACATGAAATCACTGAGCTACAAGCAGCTGGTGATGCATAACCATCATTATAATTCCAGACTGTTGCATCATTTCTCCTAGTTTTATTTAGCAGTTTTAAAGGCAAGATAAGATATTTTTACGGCAAAAAATTTAGTGAACATGTGGAAATTAAAAAAAAAATTAAGAAAGGGTACCATAAATTTAAATTGGGATGATGGTTATGCACCACCAGCTGTTTATAGTTCAGTGATTGAGAATATAATTGACAAGGAATAATTACTACCTCTCTAAACAGGGTGAGGAGTGCTTTTGCTATGATAAGGTTGGAGAATGGCCATAAGGGGAAGGACCCAACTGTTTGACAGAAATATTTTTGACTTTTTCTTCTGTTTAATAGCTTTAACATTTGAGGCTAAATTCTGTTCTGGATTGTGTCTGTATGTCTCTGCTGGTGTCAATGGATTTGCCTCTATGTAATGGAATTTGAAAAAAATGAACTGACTTTGCATATATAATTGAAGCAGTCACAATGTATTTGCTTGATGGTCTAGTACAGCAATCAAATGCAGACCTTATGCTGTAACTATGTTTAAACCAGAGAAATTCTGCATAAGTCAATACAAAGACAAAAGGATCTATGACATTATGTGACAAACTATTTTCCCTTTCTTTAATTGAAGTATTTCTGTTTGATACTTGACAACAAATTTTTCAAGGAAGTCAGACTGTCATGAAAGGAAAATACCACTGAATCATCTGACAGCACAATTTGAATAGTCATTGAACTAAAGTCCTAGGAACATTTAAATACTTGGCTAGATATGTCATTTGAGCATGACATGAAAACCAAAGTGAAAACATTCCCTTGACAGGAAGGAACAATACCTTAAAAGTAATTTGGTATACTTGTAGAAAAATGGCATATGGCATAGGGACCATGACCCAGTACTGCAAAAGCTACATGACATTTCATACTCTCCATGTGTCTATCTGCCTTCCCTTTGAAAAATCATACAGTAAGTGAAAGGTAGAAAAATATTAAATTCTTATAAGTTTCAGAGAAGTATATGTTCAGGTGACGAGAAATAACTCTAGAGAGATGTTTTTATAGTTTTCAGAGATTCCACTTTATAGGCATCACTGTATGATAGAGGGCCTAATTTCAATTTGGTTTATCTTCAAAATACTATTCTCTTATTTAATCCTATTGCAGGGTAGTAATCCTCCTGTTGCCTGGTGTATGTAGGTGAGCACATTATATAAAATACGCTACTGATCTTTCATTGATCAGTGTTTAAATCAGTCATCAGTATTTATAACAGCAAGTCCTTAGTCCTCTCTTTGTAAACCTTTTCCTCCATAACTGGATCACTAAAGTTGCCCTTCTATAGGCAAGTTTTCTTGTCCCACAGGCTTATTCTCCAAAACTCCTTTTGCTGCATTCAAAACTGTACCATGTAGCGCAATATTTGGTCTTTAATATTCAGCATATAACCTCTTACTCCTTCACATAGTACTGAAACCTCAGACCATTTTACCATCAGTCAACCAGATACCTTTTTTGACATTACTGCATTCTGGTTATTTGTTCCCCATTGATTAAGTGGCCTAGACTTTTTCTTCTCTCTCCTTGTTTTATTACATTTCTCAAGCAACCAGGTTTTGTCAAGTTCAAAACATATTCTTACATTTAAAACTAGAATGTAGAACTAATAGTGCAAAACTCTGAAAAACAGCTAGAATGAGCAACTCATGTAACAGTGTTTTTCCCAGTAAAGGTAAAAAGTCTACCTCTGCCTTTGCTAGGAATGGTGCTTCCTTGGAGATTATAAGAGAAATGAGACAAATAATTTCTTCAGAATACCACAGGGATTTCAGCTCCAAGTGTAGCATACATATGTCTGAACTTTCAGTAGTATATACAGCACCATATATATATATGTGGTATATGCAACAACATTAAACCATATGTATAACAGTACATATGGAAAAATAAATCCCTATTAGAATAAAACCTGGCACAAAGGTCTCTTTCTGAGGAAAATATGAAAGAAAAACATGTACAAGATGATGGTCGTGCCATTTTATTCACTAATAACAACCATTTAGAGAACAGTATTAGAACATACACAAACTCTTCATGGTTATCATAATATTCCTTATAGTTAACATAACCATCTCACTGTTTCTAAGCTTCAAGCCACAAGCAAAATTCTAAATAAGAGAGATCAGAGACCTAATGGTCACTAGCTTGAATTCTCTTACGAAGCAGCAATTGCTTATCTCATCACAGTGTCATCACTAAAGGATTATTAGGAAAAGCACTGAATTAAAAATTAATAAAGTAAAGCCATTGATTCTCTTAGTTGCATAAACAGGTATATCATCAGTTATAAAAATATTATAATATATAATATATAATGATACTGTATAACATATAAAAATAATTTTTTTCAGCTAGATCCCTAGCTGAATCCAAGACATCCTTGATACAGTTGAGGAGAGATGAGGCATACAGCTCTGGGGGAAAATTCAAAGCTCCATTTCACAGATTACTTGGCTTTGAGCTGTAAAGAATAGTGCAGACTGAGCTGTTGCTGTCAACAAACACTGATAGATTAATAAGCAGAAGAAGATCTGGTCTTCTGCATAAAGCATGATATTTAATCAAGAAACATAGACAAATATGGTTCAAGTCCATCTTCAAGCTGTTGCAATTCGAATACAATTCTCTTGCATTTCAGGAAAGTGTTCTGCTGACTTAATTGCTAGCTACAGGGAAAGCAGTGGTCCTTCCATCATGTCGTAAAACATTAAACCCTTTTCTGTAGGGAATTTCAGAATTTTCTATGCTATGTGTCTCAGGTGACTGGAAACATCAGACACTTTGTTCTCAGCCAGGAAACCTGACCTTAGAAATAGGTAAGTGTTTAAATTCCTTTTCTGTGTGCTTAGTGTTTTCATTCACCTACTCCTGCTTTATAGATAAGACCTTGGGCAGGTACCACAGACTGAGGTAGATTTTTGGTCATCTTTCACAGACATTTTTCCAACTCAGGGCTTAAATCTATAATTGCTGAGTTCTAAAAATGTAATTGTAATGTTTTACAATTAAATTTTAGTTAATTATATATATTTTGGTAAGATGTACCTGCAAACGTGATACTGTGCAGTTACATACAAATAAAATTACTAAAATAATATTTGTAAAAGAAACAAATTGCATTGAAACAATTCTACTCTTACCCTTGTAAGAAATTTTTATTATTAGAGAAAATGTGATTTGATCTGTATTTGCATTTTTGGGTTACTCAGTAGCACTTGTGATTTTAAAATGTTGGGGTTTTTTTCCTTCCAGGATAGATTTATAAAGAGCAAGTCACTCTTCTGGCTCTCTTTTGCTTTCTAGATGACAAGACTGCAAGGTCATACATTGATACACGATGTTCGCTGTCACATCCTAACTTTGTTACCCTAAAGAAGGAGCTGGTGGATGGTGATTCTGTCCCAGTTGCAAGATGTTGGTGCTTCTTTAAGACATTTTCTACACTGTTCTTTTGGGAAATCATTCCTTTTATGTTTGGACAGTCTATGGTTCACTGCAAAATGTTACATGAAATCAAAAGACCTATCAAAATGAAGACAACCTACTGAGATTTATTAAATATACTTTTTCCACAAGACATCTTTTTGAGGTTTTGTCATCTTTTCCCATTTGCATTATAAAAGACATCAAGTACACAGCATTATAAATAAAACCTTAAAAAGGTAATCAGATAGGTATTTCAGAAGTCACCATTTTAGTTTCTATTCAGAAAACATAATAAAAGTGCATTGGGGAGGACACTGAAGCTGAAGAAAATAAAAGGGAGAAGAAAACCCAGAAAACATAATAATTTTGTTGTCTTCTAAGTCAGAATAAATTTCACTGATTTATACTTATTTGAACTCAAAACCAGAACCCTCTGAATCCTGCTGAGGTAACACAGAAAGGTATCAAACTCTCTAACTTACTTTGCTAACCATAAGAAAAATATAGGATAAAAGAGATGCAAAACAAGATGACACTGCTGCCTCTCTATATTTCCTACCATTGCTCAGATTACTGAGATTTCTGTTTACCCATTTCTCCAACCATTTGAAGTCCCTCTGGTCTAGTTGGCAGCACACCCATCTGGTGTATCAACTGCTCCCAGTTTTGTCTTGTCTGAAAACTTGCTGAGGGTGTATTCCTTACACCCCATTGTTGAGCTCATTAATGGAGATGTAAAAACAGAATTGGGCTCCATATGGACTCCTGGGGTACAGCACTAGTGACAGCCCTCCAGATGGACGTCATGCTTCTGCTGATCAGCACCCTCTGAATCAGGCAGTTCAGCCAGCTCTCAATTCACTTCATCTTTTCTCACAGTGTTAGCCCTGGAATGACATGATAGAGCTTGACACAGCCAGCTCAGGTACCAGTGCTAGTTTTTCTCTCTTCATGGTGCCGAGCTAAAGTCTGATCTTGTGACTGCCAACAGCCTGCAGGAGGGCATTGCTGGATTGCAGGCAATGAGCAAAACCCCTAAATATATTCAGCAGTATGCATCAGTGGTTCTATGCATGCCTGCAGAAACCAGGAAAGAGGCAGTGAGGCCTAGAGAATATATAGATTTATGGTGAAAATTCATGGTGGAAATATCAAATACCATTTCCATGTTAAGCTGAAAGGAGGAATCGGGAAATGCAAAGAGATGACATCTCAAGTTTTGAGGCAAGAATATTACCAGATGTCAGTAAAATTTCAGAAAATAATAAATTCCATAATATTCAGCTCACAGAACTGAGTAGACTAGAATAAGAATCTTTGCATCAGAAAGAGTTTAGAACAGAAGACAGGAAAGATATGGAGACAAACAGAAGAAAAAAAAATGAGAGCCAGGTTAAAATTTTAGGCTGTCCAGAATTCAACTATCTATTGTGTTTCATTATGAACAGATTTCTGTTTTATTCAAAATATCAAATCAAATTCAAAGACTCTGCTGGCTATTTTTAATGAAAACATGGAAAAAGCTTTTATGCAATCACCTACATAATTTGTTAGTGAGACTAGCCCTTTGCTAAGAAAGAGCGTTGATTGAATCCCTGGGCAGTAAAGAGCTAATGCACTGCAATACCTTGCCTCACTCCTCAATGACCATTCAATTGGGCAAGTTAGACCAGGATATGTTGGGAAAGGAAGGCTGCACAAAGGTACAGCAGCACCTTTCTGAAACCAATTTTCCAGTTCAGTTCTATGGTGACCACACAGACAGGGCAAGTGCAAAAGTGGGGTCAAGGCACAGTCAGGACCAATAGAGGGTACCAAGACCACCAAAAGACACTCAAAGCCCCCCAGACTACTTCCAGAAAGCTCCAGAAGACTGGACTTCATATGCTCAATTGTTTACATGATGAGCAAGAAACCTAATCCCAGAGAGGGAAAAATTTACCTACAAGAAGGTATCCCTACAAAGCCTGAGTGGCACCAGCAGGACCTTGGACACCCTATTGGCTGGATCAGTGCTGGACCCAGAACTGGTGATACCCTTTCCTCTCCTGTCTCACCTTCCTTTCATTTTGTCTTTCTTCCCTCTTTCTATTTATTCCCTATTTTTGTTTGCTAAAAAATTTCCTGAGGTTTTTTTTTCAATCCTTTTGGGTTTTGTCATTCTTTTTCAACCTGCAAATCTGAAGTGCTCCCTTCCACATAGGAGTAAGTAAGTAAGTAAGTAAGTACATACTTAATAAAATTATAGTAACTAAGAGGTACCAGCTACTGAAAGGAAGGTGCTAACCCCTGTATCAGCAGTGTACTGTCCTATAATATATATATATTCTCCATCTGTATGGCCACTTAAAATAATTTGCTAAATCTCTCTGGGTTTCATAACGTCAGTACACTTCCACCTTTCCATAAATAACCTCTAAAGTTGCAAAGCAGATCAGTTACTGTCTAAATATGTCTTTTTTTTTGTTTGTTCAAAGTGCCAAATTACTTGCAATGTATGCAGGAGAAGCTTCTGTAGAAGCTAATGATACTGAATTCAAATGTCAAACTAAAGAGGTGAAAACTTGCATCTGTCACCAGTCAAATTTCCAGCACATGAATCTCCTTTTGGATGATGCACAAACTGTTAGAGCAGACTCTCTGACATGTCAAGGCATGCCAAAAAACACTGTGACAGAGCACTTCAAATGCTCCTGCTCTTAATACTCTGAGCCAAACAACTTTTGTCCTTGATCTCTTAGACTTTTCATTGAACAATTGACTAGTGATGGTTGCATCCCTTTGCCACTGCTGTTAAAGTTTTATTTGCTTAAAACAATCAATATTTTCATGTACTTTGAGAGTCTTTCAGGTTTTGTTGATGGATATGCAGTATCTAAAATACACTTTAAAATGCCAGGAGTCTGGTTGATTACTTCAGTATAGGATAGCACAGATATGTGAAGTGAATGAAAACTGACAAACTATATATCCTTAGGCCAGTACTGTAAATGAAAGAAGTAAGTGCATCTGACACTTAGGAATAAAAAAGAAAAAAAAAAAAGAGAGACAACTTTTGTGGCTATAGCCTGAGAACATTATAAAAAGATCAAGAAATACACAATGGATCATAGATTTGAAAATTATAGTACCTGGTAAAGAATACTAGGTCATCTCTATTGCCCAGATTAAAAACTGTGATAATATATTTACAAAAAATCAAGCCATTTTGTACTTTTGCCTATCTTCCATTATTAGTATGGACTGCATATATGTAGAAATATTGTAAAATTTAATTTCCAAATAAATGAAAGGAGGGATGCCTACAGGATATAAAAAAATAGCCATAGAAATAGAATTAAAAGGACCTTTCCTGAACAAATTCAAAGAAACAGGAAAAAAGTAAAAATCAAACCAAAAAAGTAATACTTTATTTTTCCAAGGAAAAATGTTGCATAGTAAAATGGAATAATTAGCTGGAGTTGTCTGTTTGAGGTCTGAATGTAAATCAGCATTGTTATACACACACAGTTTAATAAGTAAAGGTTTATGGCACCAGCTGACTTGGTACTTTCTCATAAATTATATCCTGCATTCATTATGTCTCTGTAAAACTGTCATAAAAGGTGTGTGCCATTCATATTTTTCAGCTTACTTAAAAAACCATTAAGGTTACAATTGAAAAAAAAAAAGCTCATTATGTCTAAGATGCAATATGTTGGCAAATGCTTTATATTTAAATATGTTAATTAAAGCTACATATTTTCTCATGGAAGACATTTTATTAAGTTTGAAACATTTTTAGAATAATGAGACACATGTAGAAAACAGTTTTGCAGACAAAGAAATCATAAGTGTTCAAGAGTTAAATTAATTTAAGAGGGTTTATTCTTTCTCTATGTACCCACGGTTTTGAAACTAAAGTCAGTGGGGCATCAAGGAAGGCTATAAAATTGTTATGAAACTTCCGTACTGAACTTGAATTATTTTGTTTGTTTAAATTTTCAGGTACGGAAAAAAAATGTAAACATAAAAGAAAAAGGACTTAGCCTTGTCCTGTTAGTATAACAAAGAAACTCAAATATATTATTTTCATTGTTGATGTCTTCTGGATATTGTGCAAAAACAAAACAAAACAAACCAAACCATAAGCTCTTTCTGTAGTTTTCTATATACAGGAGTGATATGCAGTCAAGCTTTTCTCATCCTTTAATCAGTTTTAATTTATTATAGTTGTATAACTGTATATAGTATCATTATATATACTTTATATATACTTTGCATTTATTAAACAATAAGATGAAAATACTCCATACAGCTATTATGCAATCTTATTTTAAACATTTACATGGAAATTCAAGTGGAAAGACAGGAACCTTTTAATTTTTTTTTCTTAAATTTCTTTGCTCCAGTTTTTCTTCCATTAATCCATCAGTATTTTATAAACACAGTGCTAGTCTTCTTGGGATTATTTTTTTTTAAATACATCATCACCTGCATAACTAATGTGCCCCATAAATCCTCTTGATGCACCAAGAATGACCTTTCTAAAAGTAAAAATGTATTAGACATAGATACGACAATAGATATACTATTTTCCTTTACCATAAAAATGTAAAATTGAACCTGTTCTGACTTGCATTGTCAGAAAAGCAAAGCAAACACCAATACATTTATCAAAAAAAAAAAAAAAACAAAAAAACCCAAACAACCAAACGAACCAAACAAAAACCCCAACAACAACAAAAAAACCCCAAACCAACCAACCAACCAACCAACCAACCAACCAGAAGGTAGTTTGAGTTTCCTTACATGAAAATGTACATGTTAGAAATTTCTCATCACATTTGGAAAATTTAGACTCTTTTAAAAAGATTTTTACAGCTCCAGTGCTGGAATCACAACAGTGGAGTCACAAACAACCACAATTTTTGTCTTGTTTATCTACTTATGAAGCCGTTAGATATGAAGGCATGGAAAGATAACTAACAAACATATTGCCAATTTTTCATAACAATGAGTGATTAAAAAAAATTAAGATTATATTCAGAATTCAACCTAACATTCAGCACACCTCACCTCTTTTTAGAAATCATAAATCTAAACTGAAACATTTTCTGATTAGAAACATATATCATTCCAAAATAAATGCTTGTATGAGAAAAATATGCTTAGTGACATTTGATACCACTTGGAATTATGAAAGTGCCTTGGAAATATACAAAGTGAAAATTAGATCTAATAGTCTAGCTTTTAAGTAATGTTATCTATTACCCATTCCTATATATTTTCTATTATTATATCATCTATTCCTCTTACCATGTGTGAATAAACAAATCTGTAAGTGTAATGAAATCCTAAGAATTTGTATCTTATTGCATGATCCTACATATGAACTTCTTACCTGACCATTTCATTAACTGAATACTACAGTCAAAGTAAAAGCAAGAGAGAAGTACACCTTTATTTCCTCCACAGTTCTATAAAACTTGAATCAGTTTTCGTAGTTTAGGCAAACATGGTTCAAATGCTCAAACTTAATAGCTGTTTGTTTGATTTTCTAAGTAGTTTTTTATTTCGTGTTTTGACTAAGACCCCAAAGGATACAGCCAACATGACTTTGTTGGGTTTGGTCTGCTTTTTCATCACATGCAGGTTAAAAATATGACTCAGATCAAATCACTCATAATCCTATAATCTCTCAGAGAAAAATTATAAGAAAGCCCCTGACCTTCATTGAAATATGAAATTAAAAAAGAGGGTATTCAAAACACCATGAAAAACAAAACAAAACAAAACAAAACCAAACCCCAGAACTCATATTTTTACCTACAGCATTCTAAAATACTGCTTAATATCAAAAATGAGTACATGGATACATTCAAAGTTTTGCTTAGTTTCTGACTCTAAAACACATATGCTCAAATTTTTGGAAACTTCATTATTCACAAGATAGAAAGAAAAACAAAGAAAAAGGTTTATGATTTCTCTTTATACAATGGGGTTTCTGGCCAGACATATAATTCTTTTTACCAAACCCACATTTTTCTTTGTCTCTGTGTCTTTCTCTCTCTTCTGTCACTGTTAAAATAATCGAACTGCAGCAATGATAGCAGCCTAGAAATTGTAGTGTCTGTCACTAGCCTGAAATCTTGCAGTACCCCACAGTTCATGCAATTAGGATTTTTTTTCAGAGCATGTTCAGAGTCTGACCCATGATATACAATCTCAATTTTCAATAAATGCTTGGAAAACTTGGAATGTTCTTGTGATTTAGACATAAAAAATTGCTTTGCCACATCTGTTAGTCTGACCACATCAGTCTGACCCTTGTTCTAGTCTGTCAAATTTATATAAGCCAGAACAAAACTTAAATCAGACATATTTTGCCATGGGTCTCATTGTAAGGAAAAATATGTGCTTAAAAATTTTATGTCATTTATATTCTCTCTATTTCTTGGTGTATATATGTGTCACAAAATACTATCTTCGTTTTCAATATTTAGCCATGCAACAGAAAAAATCTTTGAAGCAAATTGAAATCCATCACACCTTTTGCTGAGATGCTAAGTTATATTCTTTAGAAAAATGCTTGCTCAAGCCATCTAGGCAATGCCACAGAAACAAGTATTAAGACTAGATTGGTTTTTTGCATAGAAAATGCCATGATACCAGTAAACGCCTATAATTTGCAAATAGAATTAAAAAAAAAATAATTTATTTGTATATGTAAAAATTCATTCTGAATCAGACTTTCACCTTCTGTCCTGTAATATTAAATATACAGTTCTTAATGGAAAAGAAGTTCTCTTTCATCACCATTTGAACTTTGAGATTGGTGTATTTCCACAAAACACTTCCAATCATTCAACATTTTTAGACAGGAAAATCATCTCCCCAAAAGTCTCTGGCAAACTCTGGAATACAGTGATTTATGTTCTGTCTAGACCAGACAAGCTTTTTAAAGGAGGGATTAAAACTACACTCAGACGTGATGAACATTTAATGAGCTAACTCCTGTGGAAAGAAGGGCTTTTTTTCTCTGCTTAGTCATCTAAATTCTCCGTGGCAATCCTAAAATATTAGGATTTTTATTTCCCATCATGATACCTTGACATATATTTCTTTCCTGAAATATAGAGGAATATACTGCAAATCAGGTCAGGAAATTACAGGGAAATAATGCTGAGAATAGGAATAGGCATTGTTTAGTTCACTGAGGCACCCATTCCCCAAAGACAGTTATTTTAAAATGAGTTTTAATTATTCATTCTAAAGCAGCCATCCAGTTCCTGAATGTAGCTATAAAATATTCAAAACTTAGTATGAAGAATGACAAATGAAAGTCCTGTACTGTACTTTAAAAGTGCATATTTAACTTCAGAGTTGTTACCGAAAATATTTCTTACTAGTCATTCTAAGGTATAAGAAGTTATATGCATCAGCTATACTGGAGTTACAAAGGAAGCCTTAAGTCTTAGCTATTTAAATATGAAATTGCTAATTCAATTTCTTACTGAAAGAAGTAGAGTCACAGAAGGGAGTAAGCATGTGCCATTCTGACCATATGCAATATTTTTATTACTAGATCGGATCCCTACAACCTCCAAGGTTTCTGATGATCTTATTTTCCCCCTGGTCTCTGGGACTTTCATAAGATCATTACCCTCTGCTAGTGCTCTATCTCCTGCCTGATGACACATGGATTGCAATCAAGCAGTCCTGTCTAACAATAATTTTACATTTCTGAGCATGAAAGGAGCTGCGTTCTGAAATCCAAATCAGTACCTTGTTTGGAACATGGCACATGCCATATGGCTTCAGAGATATGTTGTCCCTTCTTTCTGTCCAATCACAAAACAGTTATTTTAATTCTTTCTGATTTAAGCACAGCAACTAAACACACTTTTTATCTTAAATTTTGTGAAAATATGAAACAGGAAAAATCCCTACATCAAGACAGTCCTTTCCACCAGAATTGAGAACAATTTGATTAAAAGCTACAGGATATTTTCTTTTCTCTGAGAGCAAATATTTTACATATGAGTTAACATGAAAATGGATATATTCAGTCTAGATTGATGTTGAGAAGAGCAGAATAGAGAAACACTAGTGTTACAAATTCAGCCATTCCTCTTTTTCTTAGCTTCCAGAGATGCATAGACAACTAAACTAGATTCATAAGTTTTCATAAGTTCCAAGAAAATTCCAAAGATACTCAAATATAAGTAGCATGTTGTTATATATTTTATGTATTTACATTTGTCTATACATATATATACATAAAGTGCTGGAATAAAGAATTTACTAAGACCAAATCAGCTGCCTCTTATGTGTGAATTAGTGTCTGGAATGAGAACAGAAAATATCTCTTAATTCCTGCATTGAGATTTACTACATTGAAATTTTGATAAAAAATTCATAATAGTACCCAGAAAAACACAAGAGTTATTCTTTCTGGGGGCAGAATATTTTAGAAAAGGCTACTCTTATTAATATATATCATTAAGTGGAAAAGAAGCAGGAACTATATGACTTTGCATCCCAGTAGTGACTTTCAAGTGTATTTTAACATAAATTAATATAGGCAAAAAGGCATGATCAAAAACATAAATAAGGGATTTTTGCTGTGTCTCATAAATCTATTAATCAATTAAATTAATTGAAAAAATAGTCAGGGAAATCTGGGCCACACTTTTCCATCTAATACTGATAGGATTACATCAGAGGATTTTTTAGGTAAAATGTATCATCATGTTGATTTCCAAAACTGTTGTATAGAGCTGAAGTTTTAACATATTGTTGTGAAAGTAAACTTTGATATTATGATTAAATATTGTTTCACTTGGTGTGGAGGATAATTTTTTCAGAAAATATTCAACGGAATACAAACATACATAGTTATTTCAAATATATCAACATTTATTTGAAATGAGATAAATACAATTTTAAAATGTTCTAGCACTTCTGGAACCATTTTTTTGACACAGCATTCTAATTATTAATTTACATGAATCTGTAATGCTTTTGCTATTGGTATCTACATATGTAACTATAAATTTTCACTACTTGGAAGTAACCTATTTTGCCCAGAGAAAGAAAAGCTCCTTTTTGTGAACAGTTCATCAGCTTTACACTGATATTGACAAGGTTTTGCCTATACCCTTCAGGATATCTGCTTATTGTTTCTCATTTCTCCCTTGATTTTAGGGCAAATATGCAATTCTGATGCAATACTCCTTTATTCTTTTTCTTCACCAATATTTCTGATAGGGAATTTTGGATACCTATATCTCATCATTCTAATTTACTCTAAAAAAATGATAGTAGTAGTAGTAGTAAAAATTATTTCACGTTGCTTATGCACTAAACTCCTAGTTTTGCTTTTTTCCCCTCTATTTCAGTGTTTGATTTTTTAAATTTTAATTTGCTATAAAGGAATACAAAATATTCAGTAAATTGGGCCATTGTTTTTCTTCTTCATTTTTTATTCTAATCCTGCTTCTGTTGCCCAGGACTCATGGAGGTAATATTTTTGCCCGCATTAGCTTATTTTATTCACTTATAAAGTGCTTCCTTCAAACCTAAGCTGAATGTTGAGAGGCAATATATTAACAACTCTCCTCCTTTGTGAATCAAACAGACTCATCATTTCAGCATGAATATCCTTGATAGACTTTTGTTGATTCTTGCAAAAAATTACGTCTTTTCTGGTTGCTTAGGAAGACAGTCTAATGAACTATAGCTTTGCAGCAGTACATTGTGTCATCTGTCTTTAGACTAGTTATTTTGTTTTTGGGATTATCAATTTCATATCCCAGATAGCTGTACAATTTTGAGAATCTTTTGAAATTAGATGATTGAAAAATTACTGTGAAGGTGGAAAACTTCAGCAACAGTACATCATGAATAAAAGTCCTAAGAGAACAAAATAGAAAAATAGAAATCAGCATAGTTATCAATTATTGTGGAACTGTAATAGTTTCTAACAGATCAGAATCTCGTGTCTTCTGTCTAAAAGCAGGATCCTAAGAAAGGGAGATTAGATGCATTTCAGAAAAAGAGAATCAGAGACCATTTGTAAATGCCTCGTATGTTGTGTTGAAAACATAATATTTTGCTTTTTTTACATGTAGAATAATTAAAGAATCTCAGGAGTATATAAAAATATGGAAAGTTACGTTTTCTACTTAATTACCTAGTCAGTCTTTGGATACCCATGACACTAGCTTAAGTGTAGAAATTTGGTATGGGTTTCAAATTGCTGATCTGCATCTGCTAACGACCAACACTTTATAAGTAAAAATGCCTAGAAAAAAAGCATGAATTATGAACATTATATATTTTTAAAATTACTCCTGCTCAAGGGTCCACTACGACAGAAGTGAGACAGAGACCAGTGTTCTGATTCAAACTACTTTATAAGAGCTATTAAATTTGCTGCTGAGACTATAGCAAACCTGATCAGGTTTTACTGGAAAACTTCTCCCAGGAGGGTGTTCATCCTTCCATTAATGACCCTTTATGTGGATATAGGTAAGTCACTTACAGACATGCAGCAAATAAGTTTTTGATCAAGTGTGTTATTGATTTCACCATCGTATTTTAGCTATACACAACTCAAAACTACTGATATTATTTCAGCTTTTTTTATGTCATTCAGTTATCTGACTAGAATTCAGATGAACAGTTATTATCTATAGGAAAATGATTATAAAATATCAATCATGTTGTATATTTTACTTTTTATTATTTTCCTTTTTTTTTTTTTTTTAAATTCTGTTTCCACAGAAGCATGTTTGATTATGAAAACGATTATGGTAGAGAAATTACAAAGTGGAAAGACTATCTTAGTAAGTCTAAATTTTCCCGATATGTGGAATCATAATGTACGTATTTCAAAGTAAATAATGAGATTCACTTGAAAACTTGCTGATACACTTCTATATTTAAAGGAGTTACTCTAAATCTTTCTTGACATTTATATTTTACCTTATGGTTTTTATTTGTTGGGATGTCAAAATTTCTTTACTTTGTTCCCTTCTGGTCTTTTGTGATGTTCTTTTTCCAGCTTACAGTTCAATTTTACATCAAGACATTTTTCACAAAAGCAAAGTTCTTGTGTCATCTTTTGAGACTTCACATTTGACTTCATTGGCAATACAGCGAATTGTCCAAACTGTCATACTGTAGCAATGACAAGAAGAATAAAATCTCTTCCTTTCCGAGTCTTTCTGAAATGAAACTTCCATTGCATAAGCTCTTTTCACACTATGCAGCACTCAATACATTCATGCTTTATCTCTCTTATCTGTTCATTTTCATAGAGAAATCATTGTCCTTGTTAGACATTTGCATCTTTTGGAGCATTGTTCTCATGCAGGTATGATTAAAATAAAATTAAAAAAAGCTCTTCTGTTTCTGTTAGTTTGGAGGAGTGTCTAATGATCTTCCATCCAATTCTGACTATACAAAGTTGCAAGGGCATAATGAAAACAAGTTTTACTTGTATTAGAGAAGTTCTGCTTGCTAACTAGCTTTGCTATTCTACTCATTGATGCTATTGGTGATTCTGAAGAGTATCAGAGGTATTAAGTCTGTTTATTAAAAAAATTATAAATCTAAACTCTATTTGTAAATACATGACCCTATTTCTGTAAATAAATTAGATTCCCCCTTTTTTCATCATTAAGGTGCAGATTTTATTTCATATTTATTACAGATTTATCTAGATCTGGGCTAATGCCACTACTTGTCTTCATAAAGGTTTAGGGTATTTTAACAGGGTGCAAGTGTTCATCCTGATTCCTGGATGAAAGATCCTTGGCAAAATCAGAGAACACTTGGCTATTTTGCTTCAGGCAGTAACAGTGACAATCTTTAAACTCAGTTAAAGCTCTGCAGAGTGGAAAGAGAACTTCCAGGCAATCTCATTTCCTTGCCTACGCCACAGGCAATAAGAAGTGTAAATGGGGCACTCAGCAAATAATCTAGTGAGCATTTAAACTAATTAAAATGTGATGAAGACTGTTTTGAAGATCTCAATTTATAATTTATATTGCAGTAAAAGTGAAAAATATTAAAACTCTTTTTCTAAGGGTAGCTTCACAGGTCTCACAGAGGTAAATTTCCTCTATCTAATAACTATATTTTTTTGAATGTTATCTCTGCCTTGTAATATGAGTACTCTAGGAGACACTATTGGATAGAACATAATTTTCTTGGAAATATATTCAAAGAAAGAAAGGTCTTAGACATTTGCTTAGCCTTGATGCCTTCTTTCTTCAATTTCCAACCTTTATCAACCTTTACTTCTCTATTGTAACAGAAACCATAATGCTTTCTCAGAAAAGAAGAAGAAGAAGGAGGAGGAGGAGGAGGAAGAGGAAGAAGAAGAGGAAGAGGGAGAAGGAGAAGGAGAAGGAGAAGGAGAAGGAGAAGGAGAAGGAGAAGGAGAAGGAGAAGGAGAAGGAGAAGGAGAAGGAGAAGGGAAGGGAATCTGTATATTTTGAGTATCTTATGTTTGAACGTAACTGCAAAAGAAGCTTACTCTTCAGTGAGGTGCAGTGCACCCAATGTTGCTGAGAATCAGAGCTGAGATGCCTAGAAAAGGATTTAAAATATTTTTCTCTATCTTTAGATGTATGCTTTGGATATTTTTTTCTTGTTGTTATGTATTCACCTCTCCATATTTGATCAAAGAAAGATGGATCCCATTTAAAATCAAAATGCAGTTTTTCCTCCATTAAGTCAACAATCTGAAGCCAATAAGCCTGCTGATATCCTTTCATTTCTGTC
The DNA here is from genome assembly GCF_008360975.1 of Lichenostomus cassidix. NCBI lineage: Eukaryota > Metazoa > Chordata > Aves > Passeriformes > Meliphagidae > Lichenostomus > Lichenostomus cassidix. The sequence continues at coordinate 91,463,063 of NC_139483.1, read as the reverse complement.
ACTTTCCTAACTTCTCATTCCCTTGTTTACCTTTTAAACTGTCTAACTTTAATTAAATTACCTCCCTCCAAAGCTATTTGCTCTCATTCACAATGTTAAATCACATTAATCCTTTTGCACACAGTTTCATATCATGCCATTCCAGAAGCCACCTTTCTCAGATTATTCAAGGCCTCTAATTCACCTATTTTCTGAATGTTGTGACATCAAACTCAAATGGCAGTGAATATATTCTGAGTACAATTTCTTCTTAGCTGTCATGGCACTCATTTCTGTAGAAAAACAGATTAGACAAGCATGCAATTTTAAATACTTTTAAGATTATTATAAAATACATGATGTATTTAAAGAATTGAAGAAATGTTGATTTTCTGCTAGTTGCAAACACCTGTTTCTGATGAATTTAAATAACTTTAATAATACTTTTTTCTGCAAGTCAAACATTATTTTTAAAAAATATGTAACTTTTGGGCTAACATCAATTTTCTGTGCTCCAAAAATTTTTATTACTACCTAAAACATACTTTTATACTTTGTTTCCTATGAATTTATTGCTCTTTCATTTTTCTCTAGCAAAGTAATTTTTTGCAACTTATGAAGCTATTTTATTGCAAAAGTTTACAAAAAAACCCTAAACAAACAACCCCCCTCCAAAAAAAACCACCAAAAAACCAACTAAACTAACAAAAATGCATTGCTCCAAAGACTGTACTTAAGACCCCAAATTTTGGAAGAATACTTGATCTTCTGCATCCGATGGATTCTATTTACTAAGAAAACCAGTGAACACCAAGAGCATTGATTTTCAGTTATCACCTGCACTGTGCTAGTATTACCATAGACACTAAACAGTGGCTTCTCAGTGACCTTTTATCCTCCAGTGCAGGCATTACTTGATTTTCTGAATACAATAAACCTTTTCGTGTGTGTAGGATGCGACAGGCATGGGGACATTCTTTTGCTTCATCTCACTCTCTAGTTCCTTCTCATTTCTCCTTCTGCATCTTTGAACTCTAGGACCACGTATGAGGCATTTAGAATTAGGAAGGTCGCTAGCCAATTAAACTATCTTTCCTTCTCTCTTTCTCGCCTTCCTTCCTTTTTTTTCTCAAATGTCCAGTCCTTCTATCACTGCCAATTTAAACATGCAGTTTTTCCTCACAATGATGCCTTGTGCCTCTTAAGGCACAACTAAGTGCCTTAAGATAAGGAAAAACAGTCATTTAGGTTGAGAGTATAATAGTTGAAAGAAACAGGCTAAAAGAGTAGTTTGCTATCTGACCTGGTGAAAGACAGAACTGAGCTTTAGCCATCTGATTTAAAGAAGAAGAACTTAGGTCTAGTTAATGAGAAAAAAGGGCATTGATTAGAAATTCTTGCTTATAGCAGTAGCTGTCAGTTATCTAAACAGTTAAAGAGTATAATCAGTATTGTATGATTATGAGATGCTATATTCAGTTCTAAGCTATTTCAACATTTAAAAAAATCTGTATGAACAGAAAAATTTTAAGTTCTCTCTCTTAATTATTGTCTCATAAATCATAGAAGTTTAGGTTGAAAAGAAGCTCTGGGCATCCAATGGTCCTACCCCATACTCTGCTCAGAGCAAGGGACAACTTTGAAATTACACCCAATTTCAAAGTCAGATAATATTCTTCAGGATCATATAAAGCCAACTGTCAATATCTCCATGGATAAAGATTACATAAACTCACTGAGGAACTCATTGAAATATTTGATCACCCTCATTCTAAAATAATTATTTCTAATATCTGATTGGAATTTCCCTTGTTCCAGATCATAGTCATTGCCTCATGACCTTTCATTTTGAATTTCCAAAAAAAATCTGGATCCATCTTCTCTATATCACACCATAAGGCAGTCAAAGGGTACTTTGAATTCTAAAGTCTCTCATGATGTGCTCAGTGTCTTCTTGGTGGTGTTGTTGATACCACATAGACAATAAAGAGTATCAGTTGGAAAAACAAATCTCGGCAATTCTTTTGCAAGTATTTTGCACCTGAACTCCTGGCAGGCAATAAACCTCCTAAGACAGAAAATATGGCTACACAGCTGGATGTCTCTGTCCAGTCTTCCTTTGTTTCCTGTTCATGATGACAGGTGGATCAGGCTCCAGCAGCTCTGATTTTCCCTGAAGAAATTTGTTCCTTTTCAACTGTTCCCATCAGCCTAGACCTACTTTGTTGATGCGCACCTGGAAGTGAAGAAGAAGCCTTCTTCCTCATGCCAATTTTGGGGTCATTAATCCCAAAGAAGTGTTTGAGTGCAGCCTCTAACTATTCTTTCCTGTATGCAATATGGTTTTCAGGGTCTTTTTTCCTCTCCAAGTCCTGCTCCAAAGAATCTTTCTATTTTCTGTTTTCTCTTTCTTATATTATAGTGCCTATTTTCTTACCACCATTGTTCCATCACCCAATGGCTCAGGACCTGGGCAGAGGCTTATCCCTTGTGGAGCTACTTCTGCGACTCTAGCTGGTACTTGGGATCGAACACTGTGAAACATCATCACTTTCCCATGGTGCTAAGGCAGACCAGAGCTCCTATGACCTTAGAGGTCCTATTAATTCTTACACAGAGTTCACATCCCCTCTTAACCTTACTGCCAAATCACTCTACCTTTCTCATGACTGCTGCTGCTCAGTGAGAGGTATTCAGGCATTTTCTGTTATTTTCTGTTTTCTGGGGAGCCCATCTTCCTCCAGTTTGAAAACAGCTGAAAACAGTCAAAGGTATATGCACTTCTTCATGAGGAAACAGCAGAGCCATGTCTTCCATGTCTTCCTTTGTCTTCAACAAATGCAAAACACTACTCCTCAGTAACTGTTTTAGAAACATGCTAATCAGCTCAATCTTTTCAGTGTTCAACCCATTAAAATTAATAATCTCATATTTGCTCTGATGCCGGAAAACTTCGTGACTCTGTAAAATAAAAGTGTATAGGACAACCAGACAATGTGGCTGAAGTCCCATCTCAACCATCCAAATTCCTCCAGAATTAACTGAAAGTTAGGTATTCACAGTTCTCAAGAATTCTTATATTTATCCATTAAAAATAATAATAAAACAAAAGATTCTTAGCTTATTTCTTGCAGCCTGCATTGCATAATCCTCTCTGCATTTATCTTTCATACTTCCCTTGCATATCAGGCAATAATTTTCTCTCTTATAACCCTCTGAGCATCATGAGTATGGTAATAGCTTCCATGAGAATTGTATTTCCCACATATATCTCCAGAGCTTTATCGTTTTAACTATATTAATACTGTATTTTAAAATAACTTAGTTATATTGTCCTAACTGGGGTGAGGATTTCTCCCACGCTGAGATCCACAAAACAGTAAGAAAGAAGTAGAATGCAGTAAGTCAGTTCTTTGAAAATTCAGTTCTTCAGACCTCTTTGAGATTTTCCCCTAGTTAGACACACTCTTGCTTGACAGCTCTCAGGAACTGGACGATCATACAGAAAGCAACTGCTATGTGGTTCCTTTGCAGGGCTGCACTGGCTCAGAGTACACAGTGACAAAGATGCTTTACCGGGCATGAACTCCTCTGGACTATGTGAGCAGCAAATTCAAGAAACACATTTCATACTTTTATCTAAAATCATTAATTTTAATGTGGTTTAGAATGTGGAAACATTGGCAGGAATCCTCACACCTCTCTGCAGTGGTGTACTTGATTTAAGAATTCTAAAATTTCAGCAGGAAAAACCAGCATAAGGTTACATGATAAAAATCAGCAGAGCTAATTGAGGGAACTCTTGTTACTAATGGAAAATGTATGAGTCTTTATAGGCCATTCCTAACTTTTCCCTGGTTTCCAAAACATCTGAAGAATCCCTTGCAATGTGAAATAATAACAATCACAATCACAACAGAAAGCAGAAAAGTGTAGTTATAAGGTGCTGTTTCCAGTCTCAGCGTTTTTTGTCTTACAACCAAGCACACAAGTTAGTGAAAATCAGTTCTGCTCAAAACTACACAGAGTATTTTGATCTATTTTTTTCTCATCTATTTTTTTGTCCAGTTCTGGTAGACATGAGTGATGTTTTGCATCACTGCCTAAATACAGCACTGATCGATTTCTAACAGTTATTTTATGATCCACTGTATTAATATAATACAGAATTTTTTTATACTCAGGAGCTGAAAAAGTGTTACCTCTCTGAATTTTTTTTCTACTCAAGGTTGATCAAAGGATAAAGAAAGGTCTCTTTCATCTAGAGTTAGGCCCAATAATTTAAGCTCACAGATTCAACTATCTACTCTGTATTCAAGGGAGTAGGGATAAATATCTCTGAATACTTTACTGTATAGGATTTTTTAAATTGCATTGTGAATGTGTTATGTATTGTTCACTTCTTTTTTGTTCTTACAATATGTTGCATCAATACCTCAGATATTTGTTGTTCTGGCCATGGCTGCTATAAGATGGTGGTCCTCCTTCCTAGCATTAGGCAAAATGATTCAGCACCGTGGGAGTTCCCAGAATACCAATTATCTTGAGCTTCTAAACACTTCACCTGACACCAATCTGTTATACAGTGAACATAATTTCATATTCTTTTATAAAACTAGAAATTAAAATTGCAACTCTTTCCCTACTAGACTTTTTCTAGTTTTATTCTTTCATTTGTTCATTTAATTCCTAAGTGACATACCATATGCCAAGCAAGTCACATCACAGTTTGTTACATCACATTACAATAGTTAATGCATTTTGGCAGGTGTAACCCTTTGGGCCCATCAGTCACTGAATTATGTTCTTTATAAACTTCTTTATCATTCTGTGCATGGTATGGCTCTTCTTGTAATGAATGCAAAATCGTATGTGGCCAAGAAGTAAGCACACTGAAAAGAGGACAAACAGTAAGTGACTGAAAAACTTTTGGAATAATTGAAGAGGTTTTTCTGAAGGAGAATGCATTTCTACAATAAATTGTTACAATTTTGATAGCTCCTGTTATTTATGTTTTCTATTATATTTCAACTACTTATTTGAATGGCCAAATTATATTTGGAACAATTTAGATTTAACATATTGGTAATGCATATTTCAAGTGAAATTTAAAAATAGGAGCATGGCTTCAGGCATAGAGGGAATCAAAGCCAGAGTCATTGTATTGTTCCACTTAGTGTTAAAGGTGATGCATAAAAACCTATCTTCACACATATACAGAGAATATACAGTTGTTTATAAAAGATAGCTATCAAGGCAGAGATTTTAACTGTCACCTGCCACCCACAGCAGATAATTAAATACTTCTCAGAATTTTTAATGCTCGTATAAAATGTTTTGTTATATTTTAGAATTTCTAAGGAACAGGAAGAAAGTTTAAATTATATTAGCCCTTTAAAGATGGGTGCTTGTGATGAAAACCACATTAATAAAATGACTGATAGAAGTGGGTTGACCCCATCCAGCAACTACACACTCACCAACTACTTGTTCACTCTTGCCCAGCAGGATGGTGGAGAGGATTGCAAAGGCAAAAGGAATAAATCCTCCTGGCTCAAGGTACAATTTAATAAGTGAAGGGTAAAGAAAGATTTTAAAAAGTGCTCTAAAGGTCCTCCCTCACCACTTTTCTCTAGCAGACTGGTTTTCAACCAGGCCCCAAGAACAGACTACTTTGAGAAAGTTACAATCCTGCCTACTTCCACAGCTGAGAATGATGTCATATTGCATGCAATAGCTCTTTAGTCATTTCAGGTCAGCTGTCCTGTCTGTATCCTCTCCAAATCTTTTGTCTGCTCCCAGCCTACTCATGTGCAGGGGCAGAGTGAGAAATAGCAAGCTGTGCAAGCACTGTTTAGCATCAGTGGTGTTATAAGCATAAATCTGAAAGCCATCACCAAATGGGTTTCTATAAAGAAAATTATCTCTACTCGAACCAGACCCAGTACATTGATACAGCATCCAATCAGTATGAAATAATTAACCATATTCTTTTCAATATGGTCCTGTCATTTGAAAAAGTGCCTCAGGAGACAATACGCATATTTCTCATAAACACATTAAGTACCCCAGTTTGAAGTAAGGTAACTAAAGAAGGACCCTGGTAAAGGCCTATATATTGCAAGAAAACAGCATATTTTTAATATATCCAGTTAAATGAAAAGTCACATAATAGGGAACAAAAATATTAATAATGACCAATGAATCCACAGCAGATTAATAGCCCAAAAGGGAGCAATGGATTTGAGCAATGTACTAGATGGGACTTAAATAACCTTTTTCTATTTAATCAGGTGAAAATGAAGTAAGCAAATATTTTGTATGATCATTGAGGTGGATTCCCACAGTCTGGGAAACAGATGGATTCACTTGAATAGGTTTAAAGAAGACATACTGGATGCTTAATCCAAGGACTGAAACATTCATCCTTTTTTACTTGATTATAGAGAAGGTATAGGGCAGTTCTAATTGTGGATGGGAGCTGCCTGCAACATTCCAGGTAACTTTGTAGATATGAGCTGAATAACTGGACTTGCACCAAATGTCAAAATTGAAGATTTATGTTATTAACATCTTGAAATTTTAAGTGAATCTCAATTTTAAAATAATCTTCACATAAATGAAAATAGACATAATTTTAACCAGTTCAGACTGGTTTGGGATTAAAATGCTGACTAAAGAATTTTAGAGTAGGATTTGCAAGAGTGTAAACAAATTTTTGTATTCCTTATGACACACTGACACAGGCAGAATAATGCAGAGACTATGCCAAAATCATTGTTGGATGCAGTCTGGAACCATATACTACAGAACAGCATCCTATAAATTTTGCATGTTTGGGGAGCAAATACTTGGCTAGTCCTATGCTCTGCAGTACAAAATGGTTATTAATTTTCACACCACACTGTTTTTCTAGATACTGTAATTAACCTTTCCTATTTTTGAAAGTTTTTCTTTCACAGTAAAGGATGCAGCCCAGGATGATTGGCTCAGATTGACACAGTGTATCTGTTTGCAACCTGCTGCCTGCAAATATATTTGTAAAGTAATGCATTTTTGTAAAATATGTCTGTGTGGGCAGCTGGCAGCCAGACAAGTTTAACGCACAACAGTTCGTGTCTTCACCACTGATGTTGCATTAGTCTGGACCACAACTTTCACAGAGCTAAGCTTTAAAATTCAATGCAGCCAAGAGCTTTCAGAAGTGAAGGAAGCACAAGGTCAAATAGCTTCCAGAGAATTTTTTGTTTCTTTGTTTTTTAATGCAATGCTCAGCTGAAAAATGATGAAACTCTTCTGCTAATTTATGTCAAGCTACTGTCTATAAGCAGTCTGTAAGAAACATGACTATCTGTCCAACTAGGTTCTGAAATGTTAATATGATTAGTTGAACATTACTCTTAATATCTCACTTTCTTTTTCTTTTTATATTTACAGTAATTATCATTATACAGATATTTCCAATAGTTCTTCCTAACATCATACTAAAGATTAAAAATGTGGAAAGGCAAAGTCATTATATTTTACTTGAATAGAACTTTGACCAAATTACTTGAAATAAAAACCTTCTCTATTGATTTGACTTATTTTGATAGTCACATCATTTGGAGCAAATGAATTGACTGTACAATTATTCTAATGCTAATGTACTAACTTTTCTCTTTTCACCTTAGCTCTTCCACTGATTTTCTAAAAAATATTGTTCAATCTTCAAATGTTCTTGACTCTCCTTGAAGAGTACTTTCCTCTACTATCCTTAAGAAGAAATAATATATGGACACTTTTGTTTCATTGTCTTTTCAAAATCAGAGAAATCTCTTGTTCATATCTACATCTGTAGCCATTATCTGATATCAAAAAAAGAAAAAATGTAGTAGTTGAAGGAGTAGGGAAAAAAGTCAATTAAAAAAGGCAAATTAAATCTAGACAGGGACTACGCTATCATCACAGACAAATAGTACAATAAAATGTAATAAATGAGGAGCTCTAATAGTTACACAATTGAAAATCTAGAGATTTCAGTGACTGCTGGGCACCTCTAACAAAACATCAGAACTGAGATTAAAACACTTTCAGGTGAAAGTTCAAATAACAGCTATCACCAAAGCAGTTATAGCATATGTAGTTTAATCCAGTTCTCAGATATTTATATAAGTGGGGAAAAAAAAAAACAAACCAAGGTGCAATCTGGAATCAGTGCAAAGATGTGTTTTCAACAGAAATTCTTGTGAAAAAACATTTCTTCCTCATCTCATTTAGTACTAATATCCTTCTAAAAATATTAAAACAGAAACATCCACTGTTTTGCAAGTTTCATTTAAAATACTTATTCTAAAACTAAAATAAACCCAAAAAGCGCAAATATTTGTTTTACTATTTTGAAAATATTACCTACTCTACTACAATTTTAATTCAGGGGTGATAAAAATTGTAGTCAAAACCTGTGGTATATACTAATGTATTTTATCTTTTACTTACATTCTGAATGCCAAGAGTAAAATATTTTTATGTTATTATTCATTAAAATTTTCAATTTATTTCAAGTGTGATTCTGTTGCAGTGCTGATGGTCAGATTTTGAAAAGAACAAAAATACGTAAAAATGGAGCAACTTAAGAATTGGAAACTTTTTACCTAATCTTTGGCCACGTTTTCTTTACAGGTGGAACATGTTTTTTCTGTTCAAAGTCATATTTCAGCAATAGTATCCCCAGGCAGCCACCTTCCTTTCCAATTTCTGCTGATTTTTTTATCCTGGCAAAAACTGCTCATGACACTCGTATTTGTGGATCAATATAAAATGCTGTGAAACTGATTTCTTCAGTTATTTTTTACATTGTGGCTCCCATTGAGTGAGTAATGAGAATGACAGAGCAAGAAGGAAAATAACAGACAGGATTTTTCAGAGTAGTTTTGCTGTAGGCCAGAAACATAAATGGGAGACCTTCAGAAGAGTCTCTTCCATGCACTTTGGGTACACAAATGACCAGAGCAGCAGCTTTTCTCCCACACTTTGTTCACCTCTCTTCCAGATTTCATTCTTTAGGGTTTTCCTCTTGAAGCTGTAGTATCACTTCTCAATTCTTTTCCAGTGTGCATTTCTGTTCCTTCAAATTTAATAGTTTTCATCCAGTAATTCTGTTTCCTCAAAATGCATCTTTCTTTGCAGGCTCCTCCAGAGTTCTCTGTTTAGTCATGATTTTTTCTCTTCTATCCTGTCATTTTCACTGTTGCCCTAGTGCTTTTTTATCTTTCTCTGCTCACTCCCTTCTCCAGTATTCCCATTTGGTGTTGTTATCTCAGTTTCACCTTTCAGTCTCTGTCCACCTACAACAAAAATTCAAAATACAGAGCAGAATATTTCTCTTAATATTCAGAAAACAGGGAAAGAAATATCTTCATGATGGCCAAACTCAAAACCAGCAGCTGAAAAGTTATCTGCTGTCTCACATCTCCTCTTTTGAACAAACCAAACAAGAGCTTTATATCCATAACTAAACTACAATTTTTAAAAATAATTTGAAACATATTAATTTTATTCTTTACATTAAACATTCTTGCAATGTTGCATTTCCCCAACATTTTCAAATTGCATTGATAATGCAGTTTACTACAATACACTGCAAGAGTTAATCTAACCAAAAGTTTGTTTCCACACTGACTGACTCCAATGCTGGCCAGCAGAGAATGACCACCCTCCTTGCTTTCTGCTCTTCATGGTTATGGTATGTGGGCTGCAGTCAAGAGACTTGTATTACTCAACTGTTTTCCCTTACCTCTGCATCCTTCTACCAAAGCAGAAAGAAAAACAAGTCTCCCTCACCTGCTGTCACTGCACTATGATCATCTCTCCATGACTTTCAATGCCACAGATACCAATGTCAGTGCCAGTCACATGGGAACAGAAGTGTCACACACACAGGAGCAAGCAGCTCTGGGGACATGGCTGTGATGCTCTGCTCACCCCCACGCCTTTTTCTGGTTGAGCAATTGCCACTGGTGGTAGTTATGATGGCTGCCTTTGTCTTACAGATAGCAACAACGAATCTTGCTCAACAGCTAAGGGCTAGTTGAGTGTACACCAAAACTCCAGCTGTTATGCAAATAAGATTGCAAGACAACCACCATGCTCCATAAATAGTGGACAGCCCAGGGCCTGCTGAGCTTTTCTGCATGGCAGTGGCTGCATGCCAGGATCTCCCCTTGGATATAGACACCTCTCAAGGCTGAGAGAATCGTTGTCACATCAGATACTTGGTAAGTCAATTGGGAGTAAGTGCACTAAAACGTTAAAAATATTAGCTAAGTGACATAAAGGACTGATTGTGCATATATAATCCTTTAGGCATTAGCCAAGTCCAGGACACAGTCTGGATCCAGTCACACCTAAACTCCCATCAGAAAGTTTAGAAAGCAAGGAGGACCTTTCTGAATCTCATGACTGAACAGGAAAGTCTTCTTGGCAGTTTTGCTGACCGTGTCCTCTATTCAGTAAATAACCAAGTGTACCTTGCCATCAAATCTCCTTAAACCACTGTCACATTTACTATCAAACTTTGTTAACTCATTTAATATCAATAAACATATTTCTACTTCTTTCTTATAGGTGAAGTGCTTCACTCCATCTGTGACACTGGTCCCTATCCCACCAGTAAAACTTTAGGATCCATCACTTGAAGACATAGGAAGAATACAGACAAATATGGGCAGTCTGTCACCTGTTATTCTCTCATATGAACATCTGCCTAGCAATTCTTACTAGTAGAGTAGAAAGACCTCCTTCCCACATAATTAATTTTATGGCCCAGAATATTTCAAAGGTTTTTTTAAGGCATAGTCTTTCTATTCTGAAAAAGTGTTAGCAAGGAATCAAGGAAAGTAAAGGTGATATTTGCTTAACAAATTATAAAACTGTATGCTAAACTGTATTGGGTTTACATGGCAAAGTTTTGGTAGAGGAGGTGCTGCAGGTCTGGCTTCTGTGAGAAGATACCAGAAGCTGCCCCCTTGTCTGACAGAATCAGGTCCATCCAGCCCCAGGACATACAAAAAATGCTGTGTAAAAAGGAGCTGGGAGAGAGGAGTGAGAATATGAGAGAGAAACATTTCTGCAGTACCAAGGTCAATGAAGGAGGACAGAAGGTGCTCCAGGTACCAGGGTAGAGATTTCTCCTGTAGCCTGCCATGAAGACCATGGTGAGTCAGCTTGTTCCTCTGAAGGTCCCTGGTAGAGCAGATATCCATCCTGCAGCTCATAAAGGACTGCAAAACAGAGCAGGTGGATGTGCTCTGAAGCAGGTTGCAGCCAGTGAAAAGCCCATGTTAAAACAGGTAAGAGCTACAGTCCATGGAGAGGAGTACAATTGGGAGTAAATTTTTTATTTACCTGATACCCTGAGGGGAACCCATGCTGGAGCAGTCTGTTACTGAAGGAATGCAACCCCTGGAAGGGACTAATGCTGGAACAATTCATGAAGAACTGCAGCCAATGGGAAGGACACATGTTGCAAAAAATCAGGAGGGACTGCTTCACAGAGATGGAACTCCACAGTGGAGAAAGACGAGGATTTGGATGAAGGAGGGTCAGAAGGAAAGAGTTATGAATCAACTGCAATCCCCATTCCTTATCCCTTTTTGTTTTGAGGGGAGGAGGTAGAATAGTTGGGAGTGAAGTGCCTGGGAAGAAGGGTGATGGGAAGAGGTTTTTAGATTTGTTCTTATTTCTTAATAGCCTAGTCTGTTATTAATTTGCAATAGAGTAAATTAATTTCTAGATTAAATAAATTTCCCTTTATCTGTTTTGCCAATGACAGTAATTGCTGAGTGATCTCATTCATTCACAAGGTTTTTGCTGTATTTTTTCAGATTGTCCTGTTGACGAGGAGATATGATAGAGCCTCACCTGATGGCCAGCCAAACTCAATACACTACGTAAAAACATGAATATTAAATAATTTAATAATCTGTAGCCATGATCTTGTTATAAGTATTCTTACCTCCATCTTAATATTTAATGTGAGAGAAATATTGTCATGGTTTTGATACAGTTGTAATTTTGTAAGACATTTCCCCATTTATGGATAGTATAGCTGAATCTGTCAAATAACTACAGAATATGAAGAAAATCTTTTAAGACAGCCAAGGTTATAAACAGGGTCACTCCCAAAGGATGAATTTGTAGTTTGGGTTTCATGTGAGCAAGCACAATTAAGATAAAACAGAAGGTGAAGTGAACAAAGAGATTCAGACTTATGTAATGAGACTGCTAATAAATGTTTTCCTCCCCCCTCCTTGTACAGTAAATCTGTTGAGTTAGGTGCATGATTTTCTTTTAGGCACTCACTGAAGAACAAAGTAAACAAGGTAGTACAAAAAGGCTTTGGAAAGTTTGTAGGAGAATAACGTGCTGAAAATTTTGGTTGTGTTTATCATGTAAGAATCAACTGCTGGTTTTCATACATTGATAAATCTACAACCAAATACAGTATTCAGAATGTGGGTTTTTAATGAAAGCAACTGATTTGTTACAGGAAAATTGCTTTGTTGCATGCTGCTAATTATTGTATAAAAAATGGGCAAACTGAAATGCATTGTAAGAGTAGTAGTTGGGAAATTAAATGTAAATCTGACTCTTTTAACAAGCTTTTATTTTCCTTTTCAAAGTTCCATTTCAGAAGTTTCGATCAATCTAATTTCCATCCCTTAAGACTGCAATTACGATACTTAGCCAGTGTATATAATTTTTCATCTTACATCAGTAATTAATCCTAGCAACATTCTGTCACAGAGTTTTAAGTATTATTACCAACATTTTATCGGTGAAGGTAACAATTACATATACAGACAAAGCTTTATTTCATTTTTGAGCAATCTTGTATTCTTTATTGCTGATTTTATGTAGCTTGTAGTGCCATTCCTATGATCAAGACAGGCATGCAACAATTGGCTACTCTATTTTCCATTCAAATATAAATTTTATACTGCCTGCAACATCATGCATGACTCAAGAATGTACCATATAATGTTTGTATTACACATATTGCAAATTTCCTCAAAAAGACTCAATATTTTAAAACTTTGCAATAAGTGTAAACTTCTTCTTTCTTATTTCTCAGAAGTTTCAAATTTTGGAAACTCATGCCATAACACTCTGAGAGGCTGAAAAATGTCATTCTATTCCAATGAATAAAGATATGAATAAAGATATAATGCTGTTGAGTTACATTTCAAAATTATTTGCTCTTTCATGGGGGAAGGCTATTAAGTCCAGTAAAGGGATTTGCAAGATTGCTTTTCATTCATGCTAATTATGTCCTCTCGTGCTGATTGGTGCAGTGATTCTTAGGTGTACATGAACATCAGCTGCAATGGTTGCAAGAGAAAACTCTCCAATTGAAAGCAAATATTTTTACCAAATTTCTGCTTTTTCTAATTTGAATTAAACATGTACTTGCATTCAGAAACATCTGCAATTTGATTTGGTCTCACTAGCAATTAACTAAGTTTATTGAAAGTAATTTTTGCTGGCAAATATGGAGCTGTTGAAAAGAGTAATGAATCACTTATAAACAGCAAATTATCTTGAGGCTGGTGCACTTTTGGAAACCATGGGACATGATGTTTAAGCACTTTAGCTGAGAAGAGAACAGCAAACTTCTAAGCTGTGAAGTGTTTCGACAGAAATTGGAAGGTTGTGTGACATGTGGCCACTGCTGCTAAAAATAGCTGAAGCTAATAGTTTTAAAATGAGGTGTGATTATAAGGTGATTATATTTGCATACTTTGGCAGGGAAAAAAAACCACATAAACAAACAAAACAAAACTGAAAACAAACAACAAATTCCACATCAAAACACAAACAACACAAACCTCAGATTGTCGTTGAATTGAATCCCTATAACTCTTGGACATTCTAAACCTTACTTTCATACAACTGTCGTCATTCGTACAACTGTATTAACCATCATAATTTATTGCATAAATATTTCACCTTGTCAGAATTTAGTTAAATTTATTTAAAATTTCCAAAAATTTCTTATGTTACTATGAGGAGCACCATAAAGAAATTCAGTAGAAATATATAATGATGAACATGCTTACTTAAAATAATGCCAAAAATTATTTTTCATTCAGATGGTTCTTCTGAAAGGCATAAAAATATTTTGGATCATATTGGAATTCACTTTCAGGCCCAAAGCCATATCACAAACATATATTTTGGCCATAACTGCAATGTATTTTATGAAGTCTATGAAGTTTTCCTGCTACTATTTTTGTTCACACAAGGTCAGTCTATGTCTTTGATTCTCCTATCACTGACCTCAGTTTTTGCTACAAGGACTACACAGAGATTTTTAAGCTCACAGCTAAGTTTGAAAAAAAGTAGATGGCCCTAAACATTATGAAATTATAAAAAACCCAGCCAAAAAACCCCAGACAAATATTTCTATAATTGAATAAGGACACAGAAGACAAGTCAAACAGGCATGTATTCTGGGGGGAAGGGGGGGGGGGTGGCAGACACTATTAGAAAGAGAAAAAAAAATCTCAACCTATCTTCAGAGCTGCTCCCATTTTCCTTCCAGCTGGTTTTCATCAAGCTTTTCCTCCCCTTAGAAGTTTCATTTACTCAGAATGCAAATAAATAGTGTCAAGTGATAAAGATTACTTATCTCATGGTGAGTATCAAGTGCCTAAAATATTATCATTATGGGAATGTTGTTTGAATTTGAACTGCCATACAGTAATTTAGAGACATGAGGAGATAAATAAAAAGTTGCGTGGCTGCAAACAGTTCACAATTATAAAACCTGAAAAATCAATTGCATTACAGGTGGTTGAAATTTATAAGTCTCACAAAGTTCATCTAGGTCGACTCAGATCTTTTGATCTGACAAGCATTGAGACTCAGACTGTCCCTGCCTTTCTCCAAGGGAACTGAAGTTTGCAAATTTTTGTCCCATTTGTCCTATCTCAAATGATTAAACTCTCTCTTTTATTCAGGAAAGGTGCTGTAGAATCTCAAGATTTATTATTTTTAGTCAATATAAAAAATACATTTTGTTCCATTATACCCTAGATGGGCATTTGTTCCGATTACTCTGTTCTAATTCTTAATCAACTAACCTGAAAAACTTGGAGGAAATCCATTCTGGCTTAATTAGTTCTGGATGCATTTACTCAAAATGTGTAACAGCACACACTGAAATCAATTATCTAGCAGTCAATCCCCATTGTTATCACATTAAAGAGTGTATAACAGTGAGGATTTCACTAAAAAGATTATCATTCCCATGTTTGAAAAAGGCATCCCATCCTGAAATTTAAGTAACACTGCATATTTCTGCCCCTTTTAGTCTTTTGATGACTAGAATACACAATTAACTTGTGTGTTGGTTAATATTTCTGTCTTTCTGGTTCTTGTTCTTATTTCCACTCAATTTGACACGTCAGAAAAGAATTTAGTGCTGCCCTTGAACATTATCTCAATTAGGGAACTGAAATAACTTAAACTGAGCTCATGAATGTAAATGTTTTAGACAGAAGTATTCACAAGAAGTACACAGAAACATTGGAACACACAGATGTGCTGCTAAGACTCTGCTTTAGTTAGAACCTATTGGAGACAGACCAGAGGATGGGGTATAAAAATAATCAGATAGCTCTGCCATGATGATTACCATGAAGAAGAACTAAACACATCTGGTCTACTTGCTAAAATACTTTTCAGCTCCACTTTTGTATTCCTTGTGTCCGTGATCTATGTATTTCAGGAGGTTTTTTCTTAGTGTCTGACATCATTGTTGACAAGCTTCTATAGTTTGAGAAGCTTCTATGTCCGTTAACTGAAAAAAGGAAGAGACTATCCATAGCATCTCTGCTTATTCATGGGATGCACAGAATACACACCTGAAACTACATCTTAAACCTGAACTTTGGGACTTTAGTGAGCTTTGGGACTGGAAACTATATGGCTGCATTACATACCCTATTGACCCCAGCTAATTAGACTGCATAGGATTCGTGTATCAGAGAGTTAAACTGCTATCAGAAAATGAACTAGAACTCCATGAAGCTGGGCTGTGACAGCTGATTCAGCATGGTGTGGTGAACATCTCAGTTTAGAAAACTATGTGTGGTAAAGTCATGTCAGTTCTGTAAGCAAGAGCAGAAGGTCTAACTGTGCAGCTGTTCACTTCAGATTGTAATGGCCAATAGTCACCAGCCTATATGCAAATACTTTGTCCACCAAGAGAGGCCCCTGACTTCATGGTTGATAGAAGCATGAGATCTCAAGCTGATCAAGGCCCTTTCCTATACTCTTGGATAAGCTAACTAAGTCTAGGAGAAAATACAATAGTCCTCTGGCAGAGGACCAGCAGTCTTGACACACTGGACCTGCAGGTCTCATCCTTTCTTCCAAGCTAGCTTCTGAAGTTGATTGGTAACCACTGTATTTAGTCACTTTGGTCCAGCTGTGTCAGGTGTTCTCGAGAAACCTTTCCAGATAGATCCCATGTGGGACTTTGTCAGATTCCTGCCAGGTTTCTAGACATCTTCAGATGTGGGAAAACAGAGACCTAATTTACAAACCTATTAAGAGTGATTTAGAGCTCAACATGGGAGGCAGAATATTCCTCCATAATGGTGTTCTCCAGTTCTCCAGGTCATAAAGCTGTTGCCAAAAAATCAATGAAAAAAATTTCCTGCCAAGCAAATTTTTTGTACAGGAAGTAAAGGTGCAAAGCAGGTTTCTGTCTTCCTGCTGAGCTAGAACCCATGGAGTTCCAGCAGCTATGAGATACAGACAAAACCTAAAAAGCTAATGAAGAAATTGCTAAAAATAGAGAAATTTGTGAAGCAAAGGGAATGTGGAGGTGGTCTTTGAAGCTTTATGCAATTTCCAGTCAGTGCTATGCACTGGTGACATGCTGCACTGGTTGTGGTGGCCAGCCCCAGGAAGTGCTTGCGTTATGCATCTGCTCCAGACTACAGACAGCCTAAACAAAAACAGGAATTGAACTGCACATCTTTAAGAAGGGCAAGAGGGAGGGCCCAGGAAACTGCAGGATGTTCAGTCTCACCTCAGTCCTCTAAAAGATTATGGAATAAAATGGAATAAATTCCAGAAAATGCTGTTTCCACTCACCTGAAGAACAAGCAAGTGTTTGGAGACAGCCATTTTGGGAATGGAAAATGATTCCTGACCAACCTGGCAGACCTCTATGAAACAAAAGTAGTGAACTGTCATTCACCTCAGCTTAGGAAGGCTGCCAACACAGTCTAATATAGCATGCTGTCAACACTGTCTAATATAGCATGCTTGTATGGTCAAAGGTGAAGTAAGAGACATTTCTTCCAGATATAATTAAAAACAAAAAAATCTTAATGAGAATATTCAGTATTAGAACAGATTTCACTAAGCTGACTATGCCTGCACTTGGAGACACTAAATTTTTTTTGCTTTAAACTCTGAGAAACCTGGTGTTAACTTAGGCTACTTTAGAAATCCAGAGGTCCTACTAAACTACTGGTTTTTTGAAAGTGATTCCAGGACTGAAGTGTAAAATTCGGAAAATTTACACTAAAAATAGATACTTGTACTAAAATAGATAATGAAAATTCTAAAACAGCATTTATGGAGCTTAAGCAATTTTCCTAAGGGGATGCTGAGAAGAAATATCTTTAAATACTACAGAAAATGAAGAACACATAACTTCATGTAGGAGATGGTAATCAAAAGCATTAAGTTTTATTACTACAATTGAAAATCTTCATCTTGCCTGATTTCCTTTTCTGTTTAGAAAGTTGCTTTACAGATCAGGTTCACTTCAGCTCTGGAAACAGCAACAACAAAAAAAGATTCCCACTGAAATGGAAAGTAAGTTCTGTTATTGTGTGGGTTGTTTGCTTATTTTCTCTCTTTTTTTTTTTTACTGGCAGTCTCTCTGACAGACTAATACTGTTCTGAAAAAGCGTCTGAAGGTCATGTGTATTAGCTATGCAGCAGGCTTATCTATTCATCAAAACAGCTAAAACAGCTGTTTAAAACCTGCATAATATATGCAGGTCAAGGCAAGTCAGCATAGGAAAGGAAAATTTAAACCAATGAGATTGTTATTAATGAGATCATTATGCAGATCTTTCCCTCAGCAGAACTTTGCTCTTGATTTGTGAAATTCCCAGCTACACATGCATGCAGGTTTTTTTACACACATATCTTCTGAAGATGAGAAAATGGCTTTCTTATTTAAGCCAACAAAATTCATGTTGGCTTAAATTTTTATCAGTTTTATGTCTGATTCTCCTTGGTCATGTGTGTAAATCTGTTTACATATCTTTATTCCTTCATATTTAAACATAATGTATCTTTTTTGTTTGTTTGGTTGGTTGGTTGGTTTTGTTTTTGATCAAAAGGAAATAATTTTTCTTTTATTTTTATTTCAGTTAGGCTCAGTGTAAACTCTCTATGATACATCCCATAAGACTAAATAACAGGAACAACCTAGTAACTGATCTACTACCTAATAATTTTACCAAAGTTAATGTAGAAAAGGACTCTTTCACATAAAAGAAATCCTTTCTGCACCACTCTACCCGAGAGCTAAATGTCTGAAAGGGACAAAATTTCCTTCAGACGGTCTTTAGTAGGCTCTCTCTGTTGAGTACAGGACAAGATAATAAGCATTTACTGCAGGAGTAAAGATTTAGTAACTGAGACAGGCTAGATCCCAGCTCCCTGCAGCTGCCTGAAATGCCTCTTCAGCCAGCAGGTGATCTTGCAGCAGCAGCAGTTTCTTACTCTGCTGGTTACACTGAACAGTTCCAATTAAGGAGGAGGATTATCCCCTGCATGGGAGTTGGCAAAGACTCTAATGGCAGAATCGTCAGGCTGGTCACACACATACAGAAATAAATTGTGAAGACAAAAAGCACTACCCTGATTTCACTTCAGCCAAGACAAAGTAAACGGCTACCTAGGGTGAATAGCAAAAACAGCTCTAATGATGGGAGGCTGTCATGGAAGACAGTGCGTATGTCTTTTAAATGTGTGTCTGTGTTTGTCCCTTGACATGAGAATGCTGTGGTTTGTGCTTAGAAGTATCTAAGAATCACTCACTGTACAAACTCTGCAGCAGAAAAAGGGTGACTCCTGGCCATTTTGCCCAGTCTCCATTTACTTCTTAAACCACAGTTAAACATACAGTAGTCATTTGTCCTGATTTTAGATGTTCGCTTAAGGTATCAGCCCATTCTTAGGTATTTACCTAATCAACATAAGGAAAGGGTGTGTGAGTGTTCTTCAAAGGGCAAGCCTACCTGCCTATAATTGGAATAGTTTAGTATTTTAATCACTGTTCAAAAGTGTTGGATGGCTCATAGACTCTCTGATGACTACGAAAAGACTGTGAGTTAGATGCTTTGATTAAAACTGGCAGGGTGATTCTAAGCCTAACCATATTCCTTTATGCTAACATAAAGTTATTGATTTACTACACCATTGCCTTGGCTTTCCAGAAATCATATGATGATACAACAAATGTCCAGACTACAGACAAAAAATATAAATAAATTTTCAAGTTTTACAGAGATAAGTTAAACAGTTTCTTAAGCCCTCAAAATACCATTCTAATTTTTCTTTTTTCTATTTAGCTATACAGAGAAACGACAATCTGGAAGAACTGTGTGCCTCACCAACCCATGCCAAGCTACTTTGCTTCAGTTCCCCAAAGAAACAGTATTGCACTGAAGTCAGTGGAAGTTCGTATCTTCAGAAACCAACTTTTAATTTATATAAATGGAGATCCAAACAGCCTGATGATATAGTGAGATTGATATAGATAGATATAGATAGACATAGATATAGATTATATAGATATAGATATATATTATATAGATAGTTACATATATATATAGTGAGAAAATAAAATCTGGATGGACCAATTTATTGATTAGGTCAAAATAAAAATTTTTAGCTTTTTCATTGTGTTCAACATGCATTACTGAACTTCCTTATCAGGTGTTTTGTTACCAAAATGACTGCTAGAAATCTTTTATTCATCTTTTACTGTTGAGTTCTTTATGACGTAAAGATAAATCTAAATCATTTTTCTTTTAGTTAAATTAATGCTATAAAATATACGTTAGTTTGATGCCACATTGGCAGAGGTACTTTATTTCTGTTCACTATTTCTTGCTGAAGTATTTGCTGTGCAACATGTAAGTAAACAATTTTATAGAATATAAAAGAGAATTGTTATGAAAAATTGTATAGGTATTTATATCTGATATGTCCTTAATGTGCTGTATCTAGCACACTTTGACAGATTACTAATGTAAAAACTGGAAAAAAATGGAGAACTGGAGAAGCTGGCAGTCATGGCTTGGACAGGTGTCCTCTTCACTGGGTTAAAAACTGACTGGGCCCAGAAAGTGGTGGTCAGTGGTGCTGGCTCCAGCTGGCAATCAGTCACTAGTTGGGTTCCCCAAGGATCAGTATTGGAGCCAGTGCTGTTTAACACCTTTATTGATGGTGTGGACAGGAGCATCAAGTATACCCCCAGTAAATACACTGACAACATTATGTTTGGTGGGAGTATTTATCTGTTAGAAGGCTGTGCAGAGGGATTGGGACAGGCTGGATTGACGAGTGAGGCCGATTGTATGAGGTTCAATAGGGCAAAGTGCTGAGTCCTTCAGCTGGGTCACAACTTCCCCACATAATGCTACAGGCTGGGGGCAGAGTGGCTGGAAAGCTGCCCAACAAGAAAGGACCTGTGGGTGCTGTTTGACATTTAGCTGAACACGAGCCAGAGTGTGCCCAGCTAGCCAAGAAGGTCAACAAAATCCTGGCTTGTATCAAAAATGTTGTATCCAGAAGAACTTGTGTCATGGGTGGATGGGTGTCATGACAGGACTTTGCCAGGAGGACACACGAAAAAGGGCAAACAGGCTTC
This sequence comes from Lichenostomus cassidix, assembly GCF_008360975.1. Taxonomy (NCBI): domain Eukaryota; kingdom Metazoa; phylum Chordata; class Aves; order Passeriformes; family Meliphagidae; genus Lichenostomus; species Lichenostomus cassidix. The sequence goes on along the minus strand of NC_139483.1, from coordinate 91,442,128 downwards.
AAGCTTAAAGTTGCAAAAGGTGATTTAATTACCTAACAGAATTGGAGGATAAATGCAAGGCAAAAATAAACTTTTCATACATTATTTTGTTCACTCCCCCCTCCCTCTTACGAACCTATAGTATTCACCCCCTTTCCTCCTTTACAATCCACAAGCCAGGTGGGGGGGCAGGGTGTGGGGTCTCTTTTCAGTCCACAGAGCGGATTCTCAAATTTATTCATCACTAGTAGCCCGTACTCAGCACTGGTGAGGCTACACCTCAAGTCCTGCATTCACTTCTGGGCTTCTCAATTCAAGAAAGTCATTGAGGTCCTGGAATTTGTCCAAAGAAGCCAATGAAGCTGACTAGGGGTTTGGAACACAAATCCTATGAAGAGCAGCTGAGGTAACTGGGATTTTTTATTCTGGGGAAGAGGAGGCTTAGGATAAACCTTAGCACTTTCTACAACTACCTGAAAAATGGTTGTAGCAAGATGGTCATTGGCCTCTTCTCCCAGGCAACTAGTGACATGACAAGAGGAGATGGCCTCAAGCTGTGCCAGGGGAGGTTCAGGTTAGACATCAGGAAGAATTTCTTCACTCAAAGGTTGGTTATACATTGGAATAGGCTGTCCAGAGAGGTGGTGGAGTCACCATCCCTGGAAGAGTTCAAGAAAAGACTGGATGTGGCACTTAGTGCTATATTTTAGTTGGCATGGTAGTGTTCCGTCAAAGGTGCAACTCGAGGATTTGGAAGATCATTTTCTATCTTGATGATTTTATTCCACGATTCTATCTTTTTTTTCTTTTCACAGACTCCACTAAACAAGTTTATTATTGCCAGATTTCCAGACTCATCCAAACTAGGCCTTAGCACTCCTGAATTGTCTACTTGAATTGCAACCAGTCATTTCTGAGACTACAAGTTCTTAATCTAACAGTGTTCAGCAGCTGATTCAGAGCTTAGTTAGTCCCAAAATACCTTTCCAACAATTCTTTTATTCTGTTTTAGGACAGATTTCAACTGCTTAGGAATGAGAAACTTTATTTGAGATGCCCTAGAACATTTCAGAAATTCACATGAACTAGAAAATCTGGAGTTCATGATATTCTAGGTGCCCTCCCCCTCTCAAAAAAAAAAAAAAAACAACAACCCAAACAACCCCCAACCTGTGTATTCCATATTACTCCATCAATCTGCACAGTCTGCTGTAGCAGTGAGGTCAGCCCAGATGAGCTTAGAGGCTGGACTACCTGACTAAGCCCCCTGGGTCTGAAGAGATTTTTAGCTCAGGGTGACAGAAAGATGTTCCCCCAATACACTTTGCAGTTGGCCTCCTAAATATGCATCAGGGAACAAGAGCATTGGGTTTCAAATCTCTCCTCCTCTTTATCCTTTTGGAGTTAATAGCTAGAATGTTCCTTCTACCCGTGGTTTATTATTGGTTTTTAAAGTTCTGTACCTGCCCCCCTTATACCCTCATTCCCTAGCTTCCCTGTCAATCCTGTATCCTTCGCATCCCGGTTGGTTCTCCCCTCCAAACTCCTCCCATCCTTCGGTCCCTCTTAACCCCATGTTCACTTCCGTTCTGCACTCTGCGCCTCCGGACCAGACCCGTCCTGGTCCCCTCTGGCCCGCCCCCACTCCACGGACCCTGTGCCGATCCGCTGCACCCTGATAAACCCTGGATTTCTAAGGCACAGAGACTGCATTTCCTAATTGCCTTGTCTCCTGTTTTTCCACTGTCGTGGAAACAACCCGTGCCCGCGTGCTTGCAGTGTCCCGGCACCGCCCGGCCAGGACCAGAGTGGGGGTTTGCAGCGGCAACCCTTTTTCGTGGGGTTTCGGGGGTCCTGCCACTTTCCCCAGAGCGAGAAACCTCATCTGTCTGCTTTACTGTCACTTTAAGACATGGCAACCCAGGAAACAGGATTTGTGTGTTTTACCCTGGGCTCGCAGAAAGGAGGTGCAGGGTCCCTTCATAAATGGGAAATGGACACACAGAGCTCTCTTTTGTTTCTCTTCAGGCTCCCGAGAGGGTTGCCTGGGGCAGGTCTCAGGGTTGCATCCCAAGAAGCTGAAGCGCTGTGAGGCAAAAGCTCAGTTTTTTTTCTCCCTGGGCACTGGAGAACAGGGCTTCTCCATCTTACTGTCTTTGTCTTCGAGTCCTCGTGGTCTGCTATGGTGGCTGCCATCTCGGGAAGAGGCGCTTCTCCACCATCTTGGGAGGAAGGGCTTCTCTGCCATCTGGTTCTCTTTGTACCCCGGGTGGAGGAGGAACATGTGATTCAGCACGTTTGAATGTAGTGCTTATTGCTGTTACCTTCATTGTTGCTGCTTTTCTTTTTAGTAAAATGTTTTTTTTTATATATCTTCTTGCATTTGTCTCTCCTTATTGGTGAAAGGGGAGGGGTTAAGACTAAAGGGGAGGTAGCTAATTTTGGAGTCTCCGCCATATATAATTGTCTTAAACTAAGGCACATGACTATAAAAACTTTAAGATATACATATATGTGTTTAGCTATCTATAGCTATGTCTTTAACTTCCTCTTGTTACTGAGAGCACTTTTCAAATATTTAGCATTGTCTTGTTCTGCAAAGAACTACAAAGACCTTTTTCCATGCTGAATGACATCTTTTGTTTCCCAAACCAGTATAAGTATCTAAAGAGACTAGTTAAATTTTTGTTGTCTCATTAGTTCCCAGATTTCCACAGATCAGCAACTTTGTTGCCTGAATTGAATTTTCAGTCAACAGTCATTAGACAGTTATGAAATCCTTGAACTCATGTTTCCAAGAAAGGTAAAAGAAATATGTCTTAAAATATCTGATTCTATCTATAAGATTTTGCTGTTCAACCTTCAAGTGCTGCATCTGAATCTGACCTTGAACATCTGGGGATTCTTTCTGTTCATAAATGTATAGAAGATGCATACACACCTAGAGAGATACCACAGTCTTGACAGAAAAAAAATCAGAAAAACTTTTCTTGCTAATAGTGCGTATGGATGCATTTATGTGTTTTTCACTGACTCACAGTTATCTAATTCTGACTGAAATTCTTGTCTCTTCTGTGCTTATTGTTACAGAACAATACACAAAAGATTTTCTGAAAACAAAACAAGGCAAAAATTCAACAAGAAATTGGAGACATCACCTTGAGAAACACCAGTAAAATTTACTCAATAGAAGGTTTTGTCTGGAGAGTTTTATTAAACTTCTTGTTTTGAAAATCCCTCATTTCTTCAGTAACAACCAGATTTAGCACTCATGTGCTAAATCTGATACCCCAGAATGACTGCCTGTTACAGATTTGAGCTTAAATGATAAGTTTCTGTATTTGTCCTGTTAACAAACTGAATCACTGAGAGATTTTTCAGAGCAGTTTGGGGAGAAAAATAAACCTTACTTTATTGCATGATGACTATAAGACCCAAAGCCCAGAATGATATAGGAGGAAAGAACAATTATAGATAAGTAAAAGAAATCAATATGTAGTTTTTGTTTGCTTTCCATGGAATAACAATGTCCACTGAGGGTGAACGCAATGTGCACTTGATAGTGTACTGTGCTGATGACTTTTTTTGATGTGGAAGAAGGTTATATTGATGCCAGGTTGAAAGATATAAACACCATTGTAGAACTGCTCAAATAAGGTCCCTCTAAAAGTGGGCAATGAAAAACTCAATCAAATGAGGCACAGTAGTTGTGTCAAAGCAGCCCATCTCCCACAACTGGTCAGAACTGGTAAGAGATTATCAATGACAGAAGCTGTGAAGCTGCTGCACTGATAAGATGCCAAGTGCCACTTGGAAAAAGAAAACCCTAAGAGCAAAAATTGTCAATTAATGCCAAAGTCAACCATGGTAAGGGACGTGATATTGCAATGACTTTTTATAAATATTGTCTAGCTCAGCAGTATCAAAATGACATGAACTATGAAATTCAAATCATAATTATTTAAAAAGCATTGAAAGCCATTGAGGGAAAGAAACTATTTTAAATTTTGCACTGACTGCAAATAAATTGCACAAGATTTTATAACTTTAACCAGTGGTGTGCAAAAAGGTTTTTAGGCCTAAAGGGATACCAAAACTAGTCATATGTTTCACAAAGGATTTCCAGTTTCGACTGTTGCAGTTTCAAGTGTTTGATTACATTAAAAATGTATTTTGTTTGTTGAAGCAAAAAGTATTCAAAAGAAGATATATATAGATATAGAGATATATATGTATATCTCTATATCTATATATATCTAATGCTAGTGCTTTTCTTTCATATGAAAAAATGCATTTTTACATGGGTAAACAGATTTGCATATATCCTATAAGAATTAGTATGGTTACTAAAATGAAGTCTAGAATTTCTACATTAAACATTGCCCTAGATACTCTCTTAGAATCATCTTTCAGTGATCTTAACTGGAGAGAAGAATATAATGTAAGTGACAAATAAACATTGACAGGTAACTTTCTTTATGTGAGTAGGTCTTTTAAACTCCAAAGCACTATTATTCATATGTAATTATGTGCATGTATTTGCAGTTACAAAATCCTGTCTTTAGACATGAGAGAAATGTCATCATTGTTAGCCTGGTACTGGAAAATCTTTCACATCCCTAATTAAGCAAACCTCCCTAAGAGTTTTCAAAGGGTACAGTTCTGAAAGAAGCAGGGGGTGGGAGGTAGGGAGAATGGGAAAGAATACAATATATGGGAGACCTCCGTTCCCTTTTTGCAAAGCGGAGTGATTGTGTGCATAGAAATGCCAGTCTGGTTGGATAGTTTGTAACCATAGCAACTCTTGGAGAAGACAGAGGAGAAAACAGAATAATAGGGGTCTCCTTTCTCCAGATCACTGCATGGGAAAATGAGCAAAAGAGAGAAAGAAGGACTGCAGAGACCTTTCTTGTCCCAGGAAGTTTACAATGTGAACTTCAAGAGTTATTCTTTTCCATCCTGTTCTGATGAGTACATAAAAGTTGCTTTGTTATTTTGTGGGTTGGTTTGGTTTTGATTTTGGTTTGGTATTTTTTACAGAAGCCATATTTCAAAATACTGTAACTAAAATATTTGGATGGAGGACATAAGATTAGGAGGTCAGAAAAACCTTCCTTAAAGCGTTTAATTACAAAGACAATTTATGCATAATGAATTTTTTATTATTTTTTACATTTATAGCACCTGTGAAATGTTGGAATGCATTTTTTTTTTCAGCCATGTAAAGCAAAATATGTTAATACATGTCATGTTTCCTTTTTTTCCCCATAAAACAGTCCTCAGAATTAAACCAAGTATTGTACTTTGCTGTCTTCTATCTGTGTGCACAGAGTGTTACTTTGAAAATTTTGGAGAATATTTTTTATAGGGAATTGCTTTTAATTAGCTGATACTGTAAGCATTTATTCCTCCAGTCAATTTTATGGGAGGCCTTGTATTGTTTTTCATTCAAGATCTTGCAGCTCAAAACTCCCAATGAGAGAGCCAAAAAAAGTTTGCTTATCAAAATCTTTTGCAGTTTTTATAGAAATGGTGATACCAGCTCCCAATCAGCTCTATCCAGCCAAAGCACACACAGAGCAGATATCTGTAATCATAGAATCCCAGGATGGCTGAGGTAACAAACCATCTCTTGAGATCATTTGGCCTGAAACTGAGTAGAACATGAAGATCAACTCACTCCAGTTGTTGACAGTGGTGATGCTCCTCCTAACACAGACCAGGATGCCACTGGCCGTCCTTGCTACCAGGATGCACTGCTGGCTGATACAGCTTGCTGTCCACCAGGACTCCCAAGGTTCTTCTCTGAGGTATAGCTTCCTAGCCAGCTGGTTCCCAGTGGGCAGAGATGCCTGGGTTTACTCATCCTCAGACACAGGCCTTCGCTTTGCTCCTTGTTTGGCTTCATGCAATCCTTCTTGGCTTGATTCTCCAGTCTGTTCAGATCTCTCAGAGTGGCAACACACCCATCTGGCATATCAGATCACCCCTCACAGGTTTGTATAATTTATTGACTTGCTGAAGGTGCACTCTTACCTAGAGTACACGTTCTAGATGAAAATGTTATACAGTACTGGCCCCGGGATCAAAACTATTAACTTGCCACCACCTGAACTGTGTACCACTGATAACCTTCTGGGCCTGGTATTTTCAGTTCAGTCAATTTTTGATTCACCTCACTGTGTGCTCACCTGATCTATACTTTGTCAGCTTGTCTATGAAGATGTCATGGGACAACATCTCCAAAGCCTTATTAAAGCTGAGTTAAACACATCCACTGCCCTTCTATCACCTACAAAACTAGCTGTAGTATTGGTTAAACATGATTTCCCCCACCATGCTAATTACTCCTAATCACTTTCTTGTCTTTTATGTGTCTAGAAATAGTTTCAAAGAATAATTGCTCCATCAGCTGCACAAGGATTGAGGTGTAGTTGAGTAGCCTGCAGATCCCCGGATCCTTCTTTTTGTCCTTCTTGAAGGTATGAGTGATATTTGCTCTCTTCCAGCCATTGGAAAATTTTCCCAATCCCAATGACCTTTTAAACATAATTGGCAGTGGCATTGCAGTGACATCAGCCACCTCCCGCATGTTCCACATATAATTTAAACTTCAGATAACTTGTTCTGGTTGTTACATAGCTCTTTTCAGTCCCTTATCTCTTCTCTCTGCTTTCTTCACAAGTATAATTTGATTATATTATTGGATTAGAGATGGGGAGAAAAATTTGGCAGTATAAGGAAATACAGTCATAGAAATCTGAAATATCCACTGTCATACATTTTCAGACGAAAGCAGGAAAGTCTCAGAATAAGGAAATAAAGAAAAATATTTGAAAACCTTTTATTTTAAGTAAAGGAAATTTTGGGCAACTGAAGTCCATGTATGTGTTTTCCACATGGAAAGAGTAAGGTTAAATTTATTAAATAATGTATTTAATTAATTATTTTACAAATAATTTGTTCTGCTCTGGACAGTGCTTTGAAACGTAAAGTATGCAAGCCCTCAGCACTAAAAAATTAATAAATAAGATGCAAAGTACATGTAGCAATGTCTCAGATTTTCCCTGTGGTTTTAGAACTCTTGTGGAGTCATGGCATTAAGCTGAAAATTGGGGCATGACCTAAAGGAAAAAATGCACTAGATTTTGAATGAAAGAAAAACAAACATTTCTTCAGTTTTCTTTTGATTTTGAATCAAAGTAGGATATTTTATGGCTAGTTCTTATGGAAAAAATTCTTCAGTATTGCAAACTTTTGTAGCCAGGGTTGTATACAAATCGTGGATGAGATTAGGTGTATTTGTGGTACACTTTGTTCTGTTCTTTCTGCTTTATCAGCTGCTACCCAAGGGTTCTTTCCCATTTTCAACTATTCCCTTTCTGATGTATATTTTTTCTCAACAAAATGCCCACATTAAATATGTAGCATTTCCTTACTTTCTTTTTCCCCTCTCTCTCTCTTTCTCACCTGACAGCTCAAATAAGCTTAAATTTATAGAGGGAATTTATAAAGGGAAATTTATAAAGGGATTATTTTTATCCACTGAGCTAAACACACATGAGACACAGGTAATATTTTTGAAAGGTACTATATAAAATATTTTAAGATCTTTTATTAACATAAGATTGATACTGAAAATACTAGCAGTTTAAATATATTCATTAGTTTAGTGTTTCGTAACCCTTCATAAGTATTAAAACTTATTTGAGTTTTCACTGTACAAGCACAAAGTTACAACCTGTCATGCAGAGTACAAAGAAATATTGGAACTGTTCAGCTCAGATCTACTATTTAAAATCTCAAAAACTGTTCATGTTTAACAAATGCACATATCCATATGCACATTAGAATCAGAACAAAGCAAAATCTAGACAATTGTAACCTACCATATCCCATATTTTACAAATGCTGATTTTGGAGCTTGGTACCTAATTGAAAGTTGAGAGGGAAAAAAATTCCTATCAAGAAATCTGAAATTCTTTGGGGAGGAATTCGGCTTCCCTTCCACACAAACTTAAAAATCATAGCTCTATACTAAAATCAATAGAAATTCATCAGTGTGGAAGCTTCATTGCTGCTAGACTTTTTCTCACAAATTTTGCTTTGGGTTTTCACATGGCTCCTATTTCAGACAAAAGTGTGAAGCTTGGATTATATCTACGCAGAAAAACAAATAAATTCTCTGGCATATGTTCTGTTTGCTACTCTGGATTTTCACAGATATACTGCTATCAGGACCCAAACTAGCTCTGGACTCTGACATATAAATTTACCCCTAAAGACTGATAGGAACAGAAAAAGCATTTGTAGAAAATGGAAATGACATTGCAGGCAATTTTTCTGCTGTCTGCTAAGAGTGACAGCAAGAGAGATACTAGGGACTTTGTTTAATTTTCTGTATACATTTCAGTGTTTTTTCTCTACATTCACACCTGCATTTTTTTTTATGTTTTATTTAACAAAACCAATACAAAATAATCATTATGAACAGTCATTTAATGTCTAAAAAATCATTACTCTATCGTGGGATAACAGTTTCCCTTATTTTTCACATAACACTCTAAAGATATATACCTGGGTTCTATTATAGAGCACTGTAATTCCGTGTATTAGGAAAGGTCCAATCAAACAGGCATAACATAATACTCTCATTTAAATGCCCAAAAGAAAGATGATATGCCATAAACATTTCTTCTAAATGGCCAACTCTGTTTCTTGATATGAATCTGAACATAGCCAAATTTTTATGAGATTCCGGGTTCCAGATTCAGGTGATCCCACTGATCCACCTTTCTCAAGGTATTTGCATTTTTGCAAGAGCTGTTAGTTCTTGAACTAAAGGAAGAAAACAAGGATAAGGATGTGTCAGTAAGAATGCTCTGAATGGAGAAACTAATGTTTTATATCTCATATGTGCCAGCACTATACCCTAATTTTGGCACCCTCCAGAGCCAAGGACTGCTCTTGAAATGTGCTGCCTGACACATCATAAATATACCTTGTGCCAACCTCCTGTATTGCTCAAGAGGTGAGGATATCTCCTGGAAACAGGCTGCACTGGGTTTGCATGGCAAGATTTGGGAAATAGGGTGAGAGGGTGGGTACAGGGGTGGCTTTTTTGAGAAGCTGCTGGAAGCTTCCCTCATGTCCAACAGAACCAATTCCAGCTGAGTCCAAGATGGACCTGCCAGTGGTCAAGGCTGAGCCAACCGAGATAATAGAAACACATCTGTGATAACATCTTTTAGAAGGGGAAAAAAAAAAGCTATTGCTGAGAGGTAATTGAGGACAAAGAAGAGAGGAGTGAAAATATGTGAGAGGAACAGCTCTGCACTGAGGTCAGCGAAGGAGGGAGGAGGTGCTCCAGGTATGGCAGCAGAGATTGGTAGGAGAATGGCAAGTCTGCAATTAGATCACCCCAAAGCCTTTCCTTTTCCAAGCTGAACAATCCCAATTCTCTCAGCCTTCCCTCGTAGCAGGGGTGTTCCATCCCTCTGATCAACTTGGTGGCCTCCTCTGGACTCATTCCAACATGTCCATGTCCTTCTTGTTCTGGGGACCCCCTCACTTTGAGTTCCCAGTGCCCATAATATTTGCAAATGTATCAAGTTTGGTTTTCTCCTTTTGGTTTTTATATTTTTCCTGCTACACCATAAATGTAAATGTTTCATATACGTGGGATATTTTTGTTGTTTTTGTTGTGGTGTTTGGGGTTTCTTAAGAAAGAGTTTGTAGTCTCTGATTTAGGCATTCATCTTTCGTATGTCCTGCTCAGCTGGGAAGTTCAGCTGCCAAATGCCAGTAATTGCCTGTTTGTTTTCCTAGTAACAACGAAGATTCACTGCTGTCAGCTTTCTTCAGAAGATCTGTGCTTCCATTACTTGAGTCAAATCATTGCAGTGCAAATAATGTCATTCATTATCATCATACCATTTGCAGTCTCATCAGTTTGCAGATGATGAGACAAAATGAGTGAATACTGCTTGTATATTTTCCAGCTGAAAAATAAATATGTCATGGGGATAGATAGTACTGGTCTTGGCTTGAGTGTGCACACTAGGAATTTCTTAGTTTATTAATTCTACTTCCACTAATAAGTCCCTAAAATCTCAGTGGCTCAAGTGTGACTTGCTGAGATCAGGTATTTACACTAGTCAATGCTATTTGAGGAAAAAAATATCGAGAGCTGGAGACAGGGATTTCATGCAGACGAAACATTTTGCTTCACATGTACTTGTAAAATTTGATAAATAAGCATTAGAATCAGTACAGTTCCCTTGAGCTACTGTATTCAGACAAGTGGAACAGATGGTATGGCTCTGCTTCTCCTGCAGAGAATCATAGAGTCATTTAGATTGGAAAACACCTTTAAGATCATTGAGTCCAACTGTTAATCCAGAACTACAGTCTATCACTAAGCCATGTCCCTAAGGCATGTCCACAGGTCTTGCCATGTGTCTGCCCCAGTGCCAGCTTCCTACAGGGCCACACCTTCTTTCAAGCATCCACCTGCTCCAGGGTGGTGTTGTCCATGGCCTGCAGGTGGATCTCTGCTTCACTGTGGACCTTTGTGTGCTGCAGGGGGACAGCTGCTTTACCATCCTCATCACCATGGGTTGGGGCAACCCCTGGTATCAATCCAGGCTGGGGATTGAACAGAGCCAGAGCAGTCCTGACAAGAAGGCCTTGGAGGTTCTGGGGGATGAGAGGTTGAACATGACTGAGCCATGTGCACTCACAGCCCAGAAAGCCAAACTTGTTCAGGGCTGCATCCAAAGCAGCACGACCAGCAGGGCAAGGGAGCAGATTCTGCCCTTCAAGTCTGCTCTAGTGAGATCCTACCTTGAGGATCCCTCCAGCTCTGGGGTCCCCAGCACAGGAAGGACATCAACCTCATGGAGTGAGTCCAGAGGAGGCTACCAAGTTGATCAGAGAGATGAAGAACCTCTCCTATGAAGAAAGGCTGAAAGAATTAGCATTGTTTAGCCTGAAAAGAGAAGGCTTTGGGGTGACCTAATTGCAGCCTTCCAGTAACTGAAGGGTGCCTACAAAAAAGATGGAGAGAAACTTTTTACCAGGGCATGCAGTGACAGGACAAATGGGAATTGGTTCAAAGTGAAAGAGGTGTAGATTAAATGTTACTATGGGCATGGTAAAGCACTAGAACAGGTTACCCAGGGAGGATGTGGATATCCCATCGCAGAGGTGTTCAAGACCAGGTTGGATGGGGCTCTGAGCAAGCCAGTGTAGTGGATGGTGTCCCTGTCTATGGCAGGGGCGTTGGAACTAGGTGGTCTTCAAGGTCCCTTCCAACCCAAGCCATTCTATGATTCTGTGATTGTGTGATTTAACAATCTGACAAATGCTGAGAGTGAAGAGCACAAGTTTTTGCCTGTTTTTCTGGGGGTCTGTCTGTCTATCTATTTGTAGCACTTTCCAAAGTTTAAGGTTTCCAAAGTAACTACGTTAAAAGAAACAAGCTTTATCTTAGAACAGATTTCAGACTGGCAAAGGTGGCAGCTATGGCAGATAAAGGAGAATTCAGGCTGATGCTGAAATTTGAAGGTAGTAGTCTAATGTGTCTGCTTCTGGAAAAAAGAACTAAGGTGATAAAGAGAGTTTGTTGGGGCAAAGCCATCAATGTTGTAAGGTCTAAGGACATTTACAAAGATCAGATCTTTATAGCAGTTCCCAACTCAGTTGTGTACATGCCCAGTCCTATTTATGCTAAATATTCTTTCACAAATCATGAGTCTTCTAAAGTTTAATAATCTTGTGCAGACTATACAGCTGAAGATAATGCCATAATGCCTCAGATTTTGTATCACACTGTATTTTTAAATGTAAATGACACCTATATAGCTATAGTATCATCAAAAATAACATTCAGAAAAAATATTCATATATATATATATACATGCATAGTTATATTTAAGACCTCTGAAAAGTTTCATAATATTATAAATGCTCTTTTCATATATTGTTTATGGTAATTTCTTCTTTAAGTGGAAATAATGGCCCTAGACTCTGCAAATTACAGAATTCAGTATACCTGTGGCACTTGCAAGTGCCCTGGTAAACAGAAGCTATTGCTTTAACTGTAGGTTTTGCATGATTCTTGAGTCAAATACTGTAGATTTTCATCTGCTTCTACTGGTTTTTTAAGTGTTGAAAATAGATTTAACTTAAAAATAGCTCACATATGAAACACATATTTGTCTTTTGGAAATATACAAGAAAATATCTAAAAAGAAAAAAATGGGAAAATGTATGCATTTTGAAAGTGCTGATTATAAGGGCCTGATTATTACTACCAAAAGTACCATGCAAAAAGCAGAATTAACCAGCCTGGGAATTCAAGAACTGCAGACACTGCACCATAAATGAACATAGCCAGTTCTTCACTATCGGTAATAATACTCACTCCAAGCATTTTAATGTCAGATGCTTAACGTCAGATGCCTTACAATTTGTGGTGTAATTGTCTTTCTAGAAAATCAAAGGGCCTTCCACATGGCTACTAGCTTTCTCTGGCTTAGTAGGAATATGTCAAGTGCTATAAGCAACACGGAGAACAATCACTTTCATCAGTGGTGAAAATTGGTATAATTCACATGTTCCCACCTTACTGAAAAGACCATGAATTGCATATATTTTTTAAGAGAATGTGGTTGGTGTCAGAGCAGATTGTTATCTTGTTTATGTATCTGTGGCAGCTGACTTGTGAATCAGATGGGCTCTTCTGCCAGAGGGGGCAAGGTTCATGGCTGTTTACTGAGATGATGTACTCAGTCAGGGTCCCGTGAGCATGGAGCAGAGGGAGCAGAAGGGTAACAGCATGTTTCAGGGAGTCTGACCTGGGTTCAATCATTCTAGAGGCTCTCTCTGCAACAGAGAGCAGAATCATATTAGATTTATTTGTAAATATTTGTTTGCAAGTCTAATGGAAAATATTTCAATTTTCAGTACTTACAGATCATGCTCTGAAGCATACTTTTTTTTACTCTGATAAAATCTGACTTTAGAGATTGCAAGCCTTCAGTGTTTCATTCAATTTTATTGTGTTCCAGCACCCCACTATCCATCACTGTCATCTGGGAAGGTTAGAGTAGAAAAACACACATAAATACACCTACCTACCACTCACTTGCCAGTCCCACATATAGCTCTTTGAACCTGTAATTCGTTCAACCTGATAATAGACTAAAAGACAATACTTTACATGTAATGGCTAAATTGTAGCAGAAAAGTGCAGTGAATGGCAAACAAAAAAGCAGCACTCCTTTCTCTAGGAAAGGTGACAGGGAACATTGCAAAGGTGGTGGTGGAACTGCTAGCATTTAGGTAAGAATTTTATCAGCCCGACATCCTTAACTGAAAGAAGCAATATGGAAGGGATTCTCCGCAATCCCATTCCAGTAGAATTTGGAAAGATCTTTATGTTTTCTTGTTATCCTCTTTGTTTTCACCACATGCAGGGTGTTTTATGTATTTTGAACATGAACCATATATTTGGGTTCTTGCCTCCCTTCCAAAATATCTAGGATAGTTCTTATAAACAAGATTGCTTACCATTTGCTTTATGTTTTCTCCCCCTTATTCAATTTTTGCCCATTTTTTCCCCAATTTTCCCCCATTTTCTTCAAATGAATTTAGTACTTCCTAGAAACACCATTCAAGAAATAAATTATATGCTTTTCCAAATAATATTTTCATTTTTTCCACAAAAAAGTAGAAACAGTTCAAAAATACACAGTTCATTTAGTTTTCAGATACTTGTGAATGTTCCTGCCTTGGATACCACAAAGCCCAAGTTGATAAGAAAAATATTGAGAACACTTTTCTGAATCAGGGTCACATTAGCTGGTTTTATACAGACAGTGAATTACTCTCCAAACAGAAAAGAAACTGTTACATTTATCACAAACTTGGGAAAGTCTTTCTCTTGTCTTCCCTACTGGTACAGAATCTCAGAACTTGCAACAGATAAACTAGAAAATATCCAGAAAAAACTGTCACAGAAATTCTTCCTTTGCCATATTAGATCATCTGTCTCTCATTGCTGTCTCTAGAGAGCTTTTTTAACCTTGCATGATAGATTAGGACTTCCTTGAAAAAAATTGCTGTTGCTGTTTTATCATTTTTAATACAAAGACCTAATTCAGTATTTCAACTGTAAATGCACAAGACTTGCAGTTTTATGTAAGTAAAATCAAACTAATGTAATGTAAATTTGACAAATTTTCCTTCCCAACAAACCTAGAAGATCTGTTCATGTACATATTCATGGCCTTTGAAAGTTTTGGACTTGCATTTTACATCACACATTTCAACATAACAACATTTGAAAAAGGAATTTTCTTTAAATCCTATTTCACAAAGTAAATAATAAAGGTGATCTGGCCTTTACTGGCATATTAACCATGGTCACATGTTTATTGCTCTGTCTGGACGTATTAATGTGTTCAGTTTACAATCTATCTTTCTACACATAGATTTTTGATTAGAAAGAGACACTTATGTGTGGAGGTTGAACCTCCGCAATTTGCCAGTCAGGGGGCTGACCGTGGGGGCAGGGACAGCCTGTGCTGTCTCAGTCACGGCAACAAGAAGATCAGCCCATGAGCCCCTGCGGTGAATTATGCACCAGCAGAGAAGACCATTGGCCCAGAGTCCTCCCCCGCCCCTTCTCCGTATATGGGTTGTTTCTAGACTGTTCTCCTTTGTTCCCCTCTTGAGTTATGTTCCATTGGTTCATTTGAATTCTGTACCCTCCCCCTTTATGTAACCATTGGTTGGTGTCCTTGTCCCTCTTCCCTACAGCCTTCTCGGTTGGCCTGCATGCCAGACCACTCCCCTTCTCCTTCCCCTTAAAACCCTATGTCACTGGTCATTCGGGGCCGCCGCAGACAGCTCGCAGGCTCCAGATCTCCAGACCCCTTGTCCGTCCCCACCTTTCCGCCCCGACTCTCCGCTCCCAGACGTTCCCCAAATGAGGCTACAGTAAACCTCTGGAGAACTGCAGACTGCCTGCAGTGTGTCCTTTCGCTGCCCGCGCTCCCTCGCCTCCTGCCCCGCTCTATCGGGCTGCACAGTGACTACAACGCTTATGAAATCCAGTTTGTCCTTTACTGCATACATTACAGATTTTCATCCACTGTGACTAGCAACAAGTCTGCAGCTCTTTGTAAATATTATTTTATGTCTGAAACAATGATTTTCTGGAAAATTAGGGAAATTACATTGCCTTTGATTTTTTCTTTCTTTGAAATCAATGAGTTTTTATCTTTTGATTCATTAATTTTAGCTTATTTTTCAAGTTATTTAACATTCAGTATCTTTCACTTCCCCCATTCCCTTATTTAAATTAAGAAATTATTTTTTGCATGGAAAATGCTTTATCCAAACAAAAACGGGTCTTTTAATTTCTATGCCAAGAGGCATAGATTACATAACAGTCAAAATGCAAATAAGGAGCTCTCCAAAAATTGTAAATAATTTGCAAAAGCTATTTTCAATATATTTTTAGTTTTTAATTCTGTCAGGACTGTGAATCTGTTAAACTATATTAACTATTTTAAATATTAAAGATACACCATAAATTGCACTACAAATTATAATGTAAAGTGGTGCAACATACAGGGTCCTAAAACACTTTATTTCCATTGTAGAATCCACTGTTTAAATCAGAAATTCTGCCTAAAGGACACTTTGGGAAAAAAATCTCCAGGATAAAATAAGGAACAATTACTGGAACCATTCTCATTGTAAATTTGTATTCCCTTTTTTCAATGCATGTGATGATGAAAATGTTATATACTGCTGTTCTCTATGAGATTTAACAAAAAGTGTAGTTAATTTGCCTTTTGTTGTCTCTGTGCTTCAGTCCAGTTGAAGGGTGTGTCCATCAGCTCTGTATTAATTCTTTCTACTCCAAAAGAGTAATGTTTGTGTTGGCATCTTATATCACCATCAAATTCTGAATGACAACTTGGAGCCAACTTATTGTTGGGAAAACCATAATATTTTAATTCTTTCTTTCCTGTTTGTTTTCCTTTTTCTCTTCTTCTTATTATCCATCTTCATTCATTCATTATTCATCTTTATTCTTTGTTTTGTCTTCTGTAAACAATGTGAACGTAACAATTAGATTGGTTCTGCAACTCCAGCAATTATGTCTCAACCAAGAGGAAGAGCTCATATTTGGGCAAGAAAACTAACACTTGGTGGGATTTTTTTTATGTGGTTTGCAACTTTTTTCCTTTGTGAGGGAAGATATGTTTGAGAATGGTTTGGAAGTTCTTGGTGGTACTATATAATGGCATACTATGACACAAGAGACAATGAGAATAGGAACGTGTATCATATTTCATGGTCTGTGTGTTTTCTGCTCAGGATGTGCTTTGAGCCTGGTTCTATCTCAGCATGTCTCCCACAAGCTTAAGAAGAACCTGGGATAAAAGCATTGTGGGCTGGGCCATTACATTCTTGGCCTTATATTTCCCTTAGCTCTTTCAGCTATTCAGATTGACAGAAGCATTCTGTGTGTACCTGAACTATTCCTAGTGATAGAGGTTGAGTTTCTGACCTGGTCTGAATGCATGCTTAAAAAGTATGAACTTTAATCATGTCTGTATTCCATAACAAATACAGATTCCATTCTCAGCTAACAGAAATATCTATGAGTCTGCTCAAGTATTGCAGTTAAACGTTTGGCTGCTCCACATACTAATGCACATCAGACTCCCTACTATGGGAATACTCAGGTCAGTAAAGGAAAAAAACCCATATTCTCCCCTCTGGTACACCAGGTGCTTTGTGTTCCAGCTGGTATGTGACAGCCAGCACTGAAGTGGGAACTCTTTTCAGAAAAAAGGCTTAAAGGACTTTATGTAGCACAGCTCTTTCAGGTGTTTCCTTTGTGCTTGCTCTGCAGGTACAGAACATGACAAAACATTTCACCTACCTGGTACAGCTGAGCACCTGAATACAACACTACAGGAGAGCATCTTAGCCTGTATCATTTTAAACTATTAAGACCCTAGATTTCATAAGAGCAGGAAGCCCTAGATCATTTACATAAACAAGGCATCTGGCATTTCATAGAGAGAGCTCTTGCTTGCCTACAAATCCAAGATAAAGAAAATAGTTAAAAAGTATGAGGCTGTTTGATCTCATGTAAAGGACAAATATATCAATACAGCAGAGGTTACCTGATAAACTCTGCCTGAAGTTGCAGAATGGCTGACCTCCAGTCTCCTGTGGTCCTATGTTATGAATGTCTTTCAACTGTAATTAACACATACAAATAATTTTTCTTCTGTTGCCACAATATCATTATTTCCAAAAACATATGCAGTGACTGAGACATTTTTGTGCTATCAATAGATATGACTTCAAGAATAAGATTTATTTTATTCATTTATTAATAATCTGATAGCATAATAGGTAGAAGATACTTATTTTTTTATTAATCTATTATTTGATTATATTTTCTGGTTTTTAGCATAATATAATGAACTATAAATTATAAAATGATAATTCTGTGTTTTATTATTCAAAAGTAATGTTATACACTGCAGTTTTATCCCTGATAATATAATACTATTTTATCCTTTCCATTTTACTGCATGCATGCCCAATTTTATTAGCGTGACACTTAATAATTTAGATACAGCTAGTTTGAGGTGCCATTGTGACTTGACTACACTTTTGTATGTGCTCTAATGCCTCGCAACTGGACTGCTGTCTCATCATGTGTAACATGGTGTGGCAAGGATGCTGATATTGGATTGCTTATGACCATTTGCAACATCTATCTCTTGCAAAATAACTCATGCAGCAGGAAACTACACTAAGATATCTCAACAGACTTTCTATATTCTTTTAGGAATTAGCAATTTTTTATTATTAGTTTATATTTTAGTTTATATTGTTAGTTCATATTTTAGTTTATGTTATTAGTATCAATGATAGCAGCCCACCAGGTTCAGCAGTAATGCAACCAGGTAGCATGGAAACTTAGACTATTTATGTAGATCATCTGAGTTCAGAAATGTGTAAACATATAAACATCACAAGTATTCTTAGAAGTGGCACTTTTTTCCATATCTTACAGTGTTACAGTAGTGCTATGGCTTCAGTGTTTTCTAAACACTGTCTGATATTCAACTATAATAAATGAAGACCAAAAATGCAGGCACTTGTTTTGCATGTTTGATCCAGGATCAGTTTCATCAGAACCTGTGAAGAGAGAAATCACCTCAAGGGTCTTACTTGCTGCATATCCCTTTCCCTGATCCAGTGACTGTGCTAGATGGCTTCTAACTACAAAGGTTACTTAATCTGTGTGATCACTACTAATGTTTTGCCATGGATCTTCACTCATTTCTCCTTGGAAATATAATTTTTATTTGTCTGTATTTTCAAAGACATTTTGTTCTATACATAAGAGTATTGGAAAGATGTCTGTGTAAAGCATAGGAATTCTGTTTAATTCTGTCCAGTTCTTTCTTTATTTAGAATGTGTTAATTCACTGAGAATTTGAAAGGTTAATTGTATACCCACGGTGTATTGCTGAGCCACAGATCATTCAGAATGTTTTCCTGATCTCTCTGATGCAGGATGTCTTTTGGCTGTCCTTTGCCTTTATTTAGCTTTCCAATACAATTTACATTATCTGAAAACATCATCAGATAGTAGTCTGGTGTCTAGGTAATTGACACAACTGCTGAACATTATCAGGTACAATGTCAATACCAGTAAGACCTTATCAGAGCTGGTAGGATATTGTGTGAACTGTCCACTAACAGATTTTCAAACTCTTTGAAGATATTTTTCATTGATGTTTATATTAATTGTTAATCAAAATAAAATGTAAATATAATACTGAGTGCATTCCAAAAGTTTTAGCGTATTATACGTCTTCAGTTACCAATTTTTAATCTTCTTGTAAAATAAAATCATTTGTGTTTTACAAGATCCATTAAAAGTACCATTTAAATTGCTCTTTCTTTCAGTTTTTTAGTAATCCAACCCTCTAAGAATTTTCCTGTACCTCTCCCAAGATTTAAGTCAAGCTAGTCAACTTCTACCTAGTCATCCTTCTTTATGTTTTCTGAGTACTGAGACAATAGTTTTCTGTCTTCTGCTAACACCAGTGGGTCAGAGTTCTCTTAGGGATTTTATCATTAATGTTTTTTGAGACAACTAATTTTAAAATTATCATTAGTGAATCTTTTTAGCCTTTTCACTGACTTAGCGAATGATTGGCTATTTGTGGGAGGATTTTTGTTGGCTTTTTATGCAAAATCAGGATATTGACTTATAGCTCTGATCATGTCGTCATACACCGATGATAAATTCTTTCATTAAACCTCATGATGAAGTGCAGGAAACTCACATGATGTGTGTCACATTGTGGGACTCTGGATGGGTAAAATCTCAGATCTGTTACTTGAGAAAGGAAGACATGCAATTATGTTACCTTTAAAAATGGGTAAAAGGGACAAAAATTATTTCTAAGGTTGTTCTAAGCAGCCTGACATCACTTCCATCACTTCCAGGAGTTTTCCATATCTCTGAAACCATAGCGGTGCAGGCACTGGGATTTCTATGTTTATGTTCTTCCTGTTTTAAGAGGACATGGAAAAGGATAGAAATTACATGCTACTGCAAGTAGTAAAATATTGTATACCTATTATAGTTAAAGAGTTATTGGGATTCTTATGACTGTCAACACTTTTTGGTATACTACACCACTGATATTTATTTCCCTTTAGACCATTTGACTTGAACTTTTAGTTGTTGCTTTTATCTCACAATGAGCTAGATTGAATGTTTAGACAAACTGTACTCCTGAATTCTGCAATCCTGTCTTAAGTGCTACCAATCTACATTCAAATGTTTTTCTGTCTGCATTTTTTCTTCTAGCAAAATTTCCTTGTAATTTGTCTTGTCTTTGAGAAGTGCTATTGAAAGGCATTTAAAGAATAATGCAAACATCAGGCACAGTCAACATGTGTTCACAAAGGGAAAATCCTCTTTAACTAATTCAATATCCTTCCACAATAAGGTTATCTACCTAGTGGGTAAAGGGAGGGAAGTGGATATAATTTTTCTTAATTTCAGTAAGGTTCAGGACAAGTTGACCCACTGTGAGATGAGCAGATACCAAGTGTACTGGGTGAAAAACTGGCCAAATAGCAGAGCTCAAAGGGTTATAGAGAATGGAGTTACCTCTGACTTCTGACCAGTCACCAGTGATGTTCCTCAGGGATCAGTTCTAGGACCAGTTCTGTTCAATATATATATTAATGATCTAGATGTAGGAGTTGAATGAACCATTAGTAAATCTGCTGATGATACCAAACTGGGAGTGCTGATGACTCTCTCAAGGGACAAGATGCCGTGCTGAGAGATCTAGATAGATTGGGGCATTGGGCTGTGATTAATGAGATGAAATTTAACAAGTCCAACTGCCAGATTCTGCACCTGGGATGTAATAATGCAGGAACAAGTACATGTGGTGAGAAGAGTGGCTGGAGAGCAGCCCTGCAGAAAGGAATCTGGGGGTGCTGGATGACACCGGGCTCAGTATGAGTCAGTGGTGTTCCCTGCCCTGGCAGCCATGAGGGCAAACTCCATCCTTAAATGCATCAAACACAGTACATACAATCAGCTGGTCAAAAGAGGTGACTATCCCTTTCATATAGGTAATTTAAATACAAAATTTACAAAACTCAAAGTAAAAAGACACTAACTTTTCATATTGAAAGAAAGTGTAAAAGTCAAAGAAGACTGAATTAATATTAATAGGAATAATAAATAATCTGATCAAATAAAAAAGGGCTAAACTAAAACAATGTATCATAAAAAAGAGAATGAGGGATCCAAAATCAGTGCACTTATAATAATATGCTAAAATTTTCCACAGAATGCACTTTCAATAAAATACTGAGCAGCTGAGGTTTTTCAGCTATTCCTCTTTTATGAGGTATTTAAAGGGTCTTCACGGGCAAATCTGGCAACAAACCTGTCTTTTCGATCTCCATTCACTCAGCCATCTCAGTTGTTTGATCTTTAGCATCAAACATTCTGACTGAAAGCAAAGGTGCACTCTTCATACCACATTACTGTCTTCACTGGCTTTGGCAAGATCTTGGACATAATCTATAGTGTAAAAATTGGTTGCACAATATCACAAATATTTTTACCAGCTTTCTTTTTCTACCTTATTGTTTTCTTCTTCCCTGTTTCTGTCTTTTTTGCTTTTGTCTTCTGATAAAGGAAGCCAGTTTAGTGAACAAAGACTATCAGAGTGCTGCTGTGAGCCACGGGGAAAGAGCTGATGCTCAACATGTTCGCAGGGTCTTAAAGGAGCAGCTGAGACTGCCTGTTGTGTGTGCTATGTTCTTCCCTAGCCTTTTGTGCAATTTGGCTTGCACAGTCTTGAGAGAAGGAAAGATCTGACTTCAACAAGGACAGCAACAAAAAACTACTTTTGACCTTCTCAGTTAACCATTGGGTATAACTTATTCTGCCTCAGGGCAGGAACCTGATGACCTTTCCAGACCTTTTCTACTATAAGATTTTAAAATTTTCACAAAAGAAAGAAGTTATTACCATCTTTATTACCATCTAAAAGACTTTCAAACAAGAATCTTTCTTTTCAAAAAAACTTTTAGCAGCTAAGGTAAAATGAGAAAAGTGATCTTGCAAAAGAAAAGCCTTTCCTGAATACCGAGCATTTAAAATGCTTTGATGAATTCATGTCCTATGTGTCTGAGAAAATTACACAGGTTTTTAATGGTGACTTTAACTAGAAAACCAAGCAGACCTGTATATATACGTGGCGTTGCATCCCCGAAAAGCAGCCGAAAGCCCCAGCACCACACGGAAAGGTAGTCGGCAGCACCGTGACGCGCGCCGGGCTGTGCAGGAGCCGGGGAGCACGCAGGAGCGGCACGGAGCTCGGGGGACAGAAGCTCAGAGGGAAATGAGGTGGGACGAAGAAATGTATGGACACAGTCTGTGGTCTTCCAGGGAATTTATTAGGATCTTTGGGTGAGGGTCCAGGGGTGGCGAAGGGGAACAATAAACGGGGGAAGGGTGGAGGGGCTGAAAGCCCAGAGACTGCGACCCTGAGCACACGATGGCAGGGGATTATAAGGGAAGGGAAAAGGGGAGGAGTTAGATCTGGAGAGCCAACCTGGGAAAGTCCAAGGGGAGAAGGGCAGGGGTACACACCAATAGACTTCTGATAGGGGAGGATGCATAATTCAAAAGAACCAATAACATATATATATATATATATATGTATATGTGATTGTATGATTACTACTTGAAACACAAAATGACTCGAAATTCCTTTGTATTCAAAAATGGCCTTGAAAGGACTTGCAGACCTGGTTTGGTGGCTAAGAAGGCTCCCAATTCCATCCTAACAAACTGGTAAAAAACCAAAATGAGCAGGTACTGGTAACACAAGCAATTGCACAACTGTTTTTTTCTTCAGTCATTCTTTTTAAAGTTTATGCAGAATTTGAGATTACAAAATAATTGTGCAACTATGAACAACTAAAAATAGAACTAATGTCCCCTGAGTAGCCTGTCCAGAAAACTCGCTGCTTGTACAGCAGGCTTCTATGCAGACAATTATGGGTAAAAATGTATACTTATATTTTGGAAATAATATGTGCCTGTCATGCGTATGGCGTGAAATGATCAAAGTAAAATTTCAGATCTGAACTCTTTGATGGAACTTGTGGAAGTTTTCCACTAAAAATATGGAATATCATAAAAAGCGAATGAACTGTAAGGAAGGTTTTACGTGACACACTGCAACACAACACCCCATGGAACTGGAGAGACCAGAGATGGCAATGGTCACAAAAATCAAGAGCAAGCTTATTAATTCAGGAAAAGCATTTCTGTTAACCATGTTTTCTCTACATGAGAACAGTGTTGCATAAAGAATCTCAGTAGTAAATGGAGACTTATGGTAGTGTGAAAGTGAAAAAGAAGATGGGCATCCATTTGTTATTCTAGGAATTTTTTGACTTTGGAATGTAGACTGGAACATAAATGGAGAGGAAAGGTACAATAAGGTTTAAAGACGTTTCAAGAATGGCAGCCTTGAGATCTGTGGAAATTGAGGCAATGGACTACCCTAAAAAATTGTTAGAGTGGGTATTTAACTGATTATATCTGTATTGCTGTATCACTAGTTTCATACTTTTCTAAATTTTTGCAGTGTTAGCCTTCCATTTCATAAAAATTTTGCCTTATACACAAATTATTTTTTTAAGTGAGGAAGGAGCACCTATTTTGGGGATTTTTCCATGTATACTAGGTGGTTATGCAAACTGATTAGATGCTGCAATGCAAAAAAAATGGTAATAACCTCCAGGCCTACATATTAAATCTAACTCTATAATTTATTTAGTTAATTGGTCATTTTAGACATCCTAACTTCTTTTAAACAAATCAATGTGCATAGAATAAAGAGCCCTAATCTGCAGTTAAGTGCAAAATCAATAGAGAGATATCACCCCACTAAAATACAGTTGCATTCAGGTAAAATTTGCTAATTAGGATTCCAAATAATTAAGTCTGAATTGTGTACACTAAAAAGAGATTAATCCATTATTTTATTGAATTTATTAGAAGATAAATTTATATCTGGAATTTTATTTTGTGTCAGATTGAAGTCCTGTACATAATATCTAGTTTCCAGATACTGCATTATTCTTACTCAAAAAAATTAAAATTCACTTAAACTTCAATTACCAGGTTACAAAGACAAAAATATTTCTTCAATATTTTGTATAAGCTCACCAAAATCTTTATACAAGATTTTGAAACAAATATTTATGATGGAGATAAAACTGATTTTTTTCTGTCAAATGCATGCTGAAATTTTGGAATCATCAGTAAATATCCATCTGAAATGCTTCAGAAAAAGTTCTATTTTCCTATTTGCTGTCATCTTCACTGTTATTAGTGTGAGGCTTTTTAGGCAGGACAGATTTTCCAATGAAGAATTTGATTTTCTACCTATAATTATTAGAAAGTTGTTTTTATTTTTTTCCCTCTCAAATTGGAAGAACCTTGACTCAAAACAATGACAAGCATAGTTGTAAAAAAAAATTATAGCTTTGCATTGCTTGCTGAATGAAGTCTCGACAATAACTTCAGGAAGGAAAAGGGTACTTTATTTAGGTTCAAAGAATTTGCACTTAGCAAAGTTGAATTCAATAATCACATTCGGTGGGTCCATTTGTTAGATCACACCTGGACTATTGCATCCAGTTTTGGACTTCCATTAGTGGAAGGATGAGGATTTGAATGAACTGGAGTGAGTTCAGGGAATGCCACCAGGATAGTGGTGGCTCTCCTGTGAGAAGTAAAGGGAGCTCAGTTGAACCCACTCTGCAAGACAGACAAAAATAAATCTACAAATAATCACTGGGATTTTAAAAAGTCAAGCTTTTGCATGCTCAGGGAATAAATTATTTAGGCTGATTATTTTAGGAAAATGAAATACTTGAATTCAGAGAGTGGTTTGGGTTAGAAGGGACCTTAGAGATCCAGCCCCCTGCTGTATGGAGGGACACCTTTCCCTAGACCAGGCCACGTAGAGCCCCATCCAACCTGGCCTTGAACCCTTCCAGCAAATGGACATCCACAATTTCACTGGGAAACCTGTTCCAGTGTCTCCCTACCCTCAGAGTGAAGAATTCCACTGGACCTGGAGGAACTCTTACTTTACTTTTAAGTAAAATATTCCAACATGATTAGAGTAAATATTCAAAGGGGAAAACTAAATACTTGTATGAAAGGACTTTTCAATATGAATAATCATGTGAAGAGGGATTTAATAAGAAGATTAAAAAGATTAATAAGAGATTAAAGAAACTGTAAAAGGGATTCATTAAGAAGAACAGAGGCAAAAAGAATAGGGAAAAGAGATTCATTAGGAGAATGGCAGTATTTCAGAGTTTGAAGACATTAAGAACAAATAATTCAAAGGCTTTACCCTAGCAATAGAAACTAAATCATAAACTGTTTTTTTTACAAACTAATCTTTATATATTATTCTTTTAATAAGCAAAGAGGAGAAACTAGTTAAGAAGGAGGCTTCTCCATACTTGGAATTAGAAATCAGCAAAGAAGATCTAGAAATCATATCCTTGACAGAGTTTGTTTCGAGTTTGTGTTAGGGTTTTGGGTTTTTGTTGTTTGCTGTTTGGTTTTTGTTTTGTTTTGTTTTTTAATTGGAGCATCATTGTGATGACAATATACATTATCTGCTTCAAATGTGAAGACCATGATACAAATTCTTGTATGGAAATTTGAAGCAAAACTGTTATTTCTAAGTGTGAAAGATTTAGAGTTTGATAACTTGTTCAAGTCAACTTAATGAATTAGCATATGGTTTTGCAAATCTAGTAGAAGCCATTTAAAAATAAACTGTAAATCTGGTGGAAGTAACTTTGGAGAACAAATGTTGTATCAAGATAAAAAGCACTGGGGAGAGCTCATGGTCCAAGCAGATAGTTTAATTATAATGCTATGTAAAACATTAGAGCAGACTCTGAACAAGAACTAATTAGGGTTATAGAGATAAATTGAACTTACAGTTCAATATGGTTTTATCTCATGCAGATTGTGTCAGACTAGTGTAACATCTTTTTAGATAAGTGACTTCCTAGAGAAACTAATAAAGTAAGGCTACTCTACTCAGACTTAAGAGAAACATTTGATAATATTTTTGAGGGAAAATTAGGATTAAACATTGTGATTGCAGTGATTAACACAGGGTGTGAAAGGAGTTTGTAGCAGAGACATTGTCCCCAGCTATACTCAAATAGCAAGACAGGCTGGAGAAAAATCAGCACAGATACCTCTCAAGCATCAGCGTTGGAACTGAACATATATACTATTTTTGTTTATAACATTGAAATGAAGAATAGTTATACACTTGAGAAACAAACTACAAGGTTCAGATTTGGCATCAAGAGGATCAGATCATTCTAAGGTAAGGCATTACACAAGTGTAATGCAATTTAACACCACAAAGTTCAAAGGTGTATTTTCAAGAATTAATAATAAAAATTTGCTACAAAAGGAACATTATCAATCTGATGTGAGAAAATTGATAAAAATACCAACTGATATTTGTTGGAGTTGAGTATGAACTGCCAGAATGATGTAGCCTTGAAACAAGGCTATTGTACAATGCATTGAATGACACATGCTTCTAAGTCAAAGCGGAAGGTAAATATCACTACACAAGATATCTGCAAGGCCTCATCTGGAATATTGTGTACATCTCTAAACATTTCTCTGAGGAGTGATTAATTTAAATTGGATGAGATTTAGAGAAGAGATATGATTAAAGGAATGGAATATTTACCTTACAAAGAAAAGATTAAGAAGAGCTCTGTTTGCCTAGCCTACCTGGGGAAGGTTAAGAGGGGATATAATGACTTTTAATAACTACATTGAGAGAGGATATATCAAGGAAAGAAAAATCCTTTAATTTTAAGAATAATATTAGTACATGATAAATGGCTATGAATAAGTTAAACTGGATATTATTTAAGGTTTTAGATCATTTGGCAAGTGAACTTCTGAAATAACTACCTGAATCTCATGGTGAGACACAGAATCAAAATTTCTTTAAAGTGCAGTTTGTTAAGCCTGTAGATGCATTGGAAAACCATTCCCTGAGACAAGAATGCTTTGTGAGTTTGTGGTTTACTGACTCTGTGCAGTTGGAAAACATAATGGAACGTTGTTGGGATTTTTTGTTGTTATTTTTGAGGTTTTTTTGCAAACTGTAGGTGTTTGATTTCATTAGATAGAGTTCACTGCCTGAATCATCTGCCTGTTTACACTGTGGATTAAGTTGATTGTCCTACCTGGAATCACAATGCTTTTTTCCCAAAATTGGAGAGTCAATGACTGGTAAGGATTCCTTTGTTTATTCTCGATTGTTGGGAAAGTTTTAGTTTAAATAATAGTTTAAGTAAAACTATTATGAACTATATTTAAAAATAGCTGAATTGATCTAGTTTAGCCTTGATCTTGCCCCTTTCTGTAGCTCATTGGAGATGTAGAATTTCATGGTCTTCTACTATAAATTTGGTATTTATTTAAGGTATTGGGGTGGTGCTGGTGCTTTATGGTGTAATTGTTTTGTGGGCCCTTCCACACTCAGTATCTAAGGCATATTAGTTTTACCTATTTTTAAGTCTCTTTATGCCTGAGCAACTCGATCTTGAAATCTTGACTGTCTCCTAGTCAGTAGAAAGAAACAAGGACCTCCAGTCAATGTTTTATATGATTTAAACTGTCCATATAGCCAACTTGAAAATCTGAGCAAAGAGCTTCTTCTTTTACTAGTTTGTGCTTGAAATATCAGAAGATGGGGCTGAAGAACACAGGAGGTTCCCTCCACAGCTATTGTGCTGCATTCCTAAGGAACAGAACCCTTTGTTTCAGAAGGGTGGATAGAACTTGAGTATTAGCCCATGTAGTATGGTATAAGAGACTGTGCAGGTTGACAATATTGAGCAAGTCTCTAGTGTTCTAATACAAGCAGAAAAGTAGAGAATTGGAATATCTGTAGCACTCTTCTGTGTATTGCTCATGTTTTTGATTTTGTGCTATCACTAAACTAAATCTCATAGTAATTTACTTCTTTCCCAGTCCTTTCAATTGATTATGTAGTATAACCCTGAAAAAGGTAGAAGAGAAAGGAGGGTTGCCTGGAAAAATAACAAGTGAGACTTGCCCAATTGGGCTGTATACTTGACTTTTTTCTTATCTGTCCCTATCTAACAACTTTTCTGCCCATTCAGTAATTTCAGACAAGGGAAAAAATGTAGATATGAAATTTCTATTGAAAACTTGATACAATAGTGATGGCTGATGGTTTTTGTCCTTTCTCTTTATACTCTTTTTATACCCTTTTTATACCCTTTTTATACATTTTATACCCTTTCCTATTCCCCGTACTTTTCACTCCCTGTATCTTAGCCCCACATGTTTATAACCCTGGTACTCTAGCCTAGTTCAGAATACTTTGGGGAAGATGAAACATCCCTGGTATCTCAGAATATGAGGCACCAACCTTGAACAGAGCCTCCCCTCTGGAACATGTTTTTGTAAACTAAGTTGTACCCTCATTTGAGGGGGGGTGGTAATTAGAATAGGGGGACAATTACTTCATTTTTTAGGTTTCCTATTGGGAGATTTTAGATAGATATGCTAATTTATGAAGTCCATAAAATTGTATACTCCTTGTACCCAGTGTGCTCCTCGGCGTGGTTCCACCTTCGATGAGGGGGAGCACCTGGGATCCTATTAAAACCAAGGTAAATACCCTTTTCCCTGTACTGCAGTGTCTGCATCTTATTTTTACCAGCATTTTAGGCATTAATAAGACATGAGATAAAGATCCAAATCAGTATCTCTAGAAAGTCAATTGTAACTCAACCTCTTGTCTATTTCATAAGACAGCCTCCAGCTGGCAATATCCAATCTTTACTAATCTGTGTATCCATGTTTTCAATATATATTTTCTATTGTATTTCTATGTACTGGGCTTGAATGGGATAAAGAACTTTTGAGTTACATTTCTTCAGGTTAGCTGGTAATGTGCTGTGCTTTCAATGTGTGGCTAAACCAGGGTTGATAACACAGATCAATATTTTGGCTGCTGCTGAGCAGTTCTTGCACAGTGTCAAGACCTTCTCTTCCCTCCCAGCCACTGGCTCCCAAAGTCAGTAAAGTGGAGGTGGCCAAGAGATTGGAAGTGAAAATGGTCAAGGCAGCTGACCCAAACTGATGAAAGAGATGTGCCATATCACATGATGTTGCACTCAGCAGTAAAAACTCAAGGAAAGAAGGTTGAAGAGAGGACATTCATGGTTATGGTATTTATCTTACGAAGCACCTGCTATGCATTTGGAAGCCCCACTTTCCAGTGGTTATAATTCTGCCTGCTGATGGGCAGAATTAATTTCTGTTTTGCTTGCAAGCACAGCTTTTTCTTTTATTATGAAATTTTCATTACCTTGATTAATGAATTTCAACTTTCTTCCATTTTTCTCTCCATCATCATCTTCTATTTTTCCATCTCCATCTTTCATCCAGTAAGGGGAATGAGCAAAAAGGTGGTTGGGAGTTTGACTCACCAGAGTCAATCCATCAGATCCTAAAATTGAATGTATTCCTCTGAATCAACTATAGCTTTATATTGACCAGCTGACAGGATGCATGAAATGAAGAGCTGGAGGGAAGAGCAAACTAGCAACAAGAGAGAGAGAGAGGTGAGAGTACTGGAGGAAAGAACATCAATTCCCTGTCAATAACCAGTACTGACTCAGATACACAAATGTTATTACTTATTTATCTACCCAGTGGAAACTGTGTTTTATCTAACAACTTGAGTCAAACAGCACAACTTTAGAAAAACAGGGAAAACAGATCCTAATTTTATATACACTTGTAGTTATTATGGGACTGATATCAGAATAGATTCAGTCCTCAAAATTGTAGTACAAGTTATTTGTTTTCCAGTTCATTTAACAAATATTTGCATTAAACCAAACAAAAAACAAAAACAAAGACTGGGTACATCAAAATACTTTTCAACAACTTAGATAGTTTCATTAATCATATTTACTTCCATTTACTTTAAAAAAAAATAAAGACGTCTCTAGACAGAAATGCACACCACAATTATTTATTTACTAGAAAAGTATGATTCTCCCTAACTTCCCTGAAGTCAGAGAGAAGATGATACTTTGAAACTTAGAAAAAACATATCTGCTAAGAACTCAGAAACAAACCAGAGACTCTTCAAGAAAACAATCAGCCCCAGAAAAGATGCTCTCCATTACAGCACATCCTGCAGGAAAGGGATGACATTACCACGAGTAGAGACTTATAGAGTATTTCTTCTAGAAATTAAGAATTTTCTTTTAAAATAATCAGGCATCATCACAGACTAAAACTGAAAATATAGGATTAAAATATCATATATTAAAAATATCATCACATTAGGCACTGTAACTTCACAGTACTACGCTGAGTGTAAAAGATTTGAACCTTATTTTCCACTGTCTTGTTTTTGGAGATTAATCAAATCATTTGTATACTTTTAAATAGTTTTAGCTGTGTGAATTATCGTTTGGCTTGTAGCTAATCCATTCATCTGTATAAAACCAAAATAATGTAATTCAATTGAACTGCAGTGAGTATTTGTAACCATCAGTAACTAAGAGTTTATGAACACAAACACAGAAAGAATTTAAAGAATGCACTAAAGCCATCTCTTAATTTTCCAGACTTGCACCTACTTGAACAGCAATCTGGATATTATTTGGCAACAGCAAGTCATTACAAAGTCTTTTTTAAGCTTCCAATTAAAGAAAGTGATCCTTATAATATACTGCAAATTAAATGTTAGTAAAAGTCTGTTAAATCTCTATTATTTTTAGTTTCTCCGTATGCAGAACAGCTGTTTTTCAGACGCCTTGCACAGAGCCCCAGAGGAATCCAAATCTGTGCACAGCTCTATTTCACCATATTTTCCAGACAAAGGGAGTTTCAGGCTGTTGTTTGATCTAACTTCAATTGGAAGGCCAGAGCAGACAACATTTTGGGGAAATCTGTTTAGGTAGTTCATGATACTTGCCCTTGGTATCTCTAAAATTGTGAAAAAGTCTTTCCTTCCTAGTGAAGGAAAGGAGGAGCAGAAGAGATGCTGAGAGAGGTTTCAACAGCCTGAGAGCTGAGATTATGGGGTGTGGAAGCAAAGACCAGTGGGAGCATCATGCATCTCCTGCTTTTGACCCACTTGGTCTCCTGACTGCAATGATATCTAAAGGCAGGGTGATCTGGGGATGAGAGGAGGCAGAGTAAAAAGGCTTATGGCATATTTATAATAATTTGCCATTGCAAAAGTCAAATTTCACAGGAATAGAGGCTTAAAAGGAACATTTGCATGTCTAGATAGGGGCTTAGGTTAGTATCCAGATTATGTGGGTTCTTTTTCTCTTGCTCCTATTTATGCAAACTGCTCAATCCTTTGACTTTTCTCTGTCTGACCTACAATGGGGACACACTTGTTCATAAAACCTTCTTGTAACTCCTCGTGTGTTGTTGAGGTGAGGCGGCCTGAGCAGGCCGATCCCGAGTCCCAAAGCCCAACAGTAAATGCTGTCCACTCCCCCGATGAGGAGGAGGATGTGCTTTCCTGGGACTCTGCAGAGGCCAAGGTCTGAGCCTCCCCACTCCTCCCCTGGAAAGTTTTCTGTTAGTTTACAGGGTTAAAGTTCTGCTACCTCGCCTTTTCCCTCCCCTGTTGCCACCCCCTGCTAGAACCTTCTGTTGCTGCAGCTCCCTCATTGGTTTATATGTATCCCCTCCCCTGTTGGCTCTGATTTGCTTCCCCGCTTGCCCATCAACTCTGTACCAGAGCCCGTTGGCTCCACCCCTGCTGTTCCGCCCCCAGAAACCCCGTGTGTGTTTAAAACCCCCTGTTGCCTTGTGTGTTTGCCTTTGGTGCCTTGTGAGTGCTCAGGGCAGGACCCTCGTGCCTTGTCCTGGGTTCCTTACAGCTCCAAGTGCCTCGCAGGTCACCCGACGCTCACGCTGCTCCCTCCCCCAATAAACCAGAGCTTTAGGAACCTGCGGCTCTCTGGGACTTTCTTTACTCTCGGGGGCAAGAAGCCGGTCACTCTCTCCCCGCTCTTGGGCTCACTCCTTGATCACGGACCGGCGGCGGATCAACCCGGGGTCGACTGAGCCGGCCAGAGAGGCGGAGTAGGAGTGAGGGCGGGCCGAAGGCAGGCCTTTGGTAAGGTCCACAAGGCCTTCTAGGGGCCATGAAAGCTCCCTACTACTACAGTGTGTATCAATGTAGATGTAATTTTCACTGCAGTGAGTCTTTTAAGTCATTTAGCAAATAAGAAAAATAGGAAAACCAGAATTCATTCTGATCAAATGTATATAGATACACACTTAATTATGATTAATTTGCTCTAGTAATATCATGTCTCTGGTCATGACACAATAAAAGACTATACATTTTCTTCTACCCAGATGTTTTTCTTTCTACTCAGTTCTAGCTGAAGCAGAAAGAGGATATGTTCTGCTTTTTCTCACCTTACTATATTCATCACAATATTCTCATAAAACTTAAATTATTTTTTCTGAGATTTTAGGTACCAAAACTTCAAGTGAGACGGTTAAAAAGGGAGAAATAATACCCTTTTAACACCGATGTACAGAAATGTTATATTTGCACTCAGTCAGTTGTGATTAGAATTTACTTTATTTTAAACTCAATTTCATATTCATTATAAACTTCCAATTTACTGTGAAGCATGATTACATCTGAATATTTTATACCTAACATACTTTTTTTTACAGAATGAAAAGATAATTTTTGCTTTCTATAAACGTAAGTCCATATTTATTCATTATATTCCCCAACTAATATTTTTTCACCTGATAGATGTATTAAGCTTTTTTACTTTTTATAGCTATCATACTCTTTCATCTGGTTTGAAACCAGGTTTAATGAGGGAAAATAAGTCCTATTTGAAGTCTAATAATAAAAAAGTTTTATGACAAAAACTATCTGCACTTACTATTCATTATTATGAGGTGATTCCAAAATGTAGAAAAATGTGTCTTTATTTCCATCAGATGTTGATGATGAATTTTCTGAAAAGCAAAACTCCTCTTGAGTAAAATCATAAGTTTATGAATCTAGCTTTTTGTTTGATTATACATGTATTTTTATGTGTATCTAATATTGCTTTTCTGCTTGTTGCTTAGCATATATTCTATTCATTTGAAAAAAATAGTTTTGATAAATGCTTTTGCAAATCCATGTTATATATTAAAATGCTTAGAGTATTATTTCTCTGAATAATTTAAAAGATTATTGAAAAGTGATCCTCTTATCACTAATAATAAATTTCCCCTTGGTAAATCATTAGTAATTCAGATCTGTCAGTTAGTGGAACATAGGTATTTAAATTGATGCAAATATTTTAATTTATTCTCACTTAATAAACATCTGATTTATTAAAGAACAAACAACTTGATAATTTTCAGTTAAATCTATCTGTGAGGGAGTTTATTTCTTAGAAAGGCTTTGTAGTGTCCTGAATAACAGCCATGCAGAAGGTAGCTGTCAAGTCACATAAAACTTGATTTGGCATCCACATTTGGAAGTGAAAAGAAATGAAGTTGTTTTATTAGAAGTTGTACTGTATCTGATATTGAAGAAGAATATACAAATAACTTTCTAATTTATTTTAGTCATTAAAATGATACACTAATTGGGAAATGCGGAAAGCAAAAAATGTGATGAAAACACAGTCTTCAAATACCATTTCTAAGGTCTAACTGAAATTGACAGAGTATTTGTGCCAAAAGGTACAAATGAACTACTCTCATTGTCTGTACCCACAGAACTTTTTGGGGTTACAGCATATGCTTTACCTCAGAACTTATTCTCCCATCTAGATCTTTAACTTTTCCAAGCATATTTATAGGAAATTATTTCATTTTGATGGCAACATAACCAAATCACCTAAATTTTAATTTATTCTTTGGTTACCCAGAGCTTAAGCATTTTTTTTTTCTTCACAAAAAGCTCACCTCTAAAACCTGTTCTTATCCAGAAGTATACTGGTACTATTTAGGAAAATTGTGTTTCTGGGAAAGTCTAGAATTGGTCCACTTCAAAACATTCTGCAGAGTTGTTGAAATCTGTTTGTACTACTGTCTGTTAACCTCAGCAGGGGAGAGATAACAGCTACAGATCTGGTTCACATAAAGTCTCAGGTGATGGAAAGTTCCAGTAATGTCTACGCCTTTCTTACAGGGCAGTAACAACTTAGATGTGAAAATCCCTGCAGGGCTTTAGGGCTATAAGTGTCGCTGTTGAGCAGCTAGCAGAGTAATGAAAGCATCAGTTCTCAGTGGCAAGAAGGAATGACCTTTATTGTTTTGATTTCATCACATATATAGAGTTCTCAAAAGTCACCCAGATTGGTCAGTCAGAAGCCTTCCCCCAGGCCTGATTGGCCAGGCCTGCACTGTCCAAGTTCTGGGACACTGTTCCAACAACATCCAAACTTTATCTTTATTTATAAAACACAAGAAGAATTCTCGTGGGAAAAACCTGTGCTAGCCACATATAAGGTTTGTAGCTTTTGGGGTTTCCTTGGTTTATTTCTCTTTTACTTCACCAGTACTACTGGTAACAGGCTAAGTAATTTTTCCAATACTAAAAAATAAACTTCACATAAAGTTCACGTAATTGTAGATATTCTCAGTGTAAAGGCATGGGTAGCTCTCATCTAAAGATTCCCAAAGCTGATAGCCTCTAAGTGATAACAGGTGGCAGAATCTCATCTTTAAGAAATTATGGTCATCTCTGGGGAGCTCTGTAAGACATATACATGCAATGAACAGGAATGCTCAAAATCAATTGAGGTAAATGAAAAATCTCACAAGGCACAGTGGGTTTTGTACAT
This sequence comes from Lichenostomus cassidix, assembly GCF_008360975.1. Taxonomy (NCBI): domain Eukaryota; kingdom Metazoa; phylum Chordata; class Aves; order Passeriformes; family Meliphagidae; genus Lichenostomus; species Lichenostomus cassidix. The sequence goes on along the minus strand of NC_139483.1, from coordinate 91,407,571 downwards.
ATCAGGTAAAGAGAGATCTTTAGAGGAGGTAAAAACTTCTGGCTTGAGAAGAGCTCTGACATTTCTTAGCTGTTGAGAATTTGTATAATAATATTGAAAGGAATTTAGGGAGCAGCCACTGGAAAAGGATCAGTTTTTATTCACCCATTTGAACTCTCATAAAGGAATATTATAATTTTCCTTCAATTTAAGCTGAATAAGGTATTCACAGTCCTTTATCTCTTACTGTATTTTCTTATGTGTTTTATTTGTAAGCTGTCTTTTTTCTATTTGTCCTGATTTCAAAATCATGTAGACTCCAAGAGTGGCTATATAAATATATATAAATAATTTTTTAACTCTAAATGCTGCATTCACAAATGCATCCTACAAATATCCCCTCTTGTACTGTTGTGGAATGCATTTAAAATGAGATGAGACATGCAGAGCAGAAATATTCCCAGGTCTGCATAGCATAGAGGCGATAGAAATAACACATATTTCTACAAAGACTCAAACATTGCTGGGAGGATGAAAGCCAGAATAAGTCACCTCTCTACAGAAGCATCAATACAGTTTAGATGTGCTGTCAAGTAGTTCTTTACTGAAAAATCTAGAGGAAATCCCTGAAGTCTGAATAATGTCTAAAGTGATTCTGACCACCAGTGACCAATGATCATGGAAGAGGGAAGGGCAGGATAATCACATGAAGGGAACTATGAGGAAGGACAGTATAAAACATGTGAAAAACAGATACATTATTTTGGATACCCTCAGGGAAGTGACTTACTCTAACAAAAAAACCCCAAAAAACCAAAAAAAACCCCATAAAAGATGGGATTGCAAACCCAAATACAAAGATACAATTGATCCTTCTATGGGTTACTTAAGGAAAAGCTAGACACAGCCCTACAGACAGAGCAGCTCATAGTCTGTTGAGCTCCTAAGATGAAGATAGCCCAAGACAAGACAAAGGCAGTAAGAGAAAATAATTTGTTTCTTGAATGACATTGAATTTAGGGACAACATAGGTAAGGTCTCTTTTCTCACCTATGTTCACTTTTGCTTATGAAGAAAGATATTTTACAGAAAAAAAGCTGAAAACAAAACAGAACTAAGTGCAGTAACTATCAGTCCTAGATATCATTGCAACCTCTGTAACTTTGTCTTGTTTTCTTCATCTTTTCTTTCCTTTCCAATCTTCCTGGATAATGTTTATATCATCCTAAGCATGCTTAGTGCAATAGACAGAGTGTAATTTGGAATGGAATGTCAGACTGTGTTCCCACTATGGAATTCCTCCAAAAGAATTCTAACACTTAGCAGAAAGTCACAGTACAGTAGTGAGTAAACTTTTAGAAATGTAAGTGCTTAGTGAAAAATTCACATTTTAAATTCTGCAGCACAACAAAGCAAAATTTTGTGTTGTAGGGGAAAACGGAGATCCATCTATAATTAAAAAAATGTATAGAGAATACATCTTAGCTGTAAAACCAAGTTTTAGAACTTACTGTTTATTTAAAATATGTATAGTCCACTTATTAGACCATTTTTGCTCTCTTTCTCTGTCATTTAAAAGTACAGGAAGCTGGCCATCTATTTTTTGTCCCTTGCTTTGAAATGTCTAGTTTCTATTTACAAAATAATTCTGAAATTATTTTTAGTAGCCTTTTTTAAAAATGGGGAAGTTGGTTGAAAAGCCAAATGAATTCAAAATTATTTTCAATCTGTTGGTTGACATGCTCCAAGTACTCAAAATTGTTAGTGGGTCACAGCCAGTGTAATTCTTTACAAAATTCTGTATTTAAATATTAAGTTTTACATGTAAATACCTATAAATATATGAATTTTATATAATGGGATTTTTAGAAAAGTTCTGCATCATGAACACAGTATAGTTTTATTATTATTTAAGAACTTGAATTAAAGCCTACTGTGGTTACTTTTTAGAATAAAGAGATGAGATGTTTCTTACAGGATACCATTTTCCTTTAGAAATATTGTGTACTTCCTTGAACACTTAATATAATCAGTCTGGCCTTAGAAGATAGGAGATAAAAAAGAAAAAGAGGTTGTCAAGTTCCATTGCCTAAATAGCAAATTTAAAAAAATTAATAAAATTACACAATTTTTTAATCTTTAAAGCATTATAACAGTCTGTTTCAGACAGCTCATTTACTTGAAGAACATGTCTGCTGAAACACCAAAATGTCCAGTCTGATGTAAGAGTGCATTTTGTGTGGATTCAAAATTCCCCTTAGCATTGTGATCTCAGGAATACAGAAGAATGATGATCCTCTTCTCTGTTTTGTACTAAGCAATTAATAGTCTTGATTCTCAGTAAATCTGTAACATAAGTCTGAGATTTATCTGACCAAACCACAGTTATTCCAAGTAAGACAACTAGTCTAGGATTGTCTTCAAGCCTTTCTTTATCACCTCGGCAGTAGCCTCTTTCCTTTGGATACTCCATCACATTTTATATTAAGCACCAAAAGCCATGAAATTGAGAGAGTTTCACTTGCCATTACATGCAGAAAAACCATTTGTGCCTAGTTTGGATTTGGACATCTTAGTTTTTTGACAACTGTTGTTGGGTCAGTTATATCTTCATTATTCTTAGGCTTTCTTTTCCAGATATATTAAAAACACCTTTTTTGAGATAACAATGAAAAAATTAATAATATAAATGAAGAATCATTAGATATATTTATACAGTGGCAACTTTCCAGTAATGTAATCGTGGTTATATTTTGTTTCTTGTAGGCTAAGGCACTTCTTTTTATACCACTCCAAAGATAAATGTGAATTTCCTTGCCAAAGATCAACAGGATTACATGACCTGTCCTAGGAGAGAATTGAGAAAAGCTTTTGAACAGTGAAAAACATAAAGTGATGATATTTTTCAAAACCACAGGAAAAGGTAAAACAAATACAGTACCAGAAGACAAACAAAAATTCAGAATTCTTTCACCAAAATCACTCTGTTTTGTCTCATTTCAAAGAGCTGCTCAGTAAAGTCTCGGCTACAGGAATAATGAAACTCTGACTATTTAATCTGGGAATACTAGTCAAGCCTCCCCCTCATAGCTGAAAAATATCTCTGAAATCTGTCCTTACATAGATTACTCTATTTAATTTCTATTACTCTAGTTAATCAATAAAAATTCAACTAGATTATTAGGAAGAAGTTGCTATAGAAAGGAATACGAAAGAAAATAGTGAAAGGGAAATGGTGGAAAGGACTGAGTTCAGTGCTGCTATTGAAATGTTTACTGAATAACTATGTGCTCTGAACTTTTTCAGTTTCCTTTGTAGCTGAAAATAGCTGGACAAAACTACTTAATCAGCTAGTGATTCTTGCAAAGTACTCTTTCCTGTTACAGAACTGTCTAACCTGTAATGGACGTTTTTGTTCAGAAAGCAGAGCTCTGTGAACAATGTCTTTTGAGGATCAGATCTGATTTGTCCCATGCTTAGCGTTCTTTTCCTATATGCTAGGGAGACTTAGCAAATGGTGAAAAGACACCATGTTTCAGTTGTTTCAACAACATTCAACTGTGCTTGGAAGACACTTCAACATGCTCAGTTTTTATAAATAAAAGTTTCCAGTGTTAAAGTTTAGAAATGGCAACAGAAGAGTGCACTAAGATAAGCTACAAAGAAGCAGGAGCTATGACAGAATTAGAAACCCTTTAAAGTTTACCTTAACCCTCAGGGCAGTTTCTAATCCTCATCTAAATATGTGGTTTTGTTCATCTCCCTGAAGTTCTCAAAGGATTCTCTGGAATAAAAAGTGCAAACAGATTTAATTAGAAGTTTGTGTTCCTGGCAAATCTAAAAGCAATGATGTTATGTTCATGGCTCAAAGAACAATTTTTATGCCTGCAAACTTTGCATTTGTTTGTATAAAGGCCTTACAGCCTAGCACTCTTTAAATATAAGGAGCATTAAAAAAAAGGTATACACATCATCTAAATGCAAGGTTTAGCATGTATTTGTCAGATGAAAGCAATTACAAAAATCCAGATCTGGTTGAAATTGAATGTTTACAAATTAATTTGTTTTACATTTAAATCTCAGTGGCATTGTTTTTATCAGTTGAAAATCACCAGAGAAAATTGGTGATTTTCTGGGCAAATGGAAAGAGAATGCTAAAGTCTTTTAACTGTGTTATACCTGCTTCAATTGATTTTTTAGTTAAATAAATCACATCTGCTAAATTACATATATACTGCTTATCAGTCACTACTCATGAATAATTAATATTCCTTATAAATCATGATTTTAATTGTAAGGGACATTTGCTTAAATTTTAAAACTTGGATCAAAATGAGGTTTGCGTGACTGGCTGGATGCTAATATCTAAATACTCTGTACATTGCAATGACTCTGAACTTTTCATAATCCCCAAGAGTCTCTCCAAGGTTTTCCCTACATAGACTTGGGTTGAAAGCTCCTTAAGGTTATCTTTGCCCAGGTTTAAATCAATACTGTCAGGTCATTTGGCCATGGTTATAGCAGGACAGTACAAGGGGTTCCTTTACTGATGCCTGCACTGCCAACTGGGGAGAAAAATCCTGCCCTTAAATCAAAACAGTTGTATCAGCACTGTCCTATCTATTGCTTCTCTTCAGTCCTTTAAATAAGGATGCTTCCCTTTTTTCCCCTGCACTCAATGACACATTCTTAGAAATTTCTTTCAGCATCAAACAGCAAATGTTGTGTTTTCTTGTGGTATAGTCTGGAAAAGGTATATACATAGATTTGCACACCAGAAGTTGGCCACTGGACTGTTGAAGAAGCAATGCAATTCTGTGAGAAGACTGTGGGTTGCAAAGCTTCTTAGACTGGATAACACCAACAGAAAAACCCATTACTCCAAAACTTTGAGAGATTAAATTTTGGGGTGACCTGAGGATGAGGTCAGGTGAATGGTTTTCAAAACCCCCAAACCACAAAGCATTATCTCTGGTCCTGGGGTTATAACAGCCAAATGCTTAGATCTTTCTCCCAGCAGGGAGATGGTGATAAGTCACTTTAGTAAATGGCATGAGAACATCACGACATTTTTTACATGACTAAAAGGCTGGTTGTTGTCCAAAGCAGCCACTTCAGTTTCTTTGATTTTTTTTTTTCCTCTTTGACTATCTGATTTATTAATGCCAGCTATAACAATACATTGTGATTAAAAAAAATAAATCAAAATTTAAGAGATAAAATTAACACAAAATTTTGTACTCCAAGATAATTACAAATGTTTTTAAACTCCCAGTTTTCCTCCAAAACTGTGGCAGACTTATTGTATGACAGTTATAACAAGTATATATTGCCCCAAAAATGTTTTGAACATGAAACACAAGTTTTGTAAAGCCCATTGTCTTTTAGGTAGGTTAAAGATAAGGTCATATGTAAGTGCTTGTTAAGTGTTTATTAGCAAGAAATGGAAAAGGCATTCTTCCCTGAATTAGCCCAGACTTACAGCCTCATAGTGGTTATTTGGTTACATTTACAAATGTGAACTTTAATTCAAGTTATTCCAAGGTTGTGACTGAATTTCTCTGCCAGAAACCTTTCCAGTCAGGTACCTTAGGGAAAGCACACAAATTACTGGGAAGGCAAAAAGGTAAAGTGAGTTCTAACCTAACTAGTATTGAAGAAAGAACCCAGACAACGTAGGAAAATCCATATACAAATCTCTTTTATTATATCTCCTCTGAAGTTTGTAGCACTAGGAACTGGAACTGCCTCATCATTTTAAAATGAAAGTAACTGGTATAAAAAGATATTGCAAGAAAAATAAAATTATCCATATGAAGGCATAGGAAAACTCTGGCACTGACATTATGTAAGCAGTTTAAGCTATTGAGTTATTAGCACGAGCCAGAAATGGCATTACCATACCTCATTGTTAATGTGAAGGGTGAATGAAATTCATAAAAAATTATCATTCTGTAATGTTTCTCTAAATTGCTGTACAGCACTGCTCAGTGAGAACAGATCAAGGGTGTTGGCAATATTAGAGTTACAGAAAATACATAAACTGTTGAGACTTTTAACTTGCTTCTTACATAAAATCATATTTGATTGCAATAGAATAGAGCATGAAGTAGAGGACAATAGTTCAAAGACAACAAGAGGCAATCAGTGCTGAGGAATCAAGGCAAAAATGTTTGGAGCAAGCCTAGAAAACTGAACTTTTCTGATCTGCTTAAACCTGCATAAATACATACACATAGAATCTGGAGATATGTCTTTACATAACTGCAAGAAATTGACTTTTACTAATAGCGTATGACAGCAAAATCAGATACAATACCTTTATACATATTTATAACTTTACTTCTTCTATACTTAAGTGCAAAAATTGTATTGAAACTGTGAATGTAATAAAAATTCTTGATATGCTGTAAAACACTTGGACTCCAATTTTGTGGGAGGAAGATCAAATGCATAATACAATTTTATGAAAGCAATGTAGCTAATAGCAGTTAGTGCTGATCCCAGGGACATAAGATATCCTTGTTCAGGTACTAAAACCTTCCTTGAAAACAGTTCTTTATGGAAAGAATTCTGCTGAAGGACTAATTCTATTTTTACTTTCTTACTAATCAATATTGTTTCATCTCATTTCTTTCGTGAAGGTTAAAGAAAAAAATCTCCTGGGCTATGGATAATTACAATGGGCAAAGAAATAGTGTGCTGGTTTATTACTCAAATAATAAAGAAATAATGCAGGATAGCAATAAATAGCAGTACATTAGATGTGCTTTGCACAGTAGCAAAAATTCCAATAAAAGTTGAAGGTTTGAAAACTTAAAACTGATCTGAATAGTCCATGAAGAGTAAGTCAGCTGTTACAAATTAAAAGAACAATTTCTCTTGAAAAGGATCCTGGGAAGGTAAAAACATATTTCTTAATGTTTGCTAAGGGCACTTAAGAAAAACCTGCAGATGTAATACAAAAATTTATACAACACAAACCATGAGCTTCATGGCCTGAACTTGATAATCTGTTATTCTACCTTTTGAGGTACCTAAATACAGTTAACATGCTAAATATCTGCTCTTTTTTTTTTAATAGGACTAATCCAAAATGAGTTTAGATACTTCCAATAATCTTTCTGAGAAAAAGGTTTGTCCCTGTATTGTCTGCCCTTGCTTGAAGAGAATCCTGGGAGAATTACTACGAAGGATAAGTAAGCCAGCCTCAAATTATACAGAATGTAGAGAATTCTAAGCATTCTCCTGGAAATTCATAGTGACTAATGTTGACAGAATCACAGAATATTCTGAGTTGGAAGGGACCCACAAGGATCATCGAGTCCAATCCTTAAGTGAATGGCCCATATGGGGATCAAATTCACAACCTTGGCATTATTGCCTCTATGCTCTAACCAATTGAGCTAATCTCAGTGGCTTACTTCATCAAGTCATAGAACCGACTATGCAAATTCTTCTTTTTATTATTAATTTTGAAAGATAAATACAGGGACTGAGAGACAACCATCATGAACATCAAAGATTAGAACTTTAATAACTTGTAAACATGCAGCTGAACTTCACCTGCAAATCCTTTGGTATCTACTAGGTCCTGGGGAAGAGCTTGCATAAACCAATATTTGATGGATTAGTATCAACATTGTGTAATTGAAAGTAGCTTTCATCTTGGGAAAATGCAGAAAATTATGTTCATTTCCAAGTAATGTAGTGCAAATGAAAAGGATAAGTTCTATATCACAATTAACTTACTCTATTGTATTCTAAATGAAGGCACTGATATGTTTACATCTATATTAACTGCTTGGTAACAGACATGTATTCAGCTACACATTTCTGAGAGGCATAGTTAATACAACCTGGTTAAAAATAAAGTGTCCAGAGGAATAAAGAAACTTACGTTGATTCCATCTTACAGAGTTTAGAGACACTTTTGATGCTTAGGAAAGTTTAATTTGTTAATCCATCTCTCTTTATTTCAACGAATCTACTGAAAATCAATTTCTTTAAAAACAATTTTCACCACTTAGATTGGCTTGCTAGTATTAAATTTTCAAAGTTAGTTTTTCCAGTAAATTTTTCCCAGTTTTTCTAAGACTCACTTATCATAAGCTTCTACGGCCTTTATCCAGACAGAAGGTCTCTGGAAGTGATAAACAATTGTTTTGTGATCCTCAAAGGGCAGCAAAAGAAAAATATGAGCAGCTCACTTGGGCAATCCCTTCACTTCTTTTAAGACTGTTCAGATTCAAGAAGACCATGGCTGCTGCTCCTAACAACAGCTATAAATCTAAGAGAATTAGTATATAGATGTCTTCATCCATCACAAGTGAGAAATCAGTTGTCAGAATGGTCAGTGCTGTTTCCTTAGTGTAACTTGATTTAATGCTACATCATTTAAGGTCAAGGAAATTTAAAGGCTGCCCTGAAAACAAGTGTGCTTACTTTCTCCAGAACTGTTGAAATGCAAAGCTTGCAACAGCCACCAATGTCCACATAAAGAGTTGGTAGAGAAGAATTATTTGGCTTTTTGTCTACTTACTACTTGCTTATTTTGGAGAAAACTATAACCCATGTTTCTGTAAAGGAAGGAAAAAATGATAAAGTTTAAAATGTCAAATAGCAGAAAATCCTATGGCTACTAATAATCTGGAAGATTCATACTGGAATTTTTTTGTTGTTGTTGTTCATCCAATTTAAAGACTTCACCTTTAGCCTACTCTGTAGCTACTTCCCTAAATATTTCAAAAATATCTGACCTTTACATGGATATTGCCTGATCTTCATTCATACTGACACATACTCCTTCCCAAGTGCAATATATTTTACGTGCTTTTCTGATTTAATACACTTATTTATGGTTTCTTCTTGAGATAGTAAAGATCTAATTAGAGCCATTTCTCAGGTGATCTTTGAGCTTGTTAGTCGAAATAATTAATAACAATGCTTAATTAGTTTCCAGTCTTAGAGAAGTTTGCTTTCTTTTAGCTTTTCTTAAAATTTCTTTGATGAGGAACTAGACTTCAGATATCATTTAAAAACTGCAGCCCAGCCTCTTGAGAAATCTGAAAATATTTTATCCAGATTCCAGTGTTCAAAATATGTTTTGTTTGATTCCTACATCTTTATCACTATAATTCAGCCATTTTCTGGGAAAGGGTTAATTATGGCATTAAGACCATGATATTAAGGTACCAGCTTTAATTTTCTTGCTGTTGATGTAACTTCAGAATTACCAATATGGTGAGTGTGCATAAAATCTATAAACTTCATAGGAATCTAGTTTTGAAAAGGCAAAAAAAAATAATATTAATTCCAAACACTAGGTTACATAACAATCAGAAAAAAATATTTATATTTAATTCTATGTTGCTATTCTACAGCACACTTTTTATAACATAGTACTTTTATTAGTATTTTTTACCATACTAAATAGTAGTAATGTTGTCTGAAACTGTGACTGCAGAACAGTTCATTACTAACTGCCAGGAGTTTTATGCCCATTTTCTGACTCTGAAACTCTGAAAGATGTTTCTCCTTTCACATGATTGCAATGCAAGGAGACCTGTCCTTAATTCAATGTGTGAAACCCCATTTCTTTAAAGCTAACCTTTCAGGAAAAAGAGTTGAAGTAAATTTTTACTTCTTAAATATATGTCCACTTCAATTTGGAAGCTTCATTTAAGTGTGATGCACTCATAGGAAAAAAAAAAAAAAACAGGAATATATTTATAGCTTTCACAGATTTCCAGGTTACCAGGCATCAACATAAAGTGTGCCTCTTTATTTTTCAGTCTCTGTAATTGGGCTATTTTACTTATGTCAAAATGACTCCATAATTAAACTTCAGAGAATTCTGCTTCTTTGCTTTCTCCCGTCTTCATTGAACAGTTATTTTCCTCAAATATTTTTTGTGTTCCTAGAATTTCCTTCATGATGCCAATTTTTCTGACATTTTGTAGCCTTCTTCAGAGGAGACACAGCAGAGATTAAAGTAGAAGAGCGAAAAAAATTACTGAATAGATGTGTTGCTCTGTTCCACAGTAAGAGTTTTTATTTAATTTTTCTCTCTAGTCTGTGAATGACAGACTTGGTTCTTCAACACAGAGATCAGAAATAGAAAGATATTGAGCTGGTTGACCAGGTTTATGGCAAGGCTTTTTTGTTAATTCAGTATGCATCTAATGGATCTAAGTGAGAGGTGGGGTACCTGATGACAGTAAGCCATGATCAAAAGCAAGGTTTTGATTGGACAGAAGCTGAAAAGAGCACATTAAAATGGCTTCTGATTACTTTCTGCTCTTGTTTTAGAATATGCTACTAGATACTATGCAATGATGAAACGTTATGTTAAACACAGTAAAGGAAATGAGCTAACAATGGCTAGTATTCTAACCAAATTGTTGAGGGACTTGTTTCCCTTACAGGATGTATAAATCTTTTTATTAATAAAGATGCTAAATATCCTCATGAACCATGTTTCAAAATGTAATCTGAGCTCTGGGAATGCTGTGGAAACAACACAGCTTGATTCAGACCCTATTTATCCAGGATGACTCAAGATGACTTAAAATTGATTTAAAGCTCAGTACATAGAACCAACTTGGAATTAATTTTATGAAAAGATTTTAATATTTGCCTAATTAAACCAGTTGAACTCATAGCTTCTTTGGAGTATTTTGTTGCTCTGAACAAAAACATTACCTTATTGGGCAGGTAAAATATTGTCTAACAGTGGTTTCATAACATGCTTCTCATCTAGCTAATATGCTCTGCAGTCTCCACAAACTGTGCAGAATACAAAACCTTCTAGTGCTAATTTTATACAATGAAGCCTGCCTGAAAGAACAACCCAAAATAATGAGCCTTCAACTAGATCTGCCCATCTCTAAATGACCAGATTAACGTGTAAGGCTGGAGAAGAAAACAATAAAAAAATTGCAGGCTTTTCTAACACATTTGAGGCAGGAGGTTACAAAAACCTGGTGATGGTCATTGGGAGATGTCAGTGGTGATTTAAGTCACTGATATACATAAAAGAACCATAGAGCAGCTGAAATGCAGGAGCGCAGGAGCGCAAGAGCACACATGAAGGTGTATCTGGCATCGTGGGGAAAGCTGATCTCAAGGAGAGGGCTCCTGCTTGGCACAGGAGCCCAACCATCAGCCAGTGCTTGGCAGGTTGACCCTGGGTGAGAGTCTTGCTCCTCTGGTCTGCGCTGCTGCTCTAAGCTGGACCAGAGGGACTTGTTTGTGTGTGCCACAGAGCAGAAATCTGAAAATAAACATCACTAATCACATATTACATCTCATCTGCTTAGTAAATACATTTTGAATTAGAGATCACTAATTATTGTGGTCTGGTCTTGTAGCCACCCCATTTAAATACTGCAAAAACTTGGAATTGCTTTTGAGGTAAGGAGGAAAAACAAAAGAGAAAAAAATATCTTCTTGTAATTACAGTTAAAGAAAAACCCTGTCAAAATGATATTAATAAAATTCAGCATGGGAAACCTTATGTCAGACTGTAACACCTGTTATGAAAAGAAACATACATTGCTAACCAGAACTTAAGCCTACTTTGCTCTAAAACTACAGTCATTATTAGTTACACGAATAATTCACTCTGATTAAAATAAAAATGAGCCTTTATATACATGTGTCCATTTTCTCACTCTTAAAAACAGTGTTTACTGGAAAACTAGCAAACCATTTTACTCTTAACTTCTTTTTGGTGGGTATATGAATAGTTTCAGTTAGCACTTACAGGCTTATTACTAAGCAATATGTCATTCATTTTTACCTATTCTGCACATTTAATTCAATGTGTATTTTTCCCAGTCTCTTTTTTCTTATGTTAGAAGTTTAGCCTTCGGGTAAAATAAAGAAAGTAATTACTTTTTGTCAAAATGGTGCAAGAACATAGCTCTGAGGTTGTGAAACAGACTTCATTAGTAGCGTATGTCTTCAATTTTTGCTATTATTTTAGCTGCCCTGAGAGACCTTGAAAAATGAAACTTAGCACTAATGGACCTGAAATAATACTACTAACTCTAGCATAGAATCTTGTAGGGGTTATATTATAAATAAGAAATAGTCCTTCACATAAGAAATTGCCAAAAGTTTTACAAATGAAAGAAACTTGATTTGGTGTTTTTTAACTGCAATTTTACCCAATAGCGAAAAAAAGCATCCAAACTATTCCAGCATTAGTAAAGGTTTCCAATGAAACACTACAAAGAAACTTTAAACATTTAGTTGTGAAATTATTTTGAATTTTCTTAGGGAAGAAATTATTTAATTCAATTCCTATAATTCTAAATTGTTAGAAAGTTTGGGGATTTAATTTCTGTCTCAAGTTCTTTGCTGATAGAATTTGGTGAATGAGATTTATGGTTACAACATTATGCTAGCATTTCAATGAAAATAAAAAACCAAAATCATGCAATAATAACCCTCTCAAAATCAAGGAGTTCATCTGTTACCACATCTATGCCTAAAAACTTGAGATTCATTGTCAAAAATTCTTAAGTTTCTCAAAGACATACACGTCTCAAAGAGAAATAAATACCTGGAAGTTTAGTGCAAATCAATGGCTATGAGCAGAGATACCTATATTGATTCCCCTGAAAGGGAGAGACAGGGAAATCTCCCCTATTATTCCTGAGCATCAGAGAGGTCCCCTGGTGTACCTTCTACGCTGCCAGCACTCCAAAAGCATTTCTTGCACTGACTGGTGTCAAACAGTAATCAGGGCTATTGTAATGAGCGATGAGGAAGAGTAAAGGACAAATGAGGTGGAGTGACTTTAAGCATCAACAGGCAGGAAAATTGCTTCAATACCTGAAGGCATACCTTCTCTTTGATTTTTTTCTTTTAGATTTATATAAGTGTAGAACTGGGGCTCAATTTATTGGCTAGACAAACTTCAAGGGTTTGTTCAGGGGGATGTGTGTTTTGTTTGTTTTCTGTATTGGGATTTTTTTAAGGAGTAGATTTGGGTTCTGAGAAAGAACAATCTCTACGGTCCACACAATTGCAAACCTTTACAAATATATAAATAAAAATGTTGATTTTGTAATAGTGCTTGTTTGTTCAGCTGTCAGTTTTTAAGCTGTGGATTTGTTTCATTTTGTAGACAAGATCCATGTGACTGATAGACAACACCATTTTTTTCTTTTGATTTGGGAAGATCAGCTTTGCAAGTATATTTAACAAGTTCTTGAAAATGGATGAATCATTTAATTTGCTTTTTCCTTTGTTGTTGTCAGAAATATTACTTATGTCATCCATCATAAAACTGATAAAGTTGTCAGTCTGCTCTCTACCACAAGTTCCTAAAAAGATATATCAATGTATCTATAGCAGGAGGACAAAATTCTATTATTTTGGAGGAAATCCAAACACAGATGTAGGCAGAAGGTTGTGTTCACAGTATTTCAAAGATCCATATATATCTATTTGACCATGCTTCCAAAAAGTGGTAGTGGAAATAGTGGAAATACTAGTGAAAATAGTGTCAGAACCTGGGATAAAGACATTTGCTTTGGCTTTTCCTGTCTTGACTGAATCAGGAATAGATATGTCAATGATATACAAAAAGCTGGAAATAGTAAGTTGAAGTTTCTCTAAGTTTCCTTTAGTGGTAAGAGTAATGGCAGAAATTATCATAGAATCATAGAATAAGCTGAGTAGGAAGGCACCCATCAGGATCACAAAGTCCAACTCCTGGCCCTGGCCCCCAAAAGTCACACTATGTGCCCAAGTGTGTTGCTCAAATGCTTCTTGAACCAAGACAGACTTCAAGCTGTGACCACTTCCCTGAGGAGCCTTTTCCAGTGCTTAACCTGCTCTGGCTCAGCTAAACCTCCCCTGACTCAGCTTCAGGCCATTTCACTGGTCAAGAGAGTGAAGAGATCAGCATCCACCCCTCTGCTTCTCCTCATGAGGATGTTGAAGAGAGCAATGAGGTCACTCCTCAGTCTCCTCTCTTCCAGGATGAATAAAGCAATTACATTGAGAAGTATTTCATAAGTGGAGTTTTACTTCACAAATTTGCCTAATGGAAAGAACCTTTACTAGACCTCTTGTCTCTTGACTTATGACATGATTCTAGTGTCTATCCTTCCTTGAAGTTTAAAATGAGTGTTCACTGATCTACAATGCCACTTAAGACAAAATGTTACCTGTATAATTCTGTTGTACAGGCTGTGATCATTGCAACAGCAAACACAAAGTCCACAAACTATTGCATCTTTAGATAGATGATGACCTGAGATACTAAAAATGATGTAATAAAAAATGCCAAGCCCCTTTACCATTTTCCTGTAGAATAACTTATTTTTGAATTAAATTGTCCAAGTAGTTTTCCTGTCTCTCATTACTCCACACTTTTTCACTTGCATTTATTTACAGCTTCTGTGTGTCCTCTGTTTTACAAGCAGATCTTATGCAGTTTAGAGGCCTTTTTGTTTGTTTTGGTTTTGAGCTATACAAAGTTTAAATACTATGGAGAAGTAATAACCAGGGGTGCAGAGAAGAATCTGCTTACCAAAATGAAAAGAGAGGAGTCTATTATTTTATACTTTAGCAGTTCAGCAGCCCAAAGGTATAGAAGAAAAAATGTGGAGTTTCAAATTGAAATAATCTGTACTGAAATACTGTTAAGAATTCTGATATAAGATTCTGGCATTTGTAGTCATAGAATCAGAGGATCATAGAATGGGCTGGGTTGGCAGGGACCTTAAAGTTCATCTAGTTACTAACTCTACTGCTGTGGGCAGGAACACCTTCCACTAGACCATATGTACACCTGGAACTTCAGCCAATTGCAGAGTTCTGCAGTGGTAGTTTCACTACATTTCAAAAAGCAAATGAAGGGTGTTAGTTGCCTGTGAGTGGTATCTCTTATTAGAGACAGATAAGGTATATGTTGTCCTGTTACACAACAACAGAAATAAATGGTCTAGGTTCTGATATTTAGCTGAATCCCTAAGTTTAACAAGAAGAAGAAAATCAGGAACAAACCTTGACTCCTCTTTTCCATGCCACTTTTCATTTGGTAGAATATGTCATCTGTTTATTGTTTCTTTTCCAGATTGAAAAGCCCTATTTCTTTAGGATTTTCTTGGTTCTGTGTCTTTCAGTTCTACTGTTTTTGAGATGGGGCTCAAAAGTACCCATTGTTAAAAAGTGAGTATACTCTGGATTTAGCTCAGTGGTGCAGGCTTGGGTGATTTCTTTTTTAATTAATACCTAGTGATTGCTTAGTTAATACAAATATAAACACAATATATTGACAATAGCACCTCGATCTTCCTCCTATTAAGAAGAATGATTTTGTTTTTATGCTACACATGGCCAAATGTTGCACTGTAAAGCAGACAACGTATAAACTTGGTAAATAGATAAATGTTGAAAACCCTCATATTTTCACATCTGTAGTTTATAAAACTGCATTCAGGGATTGCTGAAAAATATGCAAATGAAAAGTTCTTTATCTACTGTGTGTAAAAGAAGTCGATAATATGTCCTTAAATTATTTTTAAATTCTTTTATTATGATTACTTCACCATTTCTTAGATCCAAAATACTTTTAGCTGAAGTCAAAGCTTACATATGTCCTTTACTCCATAAAATTCATTATTTCTTTTTTTCACAACATAATTATTAAGACAGTTGCAAGGAACATAACACTGGAGACAAAATGACCTCCCATAAAAATTGCAAAAGTAAAAGGATTAAAGTCTAGCAAAAACAACATAGGAAAGAAACCTGTAGCTACTGGGACTGTGAGCAAATCACTTGTTTAAAACAGAAAGAAGGTTAATGTCTAAGTTGGGGGAAATGGAATTGCTTGATAGCTCAATAGAGTACTGCCTCACCTGTACCTCAGAGTTCAAATAATATGAACTACCTATATCCTAAGTTGCAAAAAAAAAAAACCCTACTTTGTGGTTTTAGTGAGTGCAATGATGGTTAACCTTCTTAAACTGTTGCATAAGCTAAGAACTCCTATTAATCCGGTGGAGAAAACAAAGACATAGATTGTGGAAAGTGCACAACATCACCTATTCCCTCAGTTGCTGGTGAATTCAGGCTGCTTCCACATTTATAATTTTTTTTAAGTGGCTGAATTAAGAAAATTAGCAGAGCATTGCCAGTTCAGGGATCTTAAATGATGCATTAAGGGGCCAGTTAGTGTATGTATGTGAAAAAGAAACAGCCTAAAAGTGGTTATTAAGTGAGAGTAATTTAACCCTACCACATGTCCTAGAATTTCTCTATCAGTGAAGACAGCTAATGCCAGCAAGATGCTTCTATTTTATGAAATCTGTGCAAAAAGCAGGAACAGTACAAGACTATTATGGTCAGATGTCATGAGTTTCCTTTGTCATCTCATGATGCAAGTAATTGTCAGTCAGTATTGTAATGTGAGGCAGGAAAAAAGCAGTTTCCTTCAAAAACCAATTTCAAAAAGCAATTTACAAGACTGCAGAAGTGTATATGTAAATTCATGAGTTTGCAAATTAGCATTGGATCAAACTGAGAGTGATATACTACACATTTTATTTGTTTAGATGACAAATAACATGTTCAAATTATTTTACAGTTTAAGAAACAATACTTTAATTGGAGATTAATACAAGGCTATTTATTAAGTGTAATTTACCACAGTTTTATCAGACATAAAATAATTCATAGTAACCTGGATTTAAACTGGTTATTAAACTGCTGTCTGATTTTATCAGATAAAAGTGCTGCAGAGCAGATCATAGTTAAGACAAATCATAAAATAGTTCCTCCACAGCATATTTTTGACTAGCAATGCATACCAAAATTACCAGGTGGAGAGTACTATATACATGATACTGGCTGATATAACTAAATATGTTAATCTACCTCTTTGATTAGTAAGGATGAATAAAAGCTTATCCAGAGAAGACTTAAAATGTATCTGTGCTATCGTGTTGGCTTTTTTGTTTTCTGAACAATCCTCTCAGCTTTTTAACTGTCCACATTTGGTGTACTTGTCACAATCAGGCTCTAATCTAGGGTGAGCAAAGCAGTTCTCCAGACAGAATAGTTTTGTTATTATCCAGCAGTTTAGTTATGTCTGGATTCCTTGCATTATTTCTGATGTGTTCTGTAAAGTAGAAAATTTAAATAAATCCAGAACTCCCATAAACCAGTAACGAAAACCTTAGTCATGAAAAGCATGCTGTTATCCAAGATGTGACTTGACACAGTGTTCCCTGAAACCATATTTAGCATTCCTGGCTATTTAAGTGTACTGTAAGTACATGACTTTTTCATATTCTTATAAAGGATCTCCAAAAAGAGTTATTTTCTATCATGGAAAGACCTTCAGAACCAAGCAAAACAAATTGAATTGAAAATTTATGAAGTTCAAATAAAAAAAGCTCAAGACTTAGGAGAAAATAAGCCTAAACTTGTCTTCCTCTACTCACAGGAAAATGTCTTTGCCTTTAAGTTACCAGGTTTTTTCTTTACGTAATGCTATCCTGGACCTGAGAAAAATGTCTTGTGTGAAAGCTGTATGAAGACTGATGCACTTAGCTTCCACATCAGCTCCACTTGTGAAGCAAAAAAAAATACCAAATGAGACATTAAACCATGTCAGCCCTCTTATTAGAAGGTGAAAGAGGAATCACTGAGACCAGAGTATTTTGGCACAAGTCTGAACGCATGATGCATCCTTGGGCTATTAGAAGAGTTTGCTGCTTATTTTATAAACTCAGTATCTGTGAATAAGGTGGCTGTTCTATGCAATTTTTTGTCGGAATGGCTCCCTTCAATGATGAGATTTATCACAGAATCATAGAATGTTAAACCATTGGGATAGACCTTAAAGATCAATTTGTGCCCATTATTCCTTGCCCTATCCCTAGAGTTTCTGACACACAATCCCTCTCCAGATTCCCTGTAGGCCCCCTCAGATCCTGGAAGGATGCTGTGAGGTCCCCACACAGCCCTCCCTTCTCCAGGCTGAGCAGCCCCAACTTTCTCAGCATGTCTTTGTAAGGGATGTGCTCCCATCCTCTCATCAACTTTGTGGCCCTTCTCTGGACTTCCTACCACAGTTCCATGTCCCTCTTATGCTGGGGACACTAGAGCTGGATGCAGCACTCCAGGAGGAGTCTCAAAAGAGCAGAGTTGAGGGGGAGAATCACCTCCTCCAACCTGCTGGCCACACTGCCTTAGATGTAGCCCAGGATATAATTGGCATTCTGAGCTGCAAGCACACACTGCTGGCTCATCTCAAGTTTTTCATCAACCATCACCCCCAAGGGTTTCTCTGCAGGGCTGCCCTCAATCCCTTCTCTGCCCAGCCTGCAGGTGTGTCTGGGATTGCCCTGCCCCAGGTGTAGAACCTTGCACTTTGCCTTGTTGAACTTCATGAGGTTTGCATTGGCCTCTCAAGTGTGTCAAAGTCCCTCTGGATGACATCCCTCCCCTTCAGCTCTACATGAAAGTGTTCTGTAATCCCTAAGGCTTTCAGAAAAGGTTTATATGACTTTGGGTTTGGATAAGGATATGTTATTGAATTATTTGCTTTTTTTCTTTCTGTCTAAGAAAGACTTCATCATTTATAATAAAAACTTATATTGCAAAAAAAGGGTGGAACTTTCAGTGATAGCTCTATTCCCATAATTCACTATTCTATAGAAATGGTACTATGAAGAACAGCAGGTTTTAAAATGGAGCAAGGATCTTTGATGGTGTAAATCCACAACTCACTAGATTTATGCAAATTAATATCATTTAAGCTGATTGCCCATAGACTACTAGAGAACATTTTCTGGCATGCAGATACCTCAATTTCACAGTTAAATTAACATCACAATTATCAGAATTGGCCTTCTTCCCTAAAAAGCCCTAATGATACCTTTGCTGCTTATTTAAAGGAAACCAGATAATATTAATAAAATTATGGTTATTTTAAATGGAATAACCCTTCTTTATTGATGGTGGGAAGAGTCCTAATTTTCAGATACCAGTATAGGCTCCAACTGCTCTAGAACTCAGGAAATAAGGCAAAACAACAATGAAATATATCAATAAACATAAATACTGGACTATTAGAGCAGTAAAGCAAGTAATTAACATTTGTAACACACTTTTTCACTCTGGCAGTTCAAGCCATAAAAATGGGCCTTAGAAAGCACTTTATTATTTCTGAAATGGTCCATTTTCAAATCCACATAAATGGAAAAAAAAATCTCTTCTAGATAGAAGATTTGATTGTAAACCAGTAATTTGCCAATTTGTTTAATAATACTAATGATGAAATACTTTATTTTTAACCAAAAGCCCCCAAGATAAATATATTTCTTCCAATAAGTGCAGTCTTTTCGTGAAGGTAACATCTATTAATTATGACAATCTCAGTTATTGAATCATATGATGATTACATAATTTTTGCAGACTTAGTACCTATATTCAGCTAGCTTAATTAGCAATTTTTAAGTACACTCGTATCAACTTATCCTTGTTTTATTTGAATTGAAAAAAAAAAAAAACCTATAAAATGTTCCTTATCAGGCTCTAGTATTTTCAGTAATGCATTGTGGTATTTGTAGATTTCTCAGTCTGGCTACTATGTTCATGAGTGTACCTGAAAAAGAAACAATTTTATACACAGTAAAAATAAGAATTAAACAACAGAGACATAAATGTGTGGAGATACAGAGCTACAGATACATAGCTGTTTTAAATGTTAAACAGACTGTAAGCACTATGGGATACCTGGATTTCATGAAAGCAGTCTAATTTAGTATTGAATTGCATCTCATATCAAAATGCAAAGATATTATCAATTTACCTTATTATTTTATAATGAGATGTTCTACATTGAATTACTCTGTTAGCTGCAAACCTGAATACAATTAAAATTGTATTTTTGAACAGGAGTTTTATTTTAACTGTTTTGGTAGATTGCTTAGCTAAACATTAGTAGATTTTGGTAGATTTTTAAATGTTTTGGTAGATTGCTAAGAATTTTTGCTTGTACTAGCTCTATACACTTTTACTCCAGTGGATGAGAAAGTGTGGGGGGTTTTTTTCCACAATTCAATAAAAAGTCCAGTTCAGAATCCTGTTTAAGATCAAACGTGGTGTTAGCAGCTTTAATAAAAAGTCTAAGTCAGCACTGAGATGAACTGAATCTGTTCTGTCACATGAACATATCAAGACCCTGGAGACAAAGTTTTTTGTGAAAATTGTGAATGGTACATCAATTTCTTTCCATGGCTTAGGAGTTCTAACACTCAGTTTTAGATCAGAAATTGCTCATTCTACTGCTTTGAGGGCAGTCTGTGTGCAGTTGTGTGGGTAAACTTGCACAGGAGCACACCCTTGAACACTGTCCTTTGGTCCAGAATAACATTTCTCTGTGGGCACCGTGCCTGGACTGGTTTTGGGTTGTGCCTGCTAAAACTCATGCAGATAATACCCAGCCACATTAATGGATACCAAAAGCCAGGAACCACACTGAATAAGAATAATGAGTGAAACAACCCAGTATTTGCAGAGAGATTAAATAGCCACTGGCAGTACTTATTGCTACAGGCAAAGCCTTTTCTGCTTCCCATCCAGTGACTATGTGTGGCTATAGAGTGACAGCACTAGCTGAATGGAGGGTGTTTTGAGAGTATGACTCAAGTCTCCAGTATATACAGATAACTAGAAAGGATGTGTAGACATAAAGTGTGAGATCCATGTCACCAAAAAACTTCCTTTTAGTCATCATTTTGAAGCAGTGCTTGTAATGCACCTGATTTTCCCTCCCCATCAAAGAAAGGTGATAGGAGTCTTTCAGGGTCATCTGAGATATTCTTTTTTCCCCAGCCAGGGCACAAAACTTAGATGAGCTGGACCTGGTGCAGTATTTTCAGTAACAGATATAGAAAGGGGCTATTTGCTTGCTTTTATGGCCTACCTCTGAGCACTGTTTGACTCTTTATAAATTATTAAAAGTTCATTCTCACTTCACTTCCGTGATTAACAGATATCCTCCATTTACAGCAGTACAATTGAGATACAGAAAGATTAAATAGACTAGACTCAAAGCCTACTAAAGGGTTGTATTGATTTGAATGGGAATTAGATCAGGCCATTTGTGAATTTACTTCTTGAGAGAGTGTGAAAATTCATCTAAATCTATTTATGGGACTAAGACTGTAACCCAGGCATGCCCCTTAATTTCTGTATTGCTACACTTTCCTAAAACAAAACAAATGATTTTTTAATGCCCTAAATGTGCCCTCCTGTCTTTTGCACAAATACATACATACATCCATATATACACATATATACATATACATAGGTACACATAGATATACACGTGTATATACATAGGCATCCATACACATTATCTATATATCTAATAAAGTATACACTTCAAAGATGAAGTACTCTGGAGCTGAGGATCACATCGTGGGAGGGAGGTGAGCTTTCCTACCCAGCAAGACCTTGGAACTAGGGCAGAAGGAGCCACCCCAGCCCCACCTCCCAAGTGGAAACTGGTGGAGCTGTGACTCAGAGGCTGCTCTGACTCCTATGGGTGGAGCCAGCAGCGACCACACCTAACCTACGCCCACCTCGACAAAAGCCTCCCACAGGGCGCTTGTCCTTGGCAAATTGTCGGATGGATGATGTGGGAGGTTAAGAGCAACAGGTGTGAGGTCCCTCTGCCACTGACTCTGAAATGGGCTGGCTATACCGGAGCACACTTGCAGTCCTACAGAGATGAGCCAGGGACTCCTGAGGTAACAGAAGCCCACAGGGAAACACCAGTTAAATATCTCAAAGGAGCTAAGGGGTGTTCCTGCAGGAAGGCAATACGGCTGAGGTGCCTTCACACGAAGCATGAAGCATGCGAAACAGTGAGGAGGAGCTGGAAGTCACCAAGTGCTGCTAGAAAGTTATGGCTGCATCAAAATCCAGGGAGCCAGCAGGTTGAGAAAGGGGATTCTGCACCTCCACTCTGTTCTTCTGAGACCCCAAAAGGAGCGCTCTGGGGTCCCCAGCAGAGGAAGGACATTGGCCTGTTGAATGAGTCCAGAGGAGAGACTCCAAGGTGATTAGAGGGATTAAGCACCTCTCCTATAAAGAAAGACTGAGATAATTGGGTTTGCTCAGCCTGGAGAAGAGAAAGCTTCAGGATGACCTGATTGTGGTATTTTACTACCTGAAGGGAGCTTGCAAAAAAGATGGGATGCATTTTTTACATGGGGATATAGAAAAAGGACAAAGGGGAATGGTTTTAAACTGAAGGACAGTAGGCTTGATTTAGGTATTAGGAAATTCTTTGTTGTGAAAGTGCTGAGGCACTGGAACAGGTTTCCCAGAGAAGTTGTGGATATCCCATTGCTGGAAATGTTCAAGGCCAGGCTTGATGAGGCTTTGAGCAACCTGGTGTAGTGAAAGTGTCCCTGCCCATGGCAGGGGTTTGGAACTAGGAGATCTTCAAGGTCTTTTTCAACCCAAGCCATTCTATGCTTCTATGATATTGGGGGGGGGGGGGGGAAGGGCAGGATGCTTGGTTTAATTTGGGGGGGGAACTGAAAATAAGAGCAGAAAAAGTTCCATTTTGTGAGACAGTAATGCAAATGTGCTTGAAGTGGCTATTTTGTAATTTCAGGTCAGTTGCAAAGTATTGAAAGAAACTGATAAAATGAGAAGTTATGAAAAATCATGCAAGTCAGAGAAAATTGAATTGTATCTTGATCATTCATGTGAGTCAGATTACTTTAATATGTTTACAATTGTCCTTCTAAATTCTGAATTTATAAGTTGCTCTGAAACAGTGAAAAAGAAAATAATGGTATTTATATTAATTTTATAGGAAATCTGTTGAATCTTTTCGTCTTTGTATAAGTTGGAACAGCTTCAAGATCGAGAGATCATTGCAAAGCCCTGAAGGAAAACCAGAGGAAAAGATTACAGAATTTTGTGTATGTTTTTAAGCTATAATTATACAGAATCGTAAAATGAGTTTCTTAGGAATTATTTTGGGGGATACAAGACCTGCTTTGATGTTTTTAACATTACATGACCCAATTTAGTAGCATAGTTGACAAGTATTTTGGTGTCTCTAGAGACATGTGATTACTAGAAAGAATGCAGAACTGAGTTCTGATGATTATTTGTTGTATATGATTGTGCTGGCTTCAAATGCAAAAGTAGATCATATTTGTGTGAAAATATACTTCTGGTGAAAAATAGTTCTTATTTTAGAAATATTGGAAAGGTAGAATGATAGAAAAAGAGATGGGTTTGAAAGCAACATCAGAGTGCATGGATTCTTTCAAGTCAGGGCAAGGCTATATAATTAATTATTGAGTATATGGCTCAGTAGATTAGAATTTCTTAATAGGGTAGCAAGACTACTGCTTCCAGATACTATATGCTTTTGGTGATTTATTTATAAATAGTATTATACCTTATTCTAATATCTTGGTAAAACTTTATAAGATATTGTTATTATTTCTTCTATAATGTTTTAATCAATTTAACATCAGTAGACCATTTCTATTTAAAACTGGAAGTTTAAAGAAATTCTTGCTTCACTAACCAGAATCCAGATGTGATAAAGGTCAGTCAGGAACAGATTCTGATATTATTGTCCAATAGCTGAAATTCTCTGACCCTGTATTTAGGTGTTGTTAACAGCACAGTTAGAAGAAAATACTGAAGGCACTGACCAGAGGACTGATGAAGCCTTTCCATTATAGATACAATAAATTTTTAATTATGTATGTGCATTGTAATCAGTTTCTTATCTCAAAGACTGACATTGTTCATAACTGACTCTGTAAAGCAAAATTAGACCCACCATTATAAAAAGTTTCTTTTCTAAATTTTGGAGCTGATTTTGCAATAGTTTCCAAATTAGGAAATGCTATCCTTTCTGATGCATTAAACGTTCTGGAATTTTATTTGACAAATGAAACATGAGTTGAGGATATCAGCTGATTTCATTCAAACATTAATGAAATTTTTATCAACTGAGGGCCTGAAGTAGGTAAATTACACAAAAAAGGTGGCAAGCTAAAATATAATCGTGAAAAAGTCATGTTAATGTAAGAAACAGCTTTGTGTGGTAGTTTATTATTAAAATTGAACCCTGCCATTGAAGGGGAAAAAACCCTGACGTAGTGAGTTAACTAAGGCTGGATGCCAGACATCCACCAAAGACTCTCTATCACTCCACAGTTGGACAGGGGAGAGAAAATACAGTGAATGGTTCATGAGTTTAGATAAGGACTGGGAGAAATCATTCACTGAATACTATCACAGGCAAACCAGGCTAGAATTAGGGATATTAATTGAATTTATTACAAGCAAAATCAGAGCAGGATAATGACAAGTAAAATAAGGCCTTAAGAACACCTTCCTGCCACACCTGCCTCCTTTTCAGCTCTACCTCCTCCCCCAGTGGCACAGGAGGAAGGAAATGGAGGTTACAGTCAGCTCATCACAGGTTGTTGCTGTTGCTGCTGAGAGAGGGGAGTCCTTTTGCTGCTGCAGCGTGGGGTTCCCTCCCATGGGAGACAGTCCTCCATGAACTTCTCCAGTGTGAGTCCATCTTCACAAACTCCTGTAGCTTGGGTCACTCTTCCACAGGGTGCAGTTCTTTAAGGATGGGCTGCTCCATTGTGGGCTTCTCTTTCCATAGTCCTCCCATTGGCTCAAAGCCTCTTCCAGGCATCCACCTGCTCCAGCATGGTCTCCTCCACGAGCTGTAGGTGGATCTCTGCGTCCCTATGGTTCTCCATGGGCTTCAGAGGCACAGCTGCCTCACCATGGGCTGCACCACAGGCTGCAGGGGGATCTCAGCTCCAGAGCCTGGAACACCTCTCCTGCACTGGCCTTGGTGTCTGCAGAGCTGTTCTTCTCACATGTTCTCACCCTGCTTTTCTTTGGCCACAATCATGTTAGTGCAATAACATTCTTCTTTTTCCCCTTCTCCTTTATCTTGTTATCACAGAGGCATTGCTGCCATTTATAATTGGCCCAGCCTTGGCCAGCAGCCCATCTTGGAGCCTGATGAGAAATTGATCTTAGTATATCAGATTTTTAAAATAATCATTATTTCAATTCTAATAAAGCACTCTTTTTTTCATACTCTATGAACCTGAAACTTTGGAAAAATACATGACACAAAGTATATGCAAAGTATATATAGCTTGTTACTAACTTTTAAGACAAATGAAAAGGATAAGGTATCACTAGCTGACAATGATTATACTGCCTTAACTGTATACTGTTTAAACACCTGAAATTGCTTATGATTAGATTACATGATAAAAAGTTTTTAATCCAATTAGATTACAACTCTAATTAAAATAATTTTAGGTTACTACAATAATATGATTAATCTGTTTTGTGTGTAACTTGAGTGAAACACTTAATCTCTGTTTGCTATTTTCCTTAATCTCCAAGCCTGGCCTGTGTTTCTGAGTATGTTACAATAAGCATACATTAGGGTGACCCAAGGCTAAAGGTGCTGCAAAGTGCCTAAAGTAGGCTCTCTTTCTTCAGGAAAAGGATTATGCATGTTTCACCCCAAGATGTCCCATTTAAATTACATTTTTCATCAGTATGTTAATTTTTTGCTACAGTCTGAGCACCACAGGGATATTTTTTTTTTTTTTAATTTTTTTTTTTTTTTTTTTTTGTGATGTACTAAACTAATGATTGGGTAGGTAAGGACACTGGTGCATGGGGGAAATGCTTTTTCATCCTGGTCTAGCTTTCTGATTGATCACTGGGAAGCCATGCTCCTCTGAAAGATTAATTTTCAAAATCTGCAATATATTGATTGCCACTTTGTTAAGCAGTCTTTCTAGTAAAGTGATTGATTTAAAGAATAAAATACATCAAGTGTTTATCAAAAATATATCAAGTGTTTGTCAAAAGAACTGAAAATGCTCAATACTTTCTTGACAATCTCATCCTGGAATAACTTACTTACCAGGTGATATCATTTGAATATACCAATTGTTAAATGAAAGTGAGAAGAAATATTGTTAAATTTTCTAGCTACTGCTTTCCAGAAAGCTTTTCTACAGAGTATTCCTCATTTAAACAGAGGGCATGTTTTATTCATTAAAATACGTTTAAAAATGCATTACGTTGGGTTTATATAATGGCAAAATTAAGCATGACTTTTTAATAGAGTTACTTCTCTTCCTGAATGTTAGGGATGGCTACAAAGCTGAAACATAAACTGCTCCACAAGGTTGAAGGGAAAGGTTGTGTACACAGTGGCAATTTTGGTATAATTATGACAGTACTATGGAAAAATGGCAAATCCTTGGCTACATGTGAATATATAGACCTATAGCAGCAGTGGAAGCCTCAACCCACTGGAGACTGGGTTTTCTGAAGACTTCACCCCTTCATCCTCAGAGTCTGCAACTGCTGGCAGCTGTGTATTTACTGTTTCTCCAGTCTATGCTGTCCTGCACAGCACTGTGAATACAACCATGGGGGAACACAGCTTTGCTATGCAAAGCTCCATGAGTTTATGTAGCCTTAGGAAACAATCCTTCAGCCAGAATGCATTGTCCCAATTCTTTGGCATCCATAAGTCATTTACTGGATGTAGTTCTAGGAAGGTAGAAATTGTCCCACACCACTCACCCTGTGGAATACACTGGTTGTATTTTTCATTACCAGGCCAGATGATAATTATGTGTACTTCACTTCTTTGAGAACTTATTTCAGCCTTCAGTTTCTGTAGATATTTTTGTGCTCTATTTAACATAATAGGAAAGTATAGATGTATTTAAAAAATCTGGTTATTTCACAATAGAACTGGGTTGTGAAAGTAATTTTTTTTTTTATTATGGGGGTATTTTATGATATGACAGTCATAAAACGTGCTTTAAAATATGAATTTATAGCTGAAGTTCTGATGCTATTTCTTTTAGACAAATTGTGCCTAAGAAAATATGTTGCTAGTAAATGAATGTCCTAGATTGTTTGGACAAACTTTGTTATTTTCTGGACCACATTTTTATTCAAAATTCTTCTAATTAGGCCATATTATTTCCTGCTAACCATTGCTCAAATTGTAAATGGGTAGGAAAGCAATCAGATACTGTCCTAGGAAAAAATGCAGCAATTACTTAAATGTAAAATTAAATTAGGAAAAAGTTGAGTGCATTCTTAACTGCCATTTAATGCTGTCTTGTAAAGGGAAATAAGGAATACTATCTTTGCATCATCTTCTCAGCTTTTTATGGACAGCCACTCATGACTGGAATCTAAAACTGAAGTTCTATTTTTGTACTAGTTTTGTCCTTGGTGGGTAGCACACCGGGTAGGTTTTTAGGCTGATTTCAGTCCTGAGGGCAGAAGCATACCAGGTATGCCTATGGTGGCTGCAGGTCATTAGGCTGCCTGACTAAATCAAGCAAACCAAGTTAAACTCAAAGACCTGACAGAAATGTGCAAGACTTATAGTTGGGTGAGAACACCCAAGGCAGTGAAAGGTGGACTGGGGACAACAAAATGTTGAAAAACAAAGGGAGAGGAGGGTAGGAGGACTGAGTTGCATGTGAACAGGTGGCTGCTCAGTGTGCTTTCCCCAGCTGAGCTTTGTGCTTGATCACTGCAATCTGTCCTACAGTCTGAACAAATTCTGTATATAACGCTGCCTGTGTGAATGTGCTCTCTGCTCTGAGCCTCTGTGCAAGCACAAATGTGAAGCCAGACTAGCAGGTGAGTAGGGTAACAAATCTGAGAGCCAGCAATTGGACTGAGAAGTCATGAGCTCAATGGGAGTGATAGTTTTGGCTGGGATAGAATTGGTTTTCTTCACAGTACCTGGTATGGGGCTGTGATTTGGATTTGTGCTGAAAATGGTGTGGATAACCCAAGGATTTTTTTGTTATTTCTGAGCAATTCTTGCGCAGAGCCAAGGCCTTTTCTGCTCCTCACATCATCCAACCAGTCAGAAAGCTGCTGGGAGGGGACATAAGGAGTTTGGAGGGAACACAGCCAGAACAGCTGACCCCAATTAGATAAAGAGATATCCTACACCATATAGCATCATGCTCAGCATATAATGCTGGGGGAAGGAAAAGGAAACAGGGGACATTTGGAGTGATATGTTGGTCTTACCAAGTCACTACTATGTGTGATAAGAGTCCTGCTTTCCTAGACATGGCTGAACAGCTGCCTGCCCATGGGAAGTGGTGAAACAATTCCTTGTTTTGTTTTGCTTGCATGTACAGCCATACTTTTTTAAGTGTTTCATTTGTTTGCTTTTAATTGTTTTACCTTTTAAACTCTTATCTCAGCCCACAAATTTTTTCACTTTTGCCTTTCCAGTTCTCTTTCCCCATTCTGTCGGGGTGAATGACCTAGTGGCTGTGTGGGGCACTGTCTGAAAGTCTGAGCAGTTCAATTGTCTGGAACTCGGTGCAGGAGAGGGCAGGGGGGATGCACCTGTGCCCACCTTGGCATATCTGTGCAGGACCTTCTTGAGCAGTCAGTATCAGTGTTTTGACTGTGCTACTGTTAAGTGTCTCCACGTGCTAGTTTTAAGACCTTGTTCCCTAAACAATCTAAAGTTTCTCAGGTAGGCTGAGATGTCTGTAGCCATCTTTATTAACTAAAGCCTTCTCTTTAATGGATGAAACTGATTGATTTTTTCCCAGTTAATTACATCGGATCATTAAACCCTGATTTCAAGTTCACAGATGATTCTACTCTTCAGTCACAGCAACTGTCTACTGTGTATAGTAAGGTATGATTTTTGGTTTTGAATTGTTCCAGAGAATATTTATGAGATTTCTTCCTCCTTCTTCCATGAGGCATATTTTACCTAAATAGGAACAATGATGCAGTCAGTCTCTTTCATTAGGCTGCATATTGTCATGAATCACAGAGGCTTTACAATTTGCCAAAAAAAACGTAGCTGAACTTGGTAAATTACCTGGAAAAAAAAAGATTGAATGTGCACAAATAGACAAGATAACATGTTCACATAAGTCTCAGTTCGTGAGAAAATCAAGATAAAATTACTTAATGGAGCATTCTGAGTTCTGCTCCATCCCTGTTATTCACTTCCTATCAACAGAATCAGTTTTTAAGCATAAGACGAGAATAGTGCTTTCAGAACAGCTCCGCAATACTTATTCTTTTGTGTTTTCCCCCATAAGAAGCATGTGGCCCTTGTCTGCTCATTGCACACCACACTGGGGAATGTTTTCAAGACTAATTTTGAAAATTTATTTATTCATGGTGGCTTTTTTTCTGAATTCACAGGTTACTTAAACGTCTCACTCCTAAACTTTTAAATCTTCAGATTTGAGTGCTGGAATTCCAATACTTTGATTTAAAAATGGTCTTACTTTCCAAGGTAATGAGTTTCCACTGAAGTCAGTGGAAACTCTTGTTACTCACTGCTTCTAAAAGCCTACCATTTTATGGCAAGTGTTTAAATTATTATGAGAGACAGGATTCTTAAAAGTACCTAAGGGACAATGTAAAAATTACATTGAAAGTTACTGAAGCTGGTAATTTAGTCTACTTTGAAATTCCCACATTCAGTGATCTTTTTAGTGAAGAATCTACTGTTTCAAGATTTTTGGAAATGATTTCTTTTCACCTAAAGGAACATGATAAAAAAGAGGTGGGAAAAAGTTACAAGAAAAATTAAAACTATGATGATGATGAAATACATAACCATTTAGTCATAAAACTTTTACAAAATTAACTTGTTTTGTAATTACTGTTAGGAATCCCAAAAATGAGCTCTGTTTAAGGAAACTGAATTTTCTAAACATCTCTTAACCCTCCTAAGTCTGAGGAGAAAATTTAATCCATGTCTACACACTCCTGAGAGGATTCTGTAACCTCTAGACAAGGCTCCTCTATTTGGGGTTAGTGTCATCCACACTGTTCTTAAAAACACATGATTATAGCTTTATTTTGAAAGGTACCTGATCCTATTGGAGGGAATCATGGACAATCTGAAACCAGGATCCTCAGAGTATATAGGAATCATTCCTCCTGATTCCTGTGCCTTGTTAAGGCAGTAAATAGTCTGTTCAAGCATTGTGTTTCTGGAATTGTGCAGAAAGTTAGTCTGAAGGAATTTTTAAAGGGTTCATTCAAATCTGTATCAAATGAAGGGCTAGTTGAATATCAGAAGCACAGGTAAGACTAAATGCAGAGGGAAAAGGAAAGGGCAAAAAGAAAGGACTGAATCAGGTTATTGGGCACTTTTTTATTGGGCATTGCTCAAATTCTTCATTTATATTTTCTCATTATACGGCTTCCAACTGTTTCTTTAAGGATGGATTTGGGCTCTTTGTTTCAGAGACCAAATTATTTAAAATCTTGTTAATATTTAAAGGAATTTTTGTCACAGTAATAATAATTCCAGCCTGGTCCGCTAACAGCAATTAAGAGTCCTGTTGTTTCAAGGGCTGTTTGTGTAAAAGGTAGTACTAGCACATTTTCTATCCAGATTAATCAGTTTTCAAATTAACAACATTTAAAAAACAGCCACGAACCCAACAGAGATTGAATTTAAATAACATTTTCTCCTTCCTTGACTTGGCTTAGACACGGTTACAGTGAATACACTTGTATTAATACCAGCTATTCTGTGACAGAAGCTTCCATTTTCTAAGGCTGTTAACAGGAGATTTCCAACTGCAGCCAGTATGTACAATAATTCTTTTTTTTTTTTATAAAAAAGAAAGCGTATTAAAAGAAACCCCTAGGACTCTCTGGCAAATAGAGTTGTTAGAGTAATTTACTGTTCTCTGATGTTCAACAGCTGCATCACATAAAGCATGCCTCATCCCACTGGCAGAGGAATAACCATGAGAAGTTGTTCAATCAAGAAAGGTCATTCTCACCTTTAAGGAACACATTCTGCCAAATTGCTAGTGGTAGTGATTGGCCCTAAATGAAACCTCTTACCAGACTTATGACATTTTGTAACTTTTAAAATTTAATAATTTTCAAATTACTGAGTTTTAAGTTTAATACATTTGAAATGCTCCCAAAAACTATTGCTACAGGTGCAACAGTCTTCCGGGGGGAAAAAAGATAAAAACAGTATTCAATTTGCAAGGCTTAAAATATATGCCTAAAATGATTAGTTGTCTTGGATTGATGATATGATAATCCTTTATCCCCTATCGTTGGCTTATATGCCCAAGAAAGAAAAAAATATGTAAAAATGTGTGGTCCTGTCTCTTTAACTGCACCCAGCCGCAGAGAGAAACGCGGGTTGTTTTGAAAACATTTTCTCCAAGCCTCGCTCCGGGGGAGGATTCGTCGCCCGGCGGAGACTGCGTGCTGGACGGGGGTCGGAGTGAGCTCTGTTCCCGTTTTTTCCATTTTTCTTCTTTTTCCTCGTTTGGACCCCTTCTCTTCGATCTGCTTTGCCACCCGGAGACCCAGGAGGGCCAGAGGACAGCAGAGCTCTCCAGGGAGCTCCACCCGGCCCCGGGTGGGGGGCGAGGAGGAGAGGGACTGCGTCTGAGAAAAGGACTTTTTAATCAGGTTGAATAACTGCCTTTCACCTTGTTTTTTCCCCTTCCCCTGTGCCTTGTAGGGCACTCTGCGTGGTTTTGTTAAATAAATAGTTTTTTCTTCACTTCCATCTAAGAGGCTCTGTTGTGGGTGGGGGAGGGGGTGTCGGGGCCCTTCGCTCTCGGAGGAGAGAGAGTCTTATCATTAACCCGGGACATCAGTGAAAAACAAATCTGAATGCTTGTGCATGCACACTTGTACTTGATTCTTTTGCATTCACAGAGCATGACTGATCTTTACCTGACAAGCGAATATTCATGTGTTCATTCTCACAATGTGTAAGTACTTTGGAAAATAAAATTTCGTTTTGCCAGAAACAAATGACACTCTGGTGGTAGATGCTTCCAGAATATGATGAGACAGATCATGCAAATGTGATTGTCATGGTTAATTTAGGGTGGGGTGGTTGAGAGACCAGGCAGCGACATAAATCTAACTTTAATGGATTTAGTGGCTGGATAGAGATTTCTAGTCAAAGACTTATGTCAACACAAACACAATTCTGCAGGCTGTTGGACACCCATGAGTGTGTTCCCACTCTTTATCCATTTATTGCTTTTTAAATTTGATTGTCATTGTAGAAAGTCAACAGCCTCATATACCCAAAGCAACCCCAGACCAACGTCTCTGAGCTTCTCCCTGTGTGAAGCCAGTTGGGCATTACCAGGGTTACTATCCTCTTCTGGCTTCTTACCCCAAATAATTCACGACGACATAAAATTAAAAGTGCCTCTGGACTTCAATGTCCTGAGTGTTATAATGCCCAGTTATAGTTTGGCAGATGAAATCCTGATAATTTGGGCAAATCTTCCATATAACCTGTTCTGCTTTCTTATTCCAGCATCAGATAGAGTTGGGCAGATAAAGTCCAGACTTATTTATTCTGAGTTGCGCTTTTGCATAGGTATCACTGTGTGATATCAAAAGCTAGAAATTCTCTAGCTGACTACTTAATGGCAATAGCCTCCTCACCCCCTCCCCTTCCTCCTTAGAACTCCTGGGGAATAGAAGTAACCCTAACCTTGCTAGATGAGGCGTTGTACACCAACATCTATTTATGATTGGAAATGAGGAGATTATAATTTCCTTATTTTTTCCTGTGAATCAGTACTTGCACAAGGATAATTATATTCAGAGAGAAATAAACATTTTTTCCAAGAGGTTGAGTTGATTTAGAACCTTAAATTAGCACAGAAGGTTTTTGCAGTTTAGCTCAAATGCATAAACAGAAAAGGTGAGGGGGCGGTATTCCTGCATTCCATAAGAGTGACTTGACTAAAATATAAATGAAAAAGAGTTTGACTTCAATTCCTTTCTTAATTCAAGGTGTGTCATACCTGATCCAGTCTTTTGCGTAGGAGTCTTTGCATGCCCATCCCAGAGTTCAGTGCACTGACTGCTTAATCAAAGTCAGTCTACATTTCATTTGCTTTATTTGAATCATTAATAATCACATCTTGCCTGAAGGGTGATTCTCCATCTCTGCTCAAGACTGGTACCTTGTTGAAATCATTTGTAGTCACCTGAGAAGAAAGGAAAAAATATATCTTTCATCTTTCTGAAGCTAAGATTGGAATTCAGTATTGGCTTGCTACTCCATTGGTGTCTTTGGGCTAATTGTGAAATTTTGTTCCAGCAGATCCTCCTACAGCTATGGGGGCTTGAAAACATTAAAATATTCTGATGATACATTACTTTAGGTGTATGATTAGCATGTAATTTTTCTGAATCACTCTTCATACTTCTCATACGTCATATAAGAAGTCTAAGTATATAAATCTGGTATCTGAATCACACTCCTGGTACCAAGTAGCTAGTTTTTTAGACACTTTGGTGCCTACATTGAAAATGTCTAAGTAGGGTTTCTGTATCTCTTATAGATACTTAATTCAAACATTAAGTCATAGATTACATCCCTAAGAATTCAACTATGTACTCTGCTAAATCCAAAAGCTCCTATGAAAGGTATTTAGAAACAGTCTGAGGATTCAAGTTTCTGAAGATTATTGGAAACAAAACAAATTGTATTGGAAACAAAACCAATTGCAAAAGTTGTTGCTTAATATTTCACAAAGGCTTTCTAGCACCTACTTCAAAGGCCTGAGTTATAAAAGAGTCCAAAAAAGGTCACGCTTATTTGTGAATCTATTTAATTTTGTGAATTACTGATAGACATCACCAAAGCACTAGGCAAATTTACAACAGATTAAAAGCTGTGTTGCCAGTCTATCAAATATAGGAATTGAGTATATTCCAATAGTTTGCCCAAACTGACCCACCAAAAACTAATCACAAACACAAAGCACACAGTTACGCATTTGCCATTTTTGCCAGAGAATAATGGCATAGACTGCTCAATGCACTGCTAGCATTTCATTCCTGCAGGAAACCAGTGCTACAAACGCTCACTTGGGTACACAGAGCTTTGAAGTTCACAGAATCTTTTGAGCATGTAATTGGTAGAGTTCAGTGATTCACAGCTTTCTAATTCAGCTGGTATTCTGGCAAGTTATTAGCCAGCTGCTGTTCACTGAAGCAGATGTTATGAGCCATGCATAAAATTGTCAAGGTTACGGTTAGTACAAAGAAAGCTCTATCCCTCTCCTGCCAGGATTTGTAACAAAACTTCTACTGATGTCATCAGAAGAATCAGCTTCAGAAACTAGGTATTACTCAACTTTATCCTCCATTAGTTTGTGTTCTTTCTTCTTTCATCTTCTCAACTTTCTTCAATCTTTCATGTCATCTTAATGCAGTCTGTATTTGATTTGCCAGCTCTTAACTTCTAGTTGTCTTTCATGCTGATTACTGCACTTGAAAACCGTCTTCAGTTAGTGTTTTTCACCTCTTCACTTGTGTTTCTTTTACTTTTTCTGACATAAAACTGAATAAACAGTAGGAGCCATTTTTTTCTGCATTTTGCAGTGATCATCCTGAATATTTCAAAAGCAATAATAGAATAAAACACAGTTTAACAGTTTAGAATAATTTGTTGAAGCCCAGATATTGCTACCTGCTTGAGGCAGGAAACAGGTTTTGTCTTTAGTAGTTCTTGTTCAGTGTAAATCCCAGTGTGTGACTCTACATCTACTGGATAGAGTTTGACTAGGATGGGAAAAAGAAGCAGTACTATTTCACTAAAACACGAGATGATCACTCCAATATATGGCTAATACTTACTATGAAAACATACTGGGAAATGACAATCCATGAGATAGATGGCAAGGGCTGAATTTTTGAATTGGAACATTAAAAATTTAAGTCAACCACATTCTACCTGGATTTTTTTTCTTTCATCATCAGTTATTATTCTTTCTATAGTCTTAGAACTTAACAATACAGTAGTACAATACGAATTTGAATTAAAAGTGAATTTAAATGAAAAAATATGCACTTTCTGTTTCTAGAGCTTGCCTTAACATGGATTCATTTGATCTACAACTTCATAGATAGCTGCTGTCTAAAGACTGAAAATATTTACCCCTAAAACCACTGCACTAAGGATTCAATTTTCTTCTTCAGTCTTTTTGAATATAGAATATGAATGAATATTGGAAACCTACCACTACACTATTAAGTACCCTTATAGCACAGTAATTTGATATGCTTTGTAACCCCATGTTATTCTTAATCTTCTTATTGTTGCTATTTACTTATTTTTAATTTTTAATTGACAAAACCAGGACAGTCCCTTTCATAAAGCATCTTGCTGCTTGTTTCCTTTGGATGCTCATATTTTCAACAGGCAACTATTCAGATACCTAATTCAAAGTTTGCACATAACTAGTGTGGCAGGACGTAGACATGATCAGTTTACACGCTAACTGTGTTCAAACATCAGGTCTGCTATTGGGATTGTCTTTTACATAGGCAATTTAGAAAATCATAAAATTATTATATGCTGCTTGTAATGTCACAAAATGACCTTCTGCTAGGTATTCTCAGAGAGTCACAATAGAGAAATTATCTAGCTCTTGGAGCTCCTGGATGAATGAGACAGAATAACCATGACCTCTTTGTAACTGATCATTTTGATGCTAAATATGCAATAGGAAATCAATCATAATACATTTTAAATTAAACTTTGAAGAAATAATAAATTTATATTCTAAAAATCATTATGGTAATTCAATATGAGACTTGATATAAACTCAGATGTTATTCTCAGATGAAGTAAAGGCAAAAACTCTACACATAATGAACCCTTGATTTCAAATGTAGAATATGTAAAATACATGGTAGAATAGAAGATGAATGTTTTGTGTTTGGAATGAAATCTAAAGAAGGAACAAGAGTATGCAGAGAGGTTGATAACAGCCAACATTTACAGAAGCCATATGAAATAACCAAATACTAACATATTGGTTTCTTTGGGGTCAGAAACAGTAATGGGACTTTCATAAACTCATTTGTAGCCCAATTCTTGGTAGTAGGCATATATTGAAAATTATTTGAAAACTACCAGTAATGAAGCAAAACATGGTGTTGGTCTTCCAGTCTTCTACACCTTGCCACTAATATTGAAAGATCTCTAAAAAAGCATTAATTGCTTAAGCATTGATTTTGCTTTCTGTAAACTAGATTTAATTATAAAACTATGAACAATTTAAAATATTCTATTTTAATTTAAATCCCATATATACATTTTCTAGTGGCAGTTAAAAAATTAGTTATATAACTTGTTTTTGAAAGCATCTGATTGCCAAAAAAACTACTTTGGCAATTGCTATGAAATTTTTATCATGAATAAGTAACATAAATTATTTATTTAGATAAACTTCAGATTGCTATTTCCTCTTAGTACTCTAAAATAAAAGTCATACAACCAATATTTATTTTTTGCTTAAAAGTGGTATGAAAAATTTCCTCAAGCATTGAATAGAACGATTCAAAATAATTAAGATGGAAATCAGCATTTTTTTCTGGCTTTTTAAAGCTATAAAATCAATATGACATATTATACATGTGCATGGTGACAGCTAGCCATTTCCATTGCTAGCTTCCTTACTCATCCATAGTGAAAGCAGTTCTCCGTGTTGTACCCTGAAAAGTACAGAATAGTGGAATCATAGAATATAGAATCACAGAATCTAGAATTACAGAATGGTTTAAGTTGGAAGAGGTCATAAAAACCTTCTAGTTTCTGTCATGGTCAGGGACACCTTCCACTGGGCCAGGTTGTTCCAAGTCCTATCCAATCTGGCCTTCAACACTTCCAGTAATAGAGCATCCACAACTTCTCTGGGCAAGCTGTTCCAGTATCTCACCACCCTCCTCATTAAAAAGTTCTCATGTCCAATCTCAATATAGCCTCTTTCAGTTTAGAGACATTCCACCTTGTTCTGTCACTATAGGCCTTGTTAAAAAGCCTTTCTCTGTTTTTCTTACAAGCCCCCTGGTGTGTACTGAAAGGCTGTCTGGTCAGAAGTACCCAAGGTTCTCCTTTTTACCCTTTTCAAAAATGGATGCAGTCATTGGGATCTTTGCCTGACTGCTCTGACTTTTTAAATATGATGGAGAGAGGGTAAGCAACTACATGACCCAACTACATCAGTCTTCTGCCTTCCTTGTCTGATCTCTTATATGTAACTTCATCGGTGTAGTCATTTCAATTGGGCTGTTGACTGTGTCACCCTTTGGAGGAGCATGACCTAATTCCTTTGAGGCATTTCACAGGGGTTTCCAGGGTGGTTCCTAACACATCAGCATTCCCTGGCTCTTTCTTTACTCAAAACTCTATCTTCTTCTCTTGGTAAGTCTAGTTTAAAGCTGTCCTTATAAGCCTGGCTGACTTGATGAAGACTTTCTTGCCTGACCAGTAAACTACTGCTTCCTACATTTTTTAAGTACAGCACAGTAATTCATTATCCTTAATTTCTCTTTATAGCACAATATTAAAAGGTTCTAAATATATTTTCCCTACACACTGATAAAAATGAACTTCACAGAACATTTATTCTATTTGCCAGATGGCCAGTTGCATCCATCTATGAAAGGCATGAACTCCTTTATCCGGAAAAGTTTTATTGACTAGTTTTAAACTCGTAGCTTCATCTGTGATGGTCTTGTTGTCATTGTTTGGTTTTCTATGTTGAACAACAGAGGAAAGATGCATGCTTAACTAAATGCTGTAAAACTTCTATAGGCATTGACAACTACAGGTTTGAATAGATGCAACTGAAGTTTATTTTTATTTCAATTTATATGAATAAGAGATCTTTATGGGAAAAGTATACACCATTCAATTGATTTAATTTACAAATTCAACACACCCTCCTAATGTGTATCTATATATTGCTAGAAATATAGTATATTTCTAGCAATAGAATATTGCTAGAAATATACAGCACAAGGCCAAGAATATGCAGGTGGAGGGTCTAAGTCTGGTCAGGTGCTCCACTCTCACTCTATTGTCTTGATTAGCACCCTGACATCAGATCTTAATACATTCACAATGAATCACAAGTGTTTTGTCTACTGCAGGGTATAAAAAGCTATGCAATAAAACATGACCATTGCACAAAGCACCTTGAAGCAAATATTAGCAAATAAATTGCAGCTTCTTTGACTAATAATATAATTAATATTCTGTCAGTTATTTGAGAGCTTAGTGAAACAAGCTTTCCTAATTTGAATAAACTATCATTTTCATAATTTTCTGTTATTAAGTATGTTGTGGTTAATCTCTGTCATGTACAGTAGTACTGTAATTAGGATATTTTACACTACGTGGCTGGAATGTTAAGTATTTTGCAAAAAAAGTTTTGTAGAACATTTCCTTTGATTTTTTAATTCTTTGTGCATGAAAAGTGAATCCCATTAGATGAAGTATTCATAACTGCTGAAAAGAATATTCAATCAGTTGAAATATTTTAATCTAAGTTAATGTATATATTCATTCTCTATTTTAATGGAAAGTAATTTTAGCTTAACTGAACACTGATATGTACATATTAAAAAAAGTATTTTATTTTCAGGTGTTTCAACATAAATGCAAATGTATGTTTATTCAGTACACAAGTTAAGGCCAACGTTTCATATTTTCAATGCAAAACTTCTTACTTTCATTATTAAACTTCTAATGCCGTCACCCATAAGCTCTTCATCTGCAACAGGGCTGATAATTTATGTTCCATGCCTATCTCAAAGTCTTGGAATTACCATATGTTCTGCTAGATGATCCAAAAAAACAGATCCAGAG
Source organism: Lichenostomus cassidix (assembly GCF_008360975.1). Lineage (NCBI taxonomy): Eukaryota > Metazoa > Chordata > Aves > Passeriformes > Meliphagidae > Lichenostomus > Lichenostomus cassidix. The sequence goes on along the minus strand of NC_139483.1, from coordinate 91,368,798 downwards.
GATTCAACACTGATAAAGATCCTATGGCACCTTCTGATACTTTTCTGAATATATTCTGTTTCCAATTGTTGTGGATTCACCCCAGTAGGCATCTCTGTACCACACAGCTGCTTGCTTATTCTCCCTCACCCTGGCTTCCAGTGTGACAGGGGAGGAGAAAAGGAAGAGCAAGAGCCAGAAAACTCATGGGTAGTGATAAAAATAATTTTAAAAGCAAAAGTAGAAGAAAGATAAAGAGAAGTGAGGCACAAACTAGTGAGGCACACAATCAATCACCACCTCCCGCAGACAGGCTGAAACCCTGCCACTTCCCATGTGAAAGATAGCTAAACTCCCTAAACAAGCTCTCCTGCATTTTACTACCAACCATGATAGTATTTGGCATGGAATACATATTTTGGTAATTTGGGTCATCTGCATGGTTCCATTCCCTCCCAGCCTCTTGCACACCCCTAATCTAATCACTGGGGAGGCAGAGTGACAGATAGATGGCCTTGATGCTGTGCAAATGCTGTTCAACAAGAGATAAAACATTGGTGTGTTACCAGCATTGCTTTGGTTAAAAATCTAAAACAGAGAAGCATACAAGCTGCTATTTAGAAGATTTAAGTCCATCCCAGCTGAATCCATTGCACATATATGGGCTATATTCTAAATAAAATGTAAATACCCTTTCAGTACCAGTAAGGTATGACAACTTACACCAAGAATTTTTGCCTGAACAGGACCTAAAAGATTCAAATGCAAAAGGGAAGGAATCTATAGCTGCAGTTATAATGCCATTTCTAACAATGCTCCTGTGACAGTCAGTCTCTTAAACCAAACCAAAACAAGCCCTACTGTGGCTAATGTAGGTAAAAGTTTAATGGCCCAGGGTGTCCAGATCATATCCTGCAATTTTAACTCACACTTGCAAAAGTTGAGGCTGAAAATGTTAATTGGCCTCCTGTTTGAAGGTTTGATATTGCAAATGGCTGAAAGAGATGGAGGCAGACATCAAAATTTAAAGCATTCTAGCTGAGTAGCAGACACTTTCTGAGGATATCTGCAAATGTCTAGTATTTCATGCTTGACAGTGTCATTGCTGAGTCTCAACCAGATGGAATTTGCTTGTAGCTTGGGTCCAGATGGGTACTGACACATAGCAGTAAAGGGAGGGAGTTTCATGTATGTGAGATGATTGCAGAAATGAAATCGACCTTCTGTTGTTTAATCCAATACTGTGTTACAAATCCTCAATAAAGCAATACTTTAAAATCCATTATAGTGACTCTTCTATCCATCTATTCCTGTGTCATGTACTTCTGTGGCATCCCTTCTGAGCACAGATCATGAAGGAAATGCAAACATGGAAGAGAATTTTTATTTTGATTTCAAGGCAAGGTCTCCTAAAGGTCATTACAGAGTAGCTCTTATGTTTTCCTCTTTCCCTTGTGTCACAGCTTAACCCCAACTGGCAACTAAGCACTATACAGCCACCTGCTCACTCTTCCCCAATGGAATGAGGCGAGAGAAACAGAAAGGTAAAAGTGAGAAAACTCAGGGGCTGAGATAAGGGCAGTTTAATTATGAAAATAAAATAATAAAGTGGAACAATGAAGCTGATGAAGTTCTAGAAAGCATGTTCTGTGAGGAACAGCTGAGGGAACTGGGGTTGCTCAGTCTGACAAAGTCTCACAGGGACCTCACTGATCTCTACAATCACCTGAAAGGGGTTGTAGTGGGGTGAGGATAAGTCTCTTCTGACATGTCTCAAGTGGAAGGACGAGAGGAAATAGCCTTAAGATATGCCATGGGAGGTTCAGATTATATATTAGAAAAAAAAAAACCAAACTGAAAGAATAGTCAGACATTTGAGTAAGTTGCCCAGGGAGGTGGTAGAGTCACCTTCTCTGGAAGTATTCTAGAGATGTCTAATATTATTATTATCTAGATGGAAGGAAAATGGGAGCATCTACAAAGATGCCATCGTAGATTGGTACGTTGGTTTCACGATTAGAATATTTAGAAATAGTTAAAATAGCTGAGAAGAGATTCTGGGTTTGAATATAGCCACACTGTACAGGAAAAGTCTGTTAACCTCCACCTTTAGAAGTTATGTTATGTTAAGAAGTGAAGTTATGAAGAAGAAAGTAGATAAAAGTGGCATTGCACTGGGATGATGTACACAGGAATTTCCTGATACAAGAAAGAGTAAACTGGTCAAATTATTTATAACAAAGGAATCCCAGATACTCTCCCTAAAGAAAACTGTCTAGTAGCACTTTCTCCTGCCTAATGGAAGTCCTCAAATCACTGATTATGATGTCAAAGTTGGAATTGTTTAATAAAAACTTTTTAGCTTTTAAAATTAATCCAATGATGTATTGAAATAACACAATGAAAGAAGGTACTTCATTTCTTAGTAGCCCTGCAGAATATTTAACACTTCTAAAAGGATACACTTTAAAATCTGCAGGATGATCTTTATAACACCTCTAAAATACCTACACAAGGTGAACTCTGTCCAGAATATGTTATTTTTTAATAAATCTTTCTAACATTGAAGAAGAAGATGAAAGCCATATAATACATAAAGTGGAGGGAGATTATTTTATTAGGAAGTGGACACTTGCCATCTGAGCATCAATCCTAGGCAAAATCATGTAAAGTTTAATGGAGAGTTTAACTGCTTAAGATAGACAAAGAAATGCTGCGATTAGTGTTAAGCCAAATGTCTTTGTAAGAAAATATGTCTCACCCAACTAAACTGATCTCTTGTCTTTGAAATTTCAGCATTGCAGACTAAATGTTTTAGATTATTTTCAGTTGTGAAAACTGCACTGTCTGAACCAACTATTTGCACAGATTCATGCGTCTATCTATCTTCTCTCTTTGGTACATAGCTAGAAAAAGAAATGGAAAGTCAACCTGGAAATGAATGTATATCTTATTTTCTGTGTACTGACCTGAGGTAGTTACACCTGTGAGCTGGGCTACCAATAGGCAAACAATTCAAGGTACAAGGTGGCCACGTAAAAGAGACGGTGCACAGCATAAAGTTTCACCACGCTTACCAGCAAAGTTTGACTTAAATAATGGAGTTCCTTCTACATGAGTTGAATTGTCCACCTCCCACAATTAGAATATATTCAGAGTACTGATCCTAACCTGTACTTTATATTTGCATTGTTCTACATATGTCAGAGACTTACAGTTTTGTAAATCTCACTGACATGGCCACAGAAAATGTGGGTCTTTAAAAAAAATCTATCTGCTTTCTTGTAGAGAACATTCCTATGAGTAGCTGACTTTGCAGCTCTGTAATAGAAGAAAAACATATGAACTATTAATGTGATACATGATTTAGTTATCTTTTTTATAAAACTTCTATAGATACTACTCTAAAAAGAAGGATTAGTGGAAATATGATACTGTAACGCTAACATGAAGGAAAATTAAGATGACTGTAAAATGTTGGTGTTTTGGTGTTTAGTGACACATGCACAACAAAATGACTATGCAATATGTCATGTTATTGATAACTGTGATTTCCAATTGAAAACAGTCAAGCCACCTGCTCCGATTTTTAATTTAAATATCTTACAACTGCTGGCAGCTGAATCAGCAATGGCTATAAGCAAAATATTAATATTTAAGGAAAATATGTCATCCTGAATGTCATTTACTATCACAAAGTATACATAATGATTTTTACTACTAAAAATACTCTTATGCTTCTGAACTGCCATCTTCGCCCAAACAAAAATATAGAAAACAGCATTAATATTCAAAAAATGTTTATTCCTTATTTAGAGCAATGCCTACAGATCACAACACTTTTAGACTACAATATTTTTGCTGTACATAATGCAACACTTAGAGTTATAATAAAAGCATGTAGAGCACATTGGGAATATTCACTATAGTGTATTAAAGTATACAAATAATATATGATGACACATATATAAGAGCATATTATAGTATAAAACATGTCAAAGCACTAATGGATAAACTAATCAAATGACAAATATATTAATTATAACTGGCATTTTAGGAATGCAATATCTTTGGTGCTACATTGATAAATGTGACCATTAGAAGCAATACATGTCCTGTTCATATGTCTCCAGTATTTTGTTGGCACATGAAAAGCAAATCTACAACACAATGACCAATACATATAGTGCTACCCAGTGTAGGTGTGCCTCAGTATTAAAATTTTTATTATTGTAATAAGATTATGTTTCAGAGTGTAAAACAGCATGGACGACAGCCAAGATATATACAGACAGCTTAGTGTTTTGAAGTACCAGCAATCAAACAACCACAACTGTTCAACTTGAATGCATGATTGCTGTTTGCAAAAGAATCATACAAAAATTATCATAGAATCTCCTGAGTTGGAAGGGACCAACAAGGATCATCAAAATTCAAAGCAATTATGTTTTCTAATATTTTTATAAGGTTCACATTTTACCACCCTACTGGCAGCTGAATCACAGTCAGGTGAATTCAGTTCTGGCTTTAAATTTCGGTGTACTTCCAATTCTATTCCTTTTCCTTCACTTTAGCATAAATGTTCATATTTATGAAACAACATGTTCTTTATAAAGCTCTTTTTATTATATACAGAGCACTATCAAAATGAGTAAAACAGGGCATAATTCTGTTATAGGAATTTTATCCAAAGAGTAAGAGCCCTTTCTACTGTCATCAGGCTGTTCTTAAATGACACTGAAGCTGATTAACTATCCAAAATACTTCTGAAAAATGCATCTTCAGGATTGTGTTTGATGTTCTTGATTTTCAGAAAATAAAATATAGATTCTGGAATAATGTGATGCAAATTCCTGGGCTAGACCTTCATAAACGTTCTTTTTTATTCTATTTTATTTCTATAGAAAAAAATAAAACATGTATCAAGCTAAAACAAATAATCCTCTCAATGTGCTCTGTTTTAATTTTACGGAAGAAAAAATGGCTGAAGTTTCCCCAAGGCATTATCACAAACACGGTTCAATGAAAGCCAAATATCTCAAAGATAGTTTTGTATTCTTGTGTTTGGAGTATTGAAGACAGGTTTCATACTGTTATATACCAAATACTGCTACAGAAAAAATACCAAAATTTCAGTCAAAATAATTCCTTGCAGCAATCCAAGGATACAGTTCTCATGATTTTGAATAAATGAGATATTGGTTGTGCTTTACATACTACTACTACTACCAGGAAAAACTACTGGTAAAATACTTATGATTATTAACTGATTATTAACTGTGGATGTTTTTTAGTATCACAACAGGTAAAAGGAAAAATAAAAATGCCAAAGAAACAGAGTTTGAAGGGCAAGATATGAATACTTCTGTTAGAGATTGTGTTGTCTTTGTAAAGGACTTTCCTGGAAGTTGTGCCATGAAGAATATGTCTGAATTTCAGTAACTAAAATACTTTATTTACAATAGCAGGAGCTTGTACTAAATGAGTAAAAGAATTGTTAAAGATGGTTAAAGTATTTAAGACTTTGTAATTACTGTCTGGTAGATAATAATAGTAATTACAATAAAATGGTTGGAAAACTTAACCCTGTTATCTGAAATTGAAGTATTTGTTGTATGAAAACAAAGTCTTTATCATAAAAGACGCATTCAAGATTGTTTTTTTGACAAAAACAATTAAATTAGCATAAATATCTTAAATCTAAATCAAATTCTGCTCTGTCTTCTTATTTAGTGTGATTTAGCATATTCCTTTTCTTCTTGAATATATAATGTAAACAAAAAAACAAAAGAAGCTGCAAATATGCTGAATCAAAACACCATTTCAATAACTGACTAGCATTATTCCAAGAAAAGTATAACCTAAACATTTCAGGGACAAATGGAGTAATTAATAGCTTTTATTCATCAGCATATGCTGACTTCCTGATGAAGTTGTATTTGATCTAGTGTTAAAATTTTGTTGCCTATTTCTCTGAACAATCATGTTGATCCTTGCTTTCACAGAAAGTAAGACAAGCTGTTCTTAGTGATGTGAAGTTAAAGATGAGAGGAAAAAACCCAAATTCTTTATTTTGGAATCCCTACATTTAAAGAAAAAAACTCCCCAAAATTGTAATTTGTTTCAGAGCACTTATTCCTAAACCTGATAAAATATATTTCATATTATGTAAATAAATTATGAAATACTAAAGTTAGTGTGATGGAAGTGAATCAAATGTCACACACATCTTCAGCAAGATCAAGAAGGAGGATCTGGGTGAGTAGTTTTAATCAGGCACCTGGGAGCCATTACGGGGAGCATAAAGGACAGGAGGACTTGTAAAAGCTGGCTGAGAACAGACAGGATGGGTTTACCACAGGCAAAACACGCCTGACAAGCCCAACTGTGTGTTGTGGTGAGATAGATGACTCTGGGTAAAAGGAGATCAGTGGATGTTGTGTTCTTTGACAGCAAGGCTTGTAGTCAGCCTGGCTTCATATGGACTGGGTAAGTGGCCAGTGAGGTGGATGGAAAATTGGCTGGGCCAATGCAGCAGCGCAGTCTAGCTATTCAGGGACAGCCACCCCACGCTGCAAAGTGGGAGAGGCTGCCCAGGGCCGAAACTCGCCAGGCCCTCATGCAGCTGCGGCAAGATGTGGAGCTTCAGGGGACATGAGTCACTACAGAGGCGTGACACCATAAGAAGTGCAGGATCGACATTTGAGGTTTCCAGTGAATTTATTAAGGTTCACAATCCAGGGTTCAGGGAAGGTGGACAGGGGTGGAGAGACAGGGGAGGATACAGGTGCTGGAAAGCTGAGATGTCGAACCGCGAGAGAGGCTTTCGCTGAGGGTTATCAGGCAAGGGCACAGGGGTGGAGCTAGGGAGGGGAGATGGGTAAACCAATAGGCTTACAGCATGGAATAGTACAGGCTTTTGCTAGGGAGAAATTTTTGAAACAGCATAGATATACCAAAAATCCTATTATCACACTGCAGCTGGCCAAAAGTTGCAAAGGGGTCTGATGAATGATTCCAGCTTTTGGCTGGTTTCTAGTGGCATTTACTCAGGGATTGCTACTGAGACCAATAGAGCTCCATAACTTTGTTGAGGTAATAAATTGCAATACTCAGCAATTTAGCAAGCAATACCAAACTAGGGGGAGTAATTAACACGGTGCTGTTCAGAGGAACACCAACCAACAGAGGAATGAGTGCCAATAAAACAAAGCACAGTCTTTCATCTGGAACGAAGTAATTCAGTGCAACAGGACAGATTAGATGCTGTCTGGACAGGAAGAAACTTTTCAGAAAAGGATCTGGCAATTCCAAATTGAAGGTAAGTCAGCCACATGCAAAGAAGAAAGCTTACCACATACTCTCTTTGGAGGGAAGTAGCTAGTAGTAGGGTAGACAGTTGTGGAGAGTGATTCTCTCTCTCAATTGAGTGTGAGAGAGGATGTATTTGAAAAGCTGTACCTATTTGGGCCTTCTCATTGCCAGAACATCCTGGATGAACTGGAATTAATCCAGCTGAGTATAATCAAGATGATTAGGGTTCTGATGCATGTGCCATGTGAGGAGGCACCAAAGAAATGCAGTTTGTTGAACCATAGGGAAAAGTAAGCTAAGGAGAGACCATATATTATATATATTATATATTATATATTATATATTATATATTATATATATTATATATTATATATTATATATTATATATTATATATTATATATTATATATTATATTTTATATATTATATTATATGTAGAAGGTGGAAACAGAATCTCTTGAAAGCACATAGTCACAAGACAAAAAGCAACAGGCACAAATTGCAACATAGGAAATTTTGATTAGACATAAGAAAAAAAAACATTTGAAGCATGAAGTTGGTCAGTTTCCTGGAAATGCTGGAGAAAGCTACATCCTTGGATATGGCCAGAACTTGCTTTAGTTGGACCTGCTTTGAGGTGGTTTTACTATATGGTGTATTATGCTTCCTTTCTGAAACTTCTACAGAAATAAATCAATATACATAGGAATGAGAATTTGATTTATTTTTATGATCTTGTAAGGGAAAATTCAGGATTAAGATGAAAAGTAATTTCAGTCGAAACCAATTTCTTTTCAACTCTGGAAATTTTAGACAGTTGAAGAGAAAATACACAAAATATTTACATCCTTATTACTAGAAAAAATGTGATTCAAGCTTGAGCTGGCAGAATGTTCTATAACTAACTTGTCCCTACAAAATTAATAGCTTTGTTTATTTTTTTAGAAAGAAGCAATAGAATTCCAAGGAATAATTTAATTTTAAAAAATCAGGATATTCTCTATTTAAAAAAAAAATCAGTAAATCATAGCATGTCAATTTCATGTATTTTTGCCAGGCTAAATATTTCAGGACAGACATAGAAACTTGAAAATATTTGTAAGAGCTATTAGGAACATATATTTTTATGCAAGAGAATACATGAAATGTAAGAATAGGTCCTACTCTCTCTTAACATTTCAGTATTGACCACACCATTTAGGCTTTCTATTTTGCTTTGAAATAGCAGTTTCTTTATACATTAAAGTTTGGAAAACTGGAATATTACTGATTTTATAAATTCTTACATTTTGAAATTGCTTATTAAGATTGGTAGCACTTTGGACTTCTATTTAACTTAGACATTTTTTCACTTACACTTTGGAGGCAATAAATAAGCCCCAGTAAAAACTGTGAGAAGCACAATATTCTTTTTATCAACTTGGCCATCTAAAGAGTCATTGCACTAATCTAGGATTCTGAGTTATTGAGATTGTTTGAAAGAAGTAATAGAGTTTATGGTTCAGTTGGGTGTAATTTGTTAATGCAACTCATGTATTGTACATATGAAAAAGGCACAGCTCATCATAATTGTATATTGAATATACTGCACAGTTTTATTATATACAGTAAACCCATGCAAGCAAGAGTGCCAAGTCTTTATATTGTTCAGTTGTGAAATAGGGTGAGAGGATTGTAAATGCTGAGATACATGAAAAAAAAAATCTAGTTTATTTTCTGCCCGTTACCATCTGGGATTTAGGGTGTATTATTTGTCTGCAGTATTTTAGTCATTGGCTGTGGGAGTGATTTCCCATTAAAATATGCTAATGCTTTTTGTTAGTGATAATGGCAGAACTGTAGATCTAGGAGTGCTAAGTTAACTATCTTCCTTCTCATATTGGTCTGGTATTTAAGACCTAGTACCTCAGTGTAGTACTGACACTCAACAGCAGCACTGGGCAATATAGATATGAAAGGTTTTCACTATGAAATTGTGGTGGGTGAAATTGTGATGAAAATGTTGGTGAAATTCTGCTCTGCTGTGCAATGAGAAGCTAGTTTAATGTCTTCTTTACCATGTTAGCCTTAGTCAGATTTTATCAATTCTGGCAGACAGTTTTGTTAAAGAGTGCAATATGAGTAACACATTGCAATGAGCATTATGTCAAATGTGTTTGATCCCTCCCTTAATCCTAAGTAACTAGCAGTAATTATGGTAACCATTTCTACCAATATGAATCAAACTCTTAGTTTGTCCTCAGAGATGTACTTTATCATTATGACATCATTCTGTGTGATTTAAAAGAGCTAGCAAAGAAAAAACAAGGTTAAAACTAACACAAAGCAGTCTTCCAGTGTCAGAGAGCCTATGCAGGCCATGACAATGCAACCTTTTAACCAGTAGAGAGCATAAAACTCACTTCCAGATAATCCCTCCCTTGTAATGCGACCTGGATGATTAGTGTTTCTTTAAGGTTATTCTGTGATTTAGAAGTAAAGTAGGGTGAAGGACATTGATTTTCCTTACCCACATTTGCTAATATGGATGAAAACCAAAGTGTATATGTAAATATTGCTATTATTCCCATTATCAATAATAGAGCTTGGATATCTGAAATGTCCTACTCTGTATGTAGAAGAACTCTACATAAAAAAGATGGAAAAATAGGGTATTTATTTTAACTTTCAGTGTGACATTTTATTTATTTTCTTCTGTACTTCAAGGATCAGTTGAAGCCATCTTTTTAATAGTGAGATTTATGTAGCAAGAAAGATTAACTGAAGCCTCGGTGTTTGCCAAATACTTTCTTTAATGGGTTCTAATGTTCCTTTGACATATGTAATTAGTCAATTGCCTGTATGATGCTACAAGTGCTCCCTCAGATACTATCAGTAGTTACTAGTCTATACCTGAATTTTGGCTTCAGTAATTGAAATTAAGCTTTTGTAGTACGGGGAAGATGTAAATGAAGGTGAAGAAATCTCATCAGGGGAATGCTGAGGCACTACTGCACATACAATTTTCACGTCTTATCCTATGTTAGACAACGTCATTCTTCATCAGGAATTTATAAAAAACTTTCTGCTGATCTTCACTCAGTTGCAGAGCAATCTACTGAAGTAATTTTATAAAAGACCGAAATCCTTTTCTCCTTTTGATTTATTTTGCTGATTCACTTCACTATTGCAGTCTATTGGAACTTACTGTTTCTAAGAAAACATTTACCTGTAAAATTAAAATACTTGATTTGGATTAGTGTCAATACTCTTCTACTTGATAAGGAGGTTGGTCTTTTATTGGTGTTGATGTATTATTATTATCATCATCATAAATGTTGTAGTTATATAATAATAAAAAATATTATTTTTATGATAAAAAAAATTATTTCCTGCTTCCAGGAAAAGAATAAAAAAAAAAAAAGGACTCTACTGTCCTGTCTTTTAAAATGGAAGTGAGTGTACTGCTTTTCTCTTCCTGTATTATTTTCATAGTCATGTTCAACTCTTTTTGGCACTCTATACACTACTGGTTGTTCTTTACATCGTGTTTCTTCTGGGTTAAACCCAGAAGGGAAACCACCTTAGGTGAAGATGTAAAATGCTACGTCTAGAATATATTACAGACATAACCAAAACAAATATTTTCAGTTGATGGCCAAAGGTATAGTGGCAAGTAAAACCAAAATCCATCTGAATTTTTTCTATCCTAATTTTCACCTTTTTTTTCTCTCTCATTTGTTTCATCATTGACTTTCCACTGCCTCTTTGCTAATTTCAGTCTCTCAGTTCTCTCTGGGTGACATTTTAATTTCCTCACATCTTTCCTATAAGACAAAATTAGAATATCAATTTCTCTGTGTTCTTGTTCTTCAGTTACTGCTTGGAGATACATTAGTATATTTTACTACACCTTCTGTAAATGTGTAATATCATGTAAAGTATTTCTATACTCCTTATTGTATCTCAAGTCACGTGGAGAACAATTCTGCCTTTATGTCTGGAGTCACAGTTCATTCGTGTTAAAGGTTAGGTTCCCACTGGGTCTCCTTAATGTTTGTATGAGGACTATGGTAGTTAATGTTACTATATTAGCATGACAGTATAGAAATTATTCCATAGTTAAAAGTTGAACTTTATCCATCCCCATTAAAGGACAGATAAGGTTTTTAATGAGGTTATGGACTATTAAAGTGTTAATTGAAGCTACATCAGCAAGTAGTTTCTAAAGAAGCGAGGAAACTAATAACATACTTAAAAATGCATAAGCATGAGTTAAAAATATATATATTAGTGGGTCTATAGCCCTGTTCCCTTATTAAATATATAACAATGTTTTTTTCAAACTTCTGACATTTCTGAGCTATTCTGTGGCCTCTACCTGCAGGATTTCTGTTTTCTTTTGAAATTGTCACCCCTGTAGTTCACCATCTATTGACAATGTACAGTTCAGATGTATAGGCTACGAAAACTAATTCAGATCCCTAAGTGAAACATGTACGTATGAGGTACCATTTCAAATTATACTTTTTGGTCTTAGATCACTTCTTGCCACTGAAATCTCCTGCATAATTATTCTGTTTTGTAAACGTTCAGACTTTCAGAAGAATATTGCCACTTCTTGTATGTGCAGAATTAAAAGAAGCAAGTACTTCTCTCATTTAACTGATCTTTAGTGGTAGAGAAATGACTCAGAAACAGCTCTGCCTCAGTGTAGTCAGTCAGCAGAGATTACACCCACCGTGTCCATAGAAAAGCCACACCCAGGGAGCAGGAACAGCCCAAGGCTTGGTGTGGCAGCTCAGGTAGGCAGGGTGCAGATACTCTGCAGGCTCTAGAGTTCAATTAGTGCCATCACCTTCTTGGGAGCAAGGTCAGGTAAGCTCAGAGAGATAGGCTGTTGGAACCAAGCTCTAGCCTCCCTGAACAGCAGCAACCAGCAGATGCAATTCAAGATCAAGGAGACGCTCTATCTATCCCTCAGCAAGAAGGCAGCAGTTGTAAAGAAAGGAGTGAATAGATGCTAAACCATACTTGTGGTAGAAAGTGAAATCCTTCTTTGTCCACCTCACTCCTCCAGGTGCCTCTTCACAATAGGTAAGAGTCTTTGTGGCTGAGTGTTGCAGTTGATGCATCTGAAGGATAAGATGCCATCCAGAGGGACCTGGACAAGCTTGAGAAGTGGACCCATGGGAATCCCATGAAGTTTAACAAGACCAAGTGCAAAGTGCTGCACCTGGCTTGGGGCAACCCCTGGTATCAATGCAGGCTGGGGGATGAGCAGATTGAGAGCAGCGCTGCCAAGAAGGACCTGAGGCTGCTGGTGGATGAGAGGCTGGACACAGCAATGTGCACTAGTAGCCCAGAAAGCCAAATATGTCCTTGGCTGCATCCAAAGCAGTGTGGGTAGCAGAACAAGGGAGGAGATTCTGCTCCTCCACTCCACTCTGGTGAGACCCCCTCCTTGAGTACTGAATCCAACTCTGGGGTCCCCAGCACAAGAAGAATATTGACCTTTTGGGGTGAGTCCAGAGTTGGCTATCAAAATGACTAGAGGGATAGAGCTGAGAGGACTGGGATTGTTCAGCCTAGAAAGGCGAAGGCTTTGGGGGTGACCTAATTGCAGCCTTCCAGTGCCTGAAGGAAGCCTGCAAGAAAGACAGAGACAATAGTTAGAAGAGCATGTAGTGACAGGACAAAGGGAAATAGCTTTAAACTGAAAGAGAGTAGGTTTAAATTAGGGATTGGGAAGAAATTTCTGATAAAGTGAAACATGTCCCTGCCCACGGCAGAGGGGTTGGAACTAGATGATCTTTAAAGCCCCTTCCAACTCAAACCATTCTATGATTCCATGTAGCAGTGGCCCTCGCTCAGATGAGCTTGGGCGATCAGCTGCATGGAGCAAATGACACCAAGGAAGGGCCCTGCGTGTAAGGAGACCTTTTGAGTAGGGTGACAAAGCAGTGCACACCCAGGACATCCTGTGGCTGGTGTCCTCAATATGCGTCAGACAACAAATGCATTGGCCCTGCACAGCTCCTCTCCCCTATTCCATGTTTAGTTAAGGGGCTAGAAAGTTCTTCTTTGTTCCCTCTAGCTGAGTTTCCCCATTGGGTTTCAAATTTTTGTACCTTCCCTCCTCGCGTCCCCATTGCCTTATGTCCCTGTCAATCCTGTACCTCTCGTGCTCCTATTGGTCCTCCTGTGTAAACCCCTCCCATGCTGCAGCCCCTCTTAACCCCTTGCACGGTCACATTCTGGGCTCTCGCACTCCGAATTCTGCCAGTCTACATTCCCCGCGCTCCTTCCTGATCCCATCTGCCTTCTCCACCCTGCTGCTCCTCCCAATAAACCCTGAATTCCAATCACAAGAGACTGCATTTCTTCCTTATTGCTTGTCTCCTGCTGGCCTCTATCCCCGGAGGAACTCTACGCCCTCACCTGCGAGCTTCACTGCTGCGCCTGGCCGGCGTGTGGGGGTCATGGTGGCTCGCCTGCTTCGGTGTGGCTTCGGGGCTTGCCGCCTGATGCAGAGCGGAAGCCACAATTCCATGATCAAATTCCTGAGTTTGCCTAAACAGAGCATTAACTAACAGGACATCATCTACATCCTACTCACTATATTTATCCCTATGCAACAATGTGATATTTTCCTTTACTGCATTAGAAAATATACACGGATTTGAATATAATAATTTTACGGTATTTCATAAACAAGATTCTCAGATGCTTTCAAGTGCTATATCTTGATTTTTTGAATAATCTACAGAATGACTTTATTTGTCCCCAGTTTCTGGTTGCTACTTTCATATGAAAAGCCTTGTCTCTTACAAAGAAAAATGCATTTTTGACATTACATATTTGTATTTAAATATTTATAGATGAACTTGTTTTGGGGGTTCAGTTCAGAAAGTATCTGCTGGTAGTGTGTGTGATACCTGTAATTTCTTGTTTCTCAATATGGTTTAGTACTAACAGATTTATCCAGTACTTCTACCTAATTATCCTTGAGCTGTCTCAGTCTTGACTGATTGTTTGGATAATATTAATATATGAATGGTGAAGAATTTTTATGAAGATAAATCCCACTAAAGCTGACATTTTATTAACTAGTTCTCGAAACTTGTTGGATATTGCTTCTTCTCTGACAAAGCTAATTAACTTTGATAAATATTACCATACTAACATCCTTGAATGTAAACACTTTAGGTGTTATCATACATTATTTTAATATATAGTTTGATCAGCATTCACAATTGTTAACAAGTTTTATTTGTATTTTCTGCTTAGTATCGTCATGCTGAGTTCCATAATCAATAGAAGTCTACAAGGCGTTAAAAATTCCTTTTATTATCCTAGATGTTAATAATAACAATACAACATTTTGCCAGCCTGTGCTCTTCTGAAGTTATTCTCAATATATCATGTTGCTTTCAGATTTTTACTAACTATAATTTTTATCTTCTCATTTCACTTACCAGTTCTGTCCCTTGATTACCTGAAAAATTGTACATTGGAGATACTTTGGGCATGGCTACCTGTAAGGTCATTAAAAGATGTTGTCTCAAGTTATTTTTCCAATTTACTTTTATCTATGTCTCTGATTATTTACTATTTGAAGAAATTGCCAACTTCGTGTTTTTTTTTAAAATTCATATAAATTGGAATCTGAATTGAACTGGATTAAGTTCATGACCTGAATTTGTGAAATTAGATTGTTACTTATATCCAGAAAACTTCATCTCTTTTAGTCCTTTGTCCAAACTGACAAAGCAAATGCTTGATACTGATTTTAATCCTGCACGAATTATAAACTGGCTCTGCTTTATGCAGTCAAGCACATAAAGAGTATTAACACAGCATGTATTATTTTGTACAGTATGTATAAATTGTTCCTCAAAGTAAACATTGGACAGCTATAACAAATATTCAATAATCAATAAAATGACGGATGCAACAACTGAACTCAGTGTTTTTCAACAAGTAGCTCCAATGAAGAAATTACTCTTCAGAAAAACTATTTTGATGGCATTCCACTATTGGATGTTCACTAAACTGAAGAATATACATCCTGTGCCTTACCCCACAGGTGTTGTTCTTTATCATCAGCTAAACCCATTTAGTTACTTTGGTATAAAACCAATGACATTTAAATAACTTCTGCAGAGAAATAACCATGTGCAGTGGTAGAAACAGAGAGTAATATATATGTACGGCCGTGTCTCTCCTTTTCAGTCTCTAGTAGTATAAGAGAATAAGAAACATTCTAGTTAAAACTGAAGTAAGATAGAAGTTTCTGTTTAGCTCTAGTAAATCCTCAGTGTATTTTCTACTGTGTCTAAGGTTATCCTTTCTGACTTTTCTTGGAAATCTCTTTTCTGGAAGTTTTAACCAGCCCCTTAAAAATATCTCCTTGAAGAGTTTTAAATTTCTACAAATCTTTTAGCATTTATCACACTCTTCACTCTTTCAGAAACATGCTAAATATTTTTAGCTATGTAGTGCTCAGCTAAATCAAAAGTTGTTATTCATACATCAATCTGTCCCTGTCTTTTTGACTGATTTCTATGCTGATAACTCTTAATAGTTCTCTGAGTGCAATAGCAGCTGTTAATTTTACTGACACATCCACTGTTCTTTCTTACTCGTTATACCATTGATGAGAAACTCCTGGTTTAGATTTAGTCTCTTTTTGGCCCAGGAAGATTAGATGCATTTCCCTAAAAAAAAAATAAAAAACTCAAAGATGTTACAAGATAATTTTGCCAAAGCAATTGTTCATGTCATCAGAATGGGTAATACATTCTCTGAAATTTTATTGGCAATCTATGTAAAATGAGTTGTTTAGTTATGATTGTTTTCCAAATGTCATGGTGAAAGTCTTACCACCTGATATATCACCTTACCTGACTTTATGTAGGTGAGACAAATTAATGTAATCTAAGGTCAGCAAATTTTTGAATTATCACTTAAGAAAGACAAAACCCTTTCTTTTCTGATAAAACCTAGCAGATCGTATAACTTTCAATGTACTTCTGTAGTTCAGAACTGTCACTTCCCATTTACAAGGCTCAGCGAAAAAATTCATTATCATACATAGCCATAATGTGTTTTACATTGCATTAAAATTATCCTTAAGGACAGGTCTGCATTCTATTTCCTGTTATACTACAAGGAAATACAAAATGAAAAATGTTATATTTTATTGATACAGTTAATGTAAACTGTGTCTCTATACCAGATATATGACATACTTTAAAAACCCAATTTTCAAAATGTGAAGAATGCTGAAATTCAACCTTAAATTTGAGATAAGTTCTC
This sequence comes from Lichenostomus cassidix, assembly GCF_008360975.1. NCBI lineage: Eukaryota > Metazoa > Chordata > Aves > Passeriformes > Meliphagidae > Lichenostomus > Lichenostomus cassidix. The sequence continues at coordinate 91,352,206 of NC_139483.1, read as the reverse complement.
ATATACATTTGGTATCTTTCAGAGAGAGAAAATAGAAAATATAGTTTATGAATACTTGCCATGAGTAACATGGTAATGGATTTCAGATGTGATAAAGAATAAATTCATGTGAGTGAGGAAGGTAAAGAGAACAAAATTTGGGGTTTGTGACATAACTCCTATTTCAGAAATTAAGTAATATCAATGATAATTTCTCATGGGATCTATACTGGGATTAGTCTGCATTACAGAAAAGATGATTACACAAATAATTGTGAGAGCTTGCTATTAGCTTTCCCAGTTTTATTATTCTTTCCCCATTTTCTGAAAAGCACATTTAATGACCAAAGGGTTTATTTCAGATCACGTGCCTGAAACAAAACTTAGATAAAAAATTTAAATAACAGTTTAACCATGAAATAGTTCTTAATTGAGAGTGGAAACTTAAGGAATGTCTCTGAAAATTTTAGCTATCTTCCATTGGTTTAAATGGTATGTGTTTATAATCGTGTTCAATTTTACTTCATAAATATATTTTAGAAATTGGGTTCTATAATCCAATTGATAAACTTCCACTCTTCCTTTATCTGTTCACCTGCACATGTAAATGTAAAAGACAAGACTCCATTGTATAGAATTTTTCCCTCTACCTTCAGATGGGTGAGTATGAAACTTGAAGAGAATTTGAACATGTAAATTAGGGATGTTTTTAACCAGAAGTATTCCCCTCGATGAAATGTTCCTAAATACTTATGGGAGAAGGTAGGTTACTCCATAGTGCTCTTTTATTGAAATTACAGAGCAAAGGCCTTTTCCTGTTGAAACACACAGCTAGAATGGAAGAACCCGTGTCTTTGGGTTTGCATGTAATTAGATGTGATACGTATAATGAAATTTCATTTTAAAAAATAATTACTTTCTGAGACAGGTACAAAGAATACTGGAAGCATTCAAACTCAAGTGCAGGGAAATTAGGAAATGTAATTAATATGCTCGGCATATTCAAACCAGATATTTTCTAACCATTTTCATTATGGTAGATGGATACCTGTCCTGTATTGAGTGGCCTAGTCTCATTTCTTAGCCCAGATGGATTTTTAGGCACTGTGCCTAAACTCAGAAAAAACCTGACCCATAAGTTGTAAGCCATGTGTCCACAGTCACCCACTGGAAGTGTAGAAAATCAGCAATTCTGATTCTGAAATTATTATTACAGTTTTAGGGGAAAATAACAACCACATTCACAGCCACAGCAACAATATAACATTGACATAATCAATAATAACAGTAATTATAAATAATGTATTCAAGCTTTAGATGAGAAATTCCTTTCTGTAAATATGCATGACATTCTCCAAGTAAGTCAGTGAATGACTGTCTGCATGATGAAAAGCAAATGTGTCTCTCCAGAATTCAAAACCACTGCAACACGACGTGATGAATCTCAACACTAAAATCCACCCCATCAGCACCCAGGCTATCCACAGAAACTCTGAAAGTTAAAAATTTTGGCATGATTAATGAAGCTATGAGCCATGACTTTGTGAAAGACAAATTATGGACATGATAGAGCAGATGTAAATTAGAATTGATTCAATGAGGGACAACGAGAGCTGACATGGACATGTTGGCAAAGACCACAGTTTAGACAAAGTAATATTTTATTAAACGGCCAAAGCCACAAGGAAAAAAAAGGAAAAATCTTTCAACAATCACCATCAAGTAAAATCAAAACAAGCCAAATAAAAACCCCAAACTTAAACCCCTTAATATAAGTATTTTTTATATTGGTAATAGTCACATTGGAAGCAATTACCTCTGTCCTGAAATTTCAGATATGCAAATAAATTCTGACTTATGACTTTCTTTCCCCTCAAAAAGTCTAAACTCTTTCTTATTTTTTACAGACTTCAGTACATCATAATGAAGACAAGCACATAGCCATAGAAACTGACTGAGTGGATTACCTCCATGATATCTGTAGGAACCAGACTTAGACTGCAAAGTACAAAGATCCAGACACTAGGGAAGCAGGGGCAAAATAAGGTCTTAATGAGGTCCTGGACCCCTAAACTCAGTTCGGGATCGGGTTGGCTGCTTTTTTGCAGCCTGGCGAGGCAGCTCGCTCTCGAGCGGAAGCGGAGCGGCCCGGAACGGCAGAGCTCTTGGGGGAGCTGCGCGAACCAGAGATTGGGAGCGGACACAGGAGATGCAGGCAGTCAGCTTGGTGGTCCAGGAGGTTTATTAAAGGATAAGGGGAGATGGAGGGGGGAAGGAAGAGGGCTGGATCGGTGAGCTAAAAGTGGGGTTTCTGCGTTGCATCGTGGCTTATAAAGCGGGGGAAAAAGGGAGGGGAGAAACCGAAAGAACCAACGGGGCACATAGAACTCTGGATTGACAATAGCTTGATCTTATGGGGGAACAAGAAGGGAGGATACAGAACTTTGAATTTTCCAATCAGAGAACACGGCAAAGGCAGACAAAGGAGAACTTTCTAGAATTAATATGGGAGGGGAGATGAGCTGGGCCAATAGCTTTACTTCAAGGCTCTCTGGGAGCACCCCTTTAGGGCTGCTTTATTCCCATGACTCGTCCCGTGGGGCAATGCCACTGCTAGGGACGCTCAGCTGAGCCAGAGCCACTGCAACAAGGTCTGCTTCCTGATACCCTTATATAAAATCAAGTTTTCCCTCATATTTTGTTCCGTGCCAATTTTTGGTTGTTTTGGCTTACAGAAACTTTTGTCTAAGGATAAATAATTTTTAAGATCTGTCCAGGTTCATATATGGCACTATGTAGAAATATGGAGAAGATGAACTGTAGATGATATACCAAATCACTCAGAAAAAGTCCCTGTTAACAGAAGTGGCACTTTTTTATTAGGAAATTTCCTACAGCCAACAAAACCAATGTAGGATTTCCCTAGAGAGCCAAAGAAGGCTGTTGTCCTAGTAATTTAGACATTGCTACAATCACCAAGCTTCCATCCATTCTCCTGCTTTCACAGCTCCCAGTGGCTGAATTTTTACATACTCTTTCCCTTTCCTTTATACAGTTTTTCCCTCCAGATTAGTCTCTATAGTATCCTTCTGTCAGGACTGAAAGAATGCAGTCAACTTGTCTCAAAGCACTGTCATAGGAGGAAGTTCTCACAAGATAAGCCACCAAAACAGGCCCAGATGGCAAACAGGAGGGCATTAATATCAGGCATTCAAGGCAAAATGTTTGTAATTAGCACCCCGGATGAGATTCCACTGTGCAGACTATGGGAAAAGCGCAGATGCAACTACAGGAAGATGCCAGGCCTGGTAAGGCAGATCTGGGTAACATATTTGGACAAAAATACCCATCACAGCAAACTGTGGGAAAGGAAGCAACTACTTACACACATGCCACCCCAAGCTGTGGGAATGGAATGTATGTCTCTGGAGTAACTGTCCCTGGGGGTTTTTAGGAAAAGACTGGATATGTCACTCAGTGCCATGGTCTAGTTTACAAGGTGCTGTTCAGTCATAGGTTGGACTCGATGATCTCAAAAGTCTTTTCCAACCTAGTTGATTCTGTGACTTGGACTGTGTAAAAGTGGTTTCTCCAGAAGAACACTCTGGGGATCCCACCACTGAGAAAACCAGAAGGGCCAGGGGAGACACTGCAGGAACCCATGTGGTGGTGACTATAATCTCTCTCTCTATCTCTCTCTTTCTCCCCGCCCCATTGCTATTTCTGTCTTTCTCATATTTACTGTTAAATACAGTCCATACTGCTGACTTCAGCATATAGTCTCTTAATTCAGACAGAGTCAACTTTTAATATAACCATCTTTTTAATAACCAGACCCTAATATTATTCCAATGGATCATATCCTTAACTGGTGTCAGAAGTGGAATCATAACATTATTCCCAGGATGGCTTCTCTCTACTGCCAAAGAAAATGCTGCCTAGTTGACTACTGCACCATGACAAGCTGCACTCACAAAATATTTTCTAATGTTGTCTTTCAAAAATATGCAAAGGTATCAACAGTTATTGCAAAAATGATAAAACATGATTTTGCTCATTAATTTCGTAAGATTGCAAGCATGAACACCTTTTTGAATAATGGCTGCAGCCCTTCTGTATAAACCTGCTCCTGCATGGGCTCCTCCATAAGCTGCAGGGGAGCTGTGCTCCCACACCTGCAACACCCTCTCCCCTCCTTCATCTCTCACCTCTGCGCCAGCAAAGATGTTTTTCTCACTGTCTTTTTTCCTCGGTCTTCTCTGGCATGCAGCATTTTACCCTTCCTTAATCTTTTTCCCAGCGCTGCCCCTGTCTGGCCGTGTGCTCAGCCACGCCCTGTGCTAGGTGGTTGGATCCAACTGGAACCGGCTGTATCCGGCTGAAACCAGCTGTGTCCAGCTGGAACCGGCTGTGTCTGGCTGGGGCAGCCCTGGCCTCCCCTCACTGAGCCCCCAAAGCCCCTTTGTGTCAACACCTTGACATATAAACACAATGAATTTGAAAATGTTCTTTCAGAGAATGTCTGGATTAGAAATAATAATTTAAAAAAAAAAGCCCAAACCAAACCTCAGCTTCCCTCCACCCACCATTTTTGTGCTACTTGTTCTTGCAAAGTATTTATGAACTAATTGCTCTTTCAAAGCTCTCTGTTGGTCAGAGTTGACCCATGAAGCTGTTATGCTTTGGGGAACCCTTGCACCACAAGTATGCCTGATGTATTCACGATATAAAAATATTGATCTGAGTTGCCAGAAGTGTTAGACTTTTTCGATCCTCATAACTGACATTTCACTGCATTTGGGACAGGAATACCTCAAAATCCTGAAGTAATTTTTTTCAAACAGAATAGTCTGTACTTTTGACAAAGAGTTCAAGTATTTTCTCAGACCACAAACTGAGACGGGATATTTGAAGCATATAGAACTCATATCTTCACGTAACATTTTTATTTTTTCCTTTTTTTTTTCTTAATAAATAGCTCTTTTTAAGCCACACACCTAGAAATGCATGCTTTATTATAATTTGGGAAGAATTGCAACCTATGTGCAGTAAATAATGCATCATCATTATGGCACTGTTCTAATATTGTATCACCAAGATTATTTTCTAGTGATGAAATCATGTCATACATCAGTAAAATGCCCCTTTTGTGATTATATGTTATCTTTAATATAGCATCACTGGCATAAACAGGTTCTGAGGGTTCAACTTTAAATAGAAATAATTGATAGCATAATACAAATAAGTTTATATGTATATGTATATGTATTTAATTTGAATGAGTTTCATTTTGATTCATTTAAGTAAAGCATTTGGAAGAGAACAGATTTGTATGCAAGGGGATATTGGCTTCATAATAACAGCAATAATGATTCAGATTTTACCAGCTGCATGAAAATGTATGCTTTTATTAAAGCACATGAAAGAAATTCTTTCAGTGGAGCAGCTCCAGAAAAAAAACAAAAATTTGAAGGAAAGTACCAAACAGCTTGATGGCTTTCGAGTAGCAAAAGTTTTAGGAAGTTATATATCCTGAGATACACCAGCAGAACTTTATGTGTATGCATGCATATATACATACACCCAAGTTTTGCTATAATAAAACTTTGTGTATGTGTGTGCAAATGTGTGTGTGTGTGTGTGTGTGTGTGTGTGTGATAATAGCTTGCATATTTTAAAATGTATAAACCCTTCAATTTCATTTTTATGGCTCTCTCTTTTAGCTTTTAGATTTCAGTTTATTAGATTGATTCTCGGGCTAGAAAATACCATTTTGAAAGGATTCAGCCATCTACTCAGTTTCCAAGGGAAATACCTCTTCCTTCCATGTAATTTTTTAAACTTTTTTTAAAGCACCAGAGACTGAACAGAAAGTGATAAAGACAGGGAACATGACAGGAAAATATCCCTTTATGTAACCAAAGGTCTAATGGGGAACAGATGAAAACCAGTTGTTGTTCTAAAAGTTATAACTGCCTTAAGACTATACACAGCCTGTCTTGTTTTATCATCGAACATTCCATTTAATATCTTCTAAATATACTGGTAACGTTAGGAAGGATAAAAAACTAATTAGGTGAGGCATTTTTTATGTTGATTACATTTACATATCCTGATTAATGCAGGACCTTGCAAAGTACGTAGCAGACTATGTTGATAACATGCATTTTTGTACACAATGATGGCTATCCATTGCCTTAGAATGAGGTCTGTTTAACAAAGGAAGCACCATTAAACGAAGTCATCTGTATGATAATACAGACACATATATACTCATTTGAGTGTGAACTAATCAGAAAATTCTAATGTCCCAAATGTTTAAGCTTTCAAACATAAGAGTTGTTTTTCCCTTTTTCATGGTAAAAGTTTATGCTCTGCTCTTAGCACGCGATAAAAAATATCCCATCAATTCACATTTCAAGTTGAATCTTTGAAAGATATTTGTACTAATAAACTTGTGGTAGAAAAGAATGACCTTGCAGAGTTGTCCAGTCTATCTATTTCATACCAAGGCAGACTCACTCTAAAGAGACAACTGTCTAACCTGACCTTTAAAGATGTTCAGATTTAAGTCTTTCCAGGTAATTCAGTCCTTCTGAAAACTCAGCTTTATAGAGTTAATAAGAATTATACCTGAATCTTTCATACAGTGATCTAAATCTTTGGTCCCATTTCTTGTGTAAAGACTTTTATTATTGCCATCTCTGGGAAAAAAGTCTTAAGTTCAATTTAACAAAAAAAAAAATCTCGAGGGTTTTTTTCTCTTAGGTCATTCCTTTTTATGCCTGATCATTCTCACAGCTGTCTCCAGCATCCCATTCATACACATCTTTCTTAACCACAATAACCTAAACCAACCACCACATGCTAGCTAAAACCTCAATAATGTTGGAAAGATTTGATGGATTATTCACATTTTTCTGTAAGTTAAACTGATATTTAAATATGTCGGAATATTTGCCCTTTTCACAGGGCATTGGTAGCTCATCCTCTGCTGGTGATCTATTTGCTTAAGATCAATACCAGAACAATAGCTCCCTTATCCATTGTTCCCCATCACATGTTCATAAAATTGACCACTGCAATCTAAGTAAAATACTTTGATCCTTAGGAATTCCATCATATTCTCTAAAAGGTCATGTAAGAATATTGAAGATGAGATTTTGCAATGTATTTTCTCCTACAAAGGAAGAGTGTGGGTCATAACAACATCAGATATAAACACAAGGTTAAAGCAGCTGAGAATATGGGACATAAATGTTTCAGAAATAAAGAACAGACATGAGTAGTCAGTCTATTCCTCCCCAAATGCTATGTGGAAGACAGATTAAATAATAATAATAAATAATAATAAACAGATTAAATAATAATAATAAATAATAATAATTAATAATAAACACTTTTGATATGTATTCAAGATGGAATTTAAGAATTCAATGAATAATGTAAATATATAGTCAGGTTGTTATAAAATTCTGAAAGTTATATACTTATATAATCTGCAAAAGATATAACGGGGGCAGTAGCGTGAAACAAATCTTCCCAGGGCAGAGGTGGCACATAGAAGGCAGAAGGGACTGATCTAGGGCTCAAACTTCAAATAAAACCAAAGACAAGGGAGCTCACATTTCAACTTTAACCAACCCATAGCACAAAGGAAACTATGCCTTGGAGAACTGATTCTTTTCTTGCCTTTGATTTACAGATGTCTTGGCTGACATCTGTAGGCTGGAGTTTCAAGGACTGGGCACTGAGCATGTAGTATGCATTTCCCAAATAAAACATAAAACTGGTGATACTTTCCTTCCCTCCTGGGTTTGCACAGACTCAGTCTTTAGGAGAAGTCAATAGCAATTTCAGCATTATTTAAAGTCTACCAGTCCTAAAAGATTACCAGTCAGATATAAAATAAAACTTCTTAAGCTTTACTTATAGTTAGGATGGTTTATTCTGGAAGATGAGTATTAACAGAAAATTTCCCGCCACTAGGGTTAATCTCCTCTTGCTGTCTAAACTCACACTCAGACTTTCCTAATGGTGCATTGCATGTGTCTGTATTGGAGATGAGAACTTACTCTTGATCTCTAGGTACTCTGGATAAAACTATCTGCTGTGCATCAAACTGTAAATTCTCTTGTTTTGTTTCTTCTGTTTTGGGTTTAGGTTTTCTTCCTCTGTGTTCAGAGGATTTTATTTGAAGTGTAGCAGACTCGATGACACCTACTGTAGGTCTTTATTCATCCTTCTGTGAACTAGCTTTTGATATTTTACAAAATAGGAAAATACCAGACTACAGTGTCCATCTGGCAGCCTCCAAACACTATTCTTCCCAGCTGCACTGTGCTCAAGTTTCAATAATGGCATTAAACTCACCAAAAAACTGTAAACTCACTGAAAATACTAGTTATGCTTTATCTTTGTCACTGATTGACCCCAAACACTAGTCACCCAGTGTCTCATTACCCTCTGCCATGGATTAAAAGTGAAGCAAAAGCTGTGTGCGAACAAAGAGGAAGTTATTCCCTACTTCCCATTGTGAGGCGTTTAGCCCCCTTAGTGGGACCCCAGTAGATGTAACATTTTCTTGGAAAGATAAACATCATAACTGCAAACATCCCTGCTTAAGCTTTTGTTGCTGGGTATGGCATCACATGGTGTGGAATAGATTTCTGGTCAGTTTGGGGAACTCCCATCCTGCTCACCGGGCAGGGCAGAGAGCAAGAAACAGAGAAGGCCTTGATGCTGTGCAAGCACTGCTCAGCAATATTCAAAACACTGCTGGGTTGTCAGCAGTGTCTTTTCAAAAGACAGCACCAGTGCAATGCTGCAAAAATGTTAACTTCATTCTAGCCAGAAACAGTGCTATTCCCTACCAAAATCCACATAAAATAGACGAGGAAAGAGTGTACATCTAAACTATTCCTATATAGGAGAGTTTAGATGCAAGACTTTTTTGTTTTCAGTATCACAAGGGGTCTTAAAAAGCTAAATATTGTCATATAATCAGTTCAAGAACAGCATTTTTGAAACAAAGACTTTAAAGTCTGTCTCAATGTCCTTTAATTTTAACTGCATGGTTGCATGCCTGCCAGCCCAAATAACCTTATTACTCAGTGAAAGCCCCACAGTACCTTTTTTTCTTTTCCTTTTTTTTAATGTGGAAAATAATCTTCAGAAATGCACAGATCATTAAAGTGGGTGTTGACTTTAGTGCTTATGTTTTTGATCTGCAGACTCCAATATATTTACCTAAAGGACCTGACTACTTCAGTTATGTTACAGGTGGCCCATTAACTTGGTGAGGTAGTTATGTAATTACATTATCCTGGGGATGACAAGAAAGAATGCTAATTGTACCAGCTCATTAAGTTTCTTTTAAAATAGGTGACACCAGAGAGTCTGAAAGAAGAGATGTGTCCTAGCTATCTTTTTCTAGGTTTTTTCTACTCCCATAATTGCCCAGGGAGCAAAGAGAATACTGAGGAAATTTATATTACCTACGATAACTCAATGAAAATAAATAGCTTTTGTTCTGCTTTTCTCAACTGAAAACAGAAGTTAAAAAAAATTGAAGGACATGATAGAAAAATGAAACTTTTTTATAAAATTCCATTTGTGAATTTAATCTTGCTGTCTACATAACATAATATCTGTAACTGAAAATTTATAATTTGGATAAAGACAATTTGAAAAAAGGAGATTTATACTAACCTCTAAAAGTCTTACCAAAAGTAATGAAAGGACAGTAGTATGAAGGAAAACTATCCCAGAAAGGTCCAGAAATTTTGAAGGCTTCTGTACAGAAAACAAGTTAGTTGAAGTTAATCACAAAAGTAAACTTTAATAGCTCTTATATTAAAACATAACCTAATTGCAGTGATGCCCTTTCAGCTGCTGCCTGTGACCATATTCTGATTTGTGCTGATTCATATGTTCTTGTGACTATGGAGGACTCAGAGTGTATTAACCTCAACTAGATTTTATCTACCTTTGTTAGATTCAAGACATGCAAATGTTTTTAGATGGAATTCTGCAATTCACCTAATCAAAGCCATGACTTAAATCATACAAATGTTCCCAGAAAGTTAGTAAAAATGGCAGCTTCATGCAAACTATTATTCTTTAGTCCCTCTAAAAATCTTGTAAATTCTATCAAATTTTGACTGTGATGATAAATGAAATTAAAATGGGAAGTATTAAATAGGAGTACCTATATCACAGTAGAAAAAAATTGTTATTAACAGTTCCTTTAGCTGTTATGGAAAGGCACAACCCTGGATGAAAATTTTTGCAGAAATGTTTTCTTCCCAAAAAATGCTATTAAATGCTTATTTTTACAGCATCTTTCACAGAATAATTGTCAGAACAGGTAATTTGGACTTTGATTTGTTCAGTAATGTCCCATCATGTAATTTTAAGCCAATTAATTTATTATCCTTACCTATATACACTTATAGTAAGACAAAATACTATATAACAGACATAATAAATATTTTGAAGTGTCTAATTGCACATTTATTCCAGCATTTTCATTATTTTCTATTGAATATATAGAAATAATTATACAAATTAAATATTTCTGTATTTTAAATGAAATTTCATTTTTTCTAATTTTAAAAATAATCTCTTTTAAAGACATTAAAATTTCTCTTTGCTTGCAGACTAACAAAGAAATAGCTTTTTACCTTTAATGGTAAGAGTTGTTATACTTTGCAAATACATCTTTTAATGGGTGCCTTCTGTTAATAATGATTCATTTCAAAAGGTCTGTCAGGTAGAAAGGTGGTGAGAAGAAAGGAGGGAAAGGTGGGAAGAGATAATAGGGGAAGGGAAGAGGAAAGGAGGGGAGGTAAGGGCAGGACCATGTAGAGCTGGGAAGGGAAGGAGGAACTTTCTACCAGGTTGGATTGAACAATTTTTTGTACTAGATAAAACAAATGGGTTTTTTATTTTAGTCCATTTTCTTAGGTATTACTCTGGCCAAAACTCTGAGTAGACTGTCATGAAAATCTTCCCCACTATGAATTAGTATGGTTATATTTGCAGTGAATATTCATGTTTTCATAATCAGAAAATAACATCAAAATGTTTCTATCTGACTAAGGGCTTTGAAACATGGAATTATTAAAAGTAATGTCTCCTCTGCCTTTTGTTTTTTATGTAACTGAGTCTCAGCTTTGGAAGAACATTTTACCTTGCAGCCAGTCTTTTAAGCTAGAAGAATATTTCCTAAGTCAGGGAGTCTGGAAGTGGTACCATTTTGATGCGTCTTTTCCTTCCTTCTTGCCTTTAGTATTGCATTTCAAGCCAAGATATTTCACCAGTGATTTCTTTTCCTATATAATAGTTTAAAGTAAATCCATGCAACAGATTTTTTTGGTGGGGTTTTTTTTGTGTATGTGTGTGTGTGTGTTAGGTTTGTTTGTTTGGTTGGTTTGTTTGGTGGGGGGTGGGCTTTTTGTTTGTTTTGGTTTTGTTGTTGCTGTTGTTGTTTTTGTTTGTTTTTGTAATAATTTTCAGTCTGGATTGCTTCTGGTGACAGTGAAAGCGCAGATTGTGTATGGCATGGCATGCTCAGGACAGGATTGTACAGTAGCATCATTTGGTCCTAAGGACACTAAGGAAGTGATTCTTTTTTTAATTCATTTTTAGACAGAGTTCTATCTCACTTGAAATTGCAACTCTTTATCATGGTGATAGAGACTTAACTTAGTAAATGTCTTTTCAGTGACTGTAGTTTGTTGGAATGCTGACTTAGCAGGGAAAATCTTTCCTTTCAAAATCCTTTTTTCCATAACGACTTTTAAATAATTAGAATCCTTACTTCATATCTTGGAAAATATGTTCCAGTTTATAGAGAGTAAAATGCAGAAGCCATAGCAGTGCCTTCTTCTTTGTAGCCTGTCAAGGATGAAGATTGCAGAATTACAGAACTGTCATGTCTTTCATTAGCTCCACGCAAGGGCAAGGGAGGGCAGAACTGCCCAACATGCCAGTCAGAAATGAGGCCTAACTCAGGAAGAATATATGGATAAAAATCCCCATAATAGGATTTCTGTGACCGGTGGCAGTAAAGATAAGATGCTAAAATTGTGGATAAAAAAATTGTTTTGCTACCAGTGGCAGTATCTTTCACTCAAAGAAATAATAAATATTCACTCATGTGCCCTAAAAAAATTCTTTTCTTTTGTAAAACCTAAGCTAAAAAAAAGCAGATGCCCTTGGAGAGAACTGTTTTCTCAATTACTTTGTTTTCTGATTCTTGTTAAATTTTTCCTTTTTTTCACTTGTCAATTGTATCATTGTGTCAAATATCATAAGAAATATGACTACTTTTCAAGAGGGTCCAGAAGAGTTACTCATCCTTCTCAAATTCAGCCATGGAAAAAATATCTCCATTAGTTCACTCAATTCCATCCTAAAAATGAAGCCTTAAATAGCGTAAAAGGAAATGTTTTGTAGAAGATGGTATCTGTCTCTGTTGATCTAGTGTCAAATAAACAGTACAGAAAAGACACCTGATTTTTAGAGGCTAAAGTTAAATCATAGATGCGTAATTCAGAGTGGAAGTTGTCCTGTTTTCGGCTAGGGTAGAGTTAATTATCTTCTCAGTAGCTGGTAAATTACTGTGTTTTGGATTTAGTATTATTCTAGTGTTGATACCACTGTCATTGTTTAATTGTTTTTAATAGCGTTTATTCTAAATCAAGGGTTTTCCAGTGTCCCATGCTCTGCCAGCAAGAAGGTGTACGAGAAGCTGAGAGGAAGCATGGCCAAAATAGCTGATATTTCATTCCATTGAATATCATACTCATTATATAACCTGGGAGGAGTTGGCTGAAAGGACCTAATCACTGCTTGGGGATCAGCTGGGCACCAGTCAGTGTGTGATAAGCAATTGTGTTGTATATCATTTATTTCTCATGGGTTTTCTTTCTCATTCTCTCTCTTCCCACCCTGCCCCCACCCCCCGACAGCAGTAATATTATTAGTAGTAAAATTTGTATTTTTACCATTCATATTATTAGTATAACTATCATATTTTATGTCCATTATTAAACTGCTCTTATCTGAACCCATGAGTTTAAAATGTTCCTTCTGATTCCCTTCCTCGCTGCAGCACAACGGAAGGCTGCATGGTGCTTAGCTGCTAACTGGTGTTAAACTATGATAGAATTGTTGAAGGTCGGGTTGGATGCGGTTTTGTGCAGCCTTATCTCATGAAACATTCCCCTGTCTATGGCAGAGGGCCTGGAACTAGAGCATCTTCAAAGGTCCCTTCCAACACAAACTGTTACATGATTCTAAACCAAATACCTTCAGTATCATCTATCAAAAAGAGTCTGCAAAACCCAGGTAACACTACCAGATGTTATTTTTTTTACTATGCACTGTGTGAAGAAGTTTCTTTTTCTCTTTGTTTTGAACAGCCAATCTGGTGATTTTATCTGATTCATCCTGTTCTTTGACTTTATAGAGACAGCTGTTGTCTGTTGACCTTAATATGAGGATATTAAAAACTTCTATCATATCCCTTGCTGCTCTGTACTTGTCTCTTTTTCAGACTAGTGGTCCTGATTATATTCTCCTGAAAACTAAGCTATACCTTTGATCACCCCTGAGGCCTCTTTGTTTTCAGTTTCTACTATGTGTCTTTTGAACTGGAATTTTGGAGCTGCATTGGGTATTCAAGGTTCATTTATACTGTGAATTAATAGTTAGAGATAATGATGTCTTATTTCTACTTTGACAACTAGCCTGCTGTGTTTCTCACCTGCAACCAAAGGCACCAACATATTTTGCAAATCTTGTCTTGAAGTACCTATCTGTCTCTGAAACTAGGGTTACAGAATGTAAAAATTGATTTTTAAAATTGAATGAAAAACACTGGGCAATTCTAAAACTGTTTCCTCACTTTTCCGAGATGTCAGAAATAAAGTGTAGTGTATTAGGTAGCTTGTTTGAGGAAATTCATGCCCAGAGCATTAGAGGTTATCCATTTATATTGCACTGTAAGAAATTTTTATAAAATGCTCAATATGTCCTGGGTGTGAAACAATTCTCTGCATTTTCAGAGTCAAACACTCCATGCAGAGAAATCCACACAATATCCACACAGGGAGTTACTGGGAGATAACATCCGTGCTGTTAAAGAACAGTTTAGCTTACTGAGTGTTTTCCTCCTCACGTTGGCAGCCCCTTTGATACCTGAGCAATATGGTAGACAAAGAATAAAAGCTCTTGTTCATTCCAAACAGAATATCAGATAAGCCTCTGTGATCACAGGTGACTTCTCTGGCTGTGCTTTTTCAGAAAGACTATTTCTGGTAACTTGATGACATTTTTAGCAAGTTCTTGACTTCTCACGCAACTATTTTTGATGAAGGCAGCATAAGGCTTTATGTGTCTCTAAACAAAGAGGTTCCCCTGTTGTTAACCAGCAGTTGATGAAAAGCATCAACTTTTTTAGCATTGCTTACATCCTGCAGATGCTTTAAAGTGCATGAACACTATTTGAGGGGAAAAAGGTGAATATCTCAAAAAGTGGAACGAAAAGCTTAAATTTACTAAGCTGAAGAGACTGCCAATTAAAAAAAAATCTGGGGGGAAAAAGGAATTACATTCTTCTACCTGTAAAATTTGAACTGGAATTCCTTTTGGTAGTGATAAAACTCGTAGCTTCATATGAAATAGCTTATTTCATCATTGTGATGATATTTATCAATATTTTTATTCATTCCTTTGTCTTTCAGTTGCACAAATTATCTCCTAGAAGGCTCATTCTATTACTTTGTGGGATGCACTGCCACCTTTAAACATTCCTAGAAACGATATAAGGAATAGTGGATTTGCACCTAGAGTACCCTTTGGGACTACTCAATTGCAATTAATTTAGCTAGACACTGGATGTCAGTGTTGCCATTTTATAGTCAAAAAAAAAAAAGGAAAAATCAAGAATATCCAAGGTGTAACCAGAAGCAGGATATAGAAGAAGTCTAATCGAATCATTCAGAACAGCTTAGGAACTAATTAGCATTTTATATCTTCATGGTAGGAAGAACATGTTGGCTTCAAAGAAGCAGCTCTTCATAAAGGTTTTGATTTCTATTAAGAACAAACAAACAAATGAAGAAACACTTCAACTAAATGGACAGTTTAGGAATCTGTCACAGAGCTTTTACATGGCAATTAACATCAACATTACATTTTATCAGAATGAGGAAGAGTGCACAGTGTGAGTGATGGATTTTGCTTGTGGTTAATTTTGTACCTGGCTTTCAAAAAACTGCCTGGACTTAACTCAGTCCTAATCTCATGACCTTAATGGAGCTGTTTACTTTTACACCAGGATTTTAATTTTCAACAAATTTTAAAAGAGATTTTTAGAAGAGTGAGATTGGAAGAATATGAATGGGGTTTCATAAAAGTCTACCCATGAAACGCAACCCTCCATCACCTACTGAGGCTCTGAGGCAAATTTTACCAAAGACTATATTTTATGTACTGGTTTTCACAGTCTGGTATACATACAATCTCCTTTGAGAGAAAGTCTTCCTTGGCAGAAATACTAATTCACCAGTGGCTTCAAGCCATCCTGCAGAAGAAAACCCAGTATTAAATAGGATCTCAAAGAAACAACACCCAATTTCACTAGCAACACCTTTCAAGTTAGCCTATTTCAAAATCAAATATCACAGTATCCAATATATTAGGAGAAAGACATTCTTAGAAACCTTCGTCGAGGACAAAAATTCCTTATAATGCAAATAAATATAATTCTACTGGCATTAAAAATTTATTTGGCTGGTAGATTCGAAACATCTAAGCTGAACAGCTGAAAACAGTATGAAAAATGAATCAATTTTTATTTTTAAAGTTCTTACTTGGACATCAAAAAAAAGCCCTGAGAATTCAGAATTAATTTTTAAACTGCAATTCATGTAATTTGTGTATTCATGAAAATGTTTCAGAAGATGGTGACCTGCAACCAACATAAAGCATATCAGACTGGTATGGATGACAAATATCAAAATTTTCTCTTAGGTTTCTAAACAGCATTCCAGAAACTTTTTAGAGAACATTAGGTGTGTCATAAATGAAAAATTTCAGTGAAGAATATTTCAATAAAAGTTTATTATGTTGTAGAGGAAAACAAAGAAATTATTAAGAGCAGCTGAAATCACTCTCAAGCTTTTATCATCCCAGAAATGCTGATTACCATCATGTCTGGTCTCAGTCAAAGGCTAGTCATGAGCTACACACATTTATCCCTTTAAATGCCTGTATGAAGTATTTGAACGCCATCAAGATTTATACAAAATATACTTCACATTGAACAATGAAGGCAAAGTTAAAAACTATAAGGGAGTGTTACTCCTTTTTTAGACACCAAGGTATGAATCAACATATCTAACAGAAAAGATGAACCATGATCTGATATTTCATCTCCAAAGAAATGATTGTTTAATTGGAGTGTCTATTAATATCTCCCAAATAAATTAGAAATGTTGAAGTTTAAAGAACTGATTAAATGAAGATGGACAGAAGAGAGATAAAAACAGTTTGGACTTCCTGAAGAACCCAAGAAAATCTTCTATCTATCTTATAGAAGATAACATGTTTCATAGACAGAGGGTTTTCTCTGATAAATGCAACCTAAGATGAATGCAATCTAAGACATAAAATATATCAGATTAAATTTAACATAAGGAACATTTCAACATGCAGTTAGATCATGTATACAAGAGAAAGAAGAGAGTCATATTTCAAATTTAATGTTTATGTAAATTGCTTTAGTTTTTAATTAATGTCAGATTTTATTAGCATTTGGAATTATAGTGTATATTTTGGATATTATAAATATTTATTAGCATTTTTATTCAACAAGAGCTAAATCATTGTAATCAGGGTACTGATTACTGTAAGAGACTGACAGTAAGTTCCTCACTCAACAGACTAAGAAGACTAGAAAGTGTCGTACTCACACAACCTTGGAGGAATTACAGTACCTAAACAGAGGCCTCTAGTGCCACAATTTTTTTCCCGGCATCTAATCATACTGAAGAAAAAACTAATATCACACTCAAGAAAACCACAAGTATCCCGTATTTTCTTGATCATATCTGCCAGCTCCCTGTTGGTATCTTGGATGCCTTTACTCTTTAAGATTTCACTAAACACTGTCTGAATTGCTGAAAAGCTAATATTTTCTTCTTCTCACTTTCCAAAAAAAAACTTCTTCAGTGCCTAGGAAGTTAACAGAATACAGTTCTGTACTGGCTGATGAGAGCTTGCTGCTTGTTGCCTTGTCCTGACAGCTGCTCTCAGGGCTAGGTAGATGCTTCTCATGAAGGAGAACTCCTTCTTGAGAGTCTGCAAGGCATGGTCAAGAGAGATAATCAACAAATATGACAGGTGATACGAGAGATCTCCTCAAGAAGAGACATAAGCAATCAGAAGCATATCAGACATTACTGACTACCTAAAGTAGTAAAACAAAAGAAGAAAAAAAAGCTTTTAATATAGATCCTTTTATGGCTTTGTGGAGTCTGATGCAATCCAAGAATCTGCTGAAAGTTTACAAACTGAGAACAAGACTAAGAGCAAATTTATAAAACTGCTTTGGTGTTTATTCAGTCATTGTTAGAAATGCTGTGCAGCTAGATCAAGCTCAAGACTTCATGTCAGTCTAAGCACTAATTGTGTTGGTATCTAAAAGATGTGTCTGGTTTGATTTGGGGGTTTTTGTAGCATTTTTCCTTTTACCAAAATCTTAATTTCACACTCTTTGCCCTTACTGTTTATATTTCTGTGTAGGAATAAGAATGCAGGATGTCTGTACCTTGTGCTTCACTATGCGGAGATGAATCCAGCAACTATGGCATACCTATGCATCACTACTAATTGAGTTTCTAATAAAAATGTTACAGCTACAATCACTACTAAAATTCTTTGTCTCATGCCTTATATGCCTCATTAAGGTATGACACTTTCACAAATTACTTCAGTGGTGAAATAGAGAGTATGACAGATTAAAAAAGACTAGGAGGGGCTGCAAAAGCATGGCAAAACATGACCGGAGTGCAGAGGAGTCTTAAGAAATTGAAGAAATAAGAATAGAAGGTGATCTGACAAGAATAGCTGCAAGTTTCCTCACTGTAAGCAGGAGTAATTAACTGCACCATGTCAACTGCACAGTTAAGTCTAAGAAAAGGAGTTTATAGGGGATCACAAGATAGACTTAGGGTAAGTACAATGTCTCTGTACTGTATTTATGCATGGTAGATGCATAATGCATATGCATGGTAGATGCATGGTACTAGTGACACAAATGGCAGTCCTACCAAAATGAATAAAAAGAGCATAGTTTGCAAGTTTTTTGCACTTTTTTCTGGCATTATTAAGCCCTCTTATGGAGGTTCAGGTGTTGCATTTCCTGGACGCTATAAATGAGGTAAAGGTTGATCAGATGTCTAAAGTCTCTCAATCCCTGATTTTCATCAAAAGTCTAAAAGAGTAAGACATTGGAGAAAATAAAGTCATAGAATGCATAATGGTTAGCCTGAAGGAGAAAGGACTGAGGGCAGATAATATTTCATTAACTGTGTTGGAAAAAAGAAAAAAAAAAGTAAAATTGCAGAAAAAGACATCAGATTAGGAGGTATTTCCAATGGTGAGGACTATAAAGCATGGGAATAGATTGCCTAGGGAGGTCTATCATTAAAGTCTTTAAGAAAAGGTTAAACAAAAATATCTGTCAGGAGGAGTGCTAATACTGCCTTGGAGCAGACTGAAGGACAAAATCTAAGATCTAAGATCCATGCTACGGCATTTCTCAGATCTTATTCAACTTATTTCTGCCATAATGATTGATTTGTGCAAGATTTCCCAGACAAAATAAAAACCAACTGAAAAATACACAGAAGGAAGACAATCAAAAAAGAATCAGCATCATGCATTTTTTAAAATAAATTCATACATTGAATGTGTAAAATTATTTCCCTATTTTTCCAAATTAGTATTGCCATCTAATTAACATATTTCACTTAGTCTTATAGAAATCATTTCCTTTTTACTAATTAATTACAAGACTAGATTAAAAAAATTGCGAAGATCTGTATATATACATAAGAAATGATTGTTGAAAAATTTGGATCTACACATTGTTTTTAAAGTTATTTCTTTATCTGTTAAACTAAAATGAACACATAGTGGAAGGTATTACTAATGGACAATGTAATAGAAAAAGAGTCTAAAATCTACACTTGCAGAGGGTGTATTAATCCCCATAATAAAATTATCATCTCTCTTACAGTTTATTATGTTCAGCTATACTTGTATAAAATGCATGTTCTTATCAAAAGGCTTCTAGTGTTCTCGCCACTGTTCTCCAGTCACCTTGGTCACAAGAAGTCCCAGTTCTTGCTGCAACAATACTAGATGGGATGGCTGGTAAAGGTGTATGACCAATGATGTTGACCTAGGCGCTCATAGAAGAAAATTTCTGTAGTTGCAGAACATAATAAGAGCTAAACTGGTCAGAAGAAAATCTCTCTCTCAAGAAAAGAAGTTAAAAATTAGTTTCTCTTCACAAAGAAAACAAGTAGAAAGAATTCTGCCTACCACTGCATTGCAGCAAAGGTGGGGCAATGTCAGTTTTTGCTGCAAGCTGCATGCATCTGGATCTTCCCAAGCACTTGACTATGTTTGGTCCAGTTGTTGCCCCACACCTACATGGGCTCTGGATCTGCTCCCACTCCAGGGCTGACACTCCAATCCACACACACACAGTTGCACACCAAATACAGAGTTCCTCATCCAACAAAATTAGGACTGGAGTTTAAGCAGAAGACAGTGCACGTTGAGCTGATCAGACACAGGGCATGGCCAGAGATTCTCTCCCAAATAGCCTTTAAGCCTCCCTTTCCCTATTTTGGTTCTTCCTCTAAGTCTTGTGCAATTGTTTCTGTGCTTTCCATAATGTATTCTTAGGCAGTCACCACCTCCTCAGTTCCAAAGGTCATCCAGAGCCTTTCTCCTCTTTACTTATCTTGTATGTTGTGTTTCCAGCACCTTGGAGCTCAGACTGTCCTGGAACAAGCTTGGCAAGGACCTGGATAGGATGTGCCTCTTTCCAAGTCCTTAATTCGCAATCCCCACCACCTGTTCTTCTTCTCTGTTCTTCTTCTGTTCTCCTCTGGCTTGCAGTGATGGTCCTTTGATGGTTCCTGAGATGGGCCTGGGGGCAGACAGGATGGTGTTTTTTGGGTCCCACGCCCACCATCATCTCTCCCTGCTCCTTGTGGGTGTGCAGACTAGGTGAGGATTTTTGCCTAGCGTAATTAATTACTGCCAGACTGTGGTCGTTACAATGCTACACTAGTTTCATGTGATGCTGCCAAGGAATAGGGTGATTAGCACAAAATTTTGCACTTTCCTTGGCAATTATAAGATTACATTTTTTTTCATTAATTTTCCAAGTTTTGGGATTCCAAGCTGCACATTGTGTGTTAAGTGTTATTCAACAGCAGCTCCCCCACTTTGGAACATTCCAGTGAAAACAGAATTACTATGAGCTGGTAATCTCTCAAAAAGAAATCTGTGTTGAAGAATTTGTTTAATTATTTTATTTTCTATTTTTTGTTTGGCCAAGGATTTGCATGGTTTTATGGCCATTTTTATCGGATTACTGGGAAATCTTGGCAAGACTAAGATAAAGCAGGTGTTTTGTTCTTTTGTTTGTTTTTTTTTAAAGTACAAATCACAGATAAAATGTGCCACAAAAGGAGCATGCTTGATGATAAAATAAACCCACTAACACACCTGACCATGAAGCACAAAAATCTCCAAGGTGGCACTGGCCTAAATCAGAAAAGTAGACAATACAGCATCACATAAAGGCTTTTTTCCAATCAGTTTCTGGAAAATCAACTTTGATGTCTCACCATTTAAAGCAAGATTATGTTACTACCTAACCTATGTTACATAACCATAAGAGATAGCAGAACATTGCCCTACTTATTATTGTACTTATGTCTAAAACCACAAAAAAATTTAAAATGAACACTTAAGTTATCATACTGTTTATTTTTTCCCTTAGAAATTAAATAGATAAATTTTTATAAAAAACAGTCTCCTGTCTCCTAGAAGTTGAGAGGCAAGGCAAAAGGCAGTTGGACCGTCCCATTCCCAGCTGTACAACAGAGAAATGGGAAGGCAAATGAAAAATGTTTCCAACTGTAGTGTTGTGTTGAAGACATAGCTGTCTTTCCTCTGGATAGATTCATAGGTCTGACTCATCCTTGATTTCTTTTTTACTGGTCTTGCATACGCAGCACCAAGGTAACATTTTGTAAGGACTTTGCTACTACTTTAACGAACTTCACTTCCAACAACTGGGAATATTGTTTTCCATGCCATTAAAAAGAAAAATTTTTGCTGTTATACTCTAGAGGAAAGAAAATAGAAAAAGGCAGCACAAGTTAAAAATAAACAAAGGGCTGGATTTCCAATTAACCCACGTCAGTCTTCATATCATGGGCCTCCAGATAAGAAGGGAAAAGTACTAATAAAGCAGCTTGTGAACTGTGTTCTGCTTAGAGAATAACTCACTCTACTTAATGGGTCAAAAACATAGAAGATATCAAAGCTAATTTTTAATTACAGTTAACAAAATCAGTTGCCAAATTGCTTCTTCACTTACAACCACTCTACAACAAAGCCAGATTCTCTTTTCATTAATGTTATTTAGCCTTGATTTACAGAAGGGCATTTCTCTGCTGTGTGTTACATTCATGTGCTCAGTTTAAATTGTTAGATTCTTGGGGCATGTTAAGAAGGCTACAGAAAGACTGAAGAACAGACTTTTCCAGATTTTATCACCAAACTATCTTTTCCTGACATCTATGGATGGTAAGCTTCCAAGAGAGAAATTTCACCATGTTTAATTCAGAAATATGATGAAATGTTTGGGGTTTTTTCCCAAAAGATGCCTTCTTCAAAGACTGATATTAGAATGAAGAGAGTGAAGGAAAAAAATACCATTTCTTGTTCATTTTCATTATCCTTTGAAAACAAACTAAGATTCTCAATGTGCATTTCCAGGATCAATTTAAAGCAACCTAAGTATGGTTTTTCACTGAAAGGGAGATCCTGTATTTTCTGCTTCCCAATCCCGATGTTGTTTCTCATGTTTTGGAAGTAAAATTTATGTAGAATTTACTTTGGGACTAAATGAAGTCTGGGATATGGGACCTGAGAAGAAAACTGAGAAATTGGCATGAGATAATGTGGACTGGTTGTTGCAAGAAAGTTGGAAAATGGGAGCCAGGTGGTTAAAGTGGATGTGAAAAAAGATAAATATTACTTGAAAGAAGATGGAGATTATTTGAGAAGCTTTAGAAGACTGCCTCTGAAGGGACAAAAATACTGAGAAGCAAATGAAGATGGAGAATAAAAGAAGGCAGATCTGATTGCAACCATGTTTCAGAAGAACTGACATTGATCACAGAGAAGTTCCCAAGAGATTTCCCTGGTATTAGA
The DNA here is from genome assembly GCF_008360975.1 of Lichenostomus cassidix. Classification (NCBI taxonomy): domain Eukaryota; kingdom Metazoa; phylum Chordata; class Aves; order Passeriformes; family Meliphagidae; genus Lichenostomus; species Lichenostomus cassidix. The sequence goes on along the minus strand of NC_139483.1, from coordinate 91,329,685 downwards.
CATTGAATTCATCAAGTAGTGCCAACTGCTGGTCATCATTTATGATTAGCAGTGCTGTCAGAAACAAAACTAACAAAAAGACAAAATTACTAAAGAGCTATGAAAAGGGGGATTAGAACTAAAAGGGGAAGGTTTAAGAAAAAACAAAACCAAACAAAAAACCAAAACAACAAAAAAAAACCCTATGTCAAAGTTTGGGAATAAGAAAGTGGGCAGGTGATAATAAGCCACAAAGGAAAAGGAGATCATGATGAAAAGTCTGACTGCAATTGGAACATGTCTGTATAAACTAGACAGAACCTAGAAAAACTTGAGTGCTGCTCCACGTTTATTTGTCCTGTTTAATTTTTAGGTGTTATGGTCTTAGACATGTTTGGAGCCATAATATGAATTTTGATTTCTTCCATCAAACAGGATGTACAAAACCACTCACCTTGAAAACCAAAAGATGGATCTCTGTCTAGCTATAGTCACAAGGACTGACTAGTTGGGAATAAAACCAGGACAAGGTGCAGAAAAAAACCAGGAAAAAAAGTAATTAAGAAACATATTATAAATAGAGAGGATGTGTGGGTTTAAAAAGTACATTTGTCAGTAGGACTCCATTTCTTACAGCCACTTGAATGTGAGTTTTAATGAGGCAAACACTACCAAAGGAGAAAGGGGGATCTAAGTTTTTGTATGGTAGAAGGTTGCCTGTGGGTTGAAAGTTAATTTCTGTCTTTTCTCATCAGATCATATCTGGTATCAGTAAAGTTGTTTAATGGAAACTTTTAGTAGTTGATCACTAATTATGTGTTTTTCATTTTTAGAGTACCTCACTTTATGCTTTGGATTCTGAGCAAAGCAAGTGGTGTATACTCAAGAGATGCATCTGAAATCAGTGAAAGGTGTGCACTGAATATATAAAGTGCTTAAATAAACCAAGATCCCGCAAGAATCAGGTTCCTCCATTTCTCAGTTTGGAAATTCTAAACACATGAATTCCAAGGGGACTTTCAACAAGAATCTTGCTGTGATTTTATTGTCTATCTCTAAAAGTATACTTCAGTATTAAGTACACGACTGTTTTTGAAGCACTCAGATCTTATATAGATAAGCAATAAGAAAAACTAAAAATATTACAGAATTAGTAAGTCCACTTTCAGAGTATCATATACTATGCTGTAAATACAGGATAGAAAAAATTCAAAATTCGGTTATTTACAAACACTGAACACAGGTCCCATAGTGTCGTGGTTTGATCTTGATTAAACGCCAGGCACTTTGACTCTTTCTTGCTGCAACAAAAAAAACCTCCAAAAATACACACTAATTTTCTGAGTCAAATGAGATAGGACACTCGTAGGAGGACGCACGGAAGAAGAAGAGGGCAAACAGGCTCTAAACTTAAAGTTGCAAAAAGTGATTTAATTACTTAACAGAGTTGGAGGATAAAATGCAAGGCAAAAATAAACTTTTCATATTCTATTTTGCTCACTCACTCCCCTCTTACAAACTCATTTTATTCACCTCCTTTCCTCTTTTGAACCAACAAGCTCGGGTAGGGAGGCAGGGTGTGTGGGGTATTTTCTCAGTCTACAGAGCAAGTCTATAAATCTATTCATCACCACAATTCTTCTACTACAAATACTCTTTATCTCTACTTCTTTCTTTCTCTCTTCAGGCAGTTTCCCTGCTTTCACTCCCACCCTCTTAAGAAGCAGTCTCTCCGCTCACCCCTGTTCCCTCTTTCCAAACTAGCAACACAGACAGGGGGGCAGGGTGAGGGGTTTGCTCTCTGGTCAGTCCAATCAAGGAGAGGGGTTCTCTACTTAGCCACGGGGTCTCTCCTACAAGAGACAGTTCTCTGTGAACTTCTTTCGCATGGGTCTAATCTCACGCACAACATCCCACCTGAATTCTGCTGCAACATGAGTTCTTTTGTCCATAAGGTGCTGTGCAGACTCTCCTGACCTGAGGCCAGGCTGCTTCCATGCCAGGAGCAAGGCCTTTCTCTCCCTTGCAAAGCCTTTGTAGCTTTAATTCTTTCGATGAGACTCCAAACTGGATCACAGCTTTCTTCAGGCATCCACCTGCTCTTCTGGCATGGGCTGTAGGTGGACTTCTGCATCCTTGTGGACTCCATGGGCTGCAGGGGAAACCTCCTGCTCCCCCCATGGCTTTCACTACGGCTAGCAGAGGGTTTTCAGCTCTTGTGCTTGGAGCACTGGAGCACCTCCTCTCCTACCTTCTTCACTGACCTTAGCGTCTCTATGCTGTTCTCCCTTCACATATTTTCACTTCTACCTCCACTTCCTCTTAACTACAAAGAAGTGTGTGCTTACCTTGTTTTGATTTCTTCTTAAATATGTTTTCACAGAGGCGTAACCAGCACCTCCAATTGGCCCAAACTTGGCCGGTAGCATGTCCATCACCTTCAGAGCCATCAGAGATTGGCTCTGCTGGACTTGATATAAAAACTTCTAGAACTTTCACTCAGGACACACGGGAGCCATCTTTGTGCCACTCCCCACCCCTCAGACACCTCCCCAGGCCTACCACAACAGCTTCTTCTTTTGGAGGGGTCCAAATTTCTCCTAGATGTCAAAAAATATTTACTGAAGTTTGGGCCAATCAAAACCACCACACATAGAAAAATATTGTATTGCTGTGGAATGAGAAACTTCTTCTTAAATGTAGACAGTGAAGGTTGCAAAAGCATCCATATTCCTGGATGCACCTGAAGCCAGAGCTTTTGACTTCTGAAGATAAAAATATTATTCATAGCCTGCAGATTCTCTCTCTCGCTCATATGCTTACATATATGACAAGGAGAAAAGTATCACCATCACAAGATATGAAACAAAATAATATCTTTTTTTCCTAGATTTTAATGTTTGAATTATAAACTTACATGATCAGATAAGTGCACCTTCATCTATTAATTTATCTCTCTTGATATTTCATAAAATCTAGCTCAGAAGGCAACTCTTTGCTAGAGTGGATTAAATGTCCTGTATTGCAGAATTTTCCCACAGCCAATATAGAAGTCAAAGAGAAAAAATTTCATGCCCAAGAGGTCACTATATAGACGAGCTTTTCCATAAAATATCTGCATGTAATGTTTCAACCATAAGGCTTTTAGGTCTGTAAATAGTAGGGAATCTCAGAGTTTAGATGGTAAGTGAATATTTGGCATCCATGAGGTTTTACAAACCTTGTTGTAAGCCAAAGAACTGCTTAGATCAAAAAGATTTGTTTTCTGGAATAACAGACATGGATATACCATTGCGTAAATCTAGTTAGAATTATTCTATATTCTTGTTGAGTGACAAGTACCTTTTGAATGTGTGTGGTTACTGCCTTTCTGAACATCATGAAGCCAAGCAATAAACTCATTGCTGAAACAAATCTTTGTGCAATTCTTTAGACAATGCAGTATGTTGTCAGTTTCTCCAACCAAACAGAGACTGAATAAACCAGGAATAGCAAAACAAAATGATCTCCAACAATAAGGCATGCTTTTTCTGCAGTAAAGTGCTTGAGTTAACAGCTGAGTTATAACACAGTGATCACATTATTACAGTGGTTAGTCACCATACAGTGAATTTTAGTGGTATTAGGTAGTGCATAGTAATACTTCATGATGCGAATGCAAGAGGTAAAAATTTATTTGGAGAGAAACATTCTTGTCTAAATATAACCTTCAGTAAAATGACTAAGCAATATCACTTGCAGTTATTTGGAGACTAGTGAATGAGTGTATGCTGAACAGCAGTTTGCACCTCATGCACAGCATTGTTAAAAAAACAGCAAGTATCACAGAAATATTACAGTAATATAATGCATGTAACAGTAATATTAATGTATTATGCAAGTCAGATAATAAACTGAAAAACTTTCAGAAATAGAGGAAGTACAAACATACTGTTCAAGTGCATGCACTAAGGTTGAATTCTGATTTTCTTTAAGAAAGATGCAAGAAGCTATGACTTTGGGACTGCTGTCTGAGTTCATGTTTTTCAATTTTGGTCTAATTCCTCATGCTATTTTCCAGTTCCTCTCCAGCTGAATCATGTCCCTGCAGCTACTGTTCAAAGAGGACAAAGTACTCCTAAGGCTCACTTAGCTGCTGATGCTTGATTATTTGTTGAGCTTTTGTGCTGTGGTCTGATTTTGCCTTCAGTAACCTCAGTGCTTCAGAACCACCCTCACTGCCAGAGTTAAAAGGAACCTCTTTAAGCTGTTTTTTGATTTCCGTGTCTTATATTGTTTATCACATATATCTTTTGTGAGCTGGATTTCATCTGTTTTTAATGTCTCTTCCATTCACACTTAAATCTGTTAAGTTTATGCAATTTCCTTTTTGTATTGTTTTGCTCCTCCATTCTTCTTTTTCTGAAATAATTAAGCCCCATGTTCTCAATCTTTGATTGTTTCCAAATAATAGAATCTGCTCCAGAAATTTTAAAGGTCTTCTGCAATTGTAATGATTAGAAGAAATATAAAAAACTGTTCATTTAATTTTGTCATAAATATGAGCATAGTTAAATCTAATCTTCAATCTTGGGAGTAAATAAATGAGCAAGACAGTATTTAATTTTACGTAATTAATATGTTAATTGTAAAATCATTTCTTATAAAAATCTAGGTATCAACCATTAAAATTATTTTAATCCAATATTCAGATAAGCTACTATGAGATCTTTACAGCATAATAAGCACAGAGTACAAGGAGGCCTTTAGTCCTTCAAAAATAATATTGTGGGGTTTTTGGCACATTATTATACCTTTCTTATCCTTCTACCATAGCAAACCAACCCATAAAACAAATGCTATATTTTCCACATTTTCAGTTGTCCTTTTTTGCTTGCTTTTTAATATTTCCATTGCTTACATCCTTGATTGTAATATATGTTTACTACTAAGAAAACAATCACTGCATTAGATATTACAAAATCTTTACATGTGTACAATACCATATGGTTTGATAAGTGCATTGCCAAAAGCATTTTTCGATGACAGCAGTCATTGTTTTTAAAAGAAACACTTAATGCCATTTTCTCAGACTGTTTTCTCTGTTCAGCAAAAAGCAGAGATTATTCATATACCCCTTCTATGTGATGCATGCATAGTCTAGCACGACTGCTATAACTCCTGTACAAAATGCTCAATGTGAATAAATAGCATATATAACCTGAAAAAGATATACCTCAGTTATCAAAAACAAATGGCAGAGTGAAATCTGGTTGCGCTAAGACTACATATGATTAATACACAGAACCTTTTTTACAATCTCAAACAAAACTATTTTACTTTTTAGTACTAGTGAAAAATATGTAACAAGGGGTGGGGAAAGGTATACATGGAAATAGCTGTAAATTTCAATTTTGAAATTTGAATCAATCATGCATGCCCCAATATATTTGTTCTTGCTCTTCAATTAGTGCCTACACAGGATAGTAGGTTCTGTCCATATTCTAAACTCAGTTTTCAAGCAATGTTCAAAGTACCTTATAAATCAGATCTTGTCAGGTCAATCTAGAATAAATCCTGAAAGTTCTGCTTCTAGCAAGTATTGAGAGTTGTTTTGGACTTGAACATGCCCTCCAGCATCCAACTATTTCTACAGATAAGAAACACCAATATTAGTGCAATTTCAAACAAAAAAGAAACTGGTGACAACCTAATTAACTTAGTTCTCAAGAAAACAGTTGGCATATACTTACACTAGTTGAACATGGAGTATTCAAAACACATACACACCAAAACAGCCTCTCAGAAGATCAGAATCACATGAGATGTTTACACCCAAACCTTACCAGCAAGATGAAAAAATGACAGAGCCTGAGGTATCCACTTACAGATGGAATTGCCTTGCCGAGATACCAAAGTCTGGGGTTGGAAAAAAACTGCTAAGAAGTCTCAAATTAGATATATGAATCAAGTCAGATTCATTAAACCAATGTACATCATAGGCAGCCTCACATGGCTGATACAACTGTAGAGTCACAGAACTTGAAAGGAAAGAGGTGCCTAAAGAAATTACCAAGTAGCAGAAGGAGTTGTGAGAAAGTTTGTACTCACAACTGTGCAAAATATGAAAGAAAAAAAATGTTTCTGAAGGAATTATTGAAATGAGAACTCATGGTAGCTCCGAAGTTCAAGAGGAAGGACTTCAACATGGAAAGGGATAAAATTCTAAAGCAGAAATCTTAAGTGCAAGAAGGCAACTCAGCAGGGAAAAACAGAGGTTGAATCTTTCCCTTCTGACTGATACCTGCCTCGCTTATCGAGAATTCTTGCATTTCTTGCTGTCAGTGTTGAAAATTTTTGCCTGGTAAAACTTAAAATTTCAGCTATCTTTTCTTTGTGCTTTAATAGCACGTAAGTGCTTTGCACATCTAAGTTTTAAATATCCCACTCACAGAGGGCCTTCATGTGTGGCAAAAATGCCCAGCCCTATGACGCGGACAGAAATAGACATGTGTCTCTTTTTATTCTACAACAAAGTACTGCAGCTGACAAAATACTGAAATCAGTCACCTTACAATTTAGTATAGAAGAATATGTACTCCAAAGCAACAGATAAAGAGAAATTTCAAAGAACATTTTTTCAGGTTTCTGAAAATCTTACCTTCAGCTTGGTGACATTGACTTAGTTACCTATTTTTATACAAGTCAAAATTGTAAAAGTGCATATTTTAGTAGTGCACTGCTCAGTCACTTGAACAGTAATAGTTTAGATAAAACTACAAAGACATCTTCTGCATGTTTGCTTAACACTGAAGCCCAAAATGGGGTTTGTTTGACACTGGTAAAGAATGCAGGTACATCTGCTATAGGTTGAGATGTTTCTGCTATGTTTTCTGGACAAGAGCCACTGGGCAAAGGGGTTAAGCAAGGGGAATATTGGGAGTGGTTGTCTATGTCAAATAAGGATTCTCCTTGTTCTGCAAGGAGCATGATTTTTTTATATCATGTCAAGGTTACATCAGTCCCTCATATGCAACTTGAATTGGAACAGAAGTTATTCCATGAGATGCTCAGTGTCCAACACAGTCAAGTTTTTCTGACAGATCCAGGCTGGTCAAAACCACACAGACTTTTTCTTTCCAGTAAAGCAGAAGCAGGCATGGGATTCCCATATTCATTCTGAATTTGATAGCAGGAGTCTCAATAGTTTTGACTAGATACTTTCAATTTGGCTAGGAAGACAAAAGACACAAAACAGACTATTACTTGAGCATATCTAACAGTCAACAGAGGGAGATATGCAACAATGATAGACATTGAGCTTTAATGAAGAGGATGATGACCTTTGAATTCACATAAACAGATTTCCTATTTTACTGTCTAACATGATCCCTAAATAAACCACAACAATTAATTATGCCACAGTAATTAAATATATGACAAATGCATTACAGTTTTTAATGTTTATATGGCTATATAAGCTAGAACTTATACGCAGCTCTGTATATGTGTACATATACATATATATGTTATTAAAAATTCATGTTTCACTATTTAATTACACATCATATGTGTACCCAAGACCAGAAATGTGGCTAAAACTTGTCACTGAGCAAATTTGTTTGGTTTTTGCTCTTACTTTTTCTTCCTCTATCATTCTTCCATGCTTCTTTGTGGTCAGGCTTGCAAAATAAATACAATGATAAAAGAAAATTAAATCACACAGATTTCTGATTTCTGTCAAAATTAAAAACATGAATGTATTGTACAATCACAGCTACAAGCAAGAAAATGGATGAGAATGAAAACAGATGAGAGTGTGTTATTTTATCAGTGTCCTAAACTAAAGAAATACTGACTCTGGACAGAGAATTTCTATTTTATAGCAACCATAATAGAACCTCTTTGTTTGTGGGGGCATCTCACATGCCTGGGGGAGAATTGCATTCTTAGATATTCAGATTTACTTTCTTTGGTGTTTTAAATTGGCATACAATGGACTGAAATACTTTATAAGTATGTGCCATATTTTTAACTGTCAGTGGGTGAAATTATGTTAATACATGTCCATGTCTACCTATCATTCTAATTCAGCTCTTTATTAGAAACCCAGGTAATCAAAAAATCTTTGCATTGACTGTAAAAGGAGCTAAAATATGTTAGTAGAGAATAAGGCAATTGGATTCCCTCATCATTACCATGAACTAAAATGCTGGAGTGATTATCCTGCCTTAATTCAGGTCCTAGAAAAAAATAATTTGAAAGAGCATAAGAATCAGAAACTGAATATTAATTGAAAATATAAAACTCTTTTGTTTGTTGTTTTGCCTAGGCCCTTTAACTGCTATTAAATTGCTATTTTTAAAGAAAAGACTGTGCAGCATAATTATTAGCACTACAGAACAGTACTGAAATATTTTAAATACTGTTATTTTAATTTTGTCATCTGTGCAGGTAGAAGGCATAATCTCTGCCTCAAAATAATACTTGGAGGTAATTAGCCTCATTTGCCTGATCACTGTGCAATTGATATTACTGTGAATATCAGCAATGTTTGTATACTGAGTAAAAGTGTTTTTCATTATCTTTGAGCACCAACTGAAGTTGTGAAATAAATTTGCATGTGTAGTTTAAATTGAATATTTTTTCTTTGCAGCAAACCTTTTTAAATCTAAATTTGTGATATACAGTTATTTCCAGTTTGTTTTGCCTTTTGAGCTTTTCAGTAAGGTATTTTAAAATTGTATGAGCTTTCCTCATTCATTAACATAACAAAAATGCATAACGCTGGAAAGTGAAACCTATCAGAACCACAGAGTCAGAAAATAGAAGACTGAATTTGTATTGACTGTATAATAACAAAAATGATGCTGTTAAAATTCTGCAAGACCTTGCAGAAATATAATAGCCTAGTCTGACTCAATTTACCCTCACCTCAGTCTTCTGTAGCAACCAACACAAATGCTAACAACTATGAAACTCTCCCATTTCACTTTTTTAAAAATATCAATATACCTTGGATATATTTATCTGTATAGCTACTTATATTTATATAAGCAATTTAAAAAGTTAAAATATTCCCAGGCTATCTGGTTATAGTATTTTGAAAATAAATACTGTAATTACTGGTTAATTCACCATTCTTTGTATAAATGTATTCAAAAGTTAAATTAATCCAGTCACACATGACCTTTCAATTGACATGCTCCACTTTGGTTTCAGATAGGCATATGAATTAACAGTGAATGATGGGATAAGATATGCACTGGTGAGAATCAGAGCAGTCTCTGTTGAAAGCCCTTTCCATGCTTGGGCTAAGTCACTGATCCAAACACTGATGAAGTCATGGAAGAACAGCTTGAGATATCATTGAACTTTGGGTCAGTCACTACAGAGGCAAAATGAACAATAATGGATTTTCCATAAAAGCTGGAATAAGAAAACTTTGAAAATTATTTACATAGTTTTATTCTAAATATATTCACAAATGATTGGACTGGATTTTCAGAAGTGGAGAAGAGTGGAAACATTTTGATAAACAATCTATCACATCTGTCATATAAATTTTCAGCTAATATTATTCATAGTACTTATTATTTCAAATACTTTGTACAATTTTTTGAATGAATTATGGATGAATACAAACACAAGTTATTTGACCAGCAGCATAAAATGAGTGAATCACCGACATATGTACTTGTCAAACATTTCAAAAGAAATATACAAAGTGAATTATTTAGAAAATGTGTCTGAACTTGGATCAAGCCCATACTGTTACTCTCTGGAATGTGTGAACATGTAAAGAAGAAAGAAACGTGATTTTTATAAAAAGTTGAAAATTTTAATTCCATGATTAGATATATTTTTTTTTTAATCTAAGTACTCAAAAATCTTCTATTCAAAAGTTAAAGAAATACATGCAATTTGTAACATGTGAGGCTATCTGTGTAACAATCCAGGCAGAATAGTCATCCCTTTTTCTGCCTGTAAGGAGACATCAGCCATGAGTCAGATCATATGTCTATTCTATTGTCTAAGTCATAGGACTACACTGTTGTATTTGAACTTCTTTTACAGTCTCCTTTCACAGGCAATGTAGAAAAAATAAAACTCTTATATGAGTAATGTTTCATATGGGTTTTGTTGAATTGATGTTACACGTGCTTCAGTCCTCCCTAACTGATCCAGAGTTCAAAATTTTCTTGAAAATGATCTTTGAGATACCTATTAGCCCCATTACCTTTTCTTAGGACTGATGCATAAGTTAACACAAGATGCTTATCAGAGATATCCCCTGTTTGTCACTACCTGTTCTTCAGTACCTTGTTATTCACCATGCACTGTTCAAGGAGCCCAGTTCATTGCTAAAAATGGAAGCCTCAATCAGAAATATCATAAGTCAGTCTGACATTGCCAAGAAACAAGGATTTTTTAAAGAAAAGGTGAATTATATTAATTCTGGAAGTATTATTCATCTCCCTCTGATGAATTCAAAGATTATCATGTATACTCTATAAAAATTGATATAATTATTCTTAGCAATGATTACAAGATAAAGAACTTTTCTGTATTGAATATGGACTATGTAGTATAGCTATTGTGTGGAATAAAGGAATAAAAAGTAGGGTTTTAAATTAAAAAATTGCACTCAATATTCACTAAAAGCATATAATTAAAAAAAATCAACCAAAAACATTCACTGCTTTGTTCAGAAGCCATAGAGTGAGTGACAGGAGCTATATTGTACTGGCAATTTTTTATTCAAAAGGGTCAATTTTTTTTTTGTAAGGAGACAGAATAGATATATATGGAGCTTCCTAATTGAAAATGCCATTATTGAATTAAATAATATAATTGTTTCTTTCTAAATCTAAAGTTATAGAAATCACCTTTGAATTGTTTTTGAAGTACACTATCTCACCTTCATTTGCTACCAGCTTTGCCAGAAAGACAGGATTAGATTCCTGTGAATACTTTTCTTTAGATACAAATAGTACTAAAGACACATGTAAAGTGTTCTGTCTTGTACCTAGACCAATCAGTTAAGCACATTTTTTTCTATTTTTTTCTCCTCTGGAGAAAAAAATAATGTTCACAAGATTAATGAAATAGGCACGTCATATGGATATCTCAAGAATCTACCAATAGTGTAATGATTAGATATTTTCTAATGATAAAATATATCTAATTGTCTCAGTATTTTCTTGTGAATTTTGGATTTGGTTACTACGTGCACCAGGTTCCTCCACTACAAAGATAATCAAAATTATCAGTGTTGTATATCATTATCAGTAGGCAGCCTATCTCGCTACCAAAAATGAAGATTAATTATGCCAGCACATAAACAAGATTTTTGGCCACGTTTCGAAATTAATTGCAATCTATGTGGGAAAACCAGTCATGCTTGTCAAGTATCGTATGCTGGATTTAGTTGCCAGATCAGACACCAAATTCAGGAGAGAAGTATTCCAATCTCTCTTTCAGCTACTGCAGCTGGCATTCTCAATTCCACCATCCTCAGGAGACACCTGACGCCAATGCTATAAGCCATATTTTTAAGGTTTGTTCTAGGTTAAAATGCAACAACAAATTGTCAGATTCTTACTTGACTTCTTTTAGTTGTTTAACTAATAGTCCGATAGTAGCATGTGAAGACATGTTCATCTCCTTTTCTTGCATTATCTGTACCTTTATTTTATGTTGTTACATCTGAGACTCATCACTGTTGGTCTGAGACTCATCACTGTTGGTGTCCCCACCTCAACCTTCTCATTAACCACCACCAAGGAACATTATAAGCGTTAAAGGGTTTTTTTGGATGACACACCATTGCCTGCTTTTTCTGAAATTCTAGGGACAGGAAGTGTGAGAAAACTAAAGAACTAGGAGCACAGTATGGATCAGGCTCAGTGTTACCCTAATACACTTAATTAGTCAAAACAGAATTTGACTTCAGCAAGAGGAGAAACATACATGGGTATTAGTGAATCACAATGATAATTCACAATTATAATGACAATGATAATTCAATAAACCATGGTATGACAGGATAATGAATCCCTCTTTCTATCCAGTTTCCTTGGTGTCAAGTTTTGCAAGTATCTGTAAGCATGAACCTATGTACTTAAATAAGCAAAAACACTGCACTGAAAGCACATCATGGCAGTAATTGCAAAGCCCTGTTAGCATTCTTCCCATGCTCTCAATGGACAGAACATTTTCATTTAAATTCTTATTTGCAAAATCACAAAGTCAGCTGGTTTTACAAAGTCAATGTGAAAAGTAAAGTTCCTAAAATTACTTTTTAATGTTCTACATCAGCGTGGGCTAGTCATATGGGGCAATTGGGCACTGTTTGTCACTTACTTCATTTCCATTACAATACAATTGCAACAGCAAATCTGTGCATCTTGCAGTTCAAAAAGATATCTTTTCTTTTCTTCATAATGACTAGATATGTTTATTAAGTTTTCATTTCACTGCATTATAATAAGCTTCACAAATACATAACCAAGACAGAGTTACCTTAACAACCTCATCATTTCAATTTTTCACACATTTCCATTGTGTGTGCCTTCTATCTCACTGAAGTTTCAACTCATTAGCTGACTGCCATAAACTATTAGTCTGTAGCATTGCTCAGTCTTTAAAAAAATATAAAACAGAACAAAAAAAAAAAAAAAAAAGGAAACACAAAAGAGAAATTGCCTACAGCCACTTTCAGGCTCTTAGAGTCTACAAGCTATGTTGGTTCATTAGCCCAATGAACATTCAAAAGGAGCCCCCTTCCAACAACAGCAACAAAAAAAGCACCCAACAAGGAAACCATTCATGAAGATTCTATTTTCAGAGTCCAAATTAAAAGTATCACTAAACAACACAAAAGAAACTGTTCGTCTCATTACTTTTCACAAAGCCAAGCAAAATACTTTTATGTGTGCAGCATAAGCTTCCTCTGCATTTTGGTACCATGAAACTGTCTAATCTAGTGATATCTGAAAGGCAGTGTGTACTAATTGGTTTGGCTTCATTTAACAATATTAAATCCACAAATTGGTAAGGAGTCTTAACAATATTAATTTGATAATCACTGCCTGTTGTAAAGATTGATTTAGGGAAAACAGTGTATTACCAAAAAAAAATGTTTGCTTTGAATAATCTCATTATTCTTCATTGCCCTTGACAACATTTTACCTTTGTGGATTTCTGTGTTTGTTTGTGTTTTCGTTTGATTTGTTTACTTGTTTTTTAGACAGATTGGCAGACTTTGTCCTGATTTTAATCAAACTTATATTGATATTCTATATTTTTCTATAACTATTGTTATATATACATAATAACATGGTATTTCATGGTAGCATTACATTAGATTAATAATAATTTTTCTTTCCCAACCCATTTTTGCTTTGATTTATTTCAAAATCATTTTGCTACAAAGCATTGAAAATATTATGGTTCTGTTGTAATATATGTTTAATAATAGTTATTCCTATACAACTGAAAAATAGGGACACCTTAGAGGACAAAGCAGCTTGGTTTGCTACCTTGTCACCAATTCCCCTCCATGCACAGGTACTACTTTGTTCTAAGGCTGCAGTTTGGAATGATGCCAATATATCTCCTAGACAGGAAACCTTTATCCCGAAGGAAGAATTAGGTTCTCCCGAGTCTGCACCCTACAGAGAGTATAAGCATGGATTGTGACAGATTTCACTTCTTATGCACAGAGCAGTCTTGAGATGAAGCACACATGACAGAAGTTTCTTGCTGTTTGGGCTAGCTACCAAAATATGAGCTAATCTGAGGGATGCTGATTCCTGGAAAACATCCACTTACAGCGCCAGGACCAGAGATTACTCAGTAGCTAATGTCATGTGCATGCAGTTTCCTTCTTCAAGTGCACCTGGTGAGATAGTGTCCTAAAAGAGTCATTCTAAGGAGCAAATTATACTCTTCAGAGAGGAAGTAGGTGAAAACGGACTTTTGAGAGTATCATTCTCAAAAAGTATGGCTGTAGGAGACTAAGTAGGCACACTGTATTTGTTTTGTTTCCAAGCTGCCTTCTCTTTCATAGAATCATTGAATCACTGAGATTGGAAATGACCCCCAAGACCACGGAATCCAGTCCTTGACTGAACATCACCATGTCAACTCAACCATAGCACTAAGCTATGGTCGTTTGAAATGTCTAGTCATTTCTTGAACATTTCCAGGGATTGTGACTCCATCACATCCCTGGGCAGCCTGTTCCAATGCTTAACCTCCCCTTTAATGAAGAAATTCTTCCTGATGCTTAACCTCAACCTCCCCAGCACAGCTTGAGGTTAATCCCTCTTGTCCTGTCACTGGTGCCCTGGGAGAAGAGGCTGATCCCACCTGGTTACAACCTCATTTCAGGCAGTTCTAGAGAGTGATAAGGGCACTCCTGAGCCTCCTCTTCTCCAGGCTAAACACCCCAGCTCTCTCAGTTGCTCCTCGTATGACTCATGCTCATTGCCCTTCTCTGGATGAGGTTTTCTCGCTCTGGGGAGGCAGGGAGACCCCAAAAACCCCACCTAAAAGAGGTCCCCGCTAGGTGTTTTCCACGCTGCAGGGGCGGAGCGGATCTGGGGCCGGCGGAACCCGAGCTCGGGCTGGCTTCTCGAAGGCAGGATAATAGGAGCCTCGGTGAATAAAGGAGATGCAGTCTCTCAGCTTTTGGAATCCAGGGTTGATTGGTGGGAACGGCGGGGAGGAGAGGGTGGCTGAGACCGGGACAGAACGCGGGAGAGGAGAGAGCTAGGTTCCGAGGAGCAGAGAGCGCCGAACAGAAGTGAACATGGGGTTAAAAGGGATGGAGAAGTGGGAGGGGTTTACACAGGAGGGCCAACAGGGGCAAGAGGGATACAGAACTGGCAGATAAACTGAGGAATAGGGGTGCAAGGGGGCAGATACAGAACTTTTAAAACCAATAATAGCACTGTGGGTAAAGAACTTTCTAGCTATTAACTAAATATGGGATAAAGAGGAGGAGAACTTCAAGAACCAATACCTCTGATTCCTGACCCATATTCATGGGGCTAGCCTCTAAGCTTGTCAGGGAGACGATTTTCTGTCACCCTATCCAGAAGGTTTCTTCAAACCCAGGGAGTTTGCTGGGTATTTCAGACTCTAAGCTCACCTGAGTGGATCTCACTGCTACATCTGGACACCTTCCAGCCCCTCTGTGTCCTTCTTGGAGTGAGGGGCCCAGAACTGACACAGCACTCAAGGTGTGGCCTCACCAGTGCTGGGTAAAGGGGAACAATCACTTTCTTAGTCCTTCTGTTCATGCTATGGCTGACACAGCTCAGGATGTCATTAGCTTTCCTGGTCACCTGGGCAATGCTGGCTAGTGTTCAGCCTCTGTTGACCAGCACCTCCAGGTCCTGTCTGCTGAACACCTTTCCAGCCCCTCTTTCCTCAGCCTGTTGCACTGCCTGGTGTTGTTATGACCCAAGGGCAGGACCTGGCATTCACCTTCTTGAATCTCATATCACTGATATCAGACCACCAATCCAGCCCATCCAAATCCCTCTGTACAGTCTTCCAACTCTCCAGCAGATCATCATTTCATTGTTGACTGGGAACTGACTGAGGGCACATGTTCAGATCAGGATGACTGATCTTGTAATTCATGCCCAAGTTGGTTTATGTTTGCTTTTCAGGTGGGGAAATAATTTAATTATTATGAGTAGTTGATATTAACTTTGAACGCTGAGATTGTATGGAATTGCAGATCCCTTTGTGCTCCTTTTTTTCCCCAGGGTAAAAGTTGTAAGTGCTCCCCTCTGGATGTATGCAAGTTAGGGAGGAAGAACACATGAATACCCAGAGCATGCTTGGGCAGAGAAACCTGTGTCTGAGGGTGGCCTTTCTGAGACAGATAGCAAGAACCAAGTATACTTACCTAAAACGGTCTCCCACCATAAACAATTTGCAAAGCAATTTTCTGGGGTTTTTCCAAGTCTGCAGAGAGACCTTGACAAATTAGAGGGATGGGCAGTCAACAATCACGTGAAGTTTGACAAGGGAAAGTGCTGGATTCTGCATTTGGGATGGGGCAACCCTAGGTGTGCTGAGGAATGAGATGCTGGAAGGCAGTGACACGGAAAGGCACCTGGGGGTCCTGGTCGATGACAAGTTGAACATGAGTCAGCAGTTCCCTGGCAGCCAGGAGGGCCAACCCTGTCCTGGGGGGCATCAGGCACAGCATCACCAGCTGGGCAAGGGAGGAGATTGTCCTGCTCTGCTCTGACCTGGGGCAGCCTCACCTTGAATATTGTGTGCAGTTTTGGACACGGCAGTATAAGAAAGTTGTTAAATTATTAGAGAGCAGCTGCAGTCATTTGGTCTGCTTAGTCTGGAGGAGACTGAGGGGAGACCTCATTGCAGTTACAACTTCCTTGTGAGGGGAAGAGGAGGGGCAGAACCTGATTTCTTCTCTGTGGTGACCAGTGACAGGACTCAAGAGAATGGCCTGAAGTTGTGTCAGAGGAGGTTTAGGTTAGATATTAGAAAAAGGTTCTTCACCCAGGGGATGGTTCAGCACTGGAACAGGCTACCCAGGGAAGTGGTCACAGCCCCAAGCCTGGCAGAGTTCAAAAAGTGTTTGGACAACACTCTTGGGCACACGGTGTGACTGTTGGGGCTGTTCTGTGAAGGACCAGGAGTTGGACTTGATGATCTTTGAGGGTCTCTTACAACTCAACCGATTCTGTGATGTTTATTGTCTTTGTATTTACTATTGCTCCAAATATTTTTCTTTCATAAAATTACTGTTTCCTTTTGAAAACAATCGTGCCACATTCATCTACCCTTGCTACTCAGAATCAAAGTATTTGCCCTCAGACAAGTCTTTCCCAGCTTGAAATCACCTTTTCCGTGTAGTCATCCTGTGTATAGAATCTGTTCTGTTACTTCTATTCTAAGGGTATCACCCTTCTCTGAATTTTATGCCTTGCCATACTCAGATAACAGAGGAGGTTATATCTCTCTGCATTTTTTGGTGTTGCCTATTTGAAATGCAAGCTCTGTCAGTACCACCTCTTGCTATATGACTGTACTGTGTCTAACATTTCCTCCTTTTTCCAGATGCCACTGTAAGAACAGGAGTCTATGGCTACTTGTGGTGCTATGGAAGAGAAACAAAGATCTAGGCTTTAGAAATTAAAATTATTATTAACTATGAAAGGCCATGATCACAGGCCTACATAATCAAATTCATCAAATACTGATGGACATGTAAGATATGGAAATAATTAGCATTCTCAAGGTTATCTTTCTCTCTGCACTGAAAGTGTGAGAAGTCCAGGTGAGAATACAATCTAACTTGTGAGAATACAATCTAACTTTTAGATGGCAAAAATAAGATGAAGTGACTGCCAGTATACTTGCCAAGTAAGGTGCCTAAATTAGTTAAACTTGGATTCCATTCAACATTTATTTTGTGATGAAGCCTGAGAGTATGCAGTACATTTTCAAGCTCTGCAGGGAATACTTCAAAGCGTGGTATTTAGAGATGCGGTTGATACAGTCCCCTTCGTTTTGAAAGGATAATGTAAATACTTGCCTTAATGTTTAAACCTTCCTGTGACACAGTAGTGCACAGGATTGATGAAGAAGGAGGGTTTATATTAATCAGATTAGCAACAAAAAAAGGAGAAAGTGATTTTGTGTTGTGTCCTTCTGTGCCATCACTGAGATATGACTGCGTGTGCATACATGTATTTAATGTTTATAATGGAAAAGTGCCTAGACACTCATTTTGATCACCAGGGTCAAATCGTAGTGAGGTAGGTGCTCCAAAGAAACCCATGGGAGATGGTAAACATACTTCAGTATTGAAAGCTTAAAATAAAAATACTGTAAGAATTCAGAAAAAGAAATATCTATGCTATGCATGGGTATACTTATATAAAATATTATATTACTTTTTTCTTCATACTCCTGTCATTTCAAGTTTTTTATATTTTTATTTTTATTTTATTGAAGTATAAGATTCTAGTGTTTCAGATCAAAGAACCTTATCATGTTTTCAAGACCTATAAAAGACAATGCTAATTAACAATGGAAGTAAATATTTAATTCACAATTTTCCTTTCCTATTAAACTTATCTGTTGAAATGTGGAGCACAGATCACTAATAAAATTCCAGATCATTAAGAGGAACCACTGTAGGTATTTAAATAGACCACAATATGATAAAATATAG
Organism: Lichenostomus cassidix; assembly: GCF_008360975.1. Classification (NCBI taxonomy): domain Eukaryota; kingdom Metazoa; phylum Chordata; class Aves; order Passeriformes; family Meliphagidae; genus Lichenostomus; species Lichenostomus cassidix. The sequence continues at coordinate 91,311,495 of NC_139483.1, read as the reverse complement.
AATAAAACATGCCTAGTGAAGAGTTCTCTCATATATTAATTTCTAGCAAATTTATTGAAGAATTTCAGTAAGTTCAATGAAATCTATATTTGTAAAGTTATATGCTAAAGTTAGAGCACTTCTTTTCATACCTTTATTTCATAGAACTAAATCATTTTGAGGTACAGAAGTCTGGACCATAATAAATTAATGGAATCACCATTCCTGGATGTGTTCAAAAGGCTTGTTATTATGCTGCTTGCATATATGGTTTAGTGGTAAGCACAGTGCTGCTAGGTCAATGGTTGGACTTGATAAACTTAGAGACCTTTTCCAACCACAAAAACTACATGATTCTATGACTCAAAATCTGGGTTTTTTTACTTACATTAATTAGAGCACTTAGAAACAGTTCAGTGTCCAGAGACAAGCATGGACTAAAGTTTGAATATCACTGAAATAAAATACATACTCTATGGATAATTCTCCCTTGAAAGAGAAAATGTGAGATCATGGCAAGATGTTGCATAGGTTAAATTATGACAGATATGTATGATATGATATGACAGATATGTAAATTATGTCATCATGTATGACAGATACCTTGTTTACAAGGTCTTGCCAAAGGGAGACTTTACTTTCACAAAAGATAAATAAAAAATGAGTAAAAGTTCTTATACCAAAATAAGTATGAGTTCAATTCTATATCTGAGTAAAATTAGAACACAGCTTTATTAAGAACATGGCTTTATTATATTTCCATATATTGGAAATTTCAGTTGAAGGCACCAATGAGGTGAAATTACAATGCTATTTTAGTTTTCATTCAGAGCAGCACAAGAGCAGTTCTGCCATCCTGAGCACAGAAGGAGCACACTCCAAGAGATGTTATTTCTTTTGCAACCTCATTTCCAGTCTTTCTCAAAATCACATGTATCAATCTTTTTCTTCTTCCTTTTGGACCACTGTCACTCATGGTTCTTACTTTTGCTTGGCTTTCTGTGTACTTTTCACCTTTTCTGGTTATCTTTCAGGTTGTTATTCACAGACATACAATCCTACAAATCAGTAACTGCACTTTCTGCACTACTCCAGACAAGCTCTGCTTATTTTCCCTGGCATATTTCTGTTCCAGTCTTTCCAGGTACCTCAGAAAGTGGACTGTGCTATTTCACTATTTTTAAACAAAGAGATTTTAATTGCTTTCCTGTCTGAAAGGAGTGAAAGGTGGCTAACAAAACCCCCTGAATTCAGTGACCTTGGTGACTGCCTGCAAAGTGACATCATGCCTGCTGGCAGCTGCACAGCATCTTTACATAATAAACCCAGGGTTGTCCGTGTACTCAGTACAATATAAGCTGTCACATCAATTTTGCTGGTGTATTTGTACCTCTCTTTCTTCCAGTATTTGTATTTTCCTTTTGGACTTCTTAATTTTTAAATACAAATACTCTATACAAGAAAATTTAAATAATTGCACTCTGCTTTGTTCAATATCTGGCTGAACAAATTCACACCTATAAAAGTAGGACAGCATGGTCATTCCAGGTGTCAGGTTATTAAAAAACATGAAATCATCAGATCATAGGGAGACTTAGTTGGAAGGGATTTGTGGAGTCTATCTGGTTCAACCTCCACTTCAGTTGAAAAATAAATTGGGAAAAAATCTGATTTCACTTGTGAGGATACTGAAGAATATTTGGGCTTCAGAGTCTTCTAAGCTATCACAGAATGGGTAAAAAGACCTTAAATCACATATTTCTCATACTTCTAAAGAACCACTGTTGCTCATGGCCACCTTCTACTTTCTCTAAGATTTGGGCTAATATATGACACTCCTCCCATTGATTTAATTGTTTCAAGTTACTTTATCAGTGATGTTGCTGGAAGCACACCTAGAAAGAGTTATCTGTTTTACAAGTTCTTCCTTTGATGTCTGCTAGCCAAATATGTGACCTGCTGCCCACAAGGATCTGTACACCTCATTCTCACATATCCATGAGCTCTTCCTCAGTGTTTGCTAGCTTATTTTCTATATACCTAAAACTTTTTTCAGTTATGACTTCCAACATAGATTTCCTACTAACCACCACTTAAGATCTCTGTGCCCTACAGCAATTTTTTAAAGGTCCCCTATGACTCTTCTAGGAGAGTTTTGCCTCTAAAAAGGCTTGAGCTTGTAATCACTGGCCATTAGCAAGCAAATTTATTTTAAAATATAGAAGAAATCTGCTTCATAATGTTTACATTCTTTTTTTTCTATTTTAGAAATGCACAGATGTTGGATTTACAAGCATTTGAATGGTTCATGCTGAGATTAGCAGAATTTATTAAAAAGTATTTTTGAACTTTGCTTGTTTTATCCTTCTGTTGATGTCATAAGGCACTGAGCTGTAGCATACAGAACTAGGTAGCTTGCTTTCATTAATTTTCAAATATTTCACGGTAATGGGATGACAAAACAGCTTTACACATGGAAGGAATTGAAATATCAATAGCGAAGTATTTAGCCTGAGTAAGTGACTCAGTATAAAATGCAGCAACAATCTTCACTGATAATTTTGTGAATATACCAGCTTTACACAGCCTAGCTATGGCACTATTTTCTCTCCTTAAATATTGCATAACATATTTTTTTGGTAGTATATGAACTCATTTTAAAAGTACACGTGTGAATTTATTTCTTTAGGAACTGTATTTAATCAGGAAGTTTGGACCCCTACATGGACAAGAGTTAAATACATCCTTACAAAAACTACTAATTTGAATAAGGGTTTTCTAATTTCTACATAGTTTATATATTCTGCTCCTGTTCAGTGTCTTTTATAGAATTCAAAGCTATTAGTATGCTTACCTATCTACAATATTAGGAAATCACATAGAAATTACAGCAGGGAAATTTATGAAAGGTTCAAATTTCTAAATATATCCCAATCAACACTGACTAATCTGCTGTACATGATCTTATTTTTTAACATGTTATGGTTTCATGCCTTTTTAATTCATGTTAACAGTTTTAGGAATAGTTTAAATATCATATTATTATATTAGTTATTTTAACCTTTTAACAGAAATAATTTGCAGCCCACTTTTATTTGCTGCAACAATTGCAGCACTTGCAACTAGCAACCTTGTATCCACCTGAAAATAGTGGATAGAAATAATAGATAATAGTGGATAGAAATAATTATTGTAAGATTTTGATTCTGTTCCTGAGTTGGTTTTCTTTCGCAAGGTTACCATAGCAACATAAAATTAGAACTATAATTTTTATAGTTAATATTATTATTTGGCTAACTAAGAAAGTGAGGATGAAACTCAGCAGTGTGTTTCTAGTATGGAAAAAGCCATAGTTTCTCTGTATCTTCCCCTTTGTCAGATGCTACAATGGAAGCTCTCTATCATTCCACACCATGATGGACCCACACAGGTCCCATTAAGTATAAAGATTCCTAGAGCATTCTTTCATCTCACTTTTGAATAGAATTTGAGCCTGTGGGGCTTATATTTGTTGTTAGAATCAACTAGTGGAATGGCCCAGTACTGTGGAAATCTGGATTTAAAAATCTTGCTGATTTTGCAGTGTTTACTGGAAGGATAAGCTGTTTTATGAAAATATAATGAAGGACTTAAAAAAATTTATGTGTTTATTGTTTCTAAATAACTCTCTGTATTTCATAGATAATGAGAAAGATAAAAATAACAGCAATATATGACAAAGGCGAATGCAGAATGAGATGAAGAAATCACAATTTTATAGATGTTTTACTAGTGTCCTGCTGTATTTTGTGGATAAGATTTTCAGAGTAGCCTAATGAATTGGGATTAACATTTAAATTAACAAGCACAGAATGCTGAAATCACACAGGCAATGTCAAAATTCTAGACTAGCTCCTGTTATAAATCATAAGCATATGGGCATTTGGCATCAGACATCTCCTTTGTCTTTCTCACCACAGTTAGGAGCAAGACTGGGGCAGTATTCTGAGCTATCAATTTCTAAGCATTGTATGTTCCATGTATATCTGCAACATTTTTCCTTACCATTAGGAGAGAAATGTGATGCAAGCAGTGCTTTTTACTGACATAGAGTCTTCATGTTTCCCTTCAACTCAAACCATTCTATAATTCTGTATAGCATACAAATATTACTTGTACTAAGATCAGAAGATAAGAATAGCCATTAGAAATATTAGCATCAATAATGCTAAAAACTATAATACACATAATGAAAATATGGATACAGATAGTAATAGATTATTATTATTGTTAGAGTAATAGAGTATTACTTCACAGATGATGTATGGAAATAAATAACTTGGCCTTACCTAGCATAAGCAAGCAAAATTTGGCAGTCAGAATCTGTAATAAGAAGGGACTGCTGTCTTCAATCCCTGAATAAACTCCACAGAAACACTAACACCCATTTACAAAATATAAGGAAATATTATTAAAGAGATGTGAAATGCAAGCTTTTCCAATTGCTTCAGTGAGGTTTCTCACAGTGATGTACAGCCAGTTGTTTCTTAGTCTAGGGGCAGAGGGGCAGAGGGTTGAGTAATTCAGGTCCTTAAAGTACCCTAAATAAACACTATGTCTTTCAAATAAACAAAATTTTCCAGGGGCCATGGTTTCTTGCAGGTGAGATCTCTTTATACTCTCCCCTGTTTTTCCCTTCCAGAAACCGAGACGATTGCCCTTCTGCAGAACTGGCAGGAGCAGTCCTGGGCTTTGGCTCACCCCAGCCTCAGTCTGCTCTAGCCAAAGCCAGAAGTATGACAGAGGATCTGCTATTGATTTGGTAGTATAAATGCTCACATGGCAGTATTCAAGTGTTTTCCCTGGCACTGTTTAGTTTACTAATCTAGACAAAGCCTCAGGAATTAATTCTGGAGTGGGTTTTAATTCTGGAGTGTGTTATACATGTCACATTTAATTAGAGAACAGGAGCACGAGTTATGCTTTTCCCTCTTCCTTTTTTTTTTCTCCTGCTGTTTAGCACTGATTCTCTATATTCAATTTTCATTTACCTAATCTTGTCTGGGTACATTTGCATTCTTGCTTTCTGCTTGTTTCCTCTTTTTTTCAGCCTTTCTTCAGTGAGCTTGAACACAAGTTTCACATTTGATCTGAACATTTAAACCCACAGTAAATAGAAAACAGTCACAGAGTTGTATGCTTATGACATTGCCTGCTGGGTTGTACGTCTCAAAATGTGTTTTAGGAATCACATGGAAGTGGTTTGCAAAAGGAAATAGATTTACATAATGCTTTTTTTTCTTTTTTCTTTTTTTCTTTTGTGCTCTCATCTTTGTATTGCTGCTTTACATAGAAGCTTCTTTTATTTGCTTTTTTTAATGTGACCATTGCTTGGTGATCACAGAAGTGTTATTAAGTCACTAGTCTCATCTTTTCCAAGCAGTTATGGGAGGAAAGGTGCTTTTTCCCTAGTGATACTGCAGTAAAGAACATTTTAATCTGACTACCAGAGATGTAAAGAGGGAAAAAAAAACCCTGCATGTTAATTTCAGAATAGAATAAGGTTTGTATTTTAACACTAACAACTAAAGTTTATAAAAAGGAAAAGCCATAATGTGCTTGTTATGGATGGGAATCAGACAGCTTCTGTTTCTTAAACTTCAAGAACATGAAGCGTGGATACAGTTTTAGAATCCCTAAGGAACACAGAGAAAGAAATGAGAGTGAAATTCAATTTATTTCACATCTATTTTTCAGCAATAAACTAGAAACTGTCTTGACTGTTAAACAGAAATAAAAGAGACAATCCTTGGAAAAGTAGGAAATTACCAAAGCATGAGAAACTCCTGCTCTCTGAAAAGTATGATTGGTTTATCCTCATGTCTGTTGTAGCCTCATCATTTTCACTCACCCCCATGTCCCTTGATACATTTTTAGCTTCTTACTGGATTCCTAGGCTGAAGTGGGGAAAGGGCTTTATATAAAACTCTATGTACTCTGTGGTCTATATCTGTGTTAAAGCATATCTAATTCTGAATATCTAGAATACACTTAGCTACAATTTTACATAAATCATGTACAGAATTGATTGCTCTAATGCAAATATTCTGCATTTTGTGAGGCTTTTTTGTACATCTTATAAAGGGGAGGAGAAACTGAACAACATAGAAGCAAAAATCTTAATGACAGTGTACAAAGGATTATTACAGCTAACAAGAATACATGCAGTATTTAATTTTCATTTTAAACAGTAGGTCACAAAATTTCTCACATAAGTAAATAAATAAAATGAAACTAAAAATATTTTCACATATGTGTGTGCCTAACAACTGGAATGACAGTATGACTCAGATGAATGAAAAGCAAGTTCATAAAATAAACACTACAGCACATGTTTTTCTGAAAGTTCTTAATTGAGGGGGAAAAATTATGTTCTCTTCTCCCTGCATGGTTTTCCTCTGGGTAGTATAGCTGTCTCTTTTACCTCTTCTACTCTCCAGGATTTTTATAAGATCCCTCCTACTTTATCTGTGCTTACTCTTACCTGTCACAGGATTGCAAATCTTATAACATTGGTAAATTTTAAAATTCATTTCACTGGAGATGAGAAAGAATGTAAAAATTATATTTCTTGAAAAGCATGTTTCTTCTTCCATTTTCCTACTAAGAGAACAGAACTCTGAGGAGTAAGAGCAGCGTGATGTATTTGAACAGAATAGATTCAGTTATTGAATTTTGAAACCAGCTGACAGTCCTTGAAATTATACAGTTAAACTGTCCTCAAGAAGTAAGCACCAAGATTAGCTTCCAGCCTCCACGAGAGATAGCTTGATTAACCTACAGAATTTTGACAGCATTATTAACCAATTCTAGAATTAACAGCCAATATGGAATTAGAAAACATCCTATCTGTGCAGACAAAAAGTGCCTTTAGGCCCAAAAAACTGCAAAACAGAACAATGTGATATTTTGTCTTTATGATCTCTCTTTAAATTTCTGTGGGTATTCTTCCTTTCTTTTTTTTTCTGGAGGAGGGTTAGGGAGAGGAGGAACAAAAAACCCAGATAAATAAAACCAAAAAGAAAAAGGATAGCAATAAGCCCAGAACTCATATTTGACTGGGGGTGGGAGGCAACTGCATGTAAACAGTTTTTTCAGTGATAACTCTGGAAAAGCTTTCATGATATTTGAAAACAAGACAAGTGTAATTTGTAATGGAAGCTGAAGTTTTCAAGGTGATAAACTTTCAAAGGTTAAATCTAGTCTTTGATCCAAGAACTTTTCAATGCCTTTACTCTCCAAATTAGGGTACTAATATTAAATAGACTTCTGCACCTAACTGTACTAAATGTGACAAAGAGTTTGAATCCACATTAGCAATTCTGCTGAACTTTGTGATTTTGTAAGTAGAAGTTATTTCAAATCTCGGAGTTCATGTGTTTAGCCATTGAAAGATCACGGTTTAGCCATTGAAAAGAATTCTTAATTATTTCATTCCTAAGATATTGTTAGATTTTATGTTTTGAATCTTCAACCCATGGAAAACAGTACTGAGTATTTAACTGAAAGTAGTTAGAAAGTAGAATTGATAGCACAGCTGTTAATTGTAACAAATTACACTGTATAGTAAAACCATGAAAATTTGCAGTTTATCAGATATTAAATTGAATGAGCAATGGCAAAGACTCCTTGATCTCGATTACTGGGTTTCAACCTTCTCTGTTAATCCACTCTGTTGGCCATTCATCCAGTCCATGCTTCCTGAGTTTGTCTGTGAGGATGTTGTGAAAGACAGTGTCAAAAGGCCCAGAAAACTGCAAAACACAACTTTTCTGGTGTGAAAGTAACTAAAGCATCTCCTATTAGGCAGCAGATCTCTAGACTGAATTTGTAATTGTTTTACTTTCGATCTTTAGTACTTTAGTATGTATCTGTTCTACTTTTGGCTGGGATAGAGGTAATTTTCCTCATAGTAGCTTCTTTGGTGCTACATTTTGGATGTGTGAGTAAACCACAGTTGATAACACAGAGATATTTCAGCTATTGCTGAGCAGTGATTGCCTGTGTCGAGGTCTCTTCCATTTCTCACACCGTCTGGGCAGAAAGTAGGACATTTCTTGCACAAGAGATTGATTGGAGATGCAGATGGGACAACTGACCCAAACTGACCCAAGGGATACCCCACACCATATGGCATCATGTTCATCATATAGAGCTGGGGTAAGAAGAAGGAAGGGGTGACGTGCAGAGCAAGGGTGTTTGTCTTCCCAAGTGACTGTTCTGCACAATGGAGCCCTGCTTTCCTGGGAGTGGCTGAACACCTACCTGCCCATAGGTGAAGGAATTCCTTGTTCTGCTATGCCTGCATACACACCTGCTGCTTGTAACCTATTAAATTGTCTTAACTCAGCCCATGATTTCTCTCACTTTCACCTTTCCAATTTTCTCCCTCATCCAGCTGCAGAAGAGAAAGTGAGCAGTTGTGTGGGGCTGAGCTGCCCAATGGAGTTTAACCACAACAGTACCTCACAAAGAGTTCATGGAGCCCCAGGTGTTTGTAGACCAAAGGCCAAAACTCCTTTGGTACTCAGTGTCTCTTGCCAAGTGTCTCATACCATTTAATGTACTTGAATATTTCCAGTGACCCTATTCAATATGAGCCCATTACAAAAACAAAGGCACACTGAGCCACTAACTGCAGTGTTGCAAAACACTTCTGGTCTATTAAAGATTATATGGATAATAAAAAAAAAATAGGAAAGAGAGACAGTATTCTTCACAGAAAGAAGAAATGCTGCACAGGTCTAGTTTAAAATGAAATAGATTTATGTCCTAAATTTCAAACACAGGATTATGTCACACCTCTGTGAAATGCCAGGCCTCTTCTTTTAGCTTGTTCATAGAAGATAATAAATATTAACCAATACTGCTATGCAAATATATTCCACAAGGACACGCTTTCTTCTCTTTGGGCCAGATTTCCTGATCTAATCTGGTTAAAGAAATTGATTTTAATACATCCTTTCAAAGGCCTTTAGGTAGAATTAATTTTATGTATAACTGACTTCGATCCTGTGTAACAAATGTTTTCCCATCAACATCCATCTAAATACTTATTTGACCAACATCCATTCATCAATATCATCCATCTAAATACATATATTTTATTAAAAAATTAAAGCTCAAATCTTTAATCCTTCCCTATTATATAAACTTAATTTATACAAAAGGTAAGACATTCACTGTATGAATATGACCCAGATACTACCTTGGGGGAAAAAAAGAAGAGGTAGTGCTATTTTCATCTCAGGTTTCTAGCCAACACTAAGTAATTGGACTGTCTTTTTTATATTGGGTACTTGTTTTCACAAGGTAATACTGGAATTCCTAAGTGCTTAAGAGTTTGCAAACAAAAGTTTCATAATGTGAAAGAAAAAGGGACTTTTCTTAAAGGAGATCTGATGTGCTGCATCAGTTGGATGCATAGTTGGATGGCTGCAAGTGTGAAAATTATTTTTAAACCTCATTTTACAGTCTTTTGTGCTGTTTATTTGTGCAGAACTGCATATCACTAAAGAAAATAGGGGGTTGCTCCTCAGGTTTCTAGGCCCCCCTCTCAATGCCCATGTCAGCATTATTTCACCCTTGTTTCATTCTCTCTTTGGTCAATTGATTTTAATTCCTAGCTTCACAATCACCCAGCAGCAACAGGTTAGATTTTCTGCAGAGGTATTCCCTGTTTAAATAAAGTGATTTAGATCCAAAATTACATACTTTAGTTACGTTACACAGCTAGTTTTAGACATTTAATTCTCAAAATTGTAAAAGAGACTACATGCTCCTTAGGCACATGAGGAGCTTTGTGCTCCAGCATGACCAATCAAGAAATCAGACAGCAATTATGAGGAGGTAAACTTGGCATCCAGAAATCCATGGGTCCTGTTGGAATGTACCACAAATGTTGAGAGAGCAGGTGGACACCAAACCTGGGCTGCTTATGATCATTGTTGAAGAGTCTTGGGGATCAAGAGAGGTGTCTGAGGACTGGAAGAAAGAAAATCTCACTCCAGTCATCAAAAAAGACAAGAAGGAGGACCCAGGAAATTACTGGCCAGTCAGCCTCACCTCAATACCTGGAGAGGTGGTTGAGTGCCTCATTGTAAAGGCCATCTCTATCCACATGGATGACAAGAAGGTGATCAGGGGTAGTCAGAATGGATTCCCTAGAGGTAAATCGTGCTTGACCAACCAGATTGTCTTCTATGATGAAACAGGTACCTGGAGGGATAAGGGGAGAGATGTGGATATTGTCTATCTTGACTTCAGCAAGCCTTCTGACACTGTTTCTCACAACATCCTTGTATGCAAACTCAGGCAGCGTGGACTGGATGAGTGGACAATGAAGTGGATTGAATGGCAGATCCCAGACTGTAAAATCAGTGGCACGTGTCTGTCACCAGCAGTGTCCTCCAGGGTTCAGTACTGGGTCCAGTATTGTTTAACTTATTTATCAGAGACTTGGATCAAGGGGCAAATGCCTCCTCAGTCAGTTCACTGAAAATGCAGAGCTTGGAGGAACAGCCGATACTCCAGAGTATTGTTATTGTTATCAGATTACAGTGTGTCTTTTTCTTCTGTGCTTAAGGGAATAAATCGGGGCTAATTCTACATGTTAGAGTAACATCAGACTGAACAGAAAAATTAAGAAATCGAACAAATAAGCTACTGATATTTTTTATGTCAGTTGCAGATTTTTTTAACCAAATTTCATTGCATTTGAATGAAAGTTGAATAAAATCATTACAAATTTTAACTATAAAATTAAATTTTAAACACATTTTTCAAATAAAAAGGGGAAAATGTTACTAAAATTTAGTAAAAATAAAATTAAATTTAGGATCTAGTCTTTTTGAGCTAATTTTATCTCTATGTTCAGGTTCCTCATTTAGTAAACAGTTGTTACTCTTTGAAGAATTCACTCTGTTGTCTCTAATATTTAAGGTAAATGGATCTAAGAATTACAGAATTTTTTTGTTAATAAGCTTCAACAAAACCAGCAAAGGGTATAATATCAGAAGATCTGAAAAGAAACACAGGTAAACACTGTCAGCTGAGTTGAGTGAAACCATCTTACTCAACAAAATAAGCTCAGGACTGTATTAAAATTTCAACTATGTGAATGTTTAGCTGACTGGTGTAGTAGCTCTGTAATAAAGACCTATTTGTGTAAGCAAATGTACTCAACAGAACCTACAGGAATTTCACAAGGATTGGGAACTGCTTCCTTTGCTGGATCAAGGAGAAGCAACAACTGAGTAGATGTATCTTCCCTCTATGGGATCCTTTGGTTACAGTTTTCACTGAACAAGAGAAACCAGTGTTGAATGAAGAAGCAAGCTTGGCACCTTGTTTCTATGACAGGCAGTAATCTGAGGTTCCCCTGGGTTTTGAACTCAGTAGGAATTAGGAAGACATAGCATCATGGAGACCACAATATCAGTGATCAGCTGAATGGCAGCTTGTCATTTCTTAAATTAGCATCTCCCTTTTCTTTGGGGTAGATGTGAAAAACATACTCAAGAAGCATGAACAGAAACAAAACACTGACAGTAAATTAGAATTCAGCAAATGCAGGAACTTCTGCCTTCACAACATAGCTGGTGGACATATTGTGTCTCTCTTGGGGAAGTGTTTCTAGTTCCCATTATATTCAGAATGATACTCAGCTATTTTTTATCAGCACAACTAATGTGCATGAAATACATTCTGTAATTTTTATACATTTAAATTCACATACACAAATATTAACGTGCATAGGAAACAGATAAGAAGTGTCAACGTGTTTTTATGTGTACAAGTTCACATGCAAAGTGCCACTCTAGCTACACATAAATAACATCAACACACTCCCCACAAAGTACCAAACAGGGTTTAGAGATCTGAAATAGGAATAGTTTATGTTGTTATTGTTAGAATTCTTTTTTTTCTTACTTGAACACACCATCTTTGCTTGCTCTGCACAAAAAAGAAGGGATCAGATCTGTGCATTGTAGACCTACCTGTCTCACATAGTACTTATTGTGCTTTGGGTGCTGCAAAAATACAATTTGCTGGTTCACTGATAGTGTGTTCAGACTGAAGTGTGCTGAACTACCAATCAAAACTAAAGAAAACTAGTGTTTTCAAACCAAGGCAACACTTCAGAACCAGAATTGTCATGTCTGAGACCTCTGTGTCTAGAAGACCCTCCACTGAAATTTGCAGAAGACGAGCACTCTATTAGACACGTGCAAACAAATTCATGCCAAAAGTGATAAGCTGCCACTGCCAATCACCTCTACAAAAGATAAGATTGAAATGATGTCTGCAGAAATAAATAACATGGCGGAGGGAATAGAATTGAAGCAGTATACACAGGCTGTGGAAAGCAAAGGATAGACCCTACATTTGTGACTTAAGAAAAGAAACAATGTTCTCCGAATGTGTAGATTAAAAACTACTTTTTTTTTTTTTGTAGGAAACCCCTGCTTATATAGAAATGTGTTTTATATGTAGTTGAAATGCTTCATGAGGAAAATACAAAGTGTTTGTGCAGTGTTTGGAATTTTTTAAATATTAGCATTTTCTATTTATTCAACTACCACTTTTCACTGGGTATGGAAAGGTGAACTTTTGTTACCTCCTTTTTCCAGATCCTTTTAGTAAGTTTATAACTATTCTCAGCAAGAGTCTTGCTCATGTGTGTACAAGATGGAGCCACACCTTCATTTGGCTGGTGGCAGTCTTGCCCTTTATCTTCAGGGTAATAGTTTTTGTTACATAAAGCCTCTGACAGATCCACTATGTAGTCAGAAGTTTTGCTCAATATATTATTAAAATGGTAATAAAAAGATAAATTCATTTACTCATTGTGCTACTGTCAGCAAAATCCATCACCACTTCCTTTGTTAGAGAGTGATGCTTTAATTTACATATTAAAACCAGTTTGAAATAGAATTAATAATCATAAATAATATTCAGGCATAAAGTTAAAGACCTGATTAACTTTTACAAGCAGAGTGGGACATTTTTACTGAAGAACTTTTTCTGTATAGGTGCAGGAAAGAAAAGGTTACTTACGTCTCCTTATCCTTTCTCTTCTGTCCTCCCTTCCTTGCCCCTCCAACCTTGGAGGGGCTATCACAGGTCTTCATGGTAGTTCCTTAAAGTATCAGGCAAAGTGAGAATATGGAATGGGCAGGTTTTTCCACTGACACTAAAGGTGAGATTTTCAGAAGCACTCAGCCTTGATAAATCTCTGCTCTCATAGATGTCAGTGGTAAAACGAGGTCAGTGGAGTAATTATTTCACAGCTGAATGCCCATAGTAGATGAGAGTTTTCTTCTTCTTGTCTTTTCTTTTTTTTTTTTTTTAAACTTCAGGCTCTCTAGAATTCCTACAGTTTGAAAATCAGTCCATTCTATGCCTCTGAACTATACAGCCCCAGAGGGGCACTTATCTATAAAATATGCAAGGTCATCCACATGGAAATTCTCCTCCATTCTGCTTAGGATTTTTGTTTCTATTTTTTGGGGGGGGCGTCTCTGAGGAAAAAGATGATATAAGTCAGTGTAATTCACAATGCTGTTCACAAAGCAACACTGAAAGACAAAGGAAAAACCAAAGAATTATAACCTTGAAACTACATTTCACATTTATAGCAGAAAACATACCTCTTCTGTGAATAAACCTTAATGGATGAAGATTTAAAAAATGAACATATTTTTCACACAAATGCACATATTTCACAAAAGGAAAATTAAACATCTGCGTTGCATCATAGCAGAAAGGAAGGGTGAAGGTCAAAGGGTGATTTCCGTGAATGGTGACCTTGCTTGCTGAATTTCACTTTCTAGACCAACAGATTATAAATCATACCTCCTTGTAAAAAACAAAAAAAAATAAAGCATTAGCAGTCTCATAAAATGAATGCTATAAGAGGAAAGAAGCTAAAATGGCATGAACTATGGTACTGAACCACTCAAAATATTTATGCTTCACAAGATCTAGTATCCTTACCACTGCCATAAATTCTAATCATTTTCATCAACAGATAATAATCCAGTAGTGATTTTTACCACAGTAACTATAGAAGTATTTAAGAACTAAAGAAAACTAACTAAAATATGCTGTTTGTTCATATTGTTATTCACATTTATTTTAATATTTTGTACTGGAACGAATAATGGGAAAATATTCCCTGCACAGAATTGTCCAAAGTAGGGTTTTATATGAGTCACTGCTCTAAGACCAAAGCACCCCTGTTCCCAGGCTGAGACATTGTGGAAGGTAACATCATTGTAATTCTACCAAAATATTATGAAGTAATAATTGTAATTCTACCAAATTGTAATTCTACCAAAATAGCAGAAAAAGGGAAAGAGATCATCGTGCACATAGGTCTGCTTAAGCAATTGATATCTGTTTTATGTTTTTATAAGAAATCTTTGTCGACAACAGGGACAGTGGGATCCAGAGCACCCTCAGCATATCGCTGAGGACGCAAAGTTGTGTGGTGCAATCAACACACTGGAAGGAAGGAATGTCATCCAGTGGGACCTTGGCAGGCTTGAGAGGTGGACCTGTGCAAACCTCACAAAGTTCAACAAGGCCAAGGTCCTGCACCTGGATCAGGGCAATCCCAGGCAAAAATACAGGCTGGATGGACAATGCATTGAGAGTGGCCCAGAGGAGAAGGAGCTGGGATTGTTGATGGACAAGTAACATAACGTGTCCTGGCAGCATGTGCTCACAGCCCAGAAAATCAATCATATCCTGGGACACATTCAAAGCACTGTGGCCAACAGGGTTAGAGGGGTGATTCTGCTACTCTACTCAGCTCTGGTGGGACCCTATTTCAAGTATTGTGTTTGGCTCTGGGGCCCCCAACAGAGGATGTGAACCTGTTGGAGCTAGTCCAGAGGAGGCCACAAAGATGGTCAGAGGGCTGGAGCACCTCTCCTACAAAGACCAGGGAGACCTGAAAGCACTAGCTGACTGGAAGGGAATAGATTTATTTCAGGTATAAAGAAGAGATTTTCACTATGTGAGTGGTGAGGAGGCGGGAGAAGGGTTTGTTCAGACAAGTTGTGGATGCAACATCCCTGGGAGCGTTCAGTGAAGTAAACTTTAAACAACATGGTCTAGGGGAAGGTGTAGCGCTCCATGGCAGATGACTTGGAACTATGTGATCATTAAGGTACCTTCTAACCCAAATCATACCATGATCCTGTGAAATATAACTTAGTTTAGGCATTTTGAGAGCTTTTTATAAAAAATTAGAGACACAAATATGTAAAATTTAAGCCCTTCAAACTTCATCTCTAGAATTTTACCCAGCTCCAGAAATGACAGTGTGTAGATAATGGAGGCAGCACCCAGATAGCACATCTGGAGAGAAAAGGTCATGAGAGAGATCCACGAGTTAGAATTACAGTTTATTTTAAAATTATAGATTTAAGAAAGGTCCTTTTTAAAGCATTCCAGACCCCAAGACTTAAGACATGATTCTTTCTTGGAATCTGCCTCAGAGACACTAAATTTGGTGGAAAGAGGAGGAATTAAATATTGTGTGATGGGAATACAAAGGGCCTATATTCACTGCTGAATGAAGAAGCAGTGCATATAGTTGTGTAGGGTGTTTGTTAAAAATGCATAAAAGCAGATGATTTTCTGATCCTCTCTCCCATCCTGTAGTCAGGGTCACTACCTGTGCAGAAAGGGCCACATTTACAGTCAGCTATCCCATATGAAATAAAGATCTTCCCAAGCATCCTCTCCCAGCTTGTGGGATGCTGATATTGAATGAGATCCTGAAAGCACTCCAACTTGCAATGAGACAACCAGAATACTGGATCTTCATGGCATAAAAGCAGAAGCCATCTGAAATTTGAGGAATCCTACATACCTCTGGATAAGGAAGGACTGGATCACAGTACTTTTGTCTAGGAGAAAGTGGAAGCTGTTCTACCTCAATGAAAGAAAGTATTATAAAAATAGACAGTCATTATGGACTAGGCTGTTGCCCATAGGTCTGTCTTAGAATTTAAATAAGCATAGATTCACTCTCTCTTAGCTGGGTCTTAAATTGGCCTGAAGGATCCTCACATCTCATCTTTTTAAAATTTTAAAAATAGCAGCATAGGTGTAGATGACCTGAATAAAAAGACTGAATGTCCAACTGCAACATAAATTGACTTATTCACCCTGGATTGATTCCTATTTGATCAACAATGAGGTGTTTTTCTGGAATTGTGCAATAAGACCTGGTAAGTGGACCTTCTCCCAGGTCTGTTTATATCAGTGAAGCAGGTGATGTGTCAGCAGAGCCTGTTAGCATGGTTACAAGGCAGACAAGGCTGAAGAGGTGTAATGGGATGGATCTCATTCCATTACTACAATCCTGCTGATATAACATATTCTCAACAATCACAAGGCATTAGCAGAATTACTACTTTTTTATAAACATCCTGAATGGAAAAAAAAAGTTCAAAGGGCAGAGCATTATGGTAGTATAAAAAATACATGGAAAAAGATTTAAACAGCAGTTTATTCCATGTCTGAAGCAGGTATGTGCCAAGAACTAGTAAAACTCAGCAGATAATATCATATCTTACAATAGCTGGCCCTGAAACACTTGACGTGTTTAATAGTTTCCATTCAACTCAAGCAGATGAACATAAACTGCAAAAGCATGTTACAGAAATTAGAACATTACTGCACAACGTTAGAAAATGAAATGCACATAAAAGAAATATTTTTTATCAGAGAATACAGAAGGATGAGATAATCAAAGTGTTTGTGACTGATCTGAAGCTGAAGAGCAACAAGGGAATGAGGAGAGGGAAGGAGTGAGGAAAGGAGACAGCTTGAGTGTCTGATAAGAGATTAAATTTCATCAGAGATGAGAGGAGGGAGTGAAAATCAAGCGAATCTGAAATTTAACAGTGAAAGATACTCAAAGGTGACAATATACTGGATCTTATTAGACAAGGAAATCATCAAGTCCAGGCTGAAGTTCTGTATTTATGATAAATGCTTTAAAAATTATATAAATTAAAAGTATTTTGCAGATTTTAATAATATTAACAAATATATTGGGCAACATAGCCAAATGAAGAAAACATTCAATAGTCATTTTGTGCTCACCTTCATTTTTTATTTTCTAAAATTTTTTTTTCTATTAAAATAATTTTCTCTGATTGTTCAGAGATATGAGTGAGGATGCTTACTTTTTCTTATTTCAGAGTAAAGCTTCTTTTCCTTAGATATCTTCCAAAAATAGAAGATCAGAAAAATTATTATTAAGACAAGCACTGAAGAATTTGTTCTATATAAACAATTTTGTTTTATAATAATTAAAGACAATCATCCTGCATAAGGGAAGAGTTACCATTTCTTAGTCTCATTAAAATCAGTGAGAACTCATTTCTTAAATAAAATTGAAGCACCTATGAAAATCTGGTCTCGTATCAAAAGAAACTTTTACTGGACGATTCAGGAAGTCATTTGCACCAAATTTTCATTATATTAATGGAAGATATCTATTTAAATAATTCAGAATAATACATAAGGCAAAAGTGTTTGTAACTTATTATTTAGGTATGATCAAGAAGTTGATCCATAGACTTTTGAAAATATGATATAGAAAAATCCATGCTGCTGTGATTGACTCAAGAAAGGGAACTCAAGGGTTTTTGAAATCATATTTTTCAGTACAAAACTAATAAGAACCTGGGGAAGTATCTAACATATATGAAATTTCATAAATGTTTACAAGCCAGTCAATGCTCCTCTACTAAATAGTTTGGTTGAGTCATCCATGAATGGGTAGTAGTTCCCTGAGAGCTTTTACACAGCAAAATTTCAGATTCTTAGCAGATGTCTGTAATTAGTTAAGATGCTCCCTTTATTTGTATTATTTCAATTTTTCTATATAATAATATTATTGAATGTTGCATTTTAAAAAATGCTCAGAAAGGCAATCTGCATCTCAGGTGAAAACTGTATCTAAAGGCTAAAGCTCATGAAATCATGACCTAAACACAGTTATTTGCTTGAACACCACAGCTGAGATAAATGAGTAAATGAATATTCTGTATATTCTGTGAATTCCAAACAGACTCAGATATGAGGAAGATACTTGCCTAATTTGATATCACAGCATTTAATTTCAGTTTATATGGCCAAAAAAAGGAAACTGGACATTTTAGGATTTAGACACCTAATTGTTGTGAGACTTGTATACATTCAGGGTAACTCACAGACCTCTTATTGTCATAAATCCCGACATAGGATTCAGATATAGATTTATATGTAAGTTCACCTGTGGATCTGTTCTGAGAACTGTATGAATAAAATATTCAGATATTAAAATGAGAAAGAAACAGTTACTTAGGAGCCCATCTAATTGTTTTCTAGTAGAAGACACATCTAGTAAAAGTGTCTATGCCAAACTATATTCTGACTCCTTGTATTGGTTTGAAAACAAACCAGTGGGAGATCACAAGTCAAGACTGAAAGTGAAAATAAGTGAAATAATACATGGAAAAGCACTGACAAAGTCAGATACAACCTGACACCCAGTTAGGGTGGTGGTAGCAGTCCAATTGAAGTAGTTCAGTTGAAGCAGTGATCCTGTGAAGGTCTGGTCTCCAGCTGAAGGTCCAGTGGTAGCTCTTTCCTCTGGGAACCCAGTAGACAGGGCTAGCTCAGGCAGTTCCAAGGCCAGGTTATATCCAGGTGGGAACACCTGGCTCCTCCCTCCTGGGCAGAGCATCCCACAATGGGATGAGATAAGTCCATGAGTCACACGGTGGGTCCCTGATGGCCCATTGCCTGTCATGCGGGGTGGGTCATTAGCAAAAAACAACACCCACCCACCAGGTGATAACAGCTAACTGCCCACAGCTGGTGGTAATAGAATACTTAAATACATCTATATTGCAACCTAGGACACTCCTAGACTATAAAGCAAACCTTGAGGATACAAAGCAGAGATACAGATCAGAAATGCCCTATTCCTGGAACTTCTTTACCCATATTATATGCATTTTCTCTCATGTCTGGGCCTTTAAGCTCATGCAATATGAATGGAGCTGAGTTTCAGTGCTTGGCTCTAGAACTGGAAGTTTGAGTTGGAGGCATACAATAGAAGGATTTAAATGCCAAATTTAGAAGCCACTTTACTGTGCCAGGCTACAGGATAAGAAAGGAATGGGCAAATGGGATTTCATGAGGGAAGGTAGACCAGAGAAAAAACTGATAAATACTGTCTGTGAAAATGAAAGATCTCAGCACTCTTGAGTACACTGTTGAATACCCTGTAGCACATGTATTTTCTGATAGTAATTGTATTAGAGCCAGTGCAGAGTTATTGTATGGATTTCTCTGTTATTATGACTGTACAAGTGCTGCTTTTCAGTAGAATGTGGATGATACAGTTCTTTCTTAAAAATAAACTAAAAAGGTGTAAAAGTATATGGTGAGAAGAAGTGACTAATATAATTCAGTAAATAATTTGTATAAAATAATTTATTTATAACACTCAGGGTTTCATTTTGCCTCATTTACATTTAATTTCAAGACTGATTTAATCACACAGTCACAAAGCACAGTGGAAAACTCATATAGTTCATACACTATAGCAGGAAAGGATATGCCATTTGCAGGAGCAGAAGGAACAGGTGCATTGTAGAGGAAAAATGAATTTGCTTATACAAAGGTGTGGGCTTTTTCTCCATCTAAATTATAGATTCCTTTTTATATACAATTACTTCTGTTGGATTTCTCTACCACACAAAGAAATGGTGAATGTCTAAACATAGGTCTATGTTCTCAATAAAATAAAAAGGATGTTAAGGTAATAAATTCTTCAGTTATTTCTGATAAATCCTTTTCTGTTACTATAAGTGGTCCATGAACCTAAATTTAGATCTGTTAGATCCACAACAAAGAGATCTAGCACATATTGATTAAAATTTTTTTCAAATAATCTCACACTATGCTATTCATATATGCTAAAATCTCACACAATTCATATGTGCTAAAAATGTCTTGACTGTAACAGCTTCTGAGAAGACATTAACTCTATCCTAACTGAAATCAGGACACAAGTAAGCCTCATACTGTCAAATTTTGTGATGAGTAAGATACTACGTGTTGTCTTTCGCAGTACCGAGTTGCATACATGTGGACAGAAAAGAATGTTTTATTGTTTTTTTCTTTGATTACCTTTAGATGCTCTTTGACCATCTTCCTATAGACAGTCCCTAGTGCTCTAACCAGCATTTGATTATCATAAACAAAATAATACTTAGTAGAATTCAAGGCAAAAAATAATTTGCTTGGGGAGTAAGAAACCTTCTTTTTTCCTGCATAACAAGAGGTGTTCTCCAAGGCTGCAAATTAATCCAATTTTCTTCAGTTTAAATTTATCAGCAGACTAGGTCTGAATTATCTCACATAGTAAGCAGATTTGTCTTAATTTTCTTGTTTTAAAATTCTGTTCTAATGAACCTAACCATATGGAAAGAATATAATTATATCTTCACTGTAACTTGAAGTAGCAATCTAATATGCATAATAACAATCACAAGAATCAAGATACATATCTGTTAGTCATCCTTTTGTGACTACTTCATAGTTTTACAAACAAGGAAAGGCAATAAGAAAGAAAGTCTCATTCTATTAATCAGCTTGCATATTAGAAAAAATTTCATTTTAATTTAGTTGTAAAATTACTAAAAATTTCTCACATATCTCATAGTTATCACAACTTTTTACAGTTTAGGAAGGCCATTCTAGATAATGCTGTTTGAGAAACAGTTAAATATGGCAGTAAATATGCTAAATGTGCATTCTACATATTATATTTTAATTTTTTAAAAAATCAGTAGAATGCATATGAGGGGTCTTTTTAAAAAATTAATTCAAGCAGGTAAAATAGACTAGTGTCTCCCAAAAGAGATTAAAAAATAAAGAAAAACAAACAAAATAAAAAAAAACCTGCTTGACCCAGTCATCTTCATAGAATTATAGAATAGTCTTGGTTGAAAGTGACCTTTAAATGTCCTCTAGTCTAACACCTCTGCAATGAGCAGGGACATCCTGCACCAGATGAGGTTGCTCAGAGGTCCATCCAACCTGATCTTGAATGTTTCCAGGGGTGGGGTAATTACCACCTCTCTAGGCAAGCCATTCCAATGCTTCACCAAATTCATCATAAAAAATTTCTTTCTTATATCTGGTCTGAATTTACCCTCTTTTAATTAAAAGAACATTACCTCTTGTCCTATTTCTAGAGGTCCTACTAAAAATGTCCCCACCTTTCTCATAATTCCCCTTTAAGTATTGAAATGTTGCAGCAAAGTCTTCCTGGAGCTTTCATTTCTCCAGGCTGAACAGCCCCAACACTCTCAGTCAGTCTTCATAGGAGAGGAAGTCCATCCCTCTGATAACTTTTGTGGCTCTTCTCTGGGCCTGTTCCAACAGGTCACTGACTTTCATGTACTAAGGGTTTCAGTGCTTATTCCATTTTATCATAGCTGAAGAGATCACCGTGAGACATTTAGCATGGGTATCTTCAGCACATCTTTTTAGATTCTTCAGTCTTATTATCTTAACCAATAGAAGTTTTCTTAGAAGATGTCATTTTCAGGGAGAGATGTGGATATTGGGGGTGAGGTGTCCTTTGTTTGAATTGATCATAATTAGCATTCAAAACAAAAAGATAAGAAACAGTATAGCACCAACTTTAAAGAATTAAATAGGAAGAATCCCGTTCTTTCATTTTTTACAAAGTCAAGATACAACTGTTGAAAAAACTAATAACCAAATAACCAATTTCTAGAAGCTAAATTAGACTGTTCATTCTGAATTTTTGTTTTGTTCACAAAGCAATGTGAGATTCTAAATATTTGTAATATCTGCTCCAGCTTCACATTTAGGATAATATTTTAATGTTCTGTTATTGAGAGGAATCACTCCATAGCTAATACAGATCATATTTTTTATTAATTCTGAATTAGCAAATTGCTTGTTTGTGTTGATAAGTCCAAACAAATAAGAGCTATGGGGTGTAATTCAGGTTTCTGTCCCTTTGTGCATTCACTGTACTGAGGAAGAGCTTTCAGGTAAAGGGATCTTTACTATATCAGAAAGAAATATGAAAAGATCCAATAATTGGAGCTGGAGCATGGTGATTTCCCACAAAAAAACATTCTTCAGAAACTGTGCTGGGGCAATCAATTACTGAAACCATTATAGGACCATTTAATGTAGCGGTTTGTGGACATAGATGTACCATGAGCTAAAGCCTCTGTACAGAGCATAGAAAGATTACTCAGAAGGCAATATCTGCTAGCAATAAAAAGCTGACTGCAAATTCTTAGATAGCTGCTAAATTGTCATTTTTGCAAAAGCACTTCTGTCACAGTAGTAAAGCTGGTCTTTATATTATTCTCTTGGACTTTTTAGAAGACATAAAAAATGATTAATTTAGACCAGACAAATGAAATCTGGAAAATTAATATGCAAGTGAAATAAATTTGAACAAATTAAAATAATGCAGACAAAGCCATTCTGAGTCCTCTGTGTAGGAAAATCAGAATTTATGAGATGTAGAGGTGGTTTAGAAGCTAAGTGGATAATAAATATGAAAGGAAACAAATGGGGCTGGCAAAACAAGCTATCATTTAGCAGTCTGTTTGTGTACCTTTGTGTATGAGAGGCATATAGGCAGCAAGAGAATTCGACTAGCATATTTTAAAATTTCCATCTAATGAAGTGTGACAACATGAGAAGGAATTGTGTATTAAGAATATCCATCTTTTTGTAGCTGCTATGTATTTTAGCAAGATACAGGATTCTAGGAGGATAGGGAGTAAGATGTAGAAAGGGTTTATGTCTCCTTAAATACATCCTCCCATCCGGTATATTAGTTGGGGATGTGTTTGACTGGGAGCATAGCACAACAAATGCAGCTGTTGTAAGTAACTCTGAGCTGCACAACAGTCTGTAGCCAGCACAAAAAGAAAAAGAAAAAAAAAACCACAAGAAAAAACCCATCATAAAATAAAAGCAGATTACAGCGCCTTAAATTGTTTTATGGGAGGTACCAACTCCCCAAACAATCTGTAGTTCTATGGCCAAATTGTAGTTTAAAATTATCTTTTCCTGTCGTACTGATGGCCTCTTCCTTCATGTGTCATTTGTACCTCTGAGGTACAAATAGTGAGTAAATGCAGTGGAAGTCTACAATATTGCTTATAAGACTTTATGGTCAATTAAGACATTGTCACTGCAATTGTAAAATAGCCAGCTGTCTAAGCTGCTGTTACAAACTAACGTCTGAGATTGCTTTTCTTTTTAGACCTAGTGAAACATCCTTTTTCCTGAGATTTTTCATTCTTTGCCAGAAGTTACCATTTATTCAGAGACACAAGAACATATTTAAAAGATATATTGTTGTTGCACAAATGTTTCTATTTTGAAGTGCAAGGGCACTTTGTAAAATCATGTACAAACAACTTTTTAAAAATATCTCAAGTTTCAAGTCAAACTGAAAGTGGATGTAAGCACTAATGATATAAATTAACTCACTATGTAATGATGGTAACAAAGAAAAATCAAGGCCGCATCTAAATTTTGGTGAACAATGAAAGTTAAGGTATAAATGTAAATTGTTCTGGCACTAGAAAAGTATGGAAGATTGATTTGTTGATTAAGCTGAGGAAACCATTCAAGCAGCAATTCTTCCATTATAGAGAATAGGAGGGAATAATATATGCTTCATTGAGCAGTCTAGACCCTGGTTAAATTTCAAAGTCATTTGTCGCTTCTCCAAATCAGACAAGTGTTCGCCCTGCTAAGAACATTACTTAGATGAAAAGTAGTCAAGGGCTTGTGAATCATCCTTTTCTCACCAGTGTTTCTATCATCTCTCAGAAGTTAATGCACCTTTTTGTGGACTGCATAGTCTTGTGTTCTTCAAGACTTGTGTTCTTCAGATGGATTATAAATATGGGATCAAATTCAGCACCAGAAGCAATATGGAATAGCATCAGAAGACAAATTAAAAACTATCTGGATGTCAAATAAAATTTTAATTGATATAATCAAATGATAAACTAACTTTTAATTATACATGATATAATTGATTAAATAGAAACTCACACTACACTTAGTTCTTAGCTCTTTAAATATAAAATAATTATTTGAATCCATTTTCCTTGGAACAGATACATGACATAAAATTCACATTAATAAACCACAGAATCATAGAATATGCAGAGTTGAAATGATCATTGACTCCAACTCCTGGCCCTGCACAGCACACATGTGAGAATCACACCATGTGCCTGAGAGTATTATCCAAATGCTTCTTGAACTCTGTCAGGCCTGGTGGTGTGAGCACTTCCCTGGGGAGTCTGTTCCAGTGCCCAACCACTCTCTGGGTGAAGAATTTTGTCCTGACATCCAACCTAAGCCTCCCCTGATTCAGCTTCATGCCATTCCCTCAGGTCCTGTCACTGGTTATGAGAGTGAAAAGATTGGTAGCTGCCCCTTCTCTTCCCCTCATGAGGAAGTTTATACAATCACAGGTGAGGGGCAGCTACCAGACACACTTGTGTGTGTGTCTTTAGAAGCCTCAGTAGATCTAAGGGACATCCGCTGGGCAGACTGTCTAAGGCCAGGTGCTGAGTGGCTGCTGGATGTATGTAGGTATGAGCACCAGCAAGGAGAAAGGGCTGTGGCCTTGGTGACTGTTCTGCCCAGGAGTCAGCAACCAGGGAGACTAAGAATCTGAGCCCAGCTTTTGCAGGGATCCACACTGTACGCCTTTTTGATGGATGGGCTTTCATCCTCAGCAACCAGACTGGAACAGGACAAGGCTATGGTAGTTTTCATGTCTGTGTTAGAGATCTGTTTGCTATCAGTGTCCATCTGTATGTCTGACCACATGTAGATAGATACATGTACAGGTATTCTGTTCATGCTTGGTGTTGCTATGACTGTTGCTGAAACATAATGCTGGGGTAACCTTATGGCTATTGAATTGTCAGATTCAGCAACTCCCAATGCAGCCTCTTCTCTCAAATTAATAAACCAGAGCTCATTCCCAAGGCCCTGTAGTTACTGCCTATAGCAATACCTCAGTCAGATGTTTGCAAACTACAGATATTCCTGCCTGCTCTATGTTGTTATATTTAATTTTGAATATGTAGAAATAATTTTCCTAATGAGAGATTTTTTTCTTGTTAGTGTCTATTACCTTTAAGAACTAAAACCAGTAGATATAAGAATCTTAACCAAAGTGTAGGTATTAATCAGCTGATACAGATATTACACCCCTACCCGTAAATAACCTTGCATATTTCCATGTGGCAAAATTAAATTGAAAGGTTTTGCTTATTAATCTCATAAATATATTCCCTGAAAAAGTGGTTTTGTTTGTCTTGGTGTTTAGGAGTCTATGTGCTACATTTCCTGTAAATGCAGTCATTACCTGACCAACTTCAGGTGCTGTCCAGATACACAATGCAACTATTCACACCTCATCTCAATTTACTTTTCTTTTGAGGGTATGATATGATGGATAGATTTTCTTGTCATTGTTCTACATACATTTGAATTTTTTTTAGATCTGAACCTTGACTCTAGAACAGGAAGACTAAAATATGCTTAATCTATGCAACTTCTGGTGTTTTGTAAATAGTACAGTTAATCAATTTGCCAATAAGCATTGCAGAATACAGATGGTAATTTTAAAATATGTTTTAGTTACAAAGTAGCATTCAAGTATAATAGATAACAGTATACAGGACTGTAAGGGTGCAAACAGTCGTCGATATTTGCTCTGATAAATAGATGAAAGTTATTCATATATCATAGTAAAGACAGATTCAGATCAAGACAAAGATTCAGGTAATATTTTTAAAATATAGATCACTCCAATTTTAATCACAGTGATCATTTATTTGACCATGTAAGCCTATGGAGAATGTGTTTAATTAAACCAAAGGACAGCTGTGGATATACATAGCTAGGTAAAAAGCACCTAGAAGTAGTTAGGTAAAAACCACCAGAACTTTTGTCACACAAACAAAACAAACACTTTGGGGTTTTTTTTGAAGCAAAAAACAAAGGCTGACCTTCTGAGTTTTGATACAAGAAAAAGTCTTAGAATTTACCTTTTGCTTTTCAAATGACAAAACCAACATTTTTTCATCTAGAAAGAATGTTGTAACATTTTGCAGATTCACTCTATTCACCTTTGGTGTTATTTAAATATCACCATCAGTAGCACTCTTTATTCTTAAGGTATTTCTTTATTCTCCATATTAAACAGCAGGGAAGAAAACAGCAGTCCAGCCTCTGACACAGCAAGCAAAAAAGGATAAGACAATATTTTCAGTGCATAAATAATAAGTCATTAAATGAATATCCTCTGTTATATCAACCACAGATATATTTTATATAATTATTGTACCATTAAATTTTAGTTATTAGCCAGAAATTTATTAGGACATTCTTTCCTCAAGTAATGTAGCAAAAAAATTTACTTTCTTTCCATCAAGATGTATTTCATGCAGTCTTGTGTGATAGGTGTTGGGGAAAACCTTTTGTTACCCTCTGACAGTGCTTCATTCATATGCAGGGAGAAGCACAGACTGCAGTTATCTTCTGAATCCCAAAGGGATGGGCTCAGCAACAGTATAGCTCATGCTTCACTTAACTGGCTATGCTAAAATAAAATGAAACTTGCTTTTTAAGAAAGTACAGCCTAAGTCTGTGGCTTCATCACTTGCCTGCATTTCAACATTGTGAATGTTGGTCAAGTCTGTGCTAAGAAACAGATATGGACTTAGAAGTGTTATAAGAGTCAGGGGCTTATAATATATTTTTTTAATGGGAGTATATCACTGATAGACGGATTTTCTTTTTTTTTAATCAGAATCCTCAAGACTATGTCTCTGCTGTTTTAAAAGGGCAGTACCTGGGAACATGGTAATCCTCTGTCTGCTTTTCATCCACAAGGCTACTGTGCTGGTAATGTGAGAATAGACAGGCTGTCCATAAAAGCATGTAAAGCAAAAATTACAACAACTGTATGTGTCTCAGGTTTTTAAATCTATTTTGAATTAAGACATACTTTTCAATAACATAGGAATAAAATTAAATTTGATATGCAGTTGAGTTCTGTCAAAAACATTTTAAGCTAACATACAGCCTGATTTTTATTGGTTTCAGGAATGGCTAGAGGGAAATTATCTGAAAAAAATTTACAGTATAAAGTATCAATGTCTAATTTTATCAAAGTATTTAACTATGACAAGCATGAAATAATTTTGTATTATTTTTTTAAGTGCATATTTCTTGAGAATATTAATACTATAAATCCTAAGGGTCCTTTTCATTTATTCCCTCTCTTTTTCTTTTAAGTCAGCCAAAGTGCCTGTCAATGCTTAAAGCAGTTTCGGCATTTCTCCAGCCAGGTATATAGCACAAAGAGGTAGTATTGTAATGGCTGACCTCAAAAGTCCTTCTTATAAAACATCATTGGGTCTTCAGTGCTTTGTTGCATACATTCTGACAAACTCTAATCAATCTGTTTTAATATCAAAGGAAACTTCCTTCCAGGTATGCTCATTTAAGTGAGAATGTCAGAACTTTTGACCTTTTCTTACCTCACACTGCTGCTTCTTCTTTGTGACTTTTCCCTTGTTGGCTTTGCTTTCTTCAGGAGCTGTCAGTGTTTCCAGCATGCTTCTACCTCTCCCTAAAACTCTTAATGTTCTTTTCCAGAGAGTTATACTGTAACTGTCTAGCCTTATTTGCTCTTCCTTTACATTTATTCAAAATCGAGTTCTCTTTTTATACAAGGCTGTCAGGTTAGTTGGAAAAATATGTTTTTCTCTTCCTTCCAAAAATCTTACTTGCATGATGCTTTCTCTAATTTGGCAGGCAGTGCCAAAATAAAGATCATTAGCTTTGCTTTGTCCTATTAGAATTGTACATGTCTGTATTTTGTTCACACAGCATTTCCAATAAACCTAAGACTTTCAGAGCACTTGCACCAGACTTCGCATGGAGAAAACTTATTTTGTCTCAATCTTCCTTTGTAATTCTGAAAAGAGTTGACATATAAGAGTGTATTCCCTTCACTCTAGTTCTGTTCCTACAAATGCATACTTACTCATCTGATGATGGAGACAGAGTCAGAGGGTTCACTAGAAAAAAGTCAGCCCTGAATTTTATCTGGGTCTGACTGACCTTCCCCAATATTTCTGTCTAAAAGCTCAAATCACCACTAAAAGTCTGTAATGATATCCTATCAGAGGAAGTACTAAGCTAACTGTGCCAGGATGATAAAACATCTTCCAGTTTACATGTTGATATTCTTATCTTTTTGTCATAGTTATTATATTGACAGCTGTTTACCTTGAGCTAACTATCCACCACTGCTTACGCTCAGCCAGACCAATGAGCAATATGATTACTGTTCTGTTTGCAGGATATTTTAGAAATATGTCCTACATTTGTATTTGTTTAATATCTGCTATAATAAAAGGAGACAGTGTCATGGACATGTGTGAATAGAGTAAGGGATGAATATAAACTCAGACATATGACTTGTATGACTTTCCCAGACAGTGAGTAAAAAAAAAAAAAATGCTTATGTATGTGTAAAAAGAGAAATAATAAAAAGAAGGACAAAACACCACAAAACCCCAGGTTTTATTGGAAAGAGTGAGATGAAGTCCTAATTTACAAATTTACAAATGATAAAACTATTCCCAGTCATACTGCACTTAAAGTCTTGTAGTTCAATCTGTATCTATATCTTGGTATGTAAATGGGTTCCTATTAGTTAAATACAAATCTTCTTCTATGCATATAAGCATTACGTAAAAAGTAATAAGCAAGATAAGGAGCTCAAGAGTAGCTGATCCTGCATTAATGAGGGTGTTTTCTGTGAGGTCATTAAATTAACACTAATTAGTAGCAGAATTAAAGCTGGAGTTTAAAATGCATAGTTAAATACTTCATTCAATTGATGAATATCTCACATTAACCAAGATCCTTTAGATCAAGTAGAATGGTGATCATTTCTACATATTGAGGAATGCATTGTTTTGGTGATACTTTCCTTTAAAATCGGGGAGAGAAAGGAGAAGGGAAAGTAGATGGGAAATAAAGAAAAGGAAGATAAACGAAAAGAGAAAGAAAAGAAAAGAAAAAGGAAGGGAAAACAATCCTCCAGTATCAGCATGATTTTCAGCTACAGAATAAAAGCCAATATTTCTGAAGTTTTCTACAGGAGTTTTTAGTTCTGTCTAACTTTGAAATACTTTGGAGGTTATTCACAAATGTTGACTTTTTATTGCTCTTATCTGAATCTTCCTGTTCTGCAAATATATTTTGCTGAATGCATCACATGCTTCAAAAGGTTATTTAACATCTTCATGCATTTTGAATGTTTTATTTTCATTACATCTCTGTCTGCCTATTTCTCCCTTAATTGGTAGCTGGGAGTCATCTTTCTTACCACACTCAGATATTTTTTTTGCTCAGCATATCTCAACTGTTTAATTTGCCTTCTTGCTAAAGTAGAAACTCATTTTATGGGGGCCTGTAATTCACATTTGTGCAGTTCCACTGATATTATTTATGTAATTCCTGGCAGACAATGTTAAATTTACATTTGTAAGTAAAATGAGACCCTCATGTTTTTGTATCTTTTATCTGTTTTCTAAATCACTTATTATTTGGTGCCCTTTTTACTTATTTTTGTCCAAAACAATCTCTTCTACTAACAGTTTTTTTAAGATGCACTTTTATCACACAAAGTGATATCACTGCTAGTGATTTAGAATTCACCTGGGATTTATTGTTCAGAAGTATTTTGTTCTTTTTTTCTAAAAAAGAGTCAAATATAACAACATTTACCTTGAAGCCTGAATCTTAAGTAATATTTACCAAGATTCTAAGAGAATTATCTCCAAATATTTGATAAAGACATTCAAAGTATACTATTTCAAAATGAAAAACAAATTATTACTACTAGACACTGAAAACAATTAATTAATCTCATTTTAATTCCTATTAAGTCCTATTTCAATGGAATATTATCTTCACCATGAGGACCCTGAAGGCACCCTCCCCTCACGTTGCCCATGGCCCAGGACCCCATGTCAGTTCCCACAACATCAGATGGGAGCTGGGTCAGTGATGCTGCTTCACTCAGAGACACTGGAGTAGATTCAACCAGTTTGTGATTCACAATTTTATCTCTATCTGCTTATAAGATAAGCACAGAAGCAAAATGGATAACATTCTGAAAATACAGACCAAACCTTACCTTTATTTTTGAGGCATTTTAAAGGGTATGTAAATAAGTGAAATGTCTACAAACTCTGAGACTGAAACAGAAGAAGAATCTTATTCTTCTCAACTAATTTAGTAAGCAAAAGAGTTGACAAGGTACTAGGATGTGTAAAAGTTCGTATGGGTCTGTGCAAAAAGAAAAAATCAAGACAACAGGATTTAAATTCACTTTAAAATATATACAATGAAACAAACAAAAGGGTGGCATATGTCAAATAAC
Source organism: Lichenostomus cassidix (assembly GCF_008360975.1). Taxonomy (NCBI): domain Eukaryota; kingdom Metazoa; phylum Chordata; class Aves; order Passeriformes; family Meliphagidae; genus Lichenostomus; species Lichenostomus cassidix. Next base: position 91,280,888 of record NC_139483.1, on the reverse strand, counting down.
AAATTAAAAATATTAATTTTTTTCTGGGTTGGGAATAATAACTTCCATGAACTACTGTCAAAAAAGAAACAAAACTTTTGGAGGCCTGCTTCTACTTTCATCAAGGACCTCTGGCAGCAATATGGAGAAAATTTTCAAAAAGCTCGGACAATACTGAATTTTATGCAGGCTATTTTCCTGTCTGTTTTAAGCTACTCAAAGTCAGCCTCAGAGCAGTGAAAAAGAGGAAGATGATTTATTTCTTCTGCTTTGTGGATCATTCCCCCTAGTTGTGACAGTATCAGTTCTAGGTCAAAAGTAGCTCAGTAAGTCTGTGCCAGCTGAAGCAGTAGTTGCATTTTGATAGCAGGATAACCATGAGTCAGAGGGATTTTCAAAGGAAAGCTTTTGCAGTAGTGGGATACACTCTAAAATTGCTGTTAAATTGCAAACGAAAAGATGACTATAGGTCAGTGTCTCATATGTGCTGGAGCTATTTGTGTAAGATGAGATGTCCTAGGAGATGTTATCTCTATAAAAATGGTGATTTAAAACCACTCTTTTTATATGGGAGAAATGATACAAGAGAAATGACACAGATGTATGTGCAAGACACAGCACAAGGACTTGCATAGGTAGACTAGCTTAGTGAAATTAACTTATTAATTCAGTCATAGCTGCACTATTATGACAAATCCTTATTTTCTGTACTACGTGTTCCATGGAAAAGACAGGAGACTCTATGTTTCCAGTATGTCTGGCAAGAGGTAATAATTACAGTATCTGTAAAATACTGTATACTAGATACTGCAATATCTTGCAAAATTTCCCTGCATCGTTTTATATTTTCAATTTAATATTTCTCTCTGATGCTAGTAAACAAACTCTTTGTCTTTTAACAATACTACTGGTTGTTTTTTTCATATATATGAAGGAAACATAGCTAATAAAAGAGTCAAAATATCGTGACCATAAATAATACTTTCATTTAACTATGTTCTATACAGCTATGCCACAGCTTATCACAATAAAACATAAATTCTGTGGAATTTCCAAAAACACTGGAACCAATCACCTAACTCACTATATTCTTAGGAGGACCTGGATTTGGTGTTGACCAGATAACACACAAAAAATTAACAGGTACAGCCAAAGCAGTACACCTCAGAGACTACTCTTAATATGCATTTTGGATACAGTTTTGATCCAGATGACAGGAGAATTTAAGAGCATGCACATGGGCCTTTCCATATCTTTTTGACCTCAGTGACAGAGTATGGTGCTCCTGTGTATGTTGTATTTGTTACTATAATGTAGCCTCATTATGTGTATTTCCCACATTTATTTTATATTTCTATACCTGATTGTTCCTAACTCTTTTAACCTGTTCCTTTGGATTTTGCCATGACCATACTTTAGTTTATTTTGTAAAGAAACATTTAAAACCTGTATTAAATACTTGAATACCTTGCAAATATTTGAGACCTAGTGTAACGTGACAAAACACAGCACAACGCACAAACAGTCATACACAAGCCCATGGCAGGCAATGTGTTATACTGAGCTCTGCAAGCAAAGACATCGCACAGCGTTAGCAAAGCTATGAGATGAATCAGCTGTTACATTGATGAGAACTAGAACAAACTCTGTTGTCTGTTGCTGAAGCTGCATGACAGTAAGGAGTCATGGTGTTGTAATAAGTCAGACCTGGAGTCACTGTACTGTGATGTGGATCAGGAATCAGGTCTCTTAAACCTGAAAAAAAACATGCAGCACAGCAAAGCAAGATTGCAACATGGGGCTACTCAGGTGCTCAAAGACACAAGGTAAGGTTTCAGCAAAGCTAAAAGATTACACTTTTATCATGGTTCCTAATTTGTGGTTATTTAATGTGTTGGTTTTGCTTGTTTTTTCTAGTGTGCCCAGTTTTTTCTAGTGAGGGGAATGGCCCAATAATGCCTCCTGTGTGAAGCTTCTGCAAGCTTTCACCATGTCCAACAGAGCCAATCTCTGATGGCTCTGGAGATGATGGACATGCTGCTGGCCAAGCCTGGGCAAGTTAGAGATGTTGGCTATGCCTCTGTGGTAACATATTTAAGAAGAAATCAAAACAATGTGAGCATGCGCTTCTTTTTAGCTAGAGAACAGGAGGAAGAGATGAGAATATGTGAGGGAAAACAACATGGAGATGCCAGGGGGCGGAGGTGCTCCAGGCACCTGAGCCAAGATTCCTCTGCAGGCCATGGTGAGGACCATGGTGGAGCAGCTGTGCCCCTGCAGCCCATGGGGTCCAGGAGGGTGCAGAGATCCACTCACAGCCCATGGCAAGGTGCCCACACCAGAGTGGGTGGATGCCTGGAGGAAGGTGTGATCCAGGGGGAGTCCCAGTGGAGAGAGCAGCCTTGCTCCCAAGATGGAATAGCCTGGCCTCAGAGGTCTGCACCCCATGGACAAGGGACCCAAGCCACAGCAGTTTTAGGAAGACGGCCTGCCCATGGGAGGAGGCTCATGTTGCATCAGATTCAGGCAGGTTGCTGCTTATGAGATTGGACCCACGCCAGGGAAGTTTCCAGAGGACTGTCTCCCGTAGAAGGGACGCCATGGCAATGCAGAGGACAACTTCTCTCCCTAAGCAGCAGAAGAAGATCTCGGTGGTGGACTGACCAAACCCCCACACTTTGTCCTGCTGTGCTGCTGGTGGGGACGAGGGAGGGGGGTGAGTGGACAAACAGTGACTTTAAGGGCTTTATTTTCCTTCTCATTATCTTCCTCTGAATCTCTTAGCAATAAATCACTTTGCAACTTTAAGTTTCAGTCTGTTTTGCTCTCAGCGCATCTTCTCCTGGTTCCTTATCTCAACTCATGAGCCCTTTGTGTGGTTTTTTTCCCTCTCCTCTGCACAGCTGTGGCAGGAGAGAGGGGAGAGAGCAGATGTTTTAGGTGCCTGGCATTTGGCCAGGGTCAAACCACAACAGTATTCCCTCAAAGGCTTCAGTTTTCTCCTGGTATTTTTTGTGTTGCACAAGAATTCTGTAAGTCCTGAATGCAAACGATGTGCATTATTACTAGACTGTAAAGTATGTTACTTTCAAAGATATGGATTACCTTTTTACTTGGGCAATAAAGGAGTTAATGTTTATGGAGCAGAAAATATTTTTCTGTGGCATTGTCCCCTAAAAAACAGCCGTAGCCCCAACGCCACAACAGAAAGGCAAACAGCTGCACTGGGCGCGCAGGCCGGGCGGGCCAGCGCCGGGTCCGGGGAGTGCGCAGCGGCGGTGTGGAATTCGGGGGACAGAATTCCCGCGGAAACCAAGGTGGGGCGAAGAAACATACAGAAACAGTTTCTGGTCTTCCAGGGAGGTTTATTAGAATCTTCGGGTGGGGTTCCAGGGGAGGCAAAGGGGGGAGGAGAGCAGGGGAGAGGCAGAGGGGCTGAAAGCCCAGAAACTGTGACTCCCAGCACATGCTGGCAGGGGTTTATAAGGGAAGGGAAAAGGGGCGGGAGTTAGGTCTGAGGAGCCAACCCAGGAACGCCTGAGGGGAGAAAGACAGGGGTACACACCAATAGACTTCTGATAAGGCAGGGTGCATAATTCAAAAGAACCAATAACATACAGAGAAGGAGAACAAAGGAAAAACCTCTGGAACTCTGCAGAGGCACACTGCTACATTTTTCCATATACTCAAAGGAAATGCCATGGAATAACTGCCAAAAGAGCAAAATATTTACCTTGATATCACAAAGGCAAGACTCCTAACAATAGATCTATATTATTTCACATCTGATTACAATATTATTGCCCCAGTTAATGTGTGCGTGCGTGTGTGTGTGTGTGTGAATATACCATGTAAATATCTACTATACTCTGAAAAACAGTTGCTTTTTTTTTAGTTTTGGAGTGGCGGGTTCAGTTTTGTCTTTCATCAGAAGAAAATTAGCGGGATACTCATATGTGATAATTTAGGAGAACTATTTTCTGAAACTGTTTGGGTTTGGGTTATTTATTCAAAGACAAGAGATAGCTAATTTCTAATTAATCTGCTATTCATTCCTAAAATCTGCTTTCCTTTAAATCTTTTAGGTGTTTCATTTTTTGGTTTTGGTTTGGGTTTTTTGGGGGGGGATGAGGGAAGGTTTGACTGGTTTTTCTTTATGTTTTGGAGTTATTTTTGGTTGGTTGGTTTTTGCTTTCCTAATTTGTGGTACTTGAGTATAATAAAGAATATGATAAAGAATTTTGTTGAAAAAAATAGTTGATCATTTAGCAATGACTTTTATTAAATTGTCATTTTGTATGAAATATCAAAAGAGCAGTTATGCAAAAGCAGTCCCAAGATAGCTTGTTGTTTTAGTTCTTCTGTGTAATTGATCAGAATCACTATTGGCTCACTGTTTTGGTCATAAAATTGTTCATTTTTGTTACCCTTCCCTTTTTGTTGATAAAGCCTTTAGAGTAAGGAATATGATGCTGTACTGGTAGAAGCAGGCCCATCCCAATCATGCTTTGCACGTGCTATTGAGATATTAAAATAAAATGTAATAGAAAAAATTATCTAAATCATTTTAAATGGCTATTTTCATGCCAATTGCAAGACCACTTTTCACAGTTATACATGTACATAATGTACACAATGTATGATTTTATTCACAACTGGGAAAACACGTTTAAGAAAATAAACTTTCACCTAGGGTTTTGCTGAAGGGAGTAGGTCAAATGCCTCAGTCAGAAGGAAATACAGTCTGAATTTCTGACAACAAATGGATATTGAGATATATAAAACAGGCAGATGTATAACTGATGGACTCAGCCAGCAGCAGGTTCATCTTGGAGCTAGCTGTCATTGGCTTCATCAGACATGGGGAAGCTTTTGGCAGCATCTCACAGAAGCCACCCCTGTAGTCCTCTCAGTATCCAAACCTGGTCATGCAAATCCAATACCGTAGAATTTCAGAGAAAGTTTCTTCACTTTATCTTATCCCACATTTAAGTAATCCCTCCTTCAGAATTTCCTTCACTGCAAGGTTAGGTACTAAACTCAAATTGCAAAGACAATTTCTCTGTTAAGACATATATAATGTAGGAATAATAGACTTGTCATTTATTTTGGCATATAACCTCTTCAAGAAGAGTTGGTCTTTGATGGTATATTTAGAATAGATTTTTATTATTAAAAATATATTAAGTCATAGAACTTAATTGGAATAGGCATGCTACAGAAGAATTCTAATCCTTTTTCTGCCAGTAATGTACCTTCATTTTGCTTCATACTCTCTTATCTTTTAACATTTAATCTGCGATTTTTGCTGAAAATTTCCTTTGAATCACTTACAAAGTTACTGTCTGACCAGAAGAAATAGCATATTCCTTCAGTTATTCCAATTATTATTTTAGCTTGGTCTCTTTTTTAGTACACTGTATTTTCAATTTATATTCATAGCCAAAAGTTACTCATGTTTCTATCAGCTCTGTTTTTCATAATGGTCTTCTAAAATCATAACTAAAAACTACACAACTCTGATTAAAATAAAAGTCAGTACTGATGACCAGCACAGAAAATATTTTCTGGGATGTAGTCAAGAGCTTCATGCATCACTACCTCTACTTTTTGTGATTTATTTCGTGCTTCTTGATCAATGCAATTTAGTGTCTCTTATGTTTTACTTGGTGCAGTGGCAAGCTGAGATGAAGACTTAAGGGATTTCTCCACTACTGCACACAAATTTTCTCAAGGTCAGATGCTGCAGTATCTTTCCATTTAGCATTCATTCACACTTCGATTTGTTTTGCAGTCTTGTGATTCATTATTCTGTAATTATTCTGTAGTTTTACTTATTGAAAGAATGTTTCTCATTTCCTCCAGCTCCTTAAAGATGCATTTTACCTTTGTTTACTGGTCCCTTGCTTTTCTGTCATTTAAAAACCAAGAAATGTCATTCTCAGTATCATTGGCTAAGTAATGGATATAAAACCAAAAAAGTTGCAGAGTGTGAAAAATAGATCCTTCTAACTACATCTCTAGAGTATAGTACTCCACAGAGCCTTAATGATATAAAATGTTTCACTAATCTAAAAGTGACCATTAATGTGATTGAGAATCAGAACCTGAAACTTTTAAAGATCTGGGAGACAATGAGATGTTTTATATTTCAGCAATTTCCACAGAGTACTGTCCGTGTGAGTTCAAAGTTCAGTGTATTCTATGCCTTTATTGATCTGGCCAGTGTAACTATTCTTCTTTTGGGTTAAAGGAGTGCGAAGATTATTACAGTGGAACACAAGTGAGTACCAATGCAGAATAACGACACTGGCTGAAATCCAGGTAAGAAGTGAATGCCTATATGTAACATTTGTAGTAAGATGAGGAAGAGAAGAGAAAAATGAAAATAAGAACATAAGAAAAAAGACCACCCTCAGGTTCTGCGGCAACGCGGTATCAGGATTCACAAGCGGCCACCCCACGCCGCAATGTGGAGGGGGCCGCCTGTGGCCAGAACACACCAGGCAGACACGTGGCTGTAGCAGGCAGTGGAGCTGCAGGGGATGCGAGACTCCGTGAAGGTGTGGCGATGGAAGAAATGCAGGATCACCATCTGAAGTTTCCAGGGATTTATTAAGGTCCACACTTGAGGGTCAGAGGAGGGTGGAGAGGGGCGGATAGGCAAGGGAGGATTCGGGGTGCTGGAAAGCCAAGATGGTGAACCTCGAGGGAGGCTTTCGCAGTGGGTTATCAGGAGAGGGAACAGAGGCATGGTTACTCAGAAGAACCAACTAGGGGAAGCCAGAGGGGAGGAGCCAGGGAGGAGAAAGGGGTAAACCAATAAGATTACAGCATGGGATGGTACAGGTTTCTGCTAGGGAGAAGTCTCTAGAACAGCATAAGCACACTACAACAAGGTTCTACCTGATTTTCAGGTCTTTAAACAATTCAGTCGCTGAGTTTCTCTGGCTTCCTAAAGCTTCCCATTTGTGTACATGCATGAACAATTCAGTTGTGACTGCAGCAGTTGCAGCTTTCCTTTAGCTGTGACCCTGGAAGACACTGCACATGAAATCTCCTGCAGAAGGTGCATATTACTGTCCCTTTATTTCATGATATTTCAATTGACAGGAGCATGCTGATGAATTGTCAGTGGATTTTAAGACTACAATCCTATGAGTTTGGTGTATACATGCATGTACTTTTCAGGAAATGTTCAGGGAAGAACACTCACTCCCCCAGAGGTACAGAACACATAAGTTAACTAGTGGATTTCTCACTCTGGCTAAGTGTTAATGCTGTATATATCACAAGTATAATAAATCATCTTCACCTAGCATAGAAGAAGAAAAAGTAATCTCCCAATAATGCCAAAATCCCATCCTAAAATAAGAGCCTTTTCTTTTTGCCAGCTATTCTGCTTCCTAGTTGTCAAGAAGAATCTATAGATCCACTAAGAAATAGAAAATTATTTCTAGAAAGTGGAGAAAACTCATATATGAAATGTCCACTACATAGCCTACAGGAACCAGACTTTTAGAAATGAAGTGCTATTAAAAAGCCGAAAGCTAATTTTGATTCTGAATCATGTTAATTATCTTTTTATAGGCAAAGCTTCTCTCTTGGACTATATTCCCAAGGCTGAGACAAAAAGCATCTTCTACAAGAAAATAGCAACCTTTTATTTAGGCATGAATTTTCTGGAAGTGGATGGCATATAACTAGACTTGGTTAATTCCTATTTCTCTCTTTTAATGAGTAAAATATTATTTTCATTATCACTTTTTTTCAACCCAATATCAGGCTAATATATTGCCCTTTACAATCAGTTTGATAATTTTGAATTGCTATTTGAAAATCCAACAATTCTGATTTTAATTTGGACAATTAATACAACTGATGTTTTTTTCCCTCAGTGGTAATATCAGATAAACCCATTTGCCAGTGATAATAAACCATTCATCATCATATGGAGAAATAGGCTACCAATTATTAGACCAAAAAAATTTTGACTAGAAAATTCAATCAAATAGACACCAAGATAAAAAAATGTTCTGATTTCTTACTGAATAGGAAAAAAAAACACAACACTTTTTTTTTCTGCAAAAAAGTATTGACATTTCAGTATGCCAATTACAGTTGTTTCATAAAGGAATTGCATTTCAAAATAGTTCATTTCAAGAAGTCTGTTTCTGAAAAATCATTCCATCTACAGACAGAGGATTAAATAAATAGAGTAAACCATTTCAAAAACGTAAGGTTTTCTCCTTTTATCTCACTTTGCTTTTCCCTGGAAAAGGACGTTAAAATATTTACTAAAAAAATCCCAACAAAACAACAAAAAAAAAACCACCGCAACTTATCATTGGTGACTATCAAGCATCTCTGAACAGATCATATAGTTAAGAAAAAGTGGTGTTCCCCGGAGTTGAATACAGAAAAGTCACTATAAGAGGAGAAGAATCACGTAGATATACCAATAGAAAATGAATAGGCACTGCTGAGGAGAGGGGTACTTTTTGTGGGAGAATGGAAGACTTTACTTCACCTGGGAGTTTGAGCCCACAGTTGTCTCCATTAAAGCATAAGACCTCTTCTCTTTTTATTTTGAAAATGTGTAACAGAAGTTAGTACCTGCTCCCAGAAGTTTAAGATCTAAAAATAAAATTTCTTAGGCCAAATCAGATAGTGAGTTGCTTCTGAAGTCTAACTTGGACTCCTCTTTCTTTGCAGCAAAACCATCCCCACTTGCTTCTCCCCAAATGAAAGGTTTTCTAAGAGAAGTAAAGTGAAAGAGCAATTCTCTGTGAGTGTTCTTTATTCTGGAACTCATTCACTTTATAACTTCGTTCACGAAAGGCTGAGTATGTTAACCTCTGGAAATACTATTAAATTTATTTTCTGTCTATTCTACTGAGGAAACTAAGAGGAAGATTGAATTTACTGGCTATCTAAATATACAGATAATGGATATATTTGTGTCCCTTTATTTTGGGACTAGGATACAAAAGATTTCACAGCCTGTAAACATACAATAAAATCTGTCATTAAACGGAATCTCGTTTCTTGACATACTTGGTATTTTGGATAAACTGTAGTTATTTTCATTTGCAATTTGCAAGGTAAAAAAGTGCAAGCAGATTTTAAGTCTTTCTTTGCAAATGATAAATATGTAATTTACATATATCTATGGTGAGTTTACTGAATTGCTTTTTTCTTGCTTCTCTCAGATAAAACAAATTGAAACTGTTGTGGAAATAAAATTATTCTATTATCTTGTTGAATTTTTTTGTCTTATCAAAGAGAGATAATCGTTAAAATTTGAGAAACTGCTCCTTAAAGTATTTATTTTATTGTATAAAATTAGTCTACATTTCCTTTAGAAGTGCATATCACTACTAATTAGTGGATTAAATATTGATTGCAAACTTTTTTTCACTTGTATAATCCCTGAATGTCAAGTCATGACATTTGAGGATACTGAGCATTTTTGCTACAGGGTAACAGTTCTGGAAATTCCTAATTTAAAAACAAAGTAAGTCTAAGCAGCAGAGCAAGATTAAAAACATAAACCCAGACATTTGGCAGTTTTCTATGTCTCTCAGTAGGAATTTCTATAAGTGACTTTTTGTTTTGTTACATCATGGAAATAAACATGAGAGAAACATGAAAGGCACTGAAAGGGGTTGCCCTAAAAAGCTGTGGATATTCCATGTTTAGAAAAGTTCAAGGCCAGGCTGGATGGGCTTTGAGCAACCTGATCTAGTGGGTGGTATCCCTGCCACTGGCAGGTGTTTGGAACTGGATGATCTTTAAGATCCCTTCCAATTTAAGCCATTCTGATTCTATGATTCTGTGATTCTGTGGTTCTAGGTATATATGTAGCATGTGAGCAAACCAGCTGGTTCTGTTTGCCCAGCTTTCTATCACATCCTCCTTGTGTGCTAACTTGAGCTCTGTTGCATGTTCCTAAAAGCCTCTGCCACTCAAACACCTTCTTTGCCTAGCATTGATCTTTGCCCTCCCTTCCTTTGGCTTCTCATTTCAATTCACTGATTCTTTCCCTCTTCCACTGCATTCCCTCAACAGAAAGATTATGCAGTTTGGCTATTTGGGATAATGCTGATCAACAAGTCATATATTTTCAACAGGGATAAAGAGGGACTTAGTTATCATAATAAGATTACTTACAGGGTCTTTCCCCTTAACCTGCACCAGTTAAGAATATTCACAAAACTTGAAGAAATTTAACAATTTTGAGACCTATGTAAAATTTAAGGACAAGACCTTTTTCCTTAGGAAATTGATCTAGACAAGGACTTGCCCATGAATGAATGAGTGAATGAAAAAAGCCCAACAATTTATTCTTTTTTCTTTCAAAAGTTAGCATTTTACCCTTATGAGCTAATATTTAAATAGCTTACTGTAGAATTGTGCATACAAAATCAGTAGCAAGAAAGATTGTAGATGATAGAAAAGTTTTGGAAGTACTTAGAAGAGTATAACAAGGAAAAGGAAATGTTTAATTAATGGACACCTGTCATCAAAATCATTCTCATTGGTTAATGAAATATGGTGTGTTATAAGCAAACTACATTTTTGATGTACAAAACTACAATATGCTAGGAAACACAAGATAATCCATCTCATCTATTACCCTAGGAAATGCATTACAACATAATAGAGATCCCATAAATCATTCAGTGAAATAATGCATGTGCTATAGTACGTCATGAACCAGACAGATTATACTAATGTCAGGCAGGCAGCTCATTAACTGCATTATACAATGAGTAAGCAGTCACCTGGCTGTACAACCTTCATATCCCTATTACCATCAGAACAAAATGAAGGAAAATCTATTACAGCCATTTCTCACACAGTCATGTGACCAACATTTTCTCTTGTTTTCTGTTATTGAGATAAGTGCCCTTGTACTCTATGTTTGGTGCAGTTCTGACAGCTTTGCAGATCCTGGGTATAAGCTCTGGCTAGAAAGACTGTTACCCTTCTTTTGAAAGTGACATGCCGTAATCAGGGGTGCCACAGCCTAACACAAAAGCAGAGAAGTAAGAATTGCAGTGCCACCTTTTAAACACAAACAGTAAGAATCCCTGGAAACTCAATGCCTTGGAAAAGAATCAGGATAAAAAATATAATTAATATAAAAGGACACCCTAAGTATTTATTATATTCATATACAATAACTAAAGTATATATTTTTTTCCTTTTATGTAGAAACTACTTTAAAACATTAACTTTGAATTTACAGAACAGATAATTATGTGTATTCAAGAAGAATAACAGCATGTTATCTTCAATGTTGGATAATGATCTGTGACTTTTGTCTAGATACTACATAAGACACTCATGGACCCATTACTGGCATCTGCCTTTCCTGGGTATAACCACGGTTCAGATCATGAAATACACAGGGGTGCTACTTTTCTCTCTAAAGATATATGCCCATAATTTAAGAAACATTAATGCTATTGAAGTCATTCATTATTCAGTTCCTACCTAGGTCTGTAGGAATTTAAGTCCCCTTGAAACTACAGAAATACCAATACCATCTTCCAGTCATCAAACTTATGAAGGAACCAGCTCATATAAAGCACAAATGAAAAAATGGACTTCTTATGGTGATGATCATAGAATCATCACATAATCAAAGAATGGCTTGGGTTGAAAAGGTCCTTAAAGATTATCTAGTTCTAGCCCCCCTGCCACAGGCAGAGACACCTTCAGATAGACCAGGCTTCTCAAAGCCCCATCTAATCTGGTCTTGAACACTGAAAGGGATGGAGCATCCACAGCTTTGCTAGGCAAACTGTTCCAGTGCCTCACCACCCTCACAGTAAAGGATTTCTTCCTGATATCTAATCTAAACCTATTTTTTTCAATTTTGAAGCCATTCTCATTACATGACCTTATAAAAAGTCTCCACTTTTCTTGCAGACTCCCTTCAGACACTGGAAGGCTGCAATTAGGTCACCCCAAAGCCATCTCTTCCCCAAGCCGAACAAACCCAATTCTCGTAGCCTGCTCTCACAGGAGAGGTGTTCCATCCCCCTGACTATCTTGCTGGCCACCTCTGGACTTGCTCCAAGAAACTGATTTCCTTTCTCTGCTGAGGACCCCAGAGCTGGAAGCAGCACTCAAGGTGGGGTCTCACCTGGGAGCAGAGGGACAGAATCACCTCCCTTTCCCTGCTGGCCACAATGCTTGTGATGCAGCCCAGGATTCAATTGGCCTTCTGGGCCATGTGATGCCAGCTCATGTCCAGCTTCCTATCCACCAGTACCCCCAAGTCCTCTTAGCAGAGCTGCTCTTGATCTGTTCATCCGCCAGCCTGGATTGATACTGGGGGTTGCTCTGACCCAGGTGCAACACCTCTCACTTGGTCATGTTAAACCTCATGGGATTCCCATGGGCCTCTTTTTGAGCTTATCCAGGTCCCTCTGGATGATGTGTCATCCTTCAGGAATGTCACCTTTCAGGTGTGTCACCACAACACTCAGCTTGGTGTCATCTGCAAAAATGCTGAGGGTGCATGCTATCCCTTCATCTGTGTCATTAATGAAGATATTAATTACACTGGTTCAAGTATGGACTCCTGTGGGAGACCACTTGTCACTGATGTCCATTGGGATCCTGAGCCACTGACCACTACCCTCTGGATGTGACCATCTAACCAATTCTGAGCCCACTTAACAGTCCACTCATTGACTCCATCTCTTTCCAATGCAGAGAGAGGGATGTTGTGAGGGACAGTGTCAAAGGCTTTGCAAAGTCCAGGTAAATTACATCTGTAGCACTTTTCTGACCCTGTCCACTGATGCAGTCACTCCATTACAGAAGGCCTCTGGATTGGTCCAGCAGGAATCACCTTTGGTGAAGCTGTACTGGCTGTCTCAAATCACCTCCTTGTGCTCCACGGGTCTTAGCACAACTTCCCGAAGGATCTGTCCCATGATCTTCCCAGGCAAGAAGGGAATGTAGCTTGCTCAAGTGGAGACCCTTATGCCAGCATATTAAGCAGAGGCTCAGTTACAGTATGAAATTTATTACAGAGGGAATAGCATAGTGTATCAGGATGTTCCCCCCCCTCCCCTTTCTGCTCAGTGGTGGAAGATAGATAACTCCAGTGGGGTCAACAGGCTGGCAGGGGTTATCTCTTGGTGCCCAAAAGTCTAAGGCCTCTAATCTTATTTGGTATTTTGTAATGAAGAGAGGATGTGAAATGACAAACAAAACTATACTTGCTGACCAAGCAAGGCACACTTTTATCCTATAAAACTCATGGGTTTTCAAAAAGGCAGAAGCTTTTCTACATGGACCCTGGAGTGTGAGAAAAGCCTCTCCCCAGAGTCTGGATGCAACTCTGTGGTAACTTCTTGCAGGATTGAGGGAGGATTCTGATGTATCCCAGCACCAAAATTGGATTTTGGTAAGATCATTGATTTCCTACATTGTATTCTTCTTTGCTAGCAATAAAAACAGGCACCTTTTGCATGCTACATTCTTAGCTACTTGTAGTTTCCCTATTTTGGGCAATATACCATTTGTTTAGCTATTAGTAGTTTCATATATTGTCTAGTATATAAGTTGTTTGGCTACTTGTTCCGTTATCTCTTTTGTCTAATAAACAGTAATCCATTTTATATTAGACCTGATTGACCATCATTAAAAGAACTTGCAAACGAGACTGGGTTTCTGGGGTGCTGGTTGCTCTAAATAGGTTAACTGCCAGTTGTCACAGGCCTAGGCAACTGGAAAAAATCTGTCAACCCTCTCTCTCCATTCATAACACATAGTGAAATTTCTTGCCTGTCAGATGGAATTGTGTTGTGTCCCCATGGTAAATTCATCCTTGCACGTTAACCTTGTGCATTCTGTGACAAACTCAAATTGAGTACAAACTGATGCTTTGATGCACAAATCTGAAATTCACTTATACCACCTGATTGAGGCTGTAACTAAGTATAAGTGAAACACAGGATGAAACACACTCTGTGTCTAATAAATTGTCTAAATTCAGTCTAAATCTTCTGGAACTATGAAGCTGGAGAGGTGACTGCCCAATTTGGTTACTATGGGATATGTACTTCTGCAGGTAGATGAAATGTAATATGAAAAGTCTCCCATCACATTGCACATAAAAATATAGCAGAGGCTGCCCCAACAGAAAAATGTAAGTGTATTAAATATACTAGTTTTATTAAGTGCATATATTATTCTCTATTAGCCAAAGAGGATCTTCATTGTTCTTCTTTGGTCTGGGTTCTCTGAATCAGGGCTAAAAACAAGAAAAAAACGGATTTTACTTTTCACAGTGCAGCTCTGCAAGAAAAGCTCCTCATTGAGGCAGAAGAGATCAGTAACAACTGTTTTCAAGTTGTAAGGTGAAAACTTTGAAAGTCTCATACTAAACAATCAATTTATACTTTAAATAAGAACATAGATTGATTTTCTTCTTCACAACTCATAGGAGAGATTTATGTTCATATATATATTCATAGAAAACTACATGGAATAGCTGTGCTTCACACTCATTCTTGTCTCACTGATCTCTTGAGTGAGAAATAACACAATTGAGCTCCAACCACTTTGATATTTCTTTACACTGAATTCACAAACTTTGTAGTGTTGATTGATGTATTTTATTTTTTAGTGGGGGCATATGGGAAGATAAAAACAATGCCAACAAAACACTGAATAATATAACAAAAAATCATGAATCTATAAAGATGGTAGGCTAAAAGAATCATACACATATTTATATTCTGCAAACATTTCACATATTTAGTGTAATTAAATGAATAAAGTGGAAAATTTTTTTATAGGTTTCTTAGGTAGGTAGTGAGAAAGCATTCTAATATTCTTAATGAGTTAAATGTAATTCCTCATATTTCATATAGTGGAAATGTGTTTTAGAAACACACTGAAGGTTCTCAGGTGTTAGAGAGTAATGATGTATCTACTATAGGTGTGAATAAGCTTTCATTGCTATGATTTACAGTCTTCCTCAGCGTGTAATTATCACACAATAACACTTTGTGCAATGACTGTGTAGAACTTTCATTAATGTTAATGTGGAAAAATGACCCCTAATATTTTGTAATTAGTGGTCTGATAGTAACAGTCTTGTATAATATGTTTCTGTGAATGTGTTTGTCTATGATAAATAGAAGTATGACTTTGGAAACTTATTTTCTGTTTGATGATATGGTAGGCCTTAGACATCAGTGCTGCAATACTGACTAAATATTAAAGAAAACATGAACTCAGAACTTTTGTCTCCAGAAAACTTAAATGTTTTTCTAACTCTGTTTATAATTTTTAAACTATATCTCTATTTCTTAAATCAGTATCTGTAGTATATGTTCCTAAAGGCAACTTTCCTCTTGCACTATGTATCTCAAAGCACTCATTAAACTGGGGAGTCTGTCTCTATAAATCTATGTATCATTCTGTATGTAAGCTGGAACTGAGATAGGCAGTAGTAAAACCTATGCTAGTATAATTCTTTCTTCCTGTGTGAATAAAATACTAGTTCTAACCTTGCTGATAGACTTTTTTGCCCTCTGGAGGAATATCAAATGAGATGAATTAAACACATCCTAGAGAGCTAAGTAAAAAAGTGACATTTTCATGTTTTTTCTGTTTTATTAAATACTCTCCAAAGACAACAAACTCCACAATTTTATTGGTAAAGGTCAGTTATATAATTAATTTCCATTTTCTTTGTTCTTCAAAAAGAATATTTTATAAGTGAAAAAAATCTGTAGTAAAATCTTTTTGCCATTCCCCTGTTTTGCTAAACTTACATACAAATACAAATGTTAATCTGCTTATAATTTATAAGAAGTATGTTTTGGTCTTTAATGTAATAAATTATATATTCCTTATTCATTTCACCTCTTTTATACTGTGTTGTGAAATAGAACTAATAATGAAAATTATTTGAGAGTACTTGGGGAAAGATTGGAGACCTGCAAGGAGATTAAATTTAAACCACTGGGGAACATCACTTGTTATCCTAATATAAGAGCTAGTTATATCAGTAAATTAAATATTAGCCAGTATAAAACTTTTCTTTTAATGAAAGAAGACACACATATCTGCTGTAATTGCCTCTAAACTTTATTTTACTGTTTATTAAAAAATTCTAAACAGTGCTTTGGAGCATGATATGTAATAATACCTATAATACTGGGGGGGTGGGTAGGTAAAAAAAACATGAAATCACATGGAAATCACATAAAGTAAATGCAATTTATCTTACAGTAAGTATCACAAAAAATTACATTATTTCAGGTAAAGTAGTTGGAGCAAAAACATAACTATTTTTAGGCATAACAAATGGAAATGAAATTGTGGTTTTTTTTGAATTATCAAATCCTCAAATCCTCATTTATTGCTGACTTGTACATTAATGGTGTAATCCTTTTTTATTCTAATGGAAAATTTGTGTCAAAGAAGTCCTATGAGTCATTGTCCATGTGATTCGAGTCTGTCTGCGTAAGATTGCCATTGCTTGCTGTTTCTCTGTTATAGTAGCTTCCAATGATTTTAGAAATGGGGAAAGTCTGCAAATAAGTCAAGAAACAGAAAATGAATTACTCATAACTTTTATCCCTCAACGTCATGGATTCCAGTCCATGTTTTTTGTTTAGTTCTTATCTACCAGGAGATGGAGACAGAGAATTTGAATCTTCCCTCACTTCTTTGCAAAAAAACCAAAAAACCAAGGAAAAAAGTATCAGAAAGATAAAACATAAATAGTACATTAACTCCCTATTTTAAGACATTATTTCTTGGTCTTGTGTCACCCTTGTTAAACATATTTGCTGTTACCAATAGCTATTTTATAAATAAATAATAGAAAACAAAAGGTATTAGAAGGGTCATTGTTAAAATTATTCTTTCATTGAAATTGTTTCAATGTGTACACAACTTGAAGACAATGTAATTGCTCTTAGTTTTTGATGCTGACCATTTTTACTAGCTAAAAAGTCTGAAGAGTTCAAAGAAGTGTGAACAGAGTAGAAGCAACATCGCATATATCTCCCAACATCTAGTGTTAAATGTCTTTGATTCATTTATATATTATTGGTATTCAGACTAAAATATATGTGTCTTAAAAGAAAACAATGTTAAAAAAAAATGCCTAAAAGTCAGGTTTTTTTCTTTTACTGAATACTTTTGGATCTTTTCTTTTGTGTCAAACTGTATACAAATTTATTTTCACTTTATTTTAACTTTGCTAAGTTCATAGGCATTAAATTGTCCTTCAAAAAAAAATCTTTATTACTGTATTTCCATCATGTCTTATTAAGTTACTTTACTTTTGAAAGACATAATTATTAATTATTGGTTTGTTCCAGATAGGATTTTAATTTAAATATTTATTTGAAAATTTGGAAAAAATCTGTCTCCTTCAAAAGGATTAATGGTTTTTATTTGAAGAGCTTGAACTCTGCAAACAATTAGAAATGGTTATTCAGAAAAAATTAGTGGGAAAATATCCTCAAAGAAAATTTTTCTTCATCTTTGAATCCATCCAAATATCCACATACTTATTTTAGTATTTCCTCAAGAGTATACTTTTTTCCTCAAGTCAGTATATAATAAACATTTCCAATAATAAAGAAAGGATGTCTTTTCTGGATACACTCTTTTAAACATAAAATAGAATCTTAAAATATTTGAATGCTTACAAGTGTACTTTTCATTTACAATACAGGTTTTCATGAGAGAGAAGTTAAAGCACCTCAGTCAATTGCAGTGACTGCAGATATTAGTATACAATGCCTTCAAGAACACACTCACTTTGTGCTAATGAAAAACATATTCTGTGAGTGAATATTATGGCTTCCCTATATAGCCAGAAGACAAAGATTCTGATTATAAATGCATACAAATCAGTGAAAAGCCTGACAAAACTGCTGCAGGAACATGGAAGACAAATGAAAAGTACATACAATTTCTGCAGAGGTCCTGCAAATCTGGCAGGGCAGAACTAGCCCAAAGGAAGGGAGACAAGTATAATGAATGCTTCTCTTATTCTCTCCTGGATGTCAGACCTTTCAGAGTTCCTTAGAAAACTACATTTTTGGTTCTCTTTACTGTTTACAGGCTTTTCTTTATACAGATTTAGGGTTTTTTTCCTAACAGGGTCATGCGGACAAAAGGAAAGCACCTCATTCCTTTGAATAGCAAAAGTTATCTTTCCTAAAATATTGTAAGAATTAATTGATTTGTCAGTCATTGAATACTGAAGACTGGTAAAAATTAGGGGAGCATGGAAGAGGCAAAATAAGGCACAATTTTCCTTGACAAAACTTCTGGATTGTATTTCTATAGGTAGGTAAATAAAAAAGGGAAAAATAAAATACCTATTTGTTACTGCAGGCTCCGGGAGGGTGGCACAGGCCGGCTTCCCTCCTGGACCGGGTCCCTGGTCCTCATAATTCCACCGGATCTGGAGTGGGCGGCCCCTGGGGTCCCACAGCGTGGCGGGGGTCTCCCAACCACAGATAATTCTAGCAGGAAACGTGGTGAGGCGAAGGAAGGAACTGGAATCCATCTCTGTTCTGGCAGGGAGGTTTATTTGGGGTATGGGGGAGAGGGTTACCCGGAAAAGAGAAGGGGAGGTGGTGGGGTTCCAAACCCCAAGCTCAGTTCGGGATCGGGCTAGCTGTGGAATCGGAGCCCTGGCGGGGCAGCCCGCTCTCAGGGGCGGGCGAGGCAGCTGGGACCGGCGGAACTCTCGGGTAAACTGTGCAATCCAGAGATCAGTAGCAGAAGCAAGAAATGCAGGCAGTTGGATTGGCGGTCCAGGAGGTTTATAATTAGGGTAAGGGGAGTTGGAGGGAGGAACGGGACGGGGTCTGGATCGGCGGTCCGAAAGCGGGGATTCTGCATTGTGTTGTCGGTTTTATAGCAGGGGAAAAGGGGAGGGGGGAAACCGAAAGGACCAACGGGGTACATAGAACTCAGGATTGATGATAACTTGATCTTATGGGGGAATAAGGGAGGAGGGTACAGAACTTTGAACTTTCCAATCACAGAACATGGCACTGGCAAACAAAGGAGAACTTTCCAGAATCTATCTTTATATGTAATGTGGGAGGAGAGATGAGCCGGACCAATTGCTTCATTCCAAGGCTCTCTGGGAGCACCCCATTTAGTTAGGGGTGCCTTACTCCCATGTCTCGTCCCGCGGGGCACTGCCACTGTGCAGTGGGCTAGGGACACTTAGTTGAGCCAGAGCCACGGCAACAGGGAGGGAAGTGGGGATGGGGTAGGAGCTGCCAGCGCAGAGATGCAAGACCTCTCTCTGACGCAGACACAGGTTTATAAGGGGAG